>NW_028227273.1:49649203-50284203 GCF_978045245.1 Mus caroli
CCATGACAGTGAAAACCATAGAGAGAAAAGCAGCCACGGGGAAAGAGAAATGAATCGTGGCATCTGAGACGTCACCGTGAACGAACCAACCTTGCGTTTATCAATGGGCACAGCCTCAAGAACGCAATAGCAACTTCCAGGGCCTGCGACACAATAGTGTTTACAGCACTCGGGAGGCAGAGGCAGGTGATTTCTGAGTTCGAGGCCAGTCTGGTCTACAAAGTGAGCTCCAGGTCAGTCAGGGCTATACAGAGAAACCCTGTCTCGAAAAATCAATCAATCAATCAATCAATCAATCAATCAATCAAACAAACAAACCAGGAGATGATTTGACACACTGTTTCTAGATGCACACAGGCATTGTAACGGTGTGAAACTATGAGGATGGAGCAGTGGGTAAAGGTGCTTGCTGTCAAGCCTGTCGTGAGTTTAAACCCAGGACTCACATGGTGGAAGGAGAGAAACCTACTTCCATGAGCTGTCCTCTGATCTCTACACACACACACACACACACACACACACACACAGAGACACACACACACACACACATACACACACATAGACACACACATACACACACATAGACACACACACACAGACACAGACACATAGACACACACACACACAGACACACACATAGACACACACACACACAGACACACACACACAGACACACACATAGACACACACACAGACACAGACACATAGACACACATACACACACATAGACACACACACACACAGACACATAGACACACACACACACACATAGACACACACACACACAGACACATAGACACACACACACACAGACACACACACACACAGACACACACATAGACACACACACAGACACACACAGAGTACGAGGGACTTTGTGACAACCTGAGTGGACGGTGCCTGTGAATGTACCATCTGCTGAGCCTAGGACATGTTGGTTTTTGTCCTCAGTGAAGTCCTTAGGTCCAGACATCTAGCATAAGCAGGTTTTTTTTTTTTTTTAATTCCCCAGTCAGCTCTGTGCCTTCTTCCTCCCTAAAAACCATGTTTTCTGTAGGAATAAAGGCACTTTTCTAGCTATGCCTACATGTGAGTTTTAATCACCGTGTATTTCCGAATTCCAGATTCTGTGGTAGGCATTGAGGGACACAAAAATCTCACTCTTCTAGTTTATATTCCGCTGGGCCATGGCAGAAAACGATCAATTAATTAATAAGAGAATGTAAAATGCTGTAAAGTGAGGGAGATAGTCCAACAGGTCAGCAGAGGAGGATGACTGGATGCAGGAAGCCCTCTCCGAGGAAATGACAAACCAACGACAGGAAGTAGCTCCACTCTGAAGGGTTTCGGATGGGTGGAGCTGCAAAGAGCTCATGGGGTGATTTCAGAAGCTCAGCTCACCAGTCTTGGGTTGGGAGACAGCTGTAACGACGCAGAGGTGAATAGGTTTGTGCTTGATGTATTGGTGTGGGATTTGGGAGCAAGGCTGACTACAGATGAGTCCTTATATTCTAAAACATTTTTTGAGATATAATGATATCACTTCCCCCTTCCTTTTCTTCCTCAAACCAGTCTATATCCATCTCTCATGGGCTCTTTTAACTGTTGTTATATTCATATATTTATGTGCATAATACATAATTCATATATAGTCCTAAATATAACCTGCTCAGCCTGTATAGGGTTATGTTAAGTATATTTCAGGCTGACCGTTTGGTACTGGATGAACAACTGGTGAGCTCTTCCCTGGGGGAGACTTTCTCTCACTCTCAGCATTTCTTAGTTGCTTATAGTTCTTTGTGTAGAGTTGAGACCTCATGGGCTTTCCATCACCTACTTTGTAATGTTCATTGTTGTTGTTCTTGTTCAGAGCATGTCTATGTGGTCATGTTGGTGAGACTTTCTGGGTGTAGCTTCTTATAGCAAAGTCATTGATCTTTTGGCTCTTACAGTCTTTCTGACCCCTTTCAGCTGTGTTCCTAAGCCTTGGGTTCAGGAGTTGTTTTGTAGATGTATCCATTGGGACTTGGTTCTGCAACTCTGCATTTGATTGATTGTGGTATTCTGTCATAGTCTCTGTCTGTTGAAAGAAGACGCTTTCTTGATGAAGGATGAAGGCTACATTTATCTGTGGGTGTGAGGACAAATATTTACTGTATAGTTAGGGCTTATGCTGTTTTAGTAAAATGGGTATTGAAGGTTATTCTCCAAGATCTATGACTTGTGGTATCTACTGGCGGTAGTTGGCCATCAGGTTTCCAGCATCAGGCATGGCTTCCCTCTTGTTGATTGGCTCTAAGTCTAATTAGGGAGCTAATGGTTACTGCCAAGATATATATGCCACTACTGCACCTTCAGGGTTATCACTCCATGCTGGCTGTTGTTGTTGATGTTGTCATAGCTGGATAAGGCTATTGGTTGCTTTCCTCTTTGGAATCTTGCATGGCACCTTCAGGTACCATGAGAGCTAGTTCTCAGGGAAGGAACACTCAGGTCTGGGAATTGTGTCAGAAGGGCATGGTATCTTGAGCATAGGGACTTGCCTTCCACCTATGGAGGGAAATCAAGGGCAACAGCAATAGCCTATAATGTTTGGGTAGTCTCTTGTTGGATAGCCGTAACCAACACCTCAACAGAAGGCTTCTCATGCCTAGTATTGGGTCTTTGCTAGATGGTCTTTGACCCGTGGAGGGAGCATTGTGAGCCCAGGCGTCCTTCCATTTTGAGTTCCAACACTTGGGTGAATGTTGGGTTTTCATTGATTGCACTTGGGAGAAAAAGTATACGGCAGAAGACGAAGTTGTCTTCTGGTCACGAGCGAGGTATTTGGATTAGATATTGAAATGAAACTGTCACGGAAACAACTGGATTTTATCAGTAAGACACTGTTGACGTCAGGATTTGTAGATGTTCTGTTGAGAGTCCCGGTAGGAAAGACCTAGAACTAAGTTTGAACTTCAATATTAAGTGCTTCCTTGGAGGGAGGAGAGCAGCTGAAGAGATCGAAGAGTGTGTGAGAAAGCCAATCAGTCAAGGTTGATATCACAGGACTGGAGCATGCAGGAAGAGGCAGGTCAGCTGTGTCAAGTGCTTCTGTGAAGCTGAGGGAAGAAAGAGGCAGAAGTGACAGCCGTATTTGGCAGTGGTGGCTTCAACAAGCAATTAGGAAGATTCTGGAAATGGAATCCAGAGTGGGGAACTGGAGCACACGTTCCATAATCCTTAGGATTATCTTATCTTATATTATCTTATCATAATCCTTATCTCTTTGCCTGGTGCCATGGCCCTTGCTGTGACCTCTCCCGGTTCCCCTATCTCCAACTCGATCGCAACTATCCCCCAACCTGCAGAATCCAGGAGCTGCTGTCCACACTCGAGCGGCCTCTCATGACTAGCTTGGCCAAGCTGCCAATAACCACCCTGGCCGCCCACTTTCTCCTCCTGCCCACCTTATTGCCAAGGATGGAAAACACTAGACAGTTTTATTATTTTAAATAATAGCCAGATAACCCAATGGCTGGGCAAAGAATTTCCTACCCTAATCTTAGCAACTAGCTCCTTCCATTTTCCTTGGCCTCTGTTCACATCAGAGGCTACACACTATTAGGTGCCTGAGCCCTACATGTATGTAGCTTCCTACCAGCTCCACAGCCTGGTCCAAATCCTCTTTCTCCCTGCCTCCCCTTTTCCTTCGGCAACCCGGATATCCCACCTTTTTTCCTTTGCCCAGCAATTAGCTTCTGCTTCCTTTATTGACACAATCAAAAACCAATTAGAATCACTGCCTTCCCCTATACCACATGGCTCTATTCTGCCACATGTAAAGGCACAAACCCATCCTCCCTCTGAGCTGAGCTGTCTGGTCAGTGTCTCTGAGGCTGCTTTGTGCTGAATATCAGCGGGCAGGGATAGGCGTTACTTTTCTCATTACTGTAATGAAATAGCCAATGAACATATCTTAAGGAAGGAAGAAATGGTTTGTTTTGGCTCCGTTTGAGAGGAGAGCCCACAGTGGCAGCAGAGGCAGGGCGAGAGAAGCTTTAGGTGGCCGGTCACATTTCATCTGCAGTCCAGTAACAGAGAGAGAACACTGCTCAGCTTGCTCTCTTTCATGTCTGGGATCTGAGCCTATGGAATTATACTGCCCGTGATCAGGGTCCACCCCTATTAATCCAAATCTTCAAAACTTTTCCTAGGCATGCCCAGAGACTTGTCTCGTAGGTGATTCTAGAGTCTGTCCTGTAGGCAACCAATAGTAGCCATAACAACCATGGCCTTCATTCCTATGCAGGTGCTAGGGTGGGGGATGGGCACTCTCTTCCACACTGTTTCTTGTTCTGTGTTCTGATTCTGCTGTGTGTGTGTGTGTGTTGCATGTTGTGCAATGAGATTTCCAACTGGGGTACAATGGTACATGAGGCCCAGGTAGCTGGCTTAGCTGCCTCTGGGGAACATGGCTGCCTCCATCCTTGGGCCATGCTTGTCCCCGTGTGAGACTCTCTGTGCCATCTGTTGCCCAGCCTATGAAATCACTGAATTTTGGGCTCTGGTGGTATCTTCCCTCTTCTTGCCCGAGGATCATGGTATGAAGGATGTCAGATGAAGGCTGTTGTGTTTTCTTAGCTGGTTTTAGGAACCCAGCAGTCTATTTGCCTCCACACAGCTTGACTGTTGTGGCTTTGGAGTCTTAGGATTTTGTTGTTCGTGTCAGAGTGCACATGATAATTTCTTTCCTATTTTCTTCTTTGATTGGGGGGAGGGCATGAGTGGACTCCCGGGGCTTGTTAACCAGTTAGCCCAGCCTATTCATTGAGCTCCAGGGTAGCAAAGAGACCTTGTCTCACAAACCAAAGTGGGTAGTGCCTGAGGAATGTCACTCAAAGGTTGTCTTCCGGCCGCCACACATATGTACAACATGCACACATGCCCACCCACAGGAATGCCCACACAGGTGTACACTAAAAAAAATGGCAAAATATAATTACACACTTAATAGTGGATCTACAGAGCTGAGCTCTTCCTCAGTCGAGGAAGCACAAAAAGCCTGTCTCTGCCCTGTGCTGTTCTGCGGCTGAGGATCTGGCAGACTGAGACTGTCAGTGACAGGAAGAGGAAAGCCCACTTCAAAACCTGTCTTGTATGAGGCTCAGAGAAATGGCAGGGTTGCTATAACTCCTTAAGAGCCTTAGGAGCCAGATCTGCTAAGAGCTGCCCGGGACCCACAGCAGGCAACACAGCAGCAAATGCTGCCATTTTCTCATCTCCTTTCCTAGAACAAATGCTAATTCCCCTGGGTAGTTCCGTCTGCTTTTCTGAGCATACCGTTGGACCAACAGTAATGGAAAGGCTTGCTCCAGGTTTGGTTTCAGCACCAATTTATGACCAATTTATACTTATAGGCACACCCACATCACAAGCCTGCAGAGTTCACCACTGAGCACTTCTCATCTTCTTGATGTGCCTAGAACTTCACCATCTTCTAGTATTTACTTACCTATTGTCATGGCAAAGGAGACAGGAGATGCTTTGTGTTTGTGTGCCTGTGTCTCTGTGTGTGTTCCTGGGCGCACATGTATGTGTACATGGAGGTCAAAGGGCAATCGTGGGGTCATTTCTCAGACACCATTTACCTTTAGTAAACAGGATTTCTTGCTGGCCTGGAACCTGCTATATAGGCTAGGTTGTCCTGCCAGTGAGCCCTAAGGATTCTTGCATCTCCACCTTTGCAGTGATAAGATTATAAGATGTGCCTTTATGTGTGGTGGGCAGGGTATCAAACTCAGGTTCCCCCGCATGGCAAGCACTTTACCCAATGAGCTAGCTGTACAATTCCAGGGGAACTGGTTTTTAACATGTATCATTGCTTCTAGACAAATCCCACCTCTGTCTAGAACCCATGGAACTCGTCTGTCTCCATGGCTCATCTGCGCTGCGTGGCCTTAACCACACCCTCACCTCACATGCCCATCTATAAAACAGGAGCAGCGACATGAGGCTGCCGAGGCTGCAGCCACTATGGAAGGAACTGTAAATACATATGCATAGTTCATATGTATGAGCTTAAGTCATCTTAAACACCCACTCCTTTCCTTTTTCCACTACAGAAGGTTTTAGCCCATTTTCTGGTTTCTTTCGATGTTCTGTCATTGTAACGTAATGACAGGAGACAGTCAGAACCAGGAACTTTTAATTCCTTGCATCTTAACACAAGGAGGAAAAAGCATTTTCCTCTGGCTTGGGAGAGAGCAAAACGCGGATGATGAATGTAAACTGTCGGGGTTTAATTATAATGTATAATTATATATTTATGACATATTAATACTGTTGTTACTTTTATTTTGCCCTAGAGAGGTATAAATGACCTAATTCTCTTTCCATTCTTTTCCTGGTTGGAGTTTTTGCTGGGTTGACTTCCCAGCTCATTTTTTGTCTTGTAAAACATCTCAGGTGATGAGACCTTGGAGTCGGGTGAACCACCTGAGGAAATTCGGGGGCCTTCTGTGGAAAACAAGCAGTTGCTAGGGTGGCTGGGGACTGTATTTGTTTAACATCCATATTCCTGCCTCGTGGAGCCCAGCGGTGCGTTATTTCCACTGGGCGTGAGCCAGCGCCTCGTTCCTCCCCGCTGTGTCCAGCCTTGAACATTTTTCTCTGCGATTATGTTTCGCCCGAGGATTAGCAAACTGCAGAAGAGGAAAAGAAAAACCGGAGAAGGTGTTTGGTGTGGGGCTCGGTGCTGTGTTTGCACAATCCGCCACTGAGCTAGGCTGACTGGCCAGCAGAGCAGGGGCTCAGAGAGCAGGCTAGCTCTTCATCTTGGGCCTTGGGAACTACCGAGGTTCAGGTTTGTTTCTAAGGCCCAAGCAAACACCAAGCCAACTAGTGGTTCCCATGCCTCACCGAAATGCCAGAGAGCCTGGAATCGGGCGTGAGGACCTGTGGCTCCCCTTTTAGACCAACAAGGTCTATTGCCTGGGCCATCTCGAAGAAGTCTCGAAGGTAAATTTTTTTTTTTTTTCCTCACAAGGAGAGACATTACCTCAGCAGAAGAGCATGATATCGAGTCCGGGTTGATAAAACTGTCTTCCCAAAGCCCAGCTTTGGGAAGAAAAGAATGGGCAAGGGGAAGTTCTGAGGCAGCTTTTCTCTGACCGCCACCACCCTAGGGACTTCAGCTTGGAGCCTTGCTGTGTATAGCCAGGGGTAAGGCACTGGCTCGGGACAACTTTGGAGCTGACCCACTGGTCACTGGGTCCCTTCAGCCCTGACCCTTTCTGCCTCCAATTCAGTAAACCCTTGTGGATGATCTTTCTCAAGAAAGGGTCTTTAGCCAGGGGTGGCCTCAAACTTCAAATTTACCTAGTACCTAAGCATAACACAGACTTCTCATGCTTCTGACTCCACTTCCTAAATCGAGGAGTTACAGGTAGAGACACTGCGCCCAGTTTATGCTGTGGTGGGGATTGGTATTTTTCCTCCCGTATTTATTCATTCCTTTCCCCCAGAAGCTTTCAGGAGCCAAGAGCTCCTCAGGGACGGGTGGGAGCTCATGAGCTTGTCCCATCCTATAAGGGAATGCCGACCCGAGACCCGCGCAGATGTCTGCTGTGGGTTCCTGGGAGTGTAGGTCTTATCATTTCAGTTACAGCCTGTCTCACTCACAGCAAAAGCATCTTAAAGGGCCAGCGCCAGTCCCCAGGGAATCACCTGATCACAGAACTCTGGAAAAACTAAGAAGACCCCATCATGATCCTGATGCTCTGTTCTCACTCACTCTTGGGCAACATTAGGTCTCCTTACCTGGAAAGCAAGTGGGATTTGAATATTGTGAAAAATAATATAAGACCTATTAATAGTGTCCCGGCAGTTAATTTACATCAACATTCTTACTTCTTAACTCCAGGAAGGCCCCCTGGTTTGTTTGGACTGTAACAGTGTGGCAGAAGTGACACTGTGTCAGCGGAGATCTGCTGCACCTTCCCTCACTTCCCGTTCTCCCAGTGAAATCCTGCCAGGTTTTTATGAACAAGCCCAGGTTTAACAGGACCCTGCAAAGAGCACCTGTGCCTAAGTTACAGCCACCCTAAGCCAGAGCCACATGAACTCTAAACTGATGAGGCTGTTCAAAGCCAGTAGATCTCTTCCATCACCCAAAGAGGGAGCCGCTCTGCACTCTGCGCTTTGAGCTGCTGAGCCTTGGATGGTTGTTAAGTGGCAACAGCTAATTGGCACTGGCTTGGCAGAGGAATTTGGCAAGGATCAATTGGAATTAATCATTAAGGGCAAAGTCACGGCTTAGCCTTAGGTTATGACAGCAGCACATATAATCAGGCGCAGTGAGGAAGGCAGGGAAACTCTTTCTTTGGCCAGGCTTTTGCAGCAGGAAGATGGGACAGTGCAGCTGAATAGCATGCTGGTTATGTCTTAGCATGCTGGTTATGTCTTAGCATGCTGGTTATGTCTTAGCATGCTAGTTATGTCTTAGCATGCTGGCTATGTCTTAGCATGCTGGCTATGTCTTAGCATGCTAGTTATGTCTTAGCATGCTGGTTATGTCTTAGCATGCTGGTTATGTCTTAGCATGCTAGTTATGTCTTAGCATGCTGGTTATGTCTTAGCATGCTGGTTATGTCTTAGCATGCTGGTTATGTCTTAGCATGCTGGTTATGTCTTAGCATGCTGGTTATGTCTTAGCATGCTGGTTATGCCTTAGCATGCTGGTTATGCCTTAGCATGCTGGTTATGTCTTAGCATGCTGGTTATGTCTTAGCATGCTGGTTATGCCTTAGCATGCTGGTTATGTCTTAGCATGCTGGTTATGTCTTAGCATGCTGGTTATGTCTTAGCATGCTGGTTATGTCTTAGCATGCTGGTTATGTCTTAGCATGCTAGTTATGTCTTAGCATGCTGGTTATGTCTTAGCATGCTGGTTATGTATAGCATGCTGGTTATGTCTTAGCATGCTGGTTATGTCTTAGCATGCTGGTTATGTCTTAGCATGCTGGTTATGTCTTAGCATGCTGGTTATGTCTTAGCATGCTAGTTATGTCTTAGCATGCTGGCTATGTCTTAGCATGCTGGTTATGTCTTAACATGCTAGTTATGTCTTAGCATGCTGGTTATGTCTTAGCATGCTAGTTATGTCTTAGCATGCTGGCTATGTCTTAGGTTATGACTTAGAATTCAAAACGACACTGCATTACGACATGAGAGTTAATCTCTAATAGGAAAGCAATGTTTATTTGAGGTTTAAAAAAAACGTAATTTATTGTAACAATAAGTTAATTTTTCCCCGCTTTGGGGTCTGTTAAGCCAGTGGTTCTCAGCCTTCTTAATGCTGCAACCCTTTAAAACCATTCCCCATGTTGTGGTGATTCCCAACTATGACGTTGTTTTCCTTGGTACTTCCTAACTGTAGTTTTGCTACTGTTAGGAATTTTAACGTGACTATCTGATATGCAGGATATCTGTAGGACAGATACATCTCAGACAGTTCTCCCCGGTGGAGAAATTAGAAAACTGATCTACTTCTAGTGTAGCCTGGCTCCCAGGCCAGGACACAAGGCTTAGGAAGTAGGGCACATGCTGGAAGTCTGGTCTGATGTGTGTGAGCTGTGCTCCCAGCCACCTCTCTGTGCTGCCTGCCTGCTCCAGATGGCCCCACTCTCTGGATGACTAGGAGTCAGGTCTGTGGGGGGTGCGGGGGGGTGCGGCAAGGAGCTGGGGGAGTAAGAGGCCATGGGGAAAGTCAATGGTTTCTTTGAACTGTTTGCTACTTGTGACTACGAGAGGGATTGAGGGGACCAAGAGAGTCGGAGGAATGCTTTCTCTAGAAGCTGAACAGGGGGCTCTTTCCTTTAAGAAGTAAGAAAGGGGGAGCAGGGAGATACAGAGTCACATTACCTAACATGCCGTACAGAGTTAAAACAAAACAAATCAAGAAACCATGCAAACAGGCTCTTCCATAAAGTAGGCTCACAGAGATGACAGTTGACCGTGTGAGGTGTGTCCCGGCCAGAGACTCACGTAACCTTCTGAGCTTCAGGTAAGGCCCAGCTCAAAGCCACCGAGTTCCAGACAGCTCAGTGTCCACTTGTCTCGGTTTCCCTCTCCTTCTGCATAGGTCCAGAGCTAGTGATTCCCTGTGTCTTTCTGTTCCATGCCTAGGACATCACTGCCTTATAGGTTAGAGAATCACAACGTTTCAAAGATTCATTCAGCTTTCTCAGTATGTTTGTATGGGCGTTTCCCTCACAGTGACAGCCTTGCCAAAACAATGTTAAAACCAGGCCTGGTAATATTTCTCTCATTTGTAGGCAGGCGTGAAAGGTTGACTGTGTGCTTATCCTGCAGGCGCACAGCACTTTAGAATTAGGTTCTGAATGCTACACAGTAATAGATGGTGTATTTGCCAAAATAATTTTTTTTCCCAATGAGGCAGAAACCAAGTTTTGGGTTTGGTTTACCTCTGGATAGCAAAACTTGTTAGCTACTTCATTTTCTTACAAGGAAATGTTTGTTATATCAGTATATCACAAATTCGGGGATGAAAATATATGTGGTCAAAAAAATTCAAAAGCAGTAATATTTCGCTATTTTTACTCACATCAGCTCACAGGGTAAATCCTTAAGATCCACACGGCTGAATTCTGGCTCTTGAAGTCTAGAATTATTTCAGAGACAATCAGCAAGCTATACTGGTCTGGACCTGCCCAGCTTGGGAAAGGGACACACAGCATTTGGCTAAGTGCTTGGCTATCATCAGAAAGGTACCCCTCCCACTCTACACTTACACATGCAGAAGAAACAGAGAGATTGACAGCCTGAAATTCTCTGCAAGTTTGGTCTGTAGCATCTGAGACTTTGAGCTCAAATGCAGCTGTGAGGATTGAGACTGTCGCATCAGAAAGTAGCTTTAGGATGTGTTCTTAGTGTGTCCTGATAGAAACCAGTGTCTTTCAACAACAACAGTACCACTACTGTCACCACCACCACTGCCACCACCACCACCACCACCACTGGCTGGTCTATGAGACTCTACGGGCCATTGTTGGGTCCTCTGGCCCTTTTGGAGACATATAATTTGGCCTCTAAACATTTGGAGAATGAGACAGCAGTATTTCCTCTGTTCCTCGCTCTACTTAAAAATATTTATTTTATTATTTTTTGCCTCTCTGTCTGTCTCTCTCTGTCTCTGTCTCTCTGTCTCTGTCTCTCTGTCTGTCTCTCTCTGTACACTCATGGACATGAATGAAATGCCCATAGAGACCAGAGGAGGGCATCAGCTCCACCATGGAGGGCATTGGATCCCCAGAGCTGGAGTGACAGATGGCGGTGAGACCAGCCCATCTAGGGAAGGACTAGGACCCTCAGGAAGAACAAACGAGTGCTCCTCTTCATTGCTGGGCCATCTCGCCAGCCCTGTCTGCAGCTCCAGCTTTTGTCTTCTTGTTAATGGCTGGAATTGGCCAACTGAAGAAAAAGAATTGTTGGCTTTATACATTTAGCTCTTGGATGTGACGCTCACAACTCCCTGAGTCACCTTCTCTGGAACTTTTTAACCTGTAGAGGTACATCACTCAACAGATGTTTTCCTCTGGAGGCTGAGGCAGTCAGGTAGATGGGGATTAAGTCTCTACTTCTCCCAGGCCTGAAAAATTATTTTGACCCAAAATGCTTAAGTCATGGATTTCATGTAGACACAGCTTAACTGAGTCATTAAGAGTTTTATTGGCTAAAGTAGGCATATATTTTTCCTAGTAGACGTCATGACATAACCGTAATAAAAATGTAATATCCAAGTAATCACTGTAATGTAATTACAGTTTGGTCATAAAGTAAGATTAGAGGTCTGAGATGGCTGTTTGTGGGGTGTGCATGCTAACGTCTGACTGCTGTCTGCGCTCGTCCGTCCTGTTCATCAAAAAACCAGGAGGCTGGGAGCCCAGCCGAGCCAGCACTATCTGGGTGCTCTGTTTAGTCTGTCTGCCCTCTCCAACTGTCATTCTGCCTGCCGTAGATGCCTAAGCATTGTTCCATGGATTCCATAGCACTTACTTTCTCCTTTACGGTGGCACAACCCACAGCCGTCTGACTCTGTCCCTTTGGGCCTGCAATGTGCTACAGCGTTAGCCTATTCTAGCTTTTGGAGGGAAGAACATTCCCCAACAACAACAACAACAACAACAACAACAACAACATCATCATCATCATCAACAACAACAACAACAAAAACTGTTTTATGCATGAGTCCAAAATGTTCCTTAAAAGAAAGATCAAAGAGTTTGCCATCATTGGAAATAGTCTTTGAAGTATAATAAATGAGATTCTACCGGCTGTTGTTTCTTGGTAGCATGGATTACAAAAAGGTGAAACAGAAGCAAAAAATCAAACCAAACAAACAAACAAAACAAGAACAACAACAACTATTTGAGTCCAAATAAGGAAGACAGTGGTTGGGGGGAGTTTACCCAGATTGATTTTCTACAATGTCATTTTCTCATTCTTGGCAAGGCTCGAAATTCATTAAATGGAAAATTCTAGAAAGAGAGACTTCCTAAGTTTTAAAGTGCATACAGTTCTGAGTATCACAAATCCCGTGCCACCCCAGCCAGACAGGACTTGTACTGCACCATCACTTTCCAGTGTGACCATGCTGATGGACTCCTGCTCCTTGGCCACCCAGCAGCTGTCTTTTTTTTTTTTTTTTTTTGGTTTTTCGAGACAGGGTTTCTCTGTGTAGCCCTGGCTGTCCTGGAACTCACTTTGTAGACCAGGCTGGCCTTGAACTCAGAAATTCGCCTGCCTCTGCCTCCCAAGTGCTGGGATTAAAGGCGTGCGCCACCACCGCCCGGCTCCAGCAGCTGTCTTGATTGTCAACTCCACTGTCGGGGTCACAGGTTCGTCTTTTCAGGTAACCCGTGCTTACTCTGCGATGGCCATTTTATGGCAGCGTGCTGTCATCGTTCTGCTTCATTACGTCACTCAGCCCTCACTGTGCCTAATTTAGAAATTAACTACACCTTAGGTGTGTGTGTGTGCCCGTTCCCCTTGAGTTGTGCTAAAACACCATATGGTAACTCTACCTCAGGAGAAAGGGTTTCTTAATCTTACAACTCCAGGCTATCGTCTGCCATCTTAGGAAACTCACGGCAGGAGCTTAAAGGCAGAAAGAGATGAATGCGCATGTGCCTACTGCTTGGCTCACTTTCTCAACTCTTAACAAAATTCGGGACCCCAGAAGGGACTGGCACCCATATTCAGCAGGGGTCACCTCAACTTGATTAGCCCAGTTAAAAAAAAGTCCCTGGCAGGTTATGTCCAGAGACCAACCTCATCTGGTAATCCCTCACTGAGACTGTTTGAAGGTGTGCACAGTGTGTGGAGCTGGCAACAATTAAAGCCAACCATGAGCACATTTATGTGCAAGGAAGAGCACCGAGCCCGAGAATGTACGAGGGAGGCTTTTGGCGCAGGGAAGACCACTGACTCAGACCTGATGCATGGGATCAGGAACGAGGAGCTTTTGAATAGGCTGATCTGGGTTGCTGGCTTTTACTTGGCGTCTACTCTTGGGCTGTTGAAGAAATGTTATTTTTTCCTTAAACTTCGTTCTCATTAATCTTGTGTTAAGAGGGGTCTAACCCTGTTGGGCACGCAGGTCATTTCAGTTCCAATTAGCATATATTTCCGGAGGTGCTGAGTGGGTGAAGGGAAGGGAGCCCCAACATCTCTAAACTGCTGACCTTGAGGGACTTGTAGGAAGGGTGTCTCTGACATGCACATAATACAACCGACTCTGAGAAAGCTCTAGTAAATGGGAAGTTATGGTTGGCTCTGGTGATTTATGCTAAACAGAATAAACCATGACGGAAACATAAAATATTACTAAGCTTACACTTCACTCCGTCAGTACGGACGAAACTCAATCTTTTTACTTCAAAAGTAGACATTTAGAGTCTCTATAGGAAATTGGGTGCATGCTGTCTCCTGCTGGCTATGGGGGCCCTGGTTAGGACCTGAAACACCCCGAGGTCTCAGGTCAAAGTTTACCTTGTGATCTCCCCATGTAAAGAGCACCTGACCAGAACACTAAGGGGCTCTCCTGGTCCTAAGAAACTGAGCATCAATGTCAGAGATGGTCTTCAGGAGCCAAACGAATCCATTGACCCAGCATCAGCAACCTGGCTGCCTAACCTCACGCTGAGGAGTTAAAGCAAGAAGCTTATTTTGGGAGCAGATGGGTCACCACCTATACCTGTGACGAGGACAGGAACAGGAACTGTTGAGTTGGCTTCGTTTTCTCCGACAGGCACAGAGAAATAAAACCTGAGTTTACCAACTGGAAAAGCACAGAGCTGGCAGAGAAGGGGGGAGGAGGAGGGTGGAGGAGGGGAGGGGCTATTTTCAAGCTTCTGAAAACATATAACACGAAGGTTCAAAACTATAATTAAAAACTATTTTAAAAAAGTTTTGACTGGGCTTCTTTCAAAAAAACAAGGCACCGAGGAATAAAACAGATTCCTGACAGTTCTGACTTATTATACACAGGGTTTCCTCTTAATCCAAATTTTATAAGTGCCCCCCTTTAGCAATATCAACAGTGAACAACTTGTCTTAAGGTCATCAAGTAGGTTATGAATGCTTCAGTTTAGTGGATGGAAGAATCCAAGGCTGTAAGATAAAGCTACCATGCAGCTATCTGGGGTAGGGACAGGACATATGGCTGGATTGAATCTGTGTATGTACGTACCTGTGGGCACTGTGCATTCACGTGTGTTTGCACACATGAGTGTGCATGTATCCTTTTTTTTTTTTTTCAAAGGTCAGAGGCTGGCATCAGGTAACTTTCTCAATTTTCCCCACTTTGTTTTGAGAAAGTTTCTCTCACTGAACCCAGTGCTTGCTAATTTGAGAGACTGGCTAGCTAGTGATTTCCAGGGACCTGACTGGCTTCCTTCCAGCCTCAGCTAGTGTTATAGACACACGTGATCATGCTTAGATTTGTATAGGGGTGCTGGGAATCCAAGTTCAGGTCCTCGTGCTTACATACAAGGCTCTTAACCAAGTGAGCGGTCTCCCCAGTTCCTTAGCTTGAATTCCGTAGAGTCAGATTCAAGGAAGACCCAGAGCTTGTAAAGTAGCCAACTGCCCTGTTGGTACAGAACTGACCTAGATGTCCACCCAAGCATCACTGTGAGCATCAGCATCTGCATACCTGAGTCTCTCTTCTGTTAGTGTCAGTGGCCTCACCTGAAGAGTGATGTCACTTGCAGGTTCAAACACTGTGAGGGCAAACTGAAAAAGGTGTCATGATTTAGAGGAATCAAGAATATGTGAGTGGGAGGCTGGAGAGATGGCTCAGCAGTTAAGGGCACTGACTGCTCTTCTGAAGGTCTTGAGTTCAAATTCCAGCAACCACATGGTGGCTCACAACCATCTGTAATGAGATCTGATGCCCTCTTCTGGAGTGTCTGAAGACAACTAAAGTGTACTTGCATATAATAAATAAATAAATCTTTAAAAAAAGAATATG
Source organism: Mus caroli (assembly GCF_978045245.1). Taxonomy (NCBI): domain Eukaryota; kingdom Metazoa; phylum Chordata; class Mammalia; order Rodentia; family Muridae; genus Mus; species Mus caroli. The sequence continues at coordinate 49,664,739 of NW_028227273.1, forward strand.
TGAGTGGAAAAATGATAATTTATTCTGGACCAGCATAATTCATAATATTTTAAAAAACAGGAATAATTCATAATATGTAAAAAACCTGTCAGGGTTGTCTGAGGTCAATTAAACTTTAATGACCCAGATTTCATAAGAACGTCAACATTCAAACGAGAAACAATCCAAGAGGAGAATGGGCAAAGGCCGTGATTAAGCAATTCAGAAAGGGACATGGACTCTGGGCCAATGAACACATGAGACATGGTCTACTTCGGTGGTACTCAAAAATACAAATGAATGCAATGGGCAGGCTCCTGCACTCAAGTAGAAATGATCAAAAGGCTAACAACATCAAGAACTGGTACGGGCGCAGAGGGGCTGGTTTCCAAGCATTGCTTATTAACATGCAGAGTCAGAAGATCTGAACAGAGGTACTTGGATACCTGAGCTAGATCACTTCCAAACCTGGGAATTAACGTTTCAAACCCAGAGGAACGTTTCTAGTTCATTTGTCACCGTGACAAACACCACGACCAAAAGCAACTTAGCGGAGTAAAGGGTATTATTTCTGTTTTCAGGTCATAGTTCAAGGTAAGAGAAGTCAAGGCAGGAGCCCAAAGCAGGAACTTGAAGGGAGGCCTGCTTGCTATTCCACCCAGCATTACCTCTGGCCAAGGAATGAATTCACAGCCAAAGAAAAGCAGCATGAACCGTGGAAGAAGCCTGCTTGCTGGCCAAGGGCTGGCTGTTTATCCTTAACTAGCTTTTGTATGTAGTGCAGGACCACCTGTACAGGGAATGGTGTTGCCCACAGTGGGCTGGGCCCTCTGGTATTAATTAACAGTCAAGACAATCCCCACCAGACTGGTCCACAGACTCATCTGATCAGCACAATCCCTCACTGGAGACTTTGCAGCTGACTCTAGGCTGTGTCAAGTTGATAGCTAAAGCTAATTTGGACAGGAAGCAGAGATTTCTACAGCTCACACTGTGAATCGGAGATGGTTACAAACTCTGCTGTCCACCTCATCCACAGCTTCTTTGTTTCTGTTTTCCTTAATCTGGATTGGTGTATGATTAGCTCTCTGCAAAATACAGCAGAAGAGAGGTTGTGGGGCACCGGAGACATGTCCAAAGAGGCATGGGTGTTTCTGCTTCCTCTTCTTGGAAGGCAGTTGGATTTGAAGTCAATCACTTTGAGATCACTATATCGAGAGAAAGCCAAGCTTGACATAAGCAAGGAAAAAGGCCATGTAGAGGGGGCCACCAAGGCACCATTTAAGTGACGACAGCCTTTTGGACCTATTTGGCCCACCTAGGATGTGTGCTAGGTGCATCATTACCCAGTGAAGGCAAGTGGAGCAGAGCTAGCTAGTCAAGGCCTGTAGGAATCCTGACTCCAGAATTGTGAGACATAGTGAATCATGTGTTAACTCAGAAAATTCTGGGGGTAGTTTCCTTGAAAGATTTGTTTTATTTTTATTTGAGTGCGCGCCTGTGTGTGTGTGTGCGCGCGCATGTACATGCAGGTACTCAAGCATCTTACTTAGTTTGGGTTTCTATTGCTGTGACAAAACACCATGAAGTTGGGGAGGAAAGGGTTTATTCGGCTTACACTTCCACATTGCTATTTATCACCAAAGGAAGCCAGGACAGGAACTCAAACAGGGACCTGGAGGCAGTAGCTGATACAGAGGCCTTTGCTCAGCTTGCTTTCTTATAGGACGGAGGACTACCAACCAAGGGATGGAACCACCCACAATGGCCTAGGTCCTCCCCCATCAATCACTAATTAAGAAAATGCCTTACAGCTGGATCTTAAGGAGGCATTTTTCTCAATTGAGGTTCCCTCCCTTCAGATAACTCTGGTTTGTGTGTCAAGCTAACAGAACTATCCAGCATACCAAGGAATTCAGAAGAGGATGTTAGATCCCCTGGATCTGGAGCTATAGGATGCTGTAAGCAATGATTGAACATGGGTGCTGGGAATTGAACTCAGCAAGTGTCCTTAATTGCTGAGCCATCTCCCCAGGCCTGGGGTGGTTTCTTAATCAGGGAAAAAATACTCACTGTACAAGATACTAAAGTGTAAATAGGCAGGCTCACCCTCCAGGCAAGGAGGCCCAGTATCAAAGGCAATATGGGTTGGCTTATGGGCTGATCAGTACTACTGATAACCATTGGACCAATCAATGGCTGCTGGTGGTAGAGTTTATAAGTATTTCTTCTTCACTTAAATTCAGCCTATTTACTTAGGTGTGGAACAATTTACATTTTTTATTTTCTCCACTTTCCCATTTCTTTACTGCTAACATGAGTTAATTAATAATAGCTAGTCATGTGTATCATTATTGGTTACAGGGTATTACAGGGGGAGTGAAAATCAGAGAAAAGATAAAAGTATCACCCAAATAGATTTTTCATTACGTTTTATAACAGTTTTATGGTCATCGAAAACTGTAGTCAGTATACAATCCCCCCACACAACCTAAACCATTCTTCTGTGTATCAGCAACTTTTGATTATTTGCAGTGACTCAACCAACGCAGACGCTTCTATTGCCTCACACCAGCTTTGCTTAGATCTTCCCAACTTCTTTCTCTGACTTCTTTCTTCCATTCCTGGGTCACACCCAGGACACCACATCACCCTCCTGCTGGGTTTCTTTCCGTCCTTCCTGGCTTTGAGGAGTCCTTAGGCTCTCTCTCATCTCTCTTCCTTGGTGTTTCTCTGTATGTGTTCAGGTATGAACATGCCATGACACATGGGTGGAGGTCAGAAATTGAGCTCAGGCGTTGAGCCTCTCTCTCCACTTCATGTGTATGTTAGGAAAATGGGCCAGCGAGCTTCTGGGGTTTCTTCTGTCCTCGTCCCTCATCTATACACGAGGAACACTGAGACTGCAGATGGGTGCCACCTCATCCAGCTTTCCACGGGTTCTGGGGATCCAGACTCAGAAACCCATAATGGCACCGGTGCTCTATCCATTGAGTAAAGGGTTTAATTCAGATTACAGATAATAGTTCATCATTGGGAGAAGTCACCCAAAGCAGGAACTTGAAGGGAGGCCTGCTTGCTATCGCACCTAGCATTGCCTCTGATCAAGGAACTCACGTCACAGCCAAAGAAGTGCGGCACAAGTCATGGAGGAGCACCACTTGCTGGCCAAGGGCTGCTTTAGTCTCCACCGGCTTTCTTATATAGCCACACAAGGATCTGTCTATCCTCAGCTATCACAGCTTTAATCCCAAGCACAAGAAACCGGAAGCAATCTGAACATCTGCTCGTTAGTGAGCAGAAACTCAGGCAGCAGGGCATCCAGCTGTCCAAAGCAAGGTGCCGCTAACACACCAGGCAAGGGGTAAAGGCTCAAAAGCATGTGCTAAGTATAAGAAGTGTGACGTCTGGAATGTCAGCCTCATATGGAATCACTGTATCTGTGTGTGTGTGTGTGTGTGTGTGTGTGTGTGTGTGCCATTCTGGAAATGATAAAAACTACTGGGACAGAAAACGAGCAGTTGCCAGGAGCGAGTGACAGGATAGCAGATCGATTACAAAGAGACCAGAGAGAAGGCTTTTGGAATCTCGTCTCTTGATTGTGGTGGTGATTATACAACTGTGTTCATTTGTTAAAAGTCATGGAACGCACTTTTCATCTGAAAGTGTTTACTGCTATGTGTAAACTACACTACTTTGAACTGACTCTTTTTTAGAGTGTATTCTTGATGTCTCATCTAAAAGAAAAAAAAACTCTGCAGCCTGTGACTTGACAAATGCTAGACTGACACTGTCATAAAATGCAAATGCAAATGAGCAGGGGGATAGAGCATGGCTAGAAAGTCTGATGTGACATTGTCGGAAACCCAGCCACACCATAACTAACTGCCTTGGCCTTCTTACTGTTGGAGACACAATGTGAATTACGAAGCATCAAAATTGTAAAGATTTCATTTATTAATCTAAATTTTATAAAGTTTTTCAATTTTACATGTGTGCATACCTGCTTCTCTGTACGCATCATGGGCAAGCAGGTCCCTGAGGAGTCCAGAAGAGGGCACCAGATTCTCCAGAATGGTAGTTTAAAGTGACTGTGAGCTATCTTATGTGGATGCTTGGGGATTGAAGCTGGGTCCTCTGCAAGAACAGCAAATGCTCTTAAGTGCTGAGCCCTCTCTCTAGACCCTCAATGTAAAACTTAGAACAAAAACATGTAATGATTAGTGTGCATGTATGTGTTATGTGTGTGACTCAGAACAAGTACTGCAAGTTTGTTCTCGCCTCTTATTGAGGGTCTGGGATCGAATACAGGTTGTCAGGCTTTTGTGACACGTGCTTTTTGTCTACTAAGTCATCTGGGTTCCAAAACACAAAAGACTTTCGAAAAAGTCCTCTTGACAGACACAGTTAAGAAGGTCAGGAGCTTGGCGGAGGGTTGCTGTTGGGAGTTGAGACCGAATGGCGATGGATTTGCAAGGCTTTGCAGAAGTAAGTCCTGAACAGTCTCTCATTTGTTTAGCCAGTGCTGACTGGACACCTATTATGGTGCCAGGTACAGTTCTGCGTAGTCGGATACAGCGATGGACAGAGCAGACTTTGGCTGTTGATTGCAGAGCCTACATTCTACATGAAGGAGACCGGAAAATAAATCGGTGAAAATGGTTTGTTAGAAGATGGTAAGGGTTAGCATGCAGAAGGAACCTGAATGAGAAATGTGGCATTCTGGGCCAGAGGTTGGCATTTCAGTATTTTAAAGAGTGTCCAGAGAGGTCTTTCAGAAGAAGTGCTCCTTGTTCTAAACCCTGAAGCTGAGGGACTCATGAGGGAGCTTTTAAGGGCGAATGCTTTCAAACCACGAAGACTTGTGGTGTGCTAACATCATCTGGTTTGTTGAGATTCATTCTGCTTCCCAATAATGATGTAAGAATGCCATTGACTAGGACAACTGGTTATGACAGATCATAAAAATGATTTATAGAATAAATATAACCTTCATTGCAACTGAACAAGAAAAACGGAGACTCATCAGGAAGGAAACCACACACCTCTGTGTACTTTTACCCTGGCTCTCTTCTCTCTCCCCCGCTGCCCTTCCATTTCCACTGTCTGTGATTCTGGGAAAGCTGTTACTAATAAATTTTTAGTATCATAAGCTGGGAAAAGGGGGTTAGAAAATTCGGGAGGAAATAGCCTGTTCATATGAAAACAATAATCACATAATATTTATTGTCTGGGATTGAAATGTTTCAAACATGCAAAGTAATAAAATATCAGGAAAAGCAAAACTTCCTAAAGTTAAAAATGTCATAAATTTCTTCCAAAATAAGACATGAAGAGAGTTCAGGTGATACTTTATGTCAATATAAAAAGAAATTACTCTTGCATCCAAATTAAGGTAGTCCAAAGCTTTTGGAGGACAAACACTAGTCAGTACTATTGGAGCGCTGAGGCGACACTGGCAGCCACCACAGGGACTTAAAGGCAATGGTTCCGCTCACTGTGTGCTGGGAAACTATTTAAGAAATTGCTTGGCTCTCCTTCTCAGACATGGCCATATGTAGCCCAGGGTTGCCAAGAATGCAGAGAGTGTGTTTAGGATTGGAGTTGCCCACATGCCCCAGGACAACCGAGGGTGTTCTTGCTTTCTTCCATATACAAAGCAGGGGATCTTGTTTGCCACTGGGTATGCCAGGCTAGCTGGCCCACACACTATGCGGAATTCTGTCTCTGTCTCCCTGTTCCTGTAGACGTGCAGGGAGCACAGATATATTACGACATCTGACTTTTAAAAATATTATTTTTTATGTGTATGAGAATTTTGCCTGCATATATCTCTGTGCATTGCATTCATGCCTGATACGCATGGAGCTCAGAAGAGGGCTTTGAATCCTCTGGAACTAGAGTTACAGATGGTGGCGAACCACCAGGTGTGTTCTGCAAACTGAGTTTATAGCAGGGGATTCTGGGGGAACTCAAACCCAAATCATGAGGTTTGCAGATTAAACATTTTCCCACTGAGCCAGAGCCTCAGCTCACATCTTTGGTCTTTACTCAGCCTCTTGAGTACTGGGGTTGGGGCATGTACCACCACACCATGGGACCTGAGGCTTTAGTATTATTCATGTACTGTTACCAATGAGGTGATCGCCCACCTCACAATGACCTTTAAATAAATGTATATTACATAAAGCACAATGGCACATATGGCTTTATTTAAAATACGATGATCTGTCTGGACAAACACATTTTTATTTACTCTATAGAGACGATGACCTAAGTGGTACTATGACTCTCATTCTGCAATTCCACAAGTCAGCTTGCGTCCTGGATGCAAAATGAAGTAATACTCCATATTGTGTGGCTTGCATACGTGCTAAAGAGTTTTTGACTGACTGACTGACTGACTGACTGACGACTGACTGAATGTAGACACTTTAATAGCAAGTTACTCTTTAGTGAGGAACGATTGAATATTTGGTTCAGTTCAGTGGCCATGGTCTGTCACTGTTAGTAAATGAAATCTCATCCTAAAATACTCATTGTCTTTATAGTAAATTATCGGGTGAAGTGAGACACTTACTAAGGTGCACCATCTATAAATGAAGAATGTCTTAGTAGTGTGCAATTCTTCTTTAAACATGTGCAGATTCAGATGGTACACAAAGTCCCCCAGCCTGCAGCAGTGCAGTATGCGTGAGGCTGTCCCTTTATTAAGTCCTTCACCTCAGCAAACAAGATTCAAGTCACTGGGACCTACTCACAAAGGTCATGAGGATCCTGATGCATGGAACCTGGACTTATTCATTTTTATTGTCAACCTGACTGGACTTAGCATCACCCACAAGACAAGCACCCATTGTGCTGGCTAACTTTATGTCTCCTTGACACAAGCTAGAGTCATTGGAGGAAGACTCATTGAGAAATTATGTCCATAAGGAGGGACTGTAGGCAAGTCTTTAATGCATTTCCTTAATTAGTGATTGATGGAGGAGGGCCCGACGCATTGTGGATGGTGCCACCCCTGGGCAGGTGGTTCTGGGTTCTATATGAAAGCAGGGTGAGCAAGGAGATGGCCAGGAAGCAGCACCCTTCTGTGATCTCTGCATCAGCTCTTGTCTTCAGGTTCCTACCTTTTTTGAGTTCCTGTCCTGACTTCCTTGCTGTGGAAGTGGAAGCCAAATAGACCGTTTCCTTCCCAAGTTGTTTTTGATTGTGGTGTTCACCGCAGCAATAGAAACACCAAGGCATCCATATATGGATCTGTAAAGCTGTTTTCAGAGGGGTTCTGTCACCAGTGGTTGGGGCTGGGACAGATGTTTCTAGGTTCTTGGCTTCTTATTCATAAGACTGAAATAAGAGCTCACATGGACTAAACAGAAGTAGCAAAAAGTTAACTTTATTCCATGCAAATGGACGGTACACATCAGAAATACTGTCAAGACTGACAGCAGGCCACACGAATGAGCATATTCAAGGATACTGATAATCATTTGGAGTGTCCTTTTATGGGGTTCAAGAAAGGAGCTGCTTGGCTAAGGGATATAGCTTAGATGGTTCTGTATTCTGACTGGCAGTTTTTAGTTATATAGCCATCTCTGTACTGTATATATCCTGTCCCATAATGTATCTGATTTTAACCATATGCTTACCAATTATGCAAAGGCATAAGATGGGAAGTGTATCCTCCCAAAAAGCACTCAGATGACAGTTTAATATATTATGCATGCACCGAAACCAGGTCAGGCTGAATTGGCTGTCCTACCCTTCACCCACTATATCGGGAATAGAACTGAATATAAACCATCCTGCCTCATTAAGGGGAAGAGAAATTTATTCAGTTATTTGAAGGGAGGAATTGTGTGCATCTCAAGGCAGGTAGAGGTCCTAGGTTGCTAACAGGTTGTTAGGTGCAATAATGTCCAGGGAGAGAGATGCACATAGTACACTAGGGTATGAGAGCTAGGCTGCCAAGTGCATGGTTAGAAGAGAGGTTTATGTACAGCCCAAGCCAAGTGGAGTCCCAGATCACAACACTGTTCCCTACGCTAGCCTGCCTAGGTTTGAGGAAGACATACCATGAATGTGTGCCCCACTATTCCACGGGGATGGGGTCCCTGACTAAATAAGAAAGAAGAAATCAGAGGAATCCAGCTGAGAACGGGCTTTCATCTCTCTGTTCTCTGACTTTGGACAGTGTGACCAGCTGCTTCACAATGCCGTCAGCATACGTTCTGGGCATGACTGTGAATGGAGATCATTCCTTCTTTCCTAAGTTGCCTTCTCAGGTGCCGTGTTACAGCAGGGAGACAGTAAGGAGGCCAGGGCATGTTGGTCTCTAATAACTTATATTCGTCTTTAAGGAAAAAGAAGTGTGATCTTCTGCAGCTCACGAGATTTCCGGCAAGTAAGTTAAGCAGGCAGTAACAGTAGATTAAGCAAATCTTCCTGAATGTATGCCTGCAGGCCAGAAGAGGACATCAGATCTCATTACAGGTGGTTGTGAGCCACCATGTGGTTGCTGGGAATAGGACTCAGGACCTCCGGAAGAACAGCCAGGGCTCTTAACCTTTGAGCCATCTCTCCAGCCCCAAGTAAATCTTTTTTCAAAGGCTTCTAAGCTCAGTGTACGTGAACTTATATCAGCAAACACCAGATGTTTATTATGTATAATCTGTGCACGTGGGATGAAAGAGAAGTGTTAGTTTAAGATTTGCCCAAAAGAAACTAATTATCAGGGATAGGCTAAAGGCAAGTGGAGAGATGACTGGTAGCCCCACCCAGATGGCTGGGGAAGAAACAGGTTCAAAGAGTTTGTGAAAACAGAAGATGTCATTGCCAAGCCTGAAATAACGGGAAGGGCTAGGAAGGAGAGCAGGGCATCATGTTGACAACCCAGGAAAGAAGAGGCAGGTAGAATGTCCTGCTGTTCCCCCATACAAATGGAGAACTTTTGAGACTTCACTCACCTCCCCACCAAGTATAGAAGAGAGGCTCACCTGGAGCCCATGTGCCTCAGAACACTGGCTCTGCAGCCTGGCCTGAGAGGCTGCCACAAGACTGTGTGATCCATTTCACCTTTCTGAGGCTTTTTAAAACCGTCTGATTAGCTGGTTAGTATACATAATAATGGGATTCGGTAGAGCATTTTCTCGCATATGTACTATTGTGCCTGGCTCATACTTGCTCCCTCCTTTCTGCACGGGTACATAGGAGTTCCATCTGTCTGTCTGTCTATCATCCATGTACTAAGAGAAAACTTGCTATTTTGAACATGGCTTATTTTGCTTATGATGATCTTTGTTTCCACACATTTTCCTGCAAATTTCACTATCCTCAGAGCTTAGTAAAATCTGTGTGTTTATCTTCCCCGACCATTCGTTTGATGATGGGTGTATACAATGGTCCCCTAGCTTGGCTTTTGTGAATAAGGCAATGAGAACCTGGGCTGTAAAACATCTCTGTGGTAGGCTGACTTGTTCCATTTGTGATATTACCAGAAGGCTATATAGCTAGGTCATTTTAGATTTAAAAAAAAAATCTCTATATTGACTTCCTGAGTGATGTCCAGAATGTTCTACTGCTCTTTATGAGTGGATACAACTACTTGGCTATAGTTTAGAGTTGTCTTCTAACTCCTCAACATACAGTCTCCCCACCCCCCAGGTCTTCTGTCTCTGGCATACTCCTGTGATATTGTGACCATGGATATTGACAGCCACACAGACCCTGCTCATGCTGTGCTAAACTTCTTAGTGGCAATGGGGCTCCTTGACTCTCTACAGGTTCTATGGAGGCATCATAAACCAAACCAGCAACAGCAATATTTGCTGTTGTCTGGGGACTTCCTGGGTGAGTGGCACACATAGAGGCCAGTGGGGAGTGATGCATGGTCAGCGAACACACAGGAAGCTGTCTTAACTCTTGAAAATGAAGTGGCTAGAGGAAGCCAGTCAAAGGCCTCTTTGCATGGGTATCTGCATCATATGCATGCTCCTTGTCTGTGGAGGCCAGAAGAGGGCACTGGATACCCTGGGACTGTAGTAACAGAAGGCTGTGAGCCACCATGTGGGTGCTGGGAAATGAACACAGTTCCTCTGGAAGATCAGCTGGTGTTAAGCCCTGAGCCACTTCCCAGCCCCTGGGGTTGGATTTTAAAAGTTGCTAAGTATAGATGAGAGCTGTTGTAATTCAGACTGCACTCAGCCACTTTCTTTCCATTTCCCTGTTTATCGCTGTACGTTAAATCCTTCAAACGCATGCGTGCATACTCACCAGACTAAGAAACTAGGCTCATCACAATTAGAATTAAGGAACAAATACTTCAAAACCATTCATGCATGCTCCGAACACTGCCATCTGAACCCTGGCATTGACCCCTGACTGCAAGCACATGTGAACAACACAGAGCTTATTCTGGAACATGGATACTTTGTGTGAAAGCATACAATAGTAGCCTTTACAATCAGTCTTCTGGACACAGCCAGAATTTAGAAGATGTGTTCTTTGTCACAGTTTATGTAAGGATCCTCTGTTTCTGTGGCATGTTTATTCACATACATGCATATGTGCAGGTATGAGTGACTGGGGTGTGTGGCAGAGGATGGCACTGGGCAGACTGCTCTATCATTCTCTGCCTTATTAAGGCAGGTCTCTCTTGGCTTGGCTGGCAGTCAGCAAAGCTCAGAATTCTTCCTGTCTCCACCCTTTCACTCCTGGTTACTGGGATAGGCAGGTAACCACCTGACTTTTTCTGAAGGTGTTGGAGATCTGAATTTAGGTCCTTTTGCTTTTTTTCCATTGAGCCTATGCCTCAGCACCCATGCTCCCACTTCTGTTAGACCTAATACACATTACACTAGATAGTCATATAGGAGTTGGCATTCTCTAAATTACATTGTTATACACTTTGTTTTATATTGCTTACATAATGCATAGATAAAGACTGTTTTGAGCTTCAGTGAAAATTTCCTGTAATGAAGTATTTCTGGTATGAGAAAGGTTTCTCTCTTCATTGTGTTTCCAGAAGTTTCTAGCATATTCAATACTGCTTCAGAGTGGGATCAAAGCACGCGATACAAATGTCAGTCCCACTTTAGATCACTCTTCACAAAGCATTTAACTTGCCAAGTTCCTGAGTCGCCTTTCCTGCCTGTGGGTCACACTGTGTGCACTTCACGGGGCGTGGCAGCCCTTCAGGGAGGGGCCCAGGAAGCACTGCTCATGGGGGCTTGCTCTGACTATTGTGCTGCACTGATGAACCCACTGACGGGTAGATATGCATGACTATGCTTTGGCCCTTTCCACTCACCCTTTTATGTCTTTTCCTATTTTACTTCTCAGTGTCACTGAGAAGAGTGACACTAGTCTATTTCCCTGTGTCACTGAGAAGAGTGACACTACTCTATTTCCCCGTGTCACTGAGATTTGTGACAGCTGGGTGCATAGGAGCAGGAAAAGGGGCATGAACAAGTTCTCCACAGAGCCACAGCAGTTCATATGTTGGTGTTCTTGTTCCCGTGGATGAACTGACCATTTTAAATTATGCTTCTATTCCAAAATTTCCAAGACTTAGGACAGCTTGTATGCTTGATATTTTGTTTCATACTTTAAATCCATGCTCCGCCCCCCCATGGTATCACCACCCCACTCACAACACTTGAGATTCACTTTAAGAGACCAGACCTTTTGATATTTTCGTTTTCCAGGGTGACATCACATTGACATCTACCTTCCACAGCATGGCTCTGTTGCCTAAACTTGGCTGGGCACCCTTGGAGAGAGCCTTTCCCTTAGTGAACACAATTCCATGGAAACTGCTGGAGTCCCTGCTCCTTACCACTGATCTTGGATTCCAAACAAGATAGAACATAGCTGGGGACCCGGGTTCCTGGAGGGGCGCCACTTTGACATACTCTAGTCACTGCCCTTACACTATTTGTGGAAGTGTTTATGTACTATGAAATGCTCAGCCAAAGCATACAGGAAACCGTAAAAGATTTTATGGGACGTATACATGGTTGATGGGAGAACTTAAATGTGACCTGGGAAGGTTCTACCTGAGTTGCAGGAGGCAGATGAGAGTGCCCATGCTCCGTGCTGCTTCCCTGTCTCATATGAAAGCAATGCCTAATTTGGGTGTTATATTGAAAAAATATTCTTAAGTTCAAACTTTACAATTTCTAGACAAATAAACGTGTTTTCTTTCAGACAGAGCTCATATCTCCAGTTTACTTATCTTCCATGAGGTAAAACATTGAAGTCGGTTTGTTTACTATTTTTTAAAAACAAAGACCAGACAGTCTCACAGGAGCTATCTATATACACTGTATATTTGAAAATATTTGCATTTCTGATGTTTTTTTTTTAAATAAAAACCTTAATCTGGAACATTATTTTTGAATCGCAACTATTATCATGTGTGAAGACATGACCTCAAAAGGGCATTTCCAGAAAGTCACACTTGTGAGTTTAGGCAGTAGAAGGTTTCTGCTTTCATTTTCCTTACCTACGGGGCAACATCAATTTTCCAGAAGAGAAGCTATTTACTATTTTTGGGTTTATTTACTTTAAAGTTTGCTAAAATACAGGGGATTAACAACAACAATAAAATCCCACCCAGGAACTGTCTGCGTATTGCTACCTGATTGAGAGTTGGGCCTTATGTGTAGAAAGTGTGTCATTTACTGGCACAGCCCTTCAAAGATTTCACTATTACGATTCCACATTTATACTTTAGCTGTGTATATAATCAGTATCTTTAAGAAATAAGTTTATGCTATTGTACAGAATAAATATGAGAGCCCTGTTGTGTCTGGCTGACATTCTCATAAGTCCAGGGTGGTAAAGTGTGTGTTAAGGCTCCGGGAATCACAGACTCTCATTTGTGGCCTCTTCCTGCCCTGAGTGACCCAGGAGAGTCATGTGCTTGTCTAGGCCAGGCTCGTTTGCATCTAAGTGTGTGACAATTCCCAATGGCCCTCACAGCTGCCTTCTCTACCATGATAATAGGTGACACTTTAATCTGAGGGTATAGTTTATGGAAGTATCATTTGTGAGATTTTTCTTCTAAATTTTATCTATATCACTGTCTATAAAATTTTGTCGTACTTCAAATTTAGTCTTGTTTAATGGGCTGGGGGAAGAGCCCATGTGTAGGAAAGAGAAAAAAAATGAAAACTATTAATATTGAGCGACTATGGGCACATCTTGGCTCGCTCAGGAAAGACACAAAAGACCTTGTTTCCTTTTACCTTCAGCTTTCTGGACGATGATGAAAAGCGAAAGTGATTATGTGAGCTCCCTGGGTAAAAGCAGATTTTATAAATAATTACCTGTCAGACAGTTCAAGATAGACAAACATACAGCAGACCAACACAAACACAGAGCTGTCGTGTTCCTGAGAGAAATGTGCGCTGAGTCTTCCTTTCCTGGGACTATGAGGAGATTAGGTAGAAGAAAACGAAGGGGGAAAAGAAAACCTTGCATTTTTTTTTTTTAACCTGGTGCAGTTTTCAAATATATAATGCGAGGCAGAGAAGGGTTTTCAATGGGAGATCTCAGCCCCTGAAACTTTGAGATCTTCTGGCAGATGGAAACCAAATACAATAAGCTTGCCATTTCCAGCATAAGGATGCTTACTGCAGGGCTATAATTTCCCATGATTAGGGACGCCAAGGGCAATGAGAGTGACGATGAAAAGAAAAAGCATAATCATACTTTTCAATAAGCATGGGTGGAACATCAGAACCCCTCGGCAATTTTTGATATTAAATATCTGCATTTTTTTTTATAACATGTACATTCTTTTTCCTGAAAACAGTTGCTACACATCAGGTAAACCACAGCAGGGAACGGCACAGCACATCAGGGCACGGCACACTGAGGCTCAGGACGGTTTGTTCGCACAGGAAACTTCTGCTCTTGCTTCTCTCTCTTCCCCGGAACACTTACAGAATGAAAGACATAACTTCCTCCTGCTCGATTCATATTAATCAGGAGCTGTGCCGGGGCATCTGCTATATTTTGGTTTGTTCCCAAGAATTACACTTCCTCATTTACTAGAGAAAGTATGGATGCCAGAGGGGCAGCTTGGCAGCTCCCAACAAGCAGTGCTGGATTCCCATCAGGGGTAGAACTCTGAAGGGATTAGGATCCTCGTGCTCCCAATTTTTAACTGTGCTAAGAAAGGGCATGGAAAGTGTGTGTGTGTGCGCGCACACCCTTGAAGATGGTCTCTTCAGTGACTGAGGTGATGGGGGAGGAGGGGAACAGGTGGCTTGTCTCAACAGCAGAATCTCTGATGGGTGTACATTTATAAAGTAACTATGTTTCTAAAACACACACAGAGAGAATCAACAGCGTTGGAAAGCACAGTTGGTGGGTCAGTGGGAAGGGTACACTGACTCATCTAAATTTTGTCTCTTTTGTCCCAAATCTGAATCATAAAAATGCATCATATAAAAGGCAGACTAAACACTGGAGGGGGAAAAAAAAAACGCACAACACCGCTTTTAAGACTTGGGAGCTGAGGGCAGCAAATCTGTGCCAAATTCAAACTCCAAAATTGTGTGATGTGCATTTCTGTCCACCTACACACCATCCCCAACATCCTGCCATTAATTAGGCAATGGCCCATTCAGTAAACAAGGCTGAGGAGGCTGGGGAAGAGCTGTAGTCAGACGGTTGAGAGTCAGAAACAAAGCAGGCCACTCCCTAGGGCAGGAGAACATAAAATCCTATTTTATTTTCCGGCAGGACAGGCAAGAATGACCCCGGTGAACCACTCCCTCTTCGTGGAGGCAGGCACGGCCACGGTCTCCTCAGCAGGCCAGGAAAGCCATCCCACTCCTTCGGTAGGCACTCTGTCAAAGACAAAGAAATCTGCAATGAATTATCGCATCAAGTTGAACAAGGAGAGGAGGCAGAGGCTTTCTTCCTGTTTTGTAGACTGCTGGCTACGAGCTAATAGGACACTTAATATGAATATTTCTGGTGGCACAGCTATAGCGACCATTCTGTCTATTAAAGTCAATGTGGTTAACAAGTGGTTAGGGAGTCTATTTTGGGGAAGTGGGTGATATGCAAAATAAGGCATCCCATTTTGTCCTGTTAATGGATTGGGGTTGGTTCAGCCAAGGAAGAGCTGTGCTGGGTCTGTTTGTCTTTTGGAAACATGTGTTCTCTATTCAACATGCTCCGCAGTCTGTTCTAACTAAGCATTGTAATAGTCTATAAATTACTGACTCATTACTGTCTTCCCAGGCCTAATTTATAGTCTGGAGTGGAAGGCTGTGGGAACAGACACTAAGGGAGGC
The DNA here is from genome assembly GCF_978045245.1 of Mus caroli. Lineage (NCBI taxonomy): Eukaryota > Metazoa > Chordata > Mammalia > Rodentia > Muridae > Mus > Mus caroli. The sequence continues at coordinate 49,680,032 of NW_028227273.1, forward strand.
CTTTTTTCCTCTGCAGCATGGCAGTCTCAGAGGCTTGCTGCACAGGACTGGAGGTATGGACAACTCCCGTCTGTAGATGTACTTGGAGGCAGACATATGGGTGATCATGGCAGGATAAATTGTGGCTTTCAAAACTGGACACTGGCTGCAGTAACACAATGTATTCCAGGTAAAGAAAGTGACACCTCACCTTGTCTCCTGCTAAGGAGTCTGCATTTTGGAGAGGGAAGACCTGGCCAATGGTGGCCTTTCCTGACTGTGTGGAGTCTTACTTTGTGGCAAAGAGGATCATGGCTAAAAGCCAGACTGAAAACGAAAACCCCTCCTGGGCATGCTGCACACTACTGACCTGGCAACAGTCACACTCACACTTTTAATTCATAGTTTCAATTTTTTATGCATATTTAGAAAAATGTAAAAAACCTATTAGGACCTATCAAGCCAGCACCCCTGGGGCAGTTTGGAGTCTGTCACTTCCAGCTCAATCTCTCTACTGCAGTGGTCACCTTGGGGGGGGGCATTCACACAGGCAGACAACCATGACAGCTAAGCAGAGGTCCCTGTGCACAGCTATGCCACATAAGTGCCAGGATGTGAGCTAAACTTTGAAAATCGGCAAGGAGCCAGAGAAAAGAAGACAGCAAAATGCACCTCCACCCCCTCCAGGGCAGGGATGAGAGCAGGGAAGAGAAAGTGCCAGCAACTCTTGTACAGCTTTGGCCCAAGAAGGAACTCATTTTGGGTCTCCCAACCTGCACCCCACAACCTAAACTGGAACAGCAGCATAATGCTAGACGACATTGTGCCTTGGGGGCCAGGAGCCAGGCCCTGATACCATAAGAGGACTTGGGCTGCTGTGTCTTTTACTGGGTAGAAGACAGTCCTTCCAGGTCTTGTGACTTCAGGGGCCATAGCCAGTGACAGTCACAGTCTGAGTCTATGCTTGCTTGCTTCATGGCATCCAGTTAAGGTCTTCTTTTTTTTTTTTAATCTTACAAAGGAAAATATTTAATTGGGGGTGGCTTACAGTTAAAAGGTTTAGTCCGTTATCGTAATGGTAGGAGACATGGTGGCATGCAGGCAGACATGATACTGGAGAAGGAACTGAGAGTTTCTACATCTTATCTGCAGGCAGCAGTAGTGAATGCCACACTAGTCCTAGCTTGAGCGTCTGAAACCTCAAAACCCACCCTCACAGTGACATACTTTCTCTAACAAGGTCACACCCACTTCAACAAGGCCACACCTCCTAATAGTGCCACTCCCTATGGACCTATTTGGACCATTAAAAAAATTGATATTTATTTACATTTCAAATGTTATCCCCTTTTCTGGTTTCCCCTCTGCAACCCCTCTATCTTATCCCCCCTTACCCTGCTTCTGTGAGGGTGCTCCCCCACCCATTCCTGCCTCTTCACCTTGGCATTTCTCTACACTGGGGCATCAAGCCTTTACAGGATCAAGGGCTCCTCTCCCACTGATGCTAGATAAGGCCCCTTCAGATCCTTCAGTCCTTCCCCTAACTCCTCCATTGGGGTGCCTGTGCTCAGTCCAATGGTTGGCTGCGAGCATCTGCATCTGTATTGGTCAGGCTCTGGCAGAGCCTCTCAGGAGACAGCTGTATCAGGCTCCTGTCAGCAAGCACTGCTTGGCATCCACAATAGTGTCTGGGTTTGCTGTCTGCATGTGGGATGGATCTCCAGGTGGGGCAGTCTCTGGATGGCCTTTCCTTCAGTCTCTGTTCCACTCTTTATTCCTGTATGTCCTATTAGACAGGAGTAATTTCTGGGTTAAAATTTTGGAGATGGGTGGGCAGCCCCATCCCTGAACCAGGGGGTCATGCCTAACCTCTGGGTATGGTCTTGACAGGTTCTCCCTCCCCTTTGTGGGGAATTCTAGCTAATGACATCCCCGTGGGGTCCTGGGAGGCTCTTGCTTTTTAACCAACAGCATTGAGACTGAGGCTGTTGTTGCAAAGTCCCAGCTTTGTCTGCATCTGTCCATCGGGATTTAGGAAGTTCTAGCTCACTGCACAGCTTCAGGAATGCAGCTGTCAGCAGCCCAGCCTGCAGCCTGTCCCTAGGTGCCATAGGCAGGTCACATCCATGTCTGCAGGTGCAGAGCTGTGGCTGCCAATGTTTCCAGTCTTGTCCTTAAGCTTGTCTCCATGTAACCTGAGGACAAGCCCATCTATGTCTTATGCTTTAGTAGGGCAGACACCAAGGCCACAGAGACTATTGTGCTCAGCCTGTAGGGTCTAGTGAAAGTGTTCTCCATGCATCATACTTCCATATATGTAGATACATGTGCCATAAGTCCAAATGTTACCTGCACATGACATGGGCGACCTAGGGGCAATTTCTCCCACAGCTGATGAACTTGGGACCAGGAAATGGTCCATAGCTCTGTGAGACTGGATACTAGTGCTATTAGTTACATTCCCCAAATATGCAGGCCCTAGGGTAGGTCTTGTTTGTGTTGTACAATCTTGAGCCCATAGATGCCAGCATTATTTGTAGTTTCCAATGGGACTTGGGGAAGTCCAATCCTTTTCTGCGGCTTCAGAGGACACAGCTGTGGTACCTCCCACACCCATCTTGAGAGTCCTTCATATACTATGACTTGGGGACTCTGGATATTGACATCCCAAATATTGGAGTCTCTCTTGATTCCCCCAGGTACAAATTCCACACCATTACAGCTATGCCAACAGCTACCACAAGCCCTGGTACCAGAAGCTGTGATTCTGTAAAGTCTGAAGACACACACCATTGGAAACCTAAGTTTATTGCTATGTCTTAAAACCACAGCCATGAAATGTTTTATGAATAGTTATAGTGTAGACTATGGATGACAGCAAGGACAAAGAGATGACCCAGATGTTTTGAGCTCCGTTATAACCAGACTCATAGCACTCATTATAAACAACCACCCAAGTACCAATTTTACTGGCAGCTGAGTGCCTGTTTAAGTGAGAAACAAAGCAAAACCAAATTTCACAACGTTCTATTAAACCTGGGAGAGGCAAATGTAAAGGCAGATGCACATATGTCAGTGTATGATGCTGATAACATGACAGGAAACAGGAAGCCTCACAACAGATTCCCGTTAACAGGAAATCGACAATGAGCTGCTAAAACAGCCAATTTTATGGCCCTAAGTAAACTCATTGAGAAAATGCATACAGATAAATCCTATGAATGAGAAATTTACAAAAGCACAAAAATTATGAAAGAGAACTGTTGGAAAATTTGGAGCTAAAACTTTAATCAGTGAGATTAAAGCTAAAGCAGAAAACTTACATAAAAGAATAAACAGAAAAAAGGATTTCTGAACTCTAGAATTAATTTAATTGGCTCAAAAAACAAAGCAAAACAGATGAAGAAAGCCCACAGAGCTTATTGAATACACTTATGTGAAATATGTATTGCACTATGGACTACAAACTATGGACTATGAAGTGTATTATAGGAGTTTCATAAAGTGAGGAACATGGAACCATTAAACCTATCTCTAAGGAATAGCTGAAAAGGACCCAAATCTTCAAAGAGATATGGTCATCCACATACAAGCGGCTCAAAGCACCCTGACTGCATTGAAAGGAAATAGATTTTCAGTCACAACTGTATCAGGCAGAAGGCTAAAAGTTCACGACCGAGAGGAACCTGCCATTCAGCAGAGAAAAGCATCAAGCCACATCAAAAAGAAAGCCCATCACACTTGTAGCAGGACACAAGAGAACCGCTGTACCTCAGAAGAGGGTAGGATGTCATATGTAAAACACTGTGGAAAAAATCAAAACCCTGTCAACTAAGAATATTATACCCACCCAAATTATCTGCAGAAATGGAGACTTTAGGAGTTGACCATTATCAGATCAGCCTTACAAGAAGCACTTAAGGATGCACTATAACAAAAGGGCTATAACTACCACATGAACCTACTAATATTCGAGGCTGGAGAGATGGCTCAGTGATAAAAGGCACTCTGCTCTTTTACAGGACCTGCATTTAGTTCCCAGCACCCATGTCAGGCAGCTCACAATAACCTGTAACTCCAGCTCTAGGGATCTGATGTCCTTTCTGGCCTCCAAGAGTACTGCATGCAATAGTGTACATATGTACCATCGTGTGTACACACACACACACACACACAAAAGGAATCGTTAAAACAACAGCAATAATTTAAAAAAACTACAAATATTCAAAGTTCAGTGGTAGAACATAGAAGAGCAGAGAATCAAACCAGTATGACATAAACCACCCAACCATAAATAACTAGAAAGGTTAGAGAAGAACAATTTATAATCCCCAAACCCAGAATACAACCAAATAAATAAATAAATAAATAAATAAATAAATAAATAAATAAATAGGGAAGTTTCATGCTGACCAATAATATTCATGATGACAAATGGGTTAAATTCATCAACCAAAAGCCAGGGAATAATGAATGGATTAAAATACAAGAGCCAACTCTATACCGCCTCCAGGAAATTCACTTCACTGGTAAGGATTAAGGATTGGAAAAAGATTTACCAAAAAAATGAAACAAGTTGGCAAGAGTTGCTATATCATTAGAATAAATCAGACTTTAAATTAAAAAGAATACTGCCAAAAGTTAAAAAAAAAAAGGTCCTTGTATATTGGTAAAGGGATTAATTCAGCCAGAATTGTCCATTTAAATAATATGTACCTAATCTGGCATCCCTCAAATATATAAGGGCAATATTAATCACAAAGGAAGAGATAGACTCTAGTACAACACTAGCTGGGGAATTCACCAGTCCATTTTTGTCAATGGACAGAAGATGAAAGCTCTAAAAACTTAAAATATATTTTATGTGTATGAATGTTTTGCTTGTATGTATGTATATATGCCTTGTATGCACTTTCTGCCCTCTGAGTCTAGGAGAAAGTGTTAAACACTCTGAACAAGAGTTATAGATGGTTATGAGCTGCTATATGGCTGCTGAGAATTGAACCCCAGGTCTTCTGCATAGGCGGAAAGTGCTCTTAGTCACTGAGCTGTCTCTCCACCTTGTCCACAGAGAAGTATGTTAGTTGGATCATATTGTAAAGTACATGGACCTAACAGATATTTACAGAGCATTTTTACTGAGAAGGCAGAATTCACATTCTCATCAGTACTTGGAAATTCTCCAGGAACTATTACACCTGGATCCTTGAGTCACGAATGAAGTCCCAGTAAGTTAAAAAACTTGCAATAATACTATCTGCTCAGATTACAATAGATTAGAACTATGTATCACCAAGAAGCATACAGCAGATGCTAACCAATGAGTGTACTGAAAAGGCTATAGGAGAAATGGACACATCTGAAGCTATGAACATAATACCCCAAGGGTGGGATCTATGACGGACCAGGGAAGTCCATAGCAAATTCCTATGTCAGAACAACAGGGATGCTTCAGAGACAGATCCCAGCATCCACCTCAAGGACTCTGAGATACAAGAATACAAAAACTCCAAACTGGGGAGGAAGGAAGAAAGATCAGAGTAAAAACAGAGTCTATTTGTTTATGGAGAAGAATATTGCTACCCAGAGCGATATATGGACTGCACACAATTCCGACCAAATCCTCAACAACTTTCTTCATAGAAATAGAAAAGAAGCCATTCTAGGCTGCATCCCTCCTTCTCTCCATGGGCTCCTTCAACTCCATCTGTGCTGGAGGAAGAACGTTTCTGGACTGACCACCCTGGCAAGGACTAGAACACTCTGAGCCTGCCTTCTAAGGCTGGTGGAGAACGTGCCCACTAACTGTGGGGAGCCACTCGGAGACTGCAGACAGAGAGAACTGTCCTATAATATACTCCAGCGGCTCATATTGCCTTGACAGAGCTCTCAGCTATAATCCCTCCAAAAGGTTTATGGGAGAGTGACACTTTCAGCTCTTGACTCAGACATTTTACATCTTACAAGCACAATGGCAGCTCTTAATGTAGCTGCATACTTGAAATGTGAGGGAAGAGAAGCAGGTCTTTTTCTTACAGGCGAATGGCTGGAATGTTCTCTGCTTGGGAAGGGAGGCTCAGTGGGAGATAGAGTCTCGGCTAGTTTATCTGAGGAATGACCAGGCTTAACCTTTCCAGGAGGGTGAGGTGGTCTTTAAGCACTGAAAAGGAGCCTCTTCTGAGACCAGCCTACTTTCACAGCTGGCTCATCACCATTCCTTACAGTTCACAGGCTTTAAGGAAAACACCTCCAGGAGCCATGGCTGAGGGGAAAGTTTAGAGCTGAGCCTGGCTTCTGTGAGATCTTCTTTTCTAGTTCAAGAGAACAAAGGAACATGTAGTCTGAGCAAAGGTTAAGTCAGCCAGCCAATTCCCCAGGGTCCCCTGCCCAGAACCACCAGGCTGGCCTTTTGATGTGTGATGGATGGGTACAGCCTGTGGAAGGAAAGCATGGGAACATCCCAAAGTTGGCATCTTTTCCTGAAAAGGAAGCAACTCTACAGGAAGACAGCACATCTCTGTGTCAACTGTGAATTTCATGTTTGTGCTGTGAATGTAGAAACTAAATTTAAACACAGCCTGGTGAGGACTTCCAATACATACATTCTCACGAATGGCTTTGTGGTCTACTTTTCTTCTGTAGAATCTAGGAATGAGTGCTAGGCCCACATCTTTATACACATTCCTGGTTGTACAATTCAGACTGGCTAGAAACATCTAGGGAGCCCATTCATGCCGTTAGACACCCCCTCCCCCCCCAGGCAGCTTGCTGCTACCTGCTCTCCACCTATAAGCTCTATTTCCATCAAGTGCTCTCAATGGCCACTGGCTACTTTGTGGATCTGTGGAAAAGCTCAAGTGTTTTAGTATCTCTCAATGTTAGCTGCAAAAATGATAATGATGATAAAAAGCTGTACTTTTAAATTTCTGGTTGTTTCTATACTTTTAAAAATTGAGAATGCAGTTGATTCCCAATTTTTGACATTAGACAATTTCTTTCACCTGCACACAATGAGCAGTCCCGGAATGTTAATCTATGTAGAGCGGTAGACAGACTCCACACACTGCCAAGGGGGTTTCAGAGGCTGTACTTTCAGAACAGTACCTTGTTTTGTTATCTGTACATGAATGAGCTAGTGAAGACACTATTTCTAAACTGGGTTGCTTCTGTTTTTCATGGGCTATACCAAAACCTTACCCCGTCTTTCCAATACACACTGTGGAGTATGTTTTGTGTACCAGGCACTTGATAATTCTGCATCTTCAGATTGGAACCCCGTCCTCCCTCTTCCTTGCTCAGACTCTAATTTAATTTTACCCTCATTTCCAATTATTTCTTCTTTTCAACCTTTTCATACAAAAGAAGATAATTCTACTATCCCAGGCCCCAACCCCACAAATACTTCACTTCACACAAGCCTGCCAAAGGTGGCTTGGGTTTTACTGAGCTCCTATACATTTGCTTGCTCTGATTTTAACTTGTCTTTACTGAGCTCTGCGCTGCGTAAAGCACAGTGTGCTGGGTGGTGTAAGGACACAGAAAGAGCTGAGACAGAGCCTAGTATCACTGTTTCCACATGCACATCAATGCTTTCACCACCGCAAAGAAAATGTGTGAAAAAGAGCCATTGCCAAGGGAAAAAAAAAAAGGAGCAAACAACAAGTGACCTTTTGTTTGCTTTTAATCTGAACAACATTTAATTTTAGATAAAAATGTGAAAAAAACATGAGATTTTTATATTTTTTTAAAAATGAAAAAATTAAATTGTGAGAATATATGGTTTTATGGTTTATGAAGTACTTTCATGTCCATATCTAATTTGAGCCTTGCCACAAACAAGTTCAAAGAGTCTCATATTTTAGAACCGTATGACTGGTGAGTGATAGATTTAGGATTTAAAGCATGGAGCCCACATTCTTTTTCTATTCCACAGTCTTACATTAAAACAAAATATTAGCCCCCCCCCCCAATCTGGCATAATTTATTCTATTTGGATCACTCTTGACATATAACAAGCTTAATTCTTGCTAAACCTGACTCAGGGAATAAAGTAAGCTAGAAAGTTTATCAGGGTTATACAAAATTTCAGTGTGCAGGGATGGTTCTTGATGGTCAACTACTGATGGCTTGTGGGTATTCATGACCAGAGTGTACTTTTCAGTCTGTGCTGAAGAATACCATGTAAAAACCTACAACCAAATCACTTGGAATGCTTAATAAACGCATGAACAAACAAGCAGGCAACCAAACAGATCTTCAAAGTTGGACAACATATGGGTTGGAGGGCTCAATTAGTAAAAATGCTGGACCTGGTAGTGGGCTCTTTTAACTTCAGGCTGGGGAATCAGAGACAGGCAGATTCCTGGGGTCTTGTCTCCTTGATGAATTCTCAGCTACTGTAGGCTACTTAGTGAGATCCAGGCTAGTGAGAAACCTATACACAACCACCCCCACCCCCGCACCCCACACAGAGAAAGAAAGAGAGGGAGAGGGAGAGGGAGAGGGAGAGGGAGAGGGAGAGGGAGAATGAACTTAGGGTCTAGGTTGATTTAGAAGTACCCTGTGCCTTTGGAGGTAAAGCAAAGGCTGCAGAGGTCGTAGCATGGCTACATCATTAATAGGACCTTAAGATTCATTCTTTGTCCTTAAATAGCTGCTTTCAGAATCTGCTGTGATCATGCAACAGACAGCATTTTTCAGTGACTAGCCTAACATGAACATCTGATGAACTTAGTGCTCACAGAACAGCTTCTCCCCGGACAACTAGTGATTCCTTCTGTGTAATGTTTCTCACCTGAAGCTGTCTACAGATTACTCTCTGTGTTTTCCTTCCCAGATGCTGAGATGCCACCCTGAAGGGACTCAGCTAGGTCACTAGCCACAACATAGACAAAGGCATTTGGAAAATCAGCCCATGAAACTAAGTTGAATAAACCCTTTGCAAACAGAATGAAGAATGAAGGCACAATGGTTGGTATAAAACTCTTGTGAATTTCTATAGGCCAATTTTTAGCAGTTGAAGACAGTAATGCCCAAAGGGAGTGACCCATCCATGGTGCTGTAGGGAGAGGCTGGAGGGCCCTGGCCCAGACTGCAGCTCTTCATAGACACTCCTGACTCTACCCAGAGCTATGTATTTGTCCTTAACAGGGAAAATAGATGTAGGGAAAGAAGTATTTTTTGTCTTGGTTTTGGCTAAGAGCTCTTGGGAGTGGAACAAAAGAAGAGGGAGTAGGGGGTGGGATTTAATGCCCCAAATAGTACAGCAGGGTAGTTGGAAGCTTCCGTCCCATTTCCGACTCTTGTACAGGATGGATTCACAATGCGTGGAGACCCATTCTGTCCCTGAGTACTGCGAGGAATCATTTTGATAAACAGATGAAATATCCAAATAGCTACAATTAAGTGGAGAGTTGTCACAGTTTCCATGTGTATGTTGGTTTTCTGTTGTTTTTGTTATTGAAGTCTAGCCTTAGTCTGTGGTGATCTGATAGGATGCATGGGATTATTTCCATCTTCTTGTATCTGTTGAGGCCTGTTTTGTGACAGATTATACGGTCAGTTTTGGAGAAGATACCATGAGGTGCTGAGAAGGTATATCCTTTTGTTTTAGGATAAAATGTTCTGTAGATATCTGTTAAATCCATTTGGTTCATAACTTCTGTTAGTTTTACTGTGTCACTGTTTAGTTTGTTTCCATGATTTGTCCATTGGTGAGAGTGGGGTGTTGAGGTCTCCCACTATTATTGTGTGGGGTTCAATGTGTGTTTTGAGCTTTAGTAAGGTTCCTTTTATGAATGTGGTGCCCTGGCATTTGGGACATAGATGTTCAGAATTGACTTTCTCTTAGTGGATTTTTCCTTTGATGAATATGAAGTGTCCATCCACATCTCATTTGATAACTTTTGGTTGGAAGTCTATTTTTACTAGATATTAGAATGGCAACTCTCACTTGTTTCTTGGGACCATTTGCTTGGAAGAATTTTTTTTTCCAGCCTTTTACTCTGAGGTAGTATCTGTCATTGTCATTGAAGTGTGTTTCTCGTATGCAGCAAAATGCTGGATCTTGCTTGCTTATCCAGTCTGTTAGTTTATGTCTTTTTACTGTGGAACTGAGTCTGTTGCTATTGAGAGATGTTAAGGACAGATGACTGTTGGTTCTTGTTATGTTTGTTGTTGTAGGTGATATTATGTATATGTGATTCTCTCCTTTTGTTTTTGTTGTGAGATGATTAATTTCTTGTTTTTTCTTTGGGGTAGGTACCCTCCTTGTGTTGGAGTTTTCCTTCTAGACTCCTCTGTAGGGTTGGATTGGTAGATAGGTATTGTTTAAATTTGGTTTTGTCCTGGAATATTTTTGGTTTCTCCATCTATGATGATTGAGAGTTTTGCAGAGTATAGTAGCCTGGGCTGGAATTTGTGTTCTCTTAGGGTCTGCATGACCAGGCTCTTCTGACTTTTAGGATCTCTGTTGAGAAGTCCGGTGTAATTCTGATAGGCCTGCCTTATAACTTACTTGGCCTAAGATAAAATTGGATGAGGTTTCTGCAGTCAATGTGTGTATCTTTAGGACATTTGAGACACCCATATGCTTCTGGTCAAGTCTTATCAGGGCTTTGCCCGGAACCTGACTCAAGGTTAGACATATATCACAACCTGCTTGAATCTGTTTGGAGTTGGCCAGTTGGGCTGAATGCAAGTGACAATAAAAAGGTTTGGCTTATATTCACACTAAATGTGAATAAACTTTATGCCACAGAAAGCTGCCATGGACAGTCCCCTGAGTGCTTCACTCCACAGGAGTGAGACTGGGTATAAAGTCTTGCACGGCTCTGCTGGGAGGGAACTTCAGGGATGCAGTGGTTTGAGTTAGAGCTGTGAAGGTGGGTACTTTCCTGAATTTTACAAGTAAATGTGTCACAGGTCAACTGAATTGGCTTCCTCTCCATTTCCCTGAACTCCCACTCTCTACACTAAGCAGGCTGTTTGCCCACCACCAGCCTTCTCCTTTAAAACACCTTCCTCATTCAGTTTTTAGTATTTACATGAATGGTTTAGTAAGCCTAGAAAATGTGTGTTTATGATGTTTCCATAGAGACCCTTGCTCAGGCTTGCCCTTATTGTCTTCTCTCTGCCCCTCACTTTGGTCCTCTCACCTACCCCACATGTATATATTATTTAGACTTTGTATATGAGAGAAAAACATACAGCATTTGTCTAGGACTAGCTTCTTTTGCTTAGCAGGATCTTAAGAGTTCCATCCATCTTTCCAGAATTGACAGATGACTGATCAAAACTGCACTGCATATACACCCTGGTGTGAACCAGCCTTTTCTCTATCTTTATTCTGGAAGCAATACTGGAGACTGTATGAAATTGTGTCAAACTCTAGAAAGATTGCCTCAAATCCCTAGCACCCCCATATACTCAGACTCAGCCATGCCCCTGTGGGTTTGCTGCATTCAACTCCTGAGCCCCTCCCCAGTCCCTACATTTGTCTAAGGAGATGACTGTCCTGACAGCATATAGCTTTGCTTTAATACAAAAATCTGAAGCTCTGGGACTTCCTATCAAAGCTATGAAATAGTTTCTTAAAAGATAAAACATGCCCCCTTTCTTTGCTGCTCTGTGTCTGCGTGTGGCCAAGAGATGTAATTATAATGAATGAAACTGAATGGTGGTCCGAGACACTTAAAATCAAAGTGGAAATCATGGCTTAATTTCATTAGCAAGCCTAAGTATAAATAGACACAGCTTGTTTGCAACACTGCCATGTGACTTTTCTCCTTTTGATAATTGCATTCCAACTCTGATATTTCAGAAAATCTAACCTGAACCATATGAAGGATAGTTTTGTAAATGTGCAAAGCTCTTCATTAAATGTTTCTCCTTCTTGAGGTCCCTCATGCTATAGATACACTGTGAAAAGTCATGGCGGCACCTGGTCAGACAGCACAGTCTTGATCTAAGAGCAGCAGAGGGGTGTGCCCTTTAAATATGAGGTCTTCTTTGGCTAGCAAAATGGAGGAAAAAGATATACTTTAAAAACCTAGTCTACTGCAAGTACTCCGGGGTTTATCACCTAAAAGGACTTGTCTGCCTGCCTGTTTCTGGAGATGAGTCTCACTGTATCACTGAGGCTGGCCTCGGCCTCTGTCCTTCTGTGTCAGCCTCTCAGGCTGAGGTTACGAGTGAGCACCACCATACATACACTTCGCCATTTTGTGAGGGTTGTGTTCTGACTGTGTCTCACATTCTTACTTTATTAAATGCTTGAGATATTGCCAAGTGGGTTTGGCCTTTTAAATACAAAAAATGCTGAATGTAATTATTAAAAGTTATCATTTCTAATTGCCTAAGTCACTTCAAATTACATAAGAGATGTGTTAGTTTTTTTATTATTGTTCTTATTAAGCAAAGTAATTAAATGGCTGATATAACCCAACTTGTCTTTTAGAACAAAAAAGAATTTTTTGTAAATGTCAACTTTAGCAATTTCATGGGTGAAAAAGTATATAATTCCCATGTAATTACCATTACTTCCATAATATAGTATGAACTTAAATACATTAAAATTTAATAATTAGTGCCAGTAATATAAAGCTTTTATCCAGCTAACTTTTAAAAAAAACAAAATACAGAGGTCTATTATTATCCCAAGCAGCACACACATCTATAATATATGGAAAAAGTACCAAACCAGCAGGAGTTATTAATTAACAGAAACAACAACAGAAGCGGGCTGAACTGTACCAGCCATGAATTCTCATTTCTCTTAACCAATCAATTTGTTTCCCTGAAGGAAAAGAATTGCTATTTGATTTACCTTTTTGTGTTCCAGATATAACCAATGCTTTGGGGTTAATCAAATCCAGCAGCACATCAAAAGATCACCCCCCCCCCCCCCAATGGCAATGGTGTCAACCAAGTGCTCACAGGAGCTCTTTATAACATGTAGCCAACAAACATACCACATTACATTAAAAGAATGAAGGATAAAAATAATCATTTTGTTAAATACAGAAAAAAATATTTGATGAAATTTAACGTCTCTCTGTGGTAGGAAGAAAGGAGGCATAAAGTGTCAGAATTCATTAAATAAGGGCTGACTATGAAAGGGCCACAGCCAAGACCATGATATCGGCAGCCAAACAAGGGTGTGCAGCTACCACACTCTCATCGGTATACTACCAGAGGGCTTAGCAATTAGGAAGAAAAACACTAAAGACATAAAAATAGGAAAGGAGGATGTTAAATGGGATGTTTACAGATGGCATGATCCTGTATGTATATGATCCTAAATATGTCACAAACATTTTTGAATTGATAAATTCATTACAATAGCAAGATGCAAAATGAGTATATAAAAATAGCTTTACTAATGATTTTCTAGGTAGGAAATCTTGAAAGCAGTTCCATTCACAACAGAATAAAAATTTAAAATACCCAGGAAGAAAGTTAACAAAGACCTCTATAATATAAATTACAAAAAATGATAATAGAAATCAAAGACAATAAAAGACAGAAGAGACTCCCATGCTCATGTGCTGGAAGAATCAACTATTCAAATGTCCAGTAGCCAAAGTAATTTTCAGATTTGATTTTATCCCTCTTCTTCACAGAACTGTAAAAATAATCCCAAAATTCATATGCAAACACAAAAGACACTAAAGAGCCAAAGGAGGCTTGAGGAAAAGTGAACAAATCATAGTGTTTGCTTTCAAGGCACACAGCAGTCACAGTAAGCAAACAGCATGGGATTGGTGCAGCACAGATACAGACACCAGTGGAAAACCTAGAAACAAGTCTGCACAGCTATGCCAAGAGATTCCGGACAAAGGTGTCCAGACAGACCTAGAGAAAAGGTTGCTTATTTAAAAAGTGGTCCTGGAAAAATGGGGTAGCCACATGTGGAAGAATGAAACCTGATCTTAATCATTTGCTTCATATTGAAACAAACTCAAAATGTATCTAAACTCTTTTTTGGGGGATGGGGTTTGAGACAGGGTTTCTCTGTGTAGCCCTGGCTGTCCTGGAACTCACTCTGTAGACAAGGCTGGCCTCGAACTTAGAAATCCACCTGCCTCTGCCTCCCAAGTGCTGGGATTACAGGCACCACCACTGCCTGGCATAAACTCTTAATGAAAATGAAATCTAGCTATTTCCAGTAAGATGGATGGCGTGGGAAGGTATCATGCTAAGCAAGCTAAGGTAGGCCTGGCGTGCTAGATGCCTTCCTGCTGCCGACACCCAAGAGCCAGTAACGAGGAAGTGATGTTATTTTGTCTGGTGCTTTGGGAGGATTTGGTCCATCATGGCAGAAGGTCCTCAAGGACCACAGTCCTTATCTCAGCCAGGAGGCAGATGGGAAACGCCTGCTTTAGCTGGCTTTTCCCACTTCTTTCTTTTGTTCCAACTGAACATTCCACATGGGACTGTGTTGCCTACATTCAGGAAGCCTCCATTTAGTCAATCCCAGACATACTCTGAGGTATGTTCTCCTAGTCTCTTAAAGCACTTCTTAAGAGTATATCTATAGGAATACCTGCTTGCCAATAGCTGATTGGCAATTTCATTGAACAGCAAATAAATTGTAATTCAGGTTCTTAAAAGGTTTTGAAGATAATGAACACCAAAACTGATGTGAGATTAGGATACAGTAGTTACTAGCATAACTTGGTAGCCATATAAAAGGCATGTTTCTGTGTGAAACTGCTTTCATCCATCCACCCATCCATCCATCCATTCATTCATTCATTCATTCATGCATCAAATGAACAGTACACCATACAGCAGGGAGAGCGGATCCACAGGGCTGCTTCTTCTGTGGGAGGCAGTCTGATGGGAAGACACACACTGAACATCATGACAGCTGACAGTCATGATGAAGGTCAGACTAGAGCATAGCAGACACCAGAGTAGAGCAGAAATGGACGGTGTTGGCTAAGGAAGCTTCTGGAAGGAAGCGACATAGCTGAGACCTGAGCTGTGGGTTTAAGGGGTACAAGAATGTTCTAGGTTAATCTCTAAGGAAGAGCTTGGTTTACTTTGTTCTTAAATGATTATCTATGGTGAATACACATTCAATCTAAGAGTCCAAACCAGATATCTGCACTGGAAGGCTATGAAAGTCATCTAAGAAACAGTCATGTTATACAAGCAGTTTACAATTGTGTTGAATCACTGCTGTAGGTAGGGCCCAGCACAGGCTCTATATATTAACTTAAACTATTTCCTTGCACTTACTTAAGAACTCAATGAGACAGCAGTGGACTGACAATGGTGGGCATGCTTCTCCCATGTCTTTGTATCCTTTTTGCCCAGAGTTAGATGTTCTGGAAGCACTGGGAACATATTCTTTTAACATGCAAATATTATACCCTTATGTTTCTCTAACACATTTTGATAAATAGAATTACAATTTGCCTTAGCCATTTTGAAGTTTTACCTCCAAAATATAAACAAAAAGTTTCCTATGGTGTGAAAGTTTACTTAGATCTATCATGCTAAATGACTAAATATTCCAACCTATAGAACCATCTCAAGACAGATATGGTATCTATGGGAACCTATAATATGGTACAGTAGCAAAGTGCTCACTTCATTAGGTTCCGTGTAAATTCAACATGTAGGCTTTGGGGCCCACAGTAATTAAGTTCTTGTACAGGCCTAGATCCCCTTGTCACAATATTATCTAAGCCAACCGCTCACCAATCACATTGTTTTAAAGACAGCAAGGAGGTTTAGATTTATAAAGAATAAATGGTCTAGTGCATTTGCACTTTTAATAGTGATAAGTCTAATTAAGAATCATTTCAAAATATTCAATTCCATTAGATAACAGCAGATCTTTAGAAGTCTTAGCAAAATTCAACACCAATTCTAGAGTGAGTTGGACAAAGCTAAGATCAAAGCTATTCTTATAAAAGACCATGCCTGACATTTCATGAACTCTATGATGTTGGAAGACTGGACGAATTCTCCCTTTTCTGTATTCTGCTTGTGCAACCCTCAAATGAAACAGAAACAGTTTTCTACAAAGTGCCTCAGGCTGGATGGTCTCCACCCTGGAGTGACACAAAGAGCAACTTCAACCAGGTTGGAGAGCAGTTTTACAAATGAAAATGTCTGTGCCTCTCCAGACCATCCGTTGGTGGCAGTGATGGGCAGACTAGTCCCTCTATTCACAGGACCAGCTGGCCTCCTGTGACCACAGTCAGCATCCTGTCACCAGAGCTGTGGGAGGTGAGAGGAGGTGAGACAGAGCTCTCATGCACACACAGCTGCCAGGAGAAAAGATGGAAGAAAAAAAAACACCCAAACGTAAAGAAATATAGTATTTCAATCAAAGTCTGAAATTTTAGAAAAGTGGTTTTGGTCTCCATATAATAAAAATATTTATCCAAGAAACTCCTAGTCGGGTGTGAACATCCTACTTCTAGTGAGATTTTGTTTGGCAAAGGGTTGCAGAAGAGTGGAAGTTAATACAGAGCATGTCTATAAACAAATTTATTTAGTTAGTACAGACAGACACACTCACTAGAGGATTTCAGCAATTACATGTGTAAAACTATTTCCTATCGTGGTTTCCTTTGGTGATTCTGCTAATTTACTCAATCCAGGCCATTTTCATGCATTGACTGTTCTATCTTTAGCAACTCATGTGGAAAGGAACACATGGAGACTCTGCCTTCTTTCCAACTCAGATAAGCATAATTATATGGAGACATTAAAAAGTTAGGCTTCTAGTGAAAAAAAATGAAGGAATGAAGGTTGTAATATCTTAAAACACAATGTAATGTAACTCTGGAGCAATTGAGGTCTGGATATGGAAGTGTTTAGTCAAATTTGAGTCTAAGTAAGCATCAAGTATGTGCATTTGCATTTTACATTTGTACTTTTGATTAAACTTATAATAAGATACAATAAAATGTAAAAGCTCTGAATCATACTGGCCGTGCCCAGAGCATGGATGGGCCATCCTAGGAGAGTATGGGAGGACTCTGCTATTCAGAGGCAGGGAACTCCGGTGAGCTAGTATTGACTTGTAAGGGTCTAAAGACTCCAGACTGCAGTCTCATCATGGGCATCTTGAGAGTTGTCTGTGCACAGTGCGATGATGCCAAAGATGAGTTTCCTGGTCCCTGCTCCATTTCATTCACAATCAGCTCCACTGCAGAGACAAGCCAGCGGCAGACGAGCAGGAAGAGGGAAGGGCTCCTACTGGGTCACTGCTCTATGGTCTTCTCCAGTAGTGTTTTTCAAAGACGTTGAAAATAAAGAGGGAAGGATGGCAAGCCTGTGGACCTATCATTTGACAGGTGTCATGCTGGACTGCTTTCCTTGTTCTTTTTTTCAGTTTGTTTCAACATGATAGCTCAACATGATAACTCACTCACAAGACCATGGATCATATACTGCTGCTGACTTTCTAATGTTTTTATAAGCACATGCTAATTAGATATACAGGGGGTTTTGTTCTGACATTTTCATATAAGTCCTTAAGTATTTGAGCATAGAATCCATTCCCTGTTACTTTTTTTGCCCCACTTTCCCTCATTAATCCCTATTCTTATCCTAGGTAGGTTCCCCTTCGACTTCTACGTCTTTTTCGGGAGTGTGTGTGATCCAATGAGTATTCATTATGGCTGTTTACAGAACCAAGGGTGAAGGTTTATTTACAGGATCACTGGCACCTTCCCAGAGGCTACATCATGAAACAAATAGTGTTTCTCTCTCCTGCCCCCATCCATTAGTGCTCTCTAAATCCTCAGAGAGGGAAGGGTCACATAAGCTCTCATCTCTCCATGGCTGGGTTCAGTCTTGCACAGATCATGTGCAGGCATGCACAGACCAGTTTTCTGAGTTGCAGAATGCAACAGTCATGCATGACTGGAAGTCAGAGTTCCACACTACTCCAACCTTTCTTGGGCTCCTATGTTCTTTCTGACTCTTTATTGCAATGTTCCCTAAGCCTGGGATGGGATGATTTAGCTATCCCATTCAAAGGCATTTATTCCCAGGCTACACAGGTAATGTGTACACAACTGGTCTTGTGGCTTGATATAATGGCGATTAGGTGGTATCATAAGTTCAGCAGGCTCTTAAAGAAAGATAGTTTCCAGCACTAGTGAACATGACTTTATTTGGAAATAGGTTCTTTTCAGGTGTAGTTTGAGGTGGTTAAGGTAGTCCCTAACACCACTGGTGTCCTTTTAGGAAGCAGACACATTTAGGGACATGGGAGGACAAGGCATGGAACTGCTTTGCTCTCCCAGCAAGAGACAGACCTGGGCTCAGACTTCTAGCCTCTAAAGCAGTGTGACAGTGATTTTTTTGGCTAAAGTCACTCAGTTGGTGGTATTTTGTCACAATAGTCCTAGAAAACGAATGCAGATGGCATCTACTTGCTCAGATCGTTTTCTTGTTCAGATTTGTGTAATTGCAAGATGACATCTGCTTCAATCTAGCCAGCCTGGAAGTGTAGGCCATCGCTGAAGCCCTCAGAATATGGAGTCAGAAACAAATGTTGCATTGTGTTGGTATCACACATGTTCTAGGCTGAGAGGGACCAAGTGAGATCAGTTCTAGTTCCACCTGGCCAGGAAAACTTTCTCATCTAGCCTCTACAGCAGAGGCACAGGTCTTACTGTCATTTGAAACAACTGTTTCTTCAAAGTGCATCGACAAAAATCCTGTGCGAAATGATAAGCCTGGATGAGGACCTTACAGAGCTATCTTCCAGACTGTGGCACTTTATAACACCGTGAAAATACAAGGAAAAAAAGCCAGTATCAATTATTGGCCTTGGAAGAAAAAGGCTTGCAGAGTTTTAAAAGCAATTTCTTTTTGAGGCTAGGACTCATGTAGGTGCAGGGTGGTCTCGAACTCTCCGATCCCACTTGGAATTACATGTCTAAATCACATAGGTGGCTTTATGCCATGTTGGGGATCACACACAGGGCTTCATGCATAGTAGGCAAACTACCAACTAGGCTGCATCCTTAGCTCCAAAGCGAGGACCTTAATAATGGAGTTAACACCAGTCCATAAGACCAAGTCCATTTCTTTCTGGCCTACTAATACTTTTGGATCAGTAACTCCATCTTTTAAGTATAGTGGGATATTATAAAAATACATTATAGTGAAAATGGTATTTGAGGAAATAAAAAAAATGTTAAGGACACCTTCAGCAGAGTGGTTTTACTTCTGGTAGCCAAATAGAAAGCATGCAATGATGTCTTCTGTGATGTGATTACTGAATTTTACTAATTACATTAGTCTTTCTAGACCACTGGAAAACATTCAAGACATGTATTCCCTCTGTCAACAGAACTCAATATATGTTTAGGTTCCTGGGGAGACTCAGGCTCGTGTGCATCCCTAGCTGATATCTGTTTATAAATCTGTTCACTAACTCACAATTTTTTGTGAAGTGCCACTGACAGTCATAAAAGTGGGGCTACATGATGAATATATGTTTATGCTATGAAAATAAATATGGCTGAGTGAGGGAACAGAGATGGGGCAGACGTTGCTGCCTCTCTGATAATATGACACTCAAAGTGATGATCCTCACCTTTAGTCCCAGGACAGAGGAAGAGGCAGGTGGAACTCTGTGAGGTCAAGCTGGTTTACATAGTGAGTTCCAGGACAGCCACAGCTACAGAGAGACACTATCACAGGCAGGCAGGCAGGCAGGCAGGCAGGCAGGCAGGCAGGCAGGCAGGCAGGCAGGCAGGCAGACAGGCAGACAGGCAGACAGGTAGACAGGCAGACAGACAGACAGACAAGAAAGGAAAACCCCAATGTGAATAAAGGAAGGATGGAAGCCATGCAGGTGACACCAAAGTTAGACACCTGTGGTTCTAGCAACTCAACATGGGTGCAAAACTGAAATTATATCTAAGTAAAAAAAAAAAAAAATCCTCTGTAAGTATGATAGGAACATCAAGAATTCTGCTTTCTAGAACTTTCACTTTCCTATGTATATTGTCTGTGTGAGGGACATATAGGCTCTGGAGAATTAGTTCTTAATTAGAACTAATTAATTAGTTAGTTCTTAATTAGTTCTAATTAGTTCTTAACTAATTCTAATAAGAACAGTCATGTTCTTATTACACAGAAGCCTTTTTTTGGGTGGGTGGGTGGGGCAACGAAATAGGGAAAGGGAGAAAGATATGTGCATGCTAAGTTTGTATGTAGAGTGCACATGTATGAATGTATGAGACATATGTGAATATGCAATGCAAAGCCTCAAAGGAAACAGTTTCCAGAATTATGTTACAGCCCCACCAAGACTCAAATGAGTAACAGACATGCCTTCAAGCCAAAAGCAGAGGATTATCTCATAGTTGGAGAGCTGTGCTGATTGGCAAGGGCTGAGTTAAGCCTAACTCATTTCTATCTGAAAGTAAGAAATGAACCATTTCAATAACTTCCATTGTCTCTTTTTAACCCCTGCATACTGATAACGTGGTTAAACTGTCTTTCCTCAGGTTTGATGCACTTTCCTCAAAAAGTCCTTTAAGCCAGCAGTGCCTCCCCAAGAATCTGATGATCCCTAAGTCAACAGGGGAACAGGTATCCATATGACATCATCTTTGTGAAGTCACCTGGGAGGGCAAAGTGTGCTCTGTATATCTGGGACATTGATTCTCATCATTGGCCTGGATGTAGCAGCACACAAATAGTACCTTTAAGGGAATCTCTGTCCTTTATATATTATGTGTCACTTGCAACTTCTTTGTGTGCGCATGTGTGTGTGTGTGTGTGTGTGTATGTGTATGCATGTATGCTGTATGTGTGTGCATGCATGCATGTGAGTATGGAGGCTGGAGATCAGCATCTGATGTCTTTCTCTATCATTTTCCACCTTATGTTTTGAGGCAAGGTCACTCACTGAACCTGGAGTTTTGGCTAGACTAACTGGTCAGCAAGGTCTTGGGATTCTCCTGGGTCTGCCTCCCCAGGCTTGAGATTACAGGTTCATGCTCATGTGCCCAGCTTTTAGGTAGGTGCTGGGGATCCAAGCTCAGGTCCTCTGTGTATGTGCTTTACCTATCAGGCCATCTTCCTAGGCTCTTGGCACTTTTTAAATTCTGAGATCCTATTTGGAGTGCTTTTAGCCATGGGAACTCAATCAGCTCTTTCAGTGAGGAACATTGAGGGCTTTAGGAACTTTGGGGAACAACAGCCATTGAGTCAAATCTTAGGAAATAACTTGAGTTTAGGGAGAATGCAAACGTAGTTCTATAAAGATAACTGGCCTCAGTTTACTGACAACTTTGCCCATGCAATGGACCTGGGACTATTTTGATACAAGGGGAGGAATGGAGGAGGGCAAGAGAGAGTCATGGAAAAGTAGGTTGAGCCAGGCAGTGGTGGCACACGCCTTTAAAATCCCAGCACTTGGGAGGCAGAGGCAGGTGGATTTCAGAGTTCAAGGCCAGCCTGGTCTACAGAGTGAGTTCCAAGACAGCCAGGACTACACAGAGAAACCCTGTCTCCAAAAACCAAAACAGAAAAGAAAACCAAACCAAACCAAAACAAACAACCCCCCAAACAAAAAACCAAACCCTGTCTCGAAAAACAAACAAAGCAAAACAAACAAAACAAAACAAAAAGTAAAGAAAAGTAGGCTGTGAACCAGTAAATAACCTTCCACTGTGTTCATGCAAGAAACTCAGTTAAACTAGGTGTGTGTGTGTGTATCTCATACGCTGACGTGAACATGTGGGAACTTATTGGAAAGAAGGTTTTCAGCGGAAGAGGGAGAGATAAAAGAGGGTAAGAAGGTGAAAGGTTAAAATCCCCAATATACATGCATGATACTGGCAAATAATTATTACCTAGGTACACTGTGGCCATCCAAATGCTAGGTGGACCAGGTAAAATAAATAGGATTTATATTGTTAGCAATGTTTAGAGATATTAAGAAATAAAAGCCACTCTTATGACAGATACAGCAGTAAGGTTTTTTAGAAAGCCATGAGTGGGGACCACAGAGAGAGCTTAGTGGTTAAGAGTACTTGCTGTTTTTATAAGGGGACCTGAGTGTGGACGCAAGTGCACACATCTATGACTCACAGCTGCCTGTAAACCTATTTCCAGGGATCCCATGCCCTCTGGCCTCTATATACACTTGTACACACACAGTACACATATGTAGTCATGCATACATATTCATAAACAGAACAATCAATCTTAAGTAGACATTCTTGGTAGTATTGAATTATAATTTGTTTTAATCAGGGCTCCAAATGATATATTTGGAGAAGCCAAAATGGAAACACCAGACAGTCAAAAACAATGGTGTCTTCATTCTGCTGGTAGAAAGACAGCTGCAACCCCCACAGCTAATATCAGTCTCAATGGTGAAAGCCTGAATATTTCCTCAAAAGATCAGGGATAAAGTAAGGATACCCACCCTCACCTCTCCCAATTCACCATCTACACAAGGATACTCCCTGTTACCACTCTGAGTTCACCATCAAAGTAAAGATACCTACTCTCACCTCTCTGAGATCACCATCAATGCAAGGTTACCTACTCTCACCTCTCTGAGTTCACCATCAATGCAAGGTTACCTACTCTCACCTCTCTGAGTACATCATCAATGCAAGGTTACCTACTCTCACCTCTCTGAGTTCATCATCAATGCAAGGTTACCTACTCTCACCTCTCTGAGATCACCATCAATGCAAGGTTACCTACTCTCACCTCTCTGAGTTCATCATCAATGCAAGGTTACCTACTCTCACCTCTCTGAGATCACCATCAATGCAAGGTTACCTACTCTCACCTCTCTGAGTACATCATCAATGCAAGGTTACCTACTCTCACCTCTCTGAGTTCATCATCAATGCAAGGTTACCTACTCTCACCTCTCTGAGATCACCATCAATGCAAGGTTACCTACTCTCACCTCTCTGAGTTCATCATCAATGCAAGGTTACCTACTCTCACCTCTCTGAGATCACCATCAAAGTAAAGATACCTACTCTCACCTCTCTGAGATCACCATCAATGCAAGGTTACCTACTCTCACCTCTGAGATCACCATCAATGCAAGGTTACCTACTCTCACCTCTCTGAGATCACCATCAATGCAAGGTTACCTACTCTCACCTCTCTGAGATCACCATCAATGCAAGGTTACCTACTCTCACCTCTCTGAGTTCACCATCAATGCAAGGTTACCTACTCTCACCTCTCTGAGATCACCATCAATGCAAGGTTACCTACTCTCACCTCTCTGAGATCACCATCAATGCAAGGTTACCTACTCTCACCTCTCTGAGTTCACCATCAATGCAAGGTTACCTACTCTCACCTCTCTGAGATCACCATCAATGCAAGGTTACCTACTCTCACCTCTCTGAGTTCATCATCAATGCAAGGTTACCTACTCTCACCTCTCTGAGATCACCATCAATGCTAGTGAAAGAAGACAAAGAAACAGAAATGAACCCATAAAAATTAGAAATGTTGAAACAAAGCTGCTTCAATTCACAAATACAATTGTCTATGTCAGAGAATCCACCAAAATGTTAGTTACAACTAATTAGTTAGAACTAACGAGTTTAGCATGATTATAGGGGACAAAGTCAGCAGAAGAAAAAGAACATTTTGAACACTATCCTAGCAATGGGCCAAAGAAATGAAAATGTATAAGTCACAAGAGCATGGAAAACACAACTTAGGACGATTTCACTACAGTATGCATAAGATCCTCAAGCAAAAGCTGAAAGACTGACAGATAAACTGAGAGATGATGCTCTTCACAATCATTCCTTTCTTTTTTTTTTTTTTTTTAGTATTTTTTATTAGGTATTTTCCTCATTTACATTTCCAATGCTATCCCAAAAGTCCCCCATACCCCGCCCCCCACTCCCCTACCCACCCACTCCCACTTTTTGGCCCTGGCGTTCCCCTGTACTGGGGCATATAAAGTTTGCATGTCCAATGGGCCTCTCTTTCCAGTGATGGCCAACTAGGCCATCTTCTGATACATATGCAGCTAGAGACACGAGCTCCGGGGTACTGGTTAGTTCATATTGTTGTTCCACCTATAGGGTTGCAGTTCCCTTTAGCTCCTTGGATACTTTCTCTAGCTTCTCCATTGGGGGCCCTGTGATCCATCCAATAGCTGACTGTCAGCATCCACTTCTGTGTTTGCTAGGCCCCGGCATAGTCTCATAAGAGACAGCTATATCTGGGTCCTTTCAGCAAAATCTTGCTAGTGTATGCAATGATGTCAGCGTTTGGAGGCTGATTATGGGATGGATCCCTGGATATGGCAGTCTCTAGATGGTCCATCCTTTTGTCTCAGCTCCAAACTTTGTCTCTGTAACTCCTCCCATGGTGTTTTGTTCCCAATTCTAAGAAGGGGCAAAGTGTCCACACTTTGGTCTTCATTCTTCTTGAGTTTCATGTATTTCACAAATTGTATCTTATATCTTGGGTATTCTAAGTTTCTGGGCTAATATCCACTTATCAGTGAGTACATATCATTTGAGTTCCTTTGTGATTGGGTTACCTCACTCAGGATGATGCCCTCCAGGTCCAACCATTTGCCTAGGAATTTCATAAATTCATTCTTTTTAATATCTGAGTAGTACTCCATTGTGTAAATGTACCACATTTTTTGTATCCATTCCTCTGTTAAGGGGCATCTGGGTTCTTTCCAGCTTCTGGCTATTATAAATAAGGCTGCTATGAACATAGTGGAGCATGTGTCCTTCTTACCAGTTAGAACATCTTCTGGATATATGCCCAGGAAATGTATTGCGGGATCCTCCAGTAGTACTATGTCCAATTTTCTGAGGAACTGCCAGATTGACTTCCAGAGTGGTTGTACAAGCTTGCAATCCCACCAACAATGGAGGAGTGTTACCTTTCTCCACATCCTCGCCAGCATCTGCTGTCACCTGAATTTTTGTTTTTTTTTTTTTTAGTTTTATGAGAGAAAATTCATATGATTTTGACATCTGAACGTTCTGCTCATCTATATTTCCCCTTTTTTAAAATTTTTAATATTTTTATTACATATTTTCCTCAATTACATTTCCAATGCTATCCCAAAAGTCCCCCATAGCGCCCCCCACTTCCCTACCCACCCATTCCCATTCTTTTGGCCCTGGCATTTCCCTATATTGGGGCATGTAAAGTTTGCAAGTCCAATGGGCCTCTCTTTCCATTGATGGCCGACTAGGCCATCTTTCGATACATATGTAGCTAGAGACAAGAGCTCCGGGGTTCTGGTTAGTACATCATGTTGTTCCAACAATAGGGTTGCAGATCCCTTTAGCTCCTTGGGTACTTTCTGTAGCTTCTCCATTGGGAGCCCTGTGATACATCCAATAGCTGACTGTGAACATCCACTCCTGTGTTTGCTAGGCCCCGGCATCGTCTCACAAGAGACTGCTATATTTGGGTCCTTTCAGCAAAATCTTGCTAGTGTATGCAATGGTGTCCGCGTTTAGAAGCTGATTATGGGATGGATCCCTAGATACGGCAGTCTCTAAATGGTCCATCCTTTCATCACAGCTACGAACTTTGTCTCTGTAACTTCTTCCCTGGGTGTTTTGAATTTTTGATCTTAGCCATTCTGACTAGTGTGAGATGGAATCTCAGGGTTGTTTTGATTTGCATTTCCCTGATGATTAAGGATGCTGAACATTTTTTCAGGTGCTTCTCAGCCATTCGGTATTCCTCAGGTGAGAATTCTCTGTTTAGCTCTGAGCCCCATTTTTAATGGGGTTATTTGATTTTCTGGAGTCTGCCTTCTTGAGTTCTTTATATATATTGGATATTAGTCCCCTATCTGATTTAGGACAGGTAAAAATCCTTTCCCAATCTGTTGGTGGCCTTTTTGTCTTATTGACGGTGTCTTTTGCCTTACAGAAGCGTTGCAGTTTTATGAGGTCCCACTTGTCAATTCTCGATCTTACAGCACAAGCCATTACTGTTCTATTCAGGAATTTTTCCCCTGTGCCCATATCTTCGAGGCTTTTCCCCACTTTCTCCTCTATAAGTTTCAGTGTCTCTGGTTTTATGTGGAGTTCCTTGAGCCACTTAGATTTGACCTTAGTACAAGGAGATAGGAATGGATCAATTCGCATTCTTCTACATGATAACCACCAGTTATGCCAGCACCATTTGTTGAAAATGCTGTCTCTTTTCCACTGGATGGTTTTAGCTCCCTTGTCAAAGATCAAGTGACCATAGGTGTGTGGGTTCATTTCTGGGTCTTCAATTCTGTTCCATTGGTCTACTTGTTTGTCGCTGTACCAGTACAATCATTCCGTTCTTAATTTCATTACATTTCTGAAAAAGAGAGCCCAGCTGACTGACTCTATGTGACAGACAGTGACAGGAGGATAAAGACTGAGCAAAGTAGATGGAAAGAACAACAGGATCTGATTGGAAAGATAATAAAATGTATAAGCAATGAAGTCAATGTAGGGCTAGCATGTAGACCAATGGACTATGCTAGAGACCACAAAAGTGTGGACACAATTCATGAGAAATTATAGTCTTTCAAAACACAACAGTGGGACACTTGGACACTCACACACACAGAACGAGCCTTTTTCGTAACCATACACTGCATACGATTACTTAACAACAGTGGGACACTTGGACACTCACACACACAGAACGAGCCTTTTTCGTAACCATACACTGCATACGATTACTTAACAACAGTGGGACACTTGGACACTCACACACACAGAACGAGCCTTTTTCGTAACCATACACTGCATACGATTACTTAATAGAGATGAGTAGTAGACCTAAGCATGAGCACAAAGTGCCTAGAAGATACCACGTTTCTAGGAGAAATTTTTGTGAACAACTGTAAGTACAGTTTCATTGCTAATGCACCTACAGAAAATAAGATATACTGGATTGTTTTAACATGGAGAATTTAAGAGCTGGGATGACTAGTGGTCAAGAACCTACATACCACGTGTGAAGCCCTGGGTTGACACACAGCACTGGAAACAAACAAAAACAAACATAAGAGAAATGCAAATGTGTCTGCATGAAGATTTATATATATAAATTTATTTATATATACGGTTTATGCAAATTGTATTTAGAATTGACAATTCCTTAATATACCTCAAAACATTAATTATAGAAACAAATGCAGCATATCCCAGAATGGAGTACTTGATAATAAACCTAAGTGGACTTGGTATGTATATGAGATGGTGAGTTACAATGGGTTGTGCTAGTGAAGGAATTCAGGCTCAGAGGAGTACACACATAGTTCCATCTGGATGGCATTCTAGCAAAGGGAGCACAGTAAGATCAGACAACAGAGCAGTGGCTCACAGTGCTGGAGATGATGTGGGGAAGACAGGCTTTTGCAGTAAGAGAAACACCCAGTGTCGACTGTGACAGTGGTTTTAGCTGTCACTGTAAATTTATACATTAGTCAATGCACTGTCAAATAAACATTTGTCAAAAACATCAAATTATATACTTAACTTAAAAGAGTGACTCGTATCAAATGTAAATTACACCTTGGTAAAGTGAAACAAAAATAATGTGGGTTTGGGGGGTGGCCAGCATTTACAAATTACAAGCAGTGTTGGGACTTGATGAATTCTAGAAAGTAGAAAACAGTATTTAGTGTTGGTCACCACCTGACAACACACTGTTTTTATTCAAAGGTCCACTTGAATAGAAAAATTATATGGAAAGAGTTATTTTTTAAGACTTGGGTAAATGTGTATGTAATCACACAATCATTCTAATTAATTTTGCCATACATGTATTGAATGACATTTGCTAGGCACTATGGTAGAAAACAGATACCCAAGGCATAAGATAGGGTGTCCTGAGACTCACAGCATACTAGGTCTTATCTGTTAAATTAGAGACAGGGTCTCACTATATAGTTGTGGCTGTCCTGGAACTTGCTATGAAGACCAAGTTGGCCATGAATTCACAGAGACCCTCCTAAGTGCTGGGATTACAGGCATGTGCCTCCCCACCTGGCTGGGATCAACCATCTTTGAACTGTCTCATGGAGTGTTTGCAATCAAATCCTAGGGGACTGCTGCTTGAGATGCTGAGTGAGAGGCATGCTATGGAACATCATCTTTGACCTTTGGTCCCTTTTCTCATCACTTTCCAGCTCTGCTCTTTCCACAAACTTGATCACCATCAAAGTATATGTGTATTGAAGGCAATCAGCTGACTGGTTACAACAACCCAGATTAGCATCACAGAAATACTCCAGGGAATAAGAATTGTGAAAAGAACACTTGCATTCTTGTTTACAAATGTCTGATTCCAGACAATCCACTCAACAGCTATTCCAGTAGCTGAAATCGATTTCTAAATACAAACTTCATAATTATGGAATATTTGAAAAACCTGCTATATTTCCTTGTCCTGTTCTGATGAGCCAAAAGTCAAAGGCTTCTATTATTCCTGCAGGCCTATGGGTCTCAGTCATTTTTAGTACCATTTTATTAGGTACATATCTACCACTGGCTGTCATTTTGTGCCATCTTTATAGACTCCTAGAGGTCTTCTTCTTTTTTAAAAATCTCCCTGGCCAAGTGTGTTATCCCAACTGTGGCTGGTGAGACATTAGAGCCACTTGGGGAGTTTAAAAATACCTAAGGCCCCCCACATGGCATCCTATGTGAATGCTTAGGCAGGGCAGGGAGCCACTGATTTTGGTTAAAAATATCAAACTACTATTTTTTTTTTTAGGTCCATTCCCAGGCTTAATTCTTTGTTGGCTTTACTCCTTATGATAAGTAAAATATGATAATAATATTCTGTGTGCATCTGTGTGATCTCTGTAACTGCTGTTTGTTTTTCTTTGTCCAGGGTTGGGGATTGAACCTATGGCCTCAGTCATGCTTGGCAAGTGCCCTACCATTAAGCTACACCTCCAGCCTGCAACCAGCTTTTGAAAACTAGAGATTTCCTGTGAGCTACCTTATAAGTAAGCCCTTTTCTCAAGGACTGGGCGATAGTAAAGGTGTTCTGACTGCTTAGCTTTTAAAATTTCAGCTGGCACCAAGAGCCGCATGCTTACATGCTTAGTCCCACAGTGGTTTCCTGACAAGGCTCTTCCATAGGCTCACCTCATATGGAACTTGGCGCAAATCTGGGAAGCAGGTGAGGTTACTACCTTGATTTTAATGAGCAAAGTGTGGCTTAGGAAGGGTAGCTGACTTACCTACATCTCACGGACACAGTGAGCTGGAACTCAGAACCAGTCTCCCTAACGCCCAAGCCTCCTGTTCCCATTGCCTCAGACTACACACCTGTGCCCTCAGGGATACACAGGCAAGGAAGGAATCTGGATGCTGATTCGTTTACTTTTGTTTTTCTGAGACAGGGCTTTACCGTGTAGCTCAGGTTGTACTGAAGCTCACAATTCTGTCTCAGACTCTCCAATCTGCAATTATAGGCATGCGTTCGCATGCCTGGCTTTCTTTAGAAGGTCATTTTAGTGTAAACAACTGAAACGAATGATATCTTGTGACTAACTTTAACTCAAACTAAGTTGTAGCTGACACCCTGAATATCAACACATGGGTTTAATGTACTTTAATGAGGTGCCTGGGAAATGGCACATGGCCAGCAAGCACTTGTTGAATGAATCAGTACAAAATTGTACTGTATTTGTTTCATTCCAGTGCGCATGAGCGCTCCAAATAAACCTCAATTGCTACCCTGGTTTGATCCACCTCTAACTGGAATAATCTAGAGAAACAGCTAGAGAATGTAACTA
Source organism: Mus caroli (assembly GCF_978045245.1). Lineage (NCBI taxonomy): Eukaryota > Metazoa > Chordata > Mammalia > Rodentia > Muridae > Mus > Mus caroli. Next base: position 49,709,787 of record NW_028227273.1, read on the forward strand.
TTCAAGGTGAATTCATCTTCAAAGAAGACAAGAATAGACTCAAGGACAAGACACACAGACACTGTCCTATGTTCTTCCTGTCTGACAGAATCATCTCAGGCAGTAACTATATACACACAGGAGAAAATATTAACTGAAAACAGCTCACAAGACCTCTGTAAGACATGAACAATACTGGCCAAGAAGAAATAAAGGCTAGTTCTTCTGCACAGATGGGAGGCCTGAGCAGAACTGGATGTTACACAGTGGGACATGCACGAAAGCCAGCGCATTGTGATGGCGAGGTGTTTAGCTAGGGAGAAGATGGACAGTGACTGTATGTTTGTAATGATGCTCTTAGCAGGCCTGGCCCAGAGCCCCATTGGCTGACATCTGGAACAATGCATAGATGCTACTTCTTGGACTGTGGAGTCTGAGAAGTTGCAGAGTGGATCTGAGGCCAAGAGTTGGTCAGAGAGGACGAATGGAGTCTGGGAACCAAACTGCTAGTTAATGGAAGGCCAACTTCCAAGAAACAGAATTTTAAAGTTAAAAATTGCTCAAGTAAGAATACACTTGGGCTCAGATTAAATTTTAACCAATAAACGGTTTAAGGAGGCCTAGGGGATAGTTTCATTACTGAAAAATACAAACTTAAATAAAATAAACACAAAATTGCTTGACTCATAGCCTCTTCCCGCTCCTATTTTCTTTTCCTTTCTGATTTGTTCAGTTTCTTTATGTCTCTCAGAAAGTCCCTGGGGAGATTTTAGAGGGACACACATGTCTTGACATATATTAGGCAGGTCAAATCCAGATGTATGTTTTTTAAATTAAGATGGCTTATTTAAAGCAATAAGAAGCTGCCACAGAACAGCCAAAATTATAGATATTAGAGATGGAAAAGACCCATTAGATCATCAAGTCTGTCCCTCAGGGCTAGTGCTGGAGAAGCAATCGAAATAAAATGATCCACCCGCTCCGACTGCTCACTCTCTGTGGCTGGAAGACAAAAAGCTCTTGAGAAAGCATAAATGAATTTTGGAAGGTATGACTAAATACTTCTTTTTTTTTTTTTGACTAAATACTTCTTTTTTCAGTTATTTGGCTCTTTGTCAAGAGAATCTGGGGCTATTTTGTTCTGGGTCTTACATGTTCTTTATCTAGATATGAATCAATAAATCAATGAATTGACCTTTATGTGTGTAAAGATACAGACATATCTATATCTATATCTATCCCATCCTCATATGTGCAGCTATATCTATCTCATGGCTTTTGATTCCTTCAATCATAAGAATCTTATTTATATTCACAGTGAGTTACTGGGTCATGCAGAGACACATGTAGGTTATGGCTAACAGTTGTTGGTATGGAAGCTGTACCCTTGGGAGCAAGTCTTTTGTGGGAACTCAAGACAATGTAGCTGTTGATGACAGACAGGTGAAACATATAGGCATGAACTTAGCTCATGTGACGAAAGTTTAAACACAACCCATGTGGAGACTAGCTTTGTCTTTAGCTTTACCTGACAGAAATAACCTCAATAATTTTAAATACCTGTAAAAATGCTTTTTACATCATGTCTGAAACATCTGTAGATGACATTTACCTAAATACAGGAGTGGGATGGAGCCAGCTCACTTGCTAAAGACCTTTGAGCGGGCTGACTGAGCTGCAAGTGGAGTTGCTTACTAGTAAATAGGTATTCTTAGAGGAGCGTTCCTCAACCTGTGGGTCTCCACCCTTTAGTGGGCCGCATATCAGAGATCCTGCATATCAGATATTCACATTACAATCACAACAGTAGCAAAATTACAGTTATGAAGTAGTAATGAAATTATTTTACGGTTGTGGGTTGCAGCATCAGGAAGGGTGGGAATAGCTGTCTTAGAAGGACTCTCCTGACTGACAGACCCAACCAGACTTGGGCTGCTGATCCACTGCACATATGGCAGTGCAGAGAGTCACACAATTATGGGAAAATAAATTTAACCTCAAATTGACTGACCAAGCTGCTCGTTCTCTGAGAAGAAAAAAAATGTGACATCTTTACAAAGAGCCATCATTTTACAGAACAAGGTCTCCTTGATGAAATTAGGGAAAATATTGCCCATAATGCCTTCTAAGTAGATTTTTATTTTCTTACTATTTGAATTAAATCTTTGAGAAATGGGCTAGAAAGATGGTTCAGTTGTTAAAGGCTGAGACCCACAAGCAAGATGGTGACAGAATGAACTCACATGGCTTACTGACCATGATCCTGTAGTAAAATACACTCGAAGCTTAGGTTACAAAATATTATGGTCCCTTCTTTGACAAAAAGATTGTGCCTCAAGCCCTAAATGGACTTAGATAACTCTGACGCTATCAGTCATTCTCTAGCAAGTTTCCCCGAGACAAAGATCTTGCTTAAATGAGGCCCTCGTGGAGTTCTTCTATGTTTGGGTGCCAAATAAAACAGAGAAGCCGTATTCTCAGACATTGGTACATGGTATAGACACCATGCCTTGCCTTTCTCAGCCATGACAAGACTTTTGTTTCAGTTGTCAGTGTTTCCTGGTGAGGGAGAAAGAGGCTCAGAAGATGAGGCTGGAGGAAAAACAATCATTAGTGACACTAGACAAAGCTCCTGTCACTGTCATCTTTTCCAGCTTGCTTTCTTCCCCTTTCAGATCCCCTCTTTTGCTAAGTCTCCTTTTCCCTTCCCCACCCAACTATGCTTTAGGCCAGACTCCTCCTACCCTTTCTTTACGTCGTCGTCGCTTTTGGACCCAGCTCTACTCAGTGATCCATTCAGTGTACACACTCTTATGGTTTAGTCTCTATGCAGGACCACAAACACATAAAAGCAAAAATGTAAGCATTTAAAATACATCTAACATGGGATTTTAACTATTCCTTACAATGAAAAGTACAGAGAAACAGCTCCCTTTAGATAAATGTTTCAAGTCAAAGATTTTTGTGTAGGATAGAAACATGACTTGTCTTTGAGTATCTTGGAGACAATCTTATTATCTCTATCCCTTGAATTCCAAGATCTCCATAGAAAAAAGATACTATTTCCCTCTCTAAAAGACAGAAGAAAGAGGACATAAAAATATGTCCTTGGGCCAATGATCTGGTTCAGTGGGCGAAGCACTTGCCACTAAGTTTTATGAGCTGAGTTCAGTCCACAGGATTCACATGGTGGGAGGAGAGAACTGACTCTCCCAAGTTGTCCTCTGACCTCCACATATGTGCTGTGGCAAGTGAATATGCATGGGTGAGCACGTGAGTGTGAGCACACCCCCACACACCATACAAAGTCAATTTTATTTTAACATGCCCCTGTCAAAGTACCTGCTAGAATGAAAGCCAGTACATAACTCATTATCTATGTATCCTATTGTGCCTGCTGCAGTGTTATTTGGGAAGGGCTCACCATCATGGAAGAATGCATGCTTTCTGACTTTACAGCTCTTCCCATCTCTTTCTGAGGGTCACTAAAGCCCACACACTGGCTCTGCTCACCCTCTGTTGTGGAGGCCCATCTCTCGAGCTGGCCAGTGTGGACTGGCAGATTCTTCTCCCAAAGCAGCAGGTTCTCATGTCTTTATGTTCCTCGTGGAAACAGATATGGGCTGGCAGACAGGGTATCCCCAGTGCACTCAGAAACAAACACAGCAGACACAACCCAGAAGCAGAAGCATAGTCTGTCTCCTTTTGCTCTCCTAATGAGACCACTTTCTTTATTTGTAGAATGGTCTCTACATGTTCCCCCTAAGTTTGACCCTCAGGTAATTCAGATTTTTATATACTGGAGTGAATCAAGCATTACCCCATAGCAAAGGCTACTGTGATAGGGAGGGCACATCTGTGACCAGGGAGCAGCTGTGTATAAGGTATCAAATACACCCACAGGCCTCACACTATGCTGGCTAGTTTATGCCAAGCTGACATAGGCTAGTGAGGAAATGCTTCCATCAGATTGGCCTATTGGCAATGCTATGGGGCACTGTCTTGATTAATGATTGATTTGGGAGGGCCCAGCCCACTGTGGGCGGTATCCTCCCTAGGCAGGTGGTTCTGGGATATAGAAGGAAGCAAGCAGAGCTAGTCATGGGGAGCAGTCCTTAAGCAGAACTGCTCTGTGCCCTTTGCTTTAGTTCCTGCCTGGACTTCCCTCAGTGACAGAGTGTGACATGTAAGTTGTTAAGCTGAAATAAAACCCTCTCCTATCCAAGTTGGGTTTTTAGTGATGATGTTTGATCATAGTACTAGAAACCCTAACACACACACAGACACACAGACACACACATTACAGTGGGCACATGTGGGTTTTATTTTTCCTGTTTTGGTTCAAGGACAGCCTTTGAGTTTCCCACTCCTTCTGATCTGTCTAAAAGGCAGCCAACCATTTATCCTCTCATTATTCTTGTTTAATACAAGACTAAGGAGCTTCGCACTGTATGCCAGGAAGCCTCCACAAGCTGGCTCTCTTTAACAGTGGCAGTGACAGCTGTGCATGCCCTCAGGTCTCCAGGGAGGAAATGGCTGTTCTCAGAAGACATCAGGTCTTGCTGACCTGCTACTTTATGAGGAGAATGGCAGGTTGGCTGACTTTTACTGTATCGTCTGCCTTTTTGAAAAGTTGCCCAAAGAGTTCCAAGCAGTGTGGAAAGGAAGCTACTGGTATCAAGACGCTCAGACCTTTCTCATGCTTTGCTCGATGAGGAAGGAAGCTGTTTGTATTTAGCTCTCCTTCACTTCTCCAGCCTGAGCCAAGGCAGTCAAGAGAGGGTGGTGTTTATCCCTGAACAAAAATCCCAGCATTCCGCCCTGAGCTCTGGCAGTCGAATGTGGCTATCACAGCTTTAAGACAGATAGTCTCTTCTCTGGGAGACTACACACTAATTATAATGCTTCTGCCCGAGGGAGCTCACACATGCAAACCATTATGTAAAGTAGAAGTGCCTTTTCTTTAAGAATATTCAGGATCATTCGACATGGTTTCTTCAATGCTACAAAATCGGGCCAAAAATGAAAATAAACAGTTTTAAGTATTTGCAACCTAACTCTCTCATACATTTATGGAAATGCAGTCCCGGTGCCCTGACCAGTGGCCTGCGCCTTCAAGAGCACTGCTTCTGTCTGTCTCCAGTTCTCTAGCACTTGTACTCTTAACTGACATCAGGTCAGCCTCACTGGGCTACTCACAGGACAGCAGTCTCGGCTATGACCAAATAGTTGGGCTTTGAGGGAACCAACGCACAACAGGAAACAGGCAGCAGCTCCTTGTAAATTAAACAAACTCCCTATAAATTAAATGCAGTAACACATGAGCACAAGCATGGGGCACGACAACAGGACAGGACTTTTCAAAGCAGCCATTAAATGTATGGTGCTGCTTTTCCTAATGACGTGCTGCGATAATTTAAGGCTAAGGTGATGATTCCGTTGATTTAACAGTTTAACATGGAACTCATAAATGAGAATAAAATCTGCAATAAAGAAGTCACGGTTGCTTTAACATTCATGAGTGGAGAACTAGGTGTGTTATAATATGAGAGAAAGATATATATTTCAATTCTGTCAACATTTTAATGCCATAAACTAGCCCAAAACATTTGGGTTGAGCAGTAAAGCCATTTTGAGTTCAAAGAAATATCCTTCTATAAAAAATCGCAGCATTTGGTGGAGCGCCCTTGTTGTGTTTTTGCTTCCATTGTCTGAGCATTCTCTCTCCCATACTGCTTCCTTTATGTGATATTCTGACAAAACAAGAGATAGAAAGCACTTACATACTCTCTTATGGAGCACAGACCACTGCCATGGCATGGAGGTCTAATCTAGGAAAAGGATGGAAGATTAAGACAGGATACTCTTCCTGATCCATGTGGGGTGTGAGGTGAAGGGCTGTTCACCAAGGTGAACAACCTTGATGGAGAGATCTGTCTGCTCAGCCTCTCGTCATTTTATTTTGTGAGACTAATATTTCACATATCCCAAACTGCTCTTGAACTTGCTACAGAACTGAATCTGACCTCCATCTTCTGGTCATCTTGTTCCTACCTCCCCAGTACTGAGATTATACGTATGCACCATCACACCCAGCTATGCAGTGCTGAGAATGGGATCCAGGTCTTCATGCACTGGGCAAGCAATGGAGCCATATCCCTGGTCCTGCTGTCAATCATTTGCATTCACTGGCTTGTTTTCCATTAGAGGAAAAAAAAAAAAAGAATCCATAGCAACTGGGCTAGAGTGTGTGTGTGTTCTGACTTTGCTCCTCCTGTTTTTTGTGTCCCCCAAACTCCACTAGTCCTTTAGGACAGAAGAGATGACACTTTTCCTAGCCTTTAACTGGATGTCCACAGCAACCATTAAGCCTACATGAGAACTGTCCCCATCCTTGCCCATAGCCTCATTAGACAAGGGGAAAGCATGTTCAGAAATGTGACACTAACACCTGACACCCTGTCAAGATGCCAATAAATATTCACTAGAAAATGTAGTAACACACTCAGAATGGCGACACGGCCTGTAAAGGCTGAATTGATTAAATACTTATGTGCTGAGCACTACTCTAAGTCCTTGTTAGGGCTCATTAAAACGATACCCCAAAGTATGACACTCTGAATGAAGGGAACCTGAAGCAGAAGGCCTTATGAAATGCCTTAGAATCAAATCCTTTTAGTCTTCACTGTTGACGATGGTGGGGCTCATGCTGATGTTCCCTTATATCCAAGGGCCTGTTTTCTAGAAAACATTCATCACCTTAAACTTCCTCCTCAGAAATCTCCTCAAAGTACCAGAGAAGAAAGCTAAACGTCTCTGTGACCACAGAGAGACTTCTCTCACAGTGAGGGTCTACTTGTCTTATTCCATAGCTTGCTGTAGCCTGTATCACTCAGAACATTTTACTCTGGGGTCTATCTTCTTTGAGATTATTAATTTCTCCTAAAACTCATTTGCCATCCTCTTTGCTCTTCTAAAGTTGACTATAGCCACTTCCCATCCTCCGCCAGCTTCTATCCCCTCTGAAGCTAACCCCTGCTGCCTTTTAAAAATGTAACCGAGCATCTTGCCTGCATGTATGTTTATGTATCATTTGTATGCCTGGTACCTGTAGAGGTCAGAAGAGGGTGTTAGACCTCTGGAAACGAGTTACAGATGATTGTGAGCTACCATGTAGATGATGGGAACTGAACTTGGGTCCTCTGCCAGAGCAGCAGGTGCTCTTAACCACCAAGCCACCTCTCAGCCCAGAAGGTATTTAAAAAAAATATTTTTAAATGATTTCTTAAAATGCACTCTGTCCTTTCATGGTGCTTACCCTCATTACCCTCTCTTATCCCTTTCCTACTCCATGTGATCCTCTTCCTCAAAGCAGATGTTTGAGCTTCAACCCCCCATCCCTTCTTATGAGTCTCCATCGTGCACAGCATGCTTATGTGCATCAACACAGCCAAATGCCCTTTCTCTGTTCCTCCATTGTCAGCTCATCTCAGCGAACCTCCAGAGGGCTCAGGGGACACATACTGTACTTACCCACATCCTTCACAGCAACCCTGTAGGGCAGGTACCATTTATTACTGCCTTTACCACATATCAGGAAAGAAGGAGGTAAATACAGAGAACCTTTGAGTTTCATTGTTTTGATAAACACTTGTTAATTTAGCTGAACTTAGGTTATGTGCTGGAAACAAAGGTAAGCTGGAGAATAAATGCTAGTTGATAGACTTAAGTAAAAGAAAGGTTAATCCACACATACCACACCACACACATACATATACATACACCACACCATACACATACACACACATATATAACACACACACAAACCACACATGCACTCTCCTGACTCCCACACTCGTGTGCACTCCCACAGCATTTCCACAGAGTTCCAGATCATGCCCCGAACCCATCTCTAAGTTAGCCCATCCATATGCTGATCTACAACTGGAATGAAAAGCAGAGTTTTATACTCTGTCTATTGTCATGATGGAGTGACAGTCACCTGGACAGGAACATATGAAGGCACCAAGCACAATTTTCTTTAACTATGTTAACAGAGCCTGCTTCTATTGCTGTTAGAGACTTAATGATCGATAGCTTTGCTTTATATATTGCTGTATATAACCCCTCTCTACACAGTGACGATGGCTGTGAGATATATTCTGCTTGGACAGACCATGATAAGGGTCCCCAAAGAGAGAAAAAGTCTGTATGATTATCATCATTATCATCATCACCAATAGCTTGATAACATGAAGCTAAAGGTAAAAGGGAAAAATAATGTGAAGTTGAAGGAGATTTCAATTTGTGAGTTCCCAGCACTTCTGGACACTGCTGAGGTGAATTTGGATTGGGTCTCTAAGGCTTTCATGATTCTAACCAAATGCAGCTTCAAAGACAGATTGATCTAAAGAGGAACAAGAGCCCGCCCGTCCCACTCAGGGTAACTAACACTCTGTCCTCTGCATGCATGCCTGGCCCAGGAGGCTTGCTTTGCTCCCCTCCAGAAGAGAGTGATTCTGAGCCTCTTCCTGACGGGTGTTTATGATGAAGGAAGGACCGCTGCTCGGAGCTCTGCAAGGCAAATCCTCGTGGAAGCAAACAGAGTTTATTTTTCAGGTGGGAACATTTTTAGAGTTTACTGGAGATTTTCATTTCCAAATCTCCAAATTCAACAATTCTTCAGCCTCTGTAAGCCTTCAGATGGAAGGTCCAATATTTAGAGTAAACAGTGTCCCAGCCTCCCCTTCTGAGCAGCTTTCTTTCTCACCCCTGTCACAAAAGTGTTAAGTCCTGGCAACTGGAATACAGAACCTCTTTGTGGTAAAGCTTCATACTAAACTTCGCCGACTGTGCTGCTAATGAGGTTACTGCTTAACAGAACCCTAGAAGGACATTGAAAAACGAAAATACCCTGACAAACGTGTTGACCAAAGGATGCCAACAACTCTCCCAGGGTTCTATCCGAAATTCAAGGATTAAAAAAAGTAAAAATGAACTGTAGTGTATGTGAAAAATCATAACATTGAAACATAAGTCCATTTATCTTCTAACTATTTTTCTAGTTCTCGTCCAAAATTTTGCTGGTTATTAAAACATGCCTGTGTAAATATGAATGTTCTGCTTTATAACTTAACTCCCGTTTCTTGTCCTTACGATATAATAATGTCATTGTTTGTTATATCACACTTATTCTTAAAGCAGCGGGGCTTGATTTCCAGGGCTGGTTGACACACCGAGGAAGGGCTTTGTGATGGGAAAATGAAAGGCTAATCGGGAATCTCTGGAGGCCCGGGAAGGCTGTCTGCAGCCCTGAGGACACTGCAGGAGTGCATATTAGCACACGTGGAGCTCTTCACAGTGGTCTTCTAACTGCTCCCCGGGCCCTCCATGGCTGCGCTGTCCACTGATAAGATGAAGGGGAACCTAACTGCAAGAACATCAGTGAAGTCATTCAAATTCCCAGACTGGGGCTGGTCATGGGCAAACATCATATTCCATGAGCATGTTCCCTCTGCCCTGGGGAGAGAACGCCCACTCCTGGATCTCTTTGGAGGTATCCATAGTCAACTGCCTTGTGTACCCAACTGTACCCAATTCTCCTCAGTCATGAGGACCACCAAAAATGAGAGCTCATAGCAGGCTATTAAATGCTACAGTGCTCACAGATAAAGCACAACGTACGCTGTGATTGGAATTACAGACTGTAGGAGCCAGAGTGGGCCTGAGGGATAATTTAGTTTAACTTTCTCATTGTACAGCTGAGCCTGAGTGACTTTTCCAAATGTTATTCAGCTACTTAATGGCTGGGCTGGGAGCATAACCAGGTCTCCATACTGCAATTCTGCTGCTTTTGCCATTAGAACAGGATCCAGCCATGACATACTATTTAACAGGGTCAGTCACCCAGGCACCATCAAGCCTTAATGGGAATGGATTCCATTAACAAGAGGTCTTAGTAGAGAACTCTCTGTACCGAGTTCTCTAAAATTTAGCATTGGCATGCGAGGGCCCAGGGAACAGGATGAACTAAGAAGAGAAGAGTATGGTAAAGAAAATCTCCATTAATAAAATTGATGAGTGTATAGAGAGTGGATGATATTTTTTAGTATTTTTTTTAATATACTATACTTGTGAAAGGAGAAATTTCTCTTTTTCTCTTTCTCCAGTGTCATATTTTTAAAAACCACTAGATTGGAAATCAAGGGACAGAGTTCTAGTTTGGATTTTACCATTAATTCATGACTACACCCTAGCCTTCAACCTTAGGTTTCTAATCTACCAGGGGAAGGGATTGGACTAGTCTACTGCTTTTTATTGATATGATAAACACCATGACCAAAAGCAACTCTAGGAGATGGTTTATTTGGCTTACACTTAATGATCACAGTCTACTATGAAGAAAACCACAGCAGGAACACAAGACAGACTCTACCACAGAGGCCTTGCTTATACAAGCCACCTGTCAAGGGCTGGCACCACCCATGTGTCTTGGGCCCTCCCATATCAATCATTAAACAAGAAAATGTCCACAGATTTGTCTTTAGCTTAATCTGATAGAGGCACTTTCTCAATTGAGGTCCCCTTTTCCCAGGTGACACTAGGATGTGTCAAGCTGACAAAAAATAAAAATCAAAACAAACAAACAAACAAACAGCATAGGGTTATTTTTACCCTACTCACTCATAGGGTGAGCTGAGAAAAGCGCTGGATGTGGCATTGTTCCAGCTGTTGAGGCCAAGGGGAACATAGAACAGCAAGGAGAAGCCATACTGGGAAATCTGAGTTTCCAGTTCTAACCCTAACATGGTGGTTTTGCTTTGATCTGATCTTAGGGCAGTATGTAAGCTCTTATTTGGAGAACAGGTTGTACATCTGAAGTTAACTATGCCCCTTCCCCACCTCTCCCTGCGTCCTCCCCACCAGCCTCTCTCACTGCACACTCATGTTTTAGTAATCCCCAATGCTGGAGGTTTCCTGGTCTTCTCACTCTGTTCATACCTCCCTTGAACTTGATATCTGTGCATGCTTCCTCTCTATCAAGGCCTTCCTGTCTGGGCTAACCTCCTCTGGCCTTTAAACTCAGCCAAGGCATCCTCCTTTTTGCAAAGTCTTCTCTAACTTGAAACTGCATTATGTTTTTCTTTCTCTCACTGTTTGCAGGAGTGAGAGATTTCTGTATGAAAGTAAATTTCCCCTCTCCAATGATAGGGCCTCTGTATGTTTTCACTTCGTCCATAAAGACTATTACAGCCACAGCATATTATAAAGAAATAATACAATTCCATTCCATGCTTTTCTTCTAGGCCACCATTGTCTTTTATATATGTTAAAATATTAGTAGTTCAAAGTTTATATTAAAGACTTGATAAAGAAATACAATAAAAATACCTTGAATGTGACAAAATATTTAATTTAAAAAATCCTGAGACAGTTGTAATTATGCACAGCTTATACCTTTATGCCTTATGCTTTAAATGAACATCTTAATTCCAAAGCAAGTTGGGAAATGAATCTCAACAAGGTTTTGACTGTATGGGGAGAGGGAGAGAGGAAAGGAAGAAGAGAGGAAAGAGGAAGAAAGAAGAAGGAGAGGGAGAAGGAGAGAGAGCACAGTACTTGACTTGAAAGTACTTATAAAAACTCCTTTCAAGAAAGAAATGAAAAGACTACAAGTTAAGGAGAAAATGAAGTAATAAAAGTTACTAAGACACAGAAGCAACACAAACTTGTAGAATATCTGCATATATTCATGTAATTTCTTTCCTTTCCCACTCACTAAATCTTTATTGCATGGATACTATTTATTGCTTATTATTGCTGGGAGGACGTTTATGAGCACAACAGATCCAAGCTTCACAACAGATGACAGACAATTGCAGGGCAAGGACAACACAAGGGCAGAGCCCATTACTATCCGCTGAAGGGTCAACAAGTCCTGTCCAGAAAAGAGGACATCTGACGAGAGAGATGAACAATGAACCAGGAAGTGAACCACACTGATGCAAGGCAGAAAAGCAGCCAAGAGAGAGTGGTGGGGAAAGATCCTTGGGAAAGAAAGCTTTAGTGGAAGGTCTGAGGCAGGGGACAAAGGCCGGCATGGCTGCAGCAGAATGAATAGGAGGCTGGGGAATGCTGAGAAGAGAGGCTGTATGGGGCAAGATCACCTATGCTCTATCATACAGATCATGCAGAATGTTCTCTGACCTTCTAAGGGGTTCTGCTGCAAAAGGGTTTTTCACAGTTTTGGTATGAATGAGTAACTTTTGTCTGGCTGCCGTGTGTGTGTGTGTGTGTGTGTGTGTGTGTGTGTGTGTGTGTGTGTGTGAGTTCTTGGCTTGAAGGAGGGATACCCCAGAAGGTCTACATGTTTAACTGTGGAAAGATGAAAACTGGCAAGAGCAGAGAGCTTTACTATGTGTTTAATGGCGTTTGGCTTTTTCTGAGCCAGTTGGTATCACAGTTCTTTTTCTGGTTCAGGGTCAGTACAAGACCTAAAACCATTTGCATCAAATTCTATTCTGAGAAACCTCTGGGACACATTTATTATTCTTCAGTTTCCAGTGGCTGAGAAGTAGTTCTAAATGATTCCTCAGCTGGAAGAAGGTGGCTTTCAGAAAGGCAGGTCTGAAGGAGCAATTCAAATCAGCATAAACACAAATCATTACCAAGAGCTTCTAAGGCAGAGGGACATACATGCTATGCTTGAACCCCACAGTACATGAAATCCTTGTCTCAAAGCTAAGGCACATGCTTGGGTGTGGGAGGTACCTCCTGAAATCACATCCATTTAAATGGTATCTTAGGGTCTGGAGAGATGGCTCAGTGGTTAAGAGTACACGCTGCTCTTGCAGAGGACCTGAGTTCTGTCCCAAGCACTCATTCGAAATGGCACACAGACCATCTGTAACTCCAGCTCCTGGGGATCAATGCCCTCTTCTGGTCTGCGTGGGTACTACACTACATGCACATATCCTACTTAAACCCCAGATACACATACTTACAATTAAAATAGAATTTTATTTCTTAAAAGTAGCCACAGAAAAAGAGCCATTTTCATTATGAAATTTGGGCCCTGATTAATGAAATCAATCAACAACTTTTCAAACATTTGCTTATAAAGATGCTGCTTTTATTTTTAATAAAATTCATGTCACAATAGAAGGTACCAAATATCTAGCCTTCAAGAAATGTTAAAGTGAATATCTTCTATTCACTATAGTAAGTAGAATTCACTATATCTACAGAAGATGAAGCTAGTGAGAATTCCCAATATCCTTTGGTATTTGTAGTACATTTTTATCTTTTTTAAAGCCGTAATAAGCAATCTCACTCCTGATTCTGATTTGCAATCACAGTGTCCATAACAAATGTGCATGACACACGGTAGAATCTCATTGGTTTACACCCCTGAGCAAACCACAACCCCCGGCTTTCAATCAGGCAAAGGCCTCTTTGCCCAAGTGCACATTAGCTGCTGGCTCAGGAGGGCCTATGGCATGGCCGCCTCCCCAGCGGCAGGCGCACCGCAGCAAGGCGCTCATTAAGCTATTGGGTTTCATTCCAGTAACCGTTCAAATACATTCTTCATTGTACCATAAAGTATGCTTGTTTCATGCTAGAACTTTGATTTTCCTCCTCCCCCTTCCTCTCTACCCTCGTTACCCCCACTTCCATACTCCCGTTTTGGTATTTTTTCCCATGCTAACACACTCACAAAAATTCAGCTAATTCTCAATGGGTCTCTTGGTCATTAGTGCAAATTAGTGAGGTTTTGCTGAATATGGTCAGACTTGATTTGCCAAGTTCTTTTCCCGTTAAGGTTTTAAGCCCATGTGTATTTCAAGGGAAATCTAATTTGTAGGTTTCGGATTCATTTACACTCAGCTCACAAACGTGGTTCTGTGAGGCCTCCATAGCTGGTGTACAAGAAGCCACAGGGGCTGGTTTCTCTTCCTTTTAACAAGTTCTTGTTAGAATGTTTGCTTTGAAGTAGGTATTTAGGCCATGCTGGAAGCAAACAGAACTAAACCCCAGGAAAATGTAAAGTAAGATTTAAAATCCAAGTTCAAAAAACTTTTTCTTGCCCCAATAATTATAGCTTAAAAAAATCTCTAAGGATTGAGCCTTCCATTTAGTGTTTTGAGGATGATGTCACCACTGGCCAGCCTGGATGGGGCTGTGTCACAGAGTGCTTTGCTAGGTGACAAGGTGAATGAACACATGTCCTCTTTGCTTGGCTGTGCTCTGGGTCTGAGTGCTGAGCAGGAGGACCACCCATGCTGTGCTGCCACCCAGCCAGGGATCTGTTCCTGGGGTTCCTGCAGCCACTGTGTCCACAGGTGGTCCCTTCACTACTGACTCCTGCCCAGCACCCCTTTTTGGAGTGTCTGTTGTTGAACTCAGCACAGCACATCCTTCTGGCAATCTCAGCCCCAACAAGACCTTGCTCACCAATCCCCAATGCCTGTTCTCAGCTGGAGCCCAAACCAGAGCCTCTGTTGCAGTCTGCGAACCCCATGGGTCCTGGTTAACTGGTCCTTTCCTCAGGAGCTGTGTGTCCCTTTCACTCAAGTTTGTCACTTATATTGCCTGAATAAAAGAAGGTAAAAGTTACCTTGCTCACTTGGCCCATCCTGTTGTGCCTCACAGCAGTGGGGAGTGCTGCTGGGTCCTTCTGCTCACAGTCCTTTACTGGCAGAGAGTCTCTCTGAGCACCAGTTCTCATTTGGAGAACCTGAGGAAGCAACTCCCAACACTGCCAGAGGCTGCTCTGTCCTTTATCTTCAATAATGGCCCCTCAGAAAGGCAAACAACCTATCACCCCACAAGGGTAGTGGTGCTGCCAAAAAAGCTCTCCTTGCCAGTCATTTTCTTCAGGGGTAACTCCTTCCAGTGCCCAGGAGTTCCTATCTGGGGACCCTAGCAAGATCTCCATGGATATGGCTCAATGTGGCGCCTCTGCTGCATGCAGAATTCTAAACAGTAAACAGAGTCTGAGCTAGAAACCAGCAACGGTAATAAGGAACCAGTGGACTCGCCAGACTTTCTACTGCACTTGCTTTGAGAAACTGGCAAATTATTCTGGGATTAGCAGGAGTGGCCTGTGGGCAAGTACTTCTTTGATGTTCAGAGAACTTGTGTGTTTGTCCATCTACCCATCCATCCATCCATCCATCCTCTGTCTAAATGCAGAGAATTCTAAACGGTTATCATACCCATAAAT
This sequence comes from Mus caroli, assembly GCF_978045245.1. Classification (NCBI taxonomy): domain Eukaryota; kingdom Metazoa; phylum Chordata; class Mammalia; order Rodentia; family Muridae; genus Mus; species Mus caroli. Next base: position 49,724,992 of record NW_028227273.1, read on the forward strand.
GGAAAAACCTCTTTCCAAAACTTGAGTGCTGCAATCCATGGAAGAAATAACTCCCTCATAACCTCTGGTCAGGAAATCCTTACATGCACTGTTACCTACCAATCTTTAACAAGGTATCAATCATGTGGCAGGACCTAACGTTTTCTCTATTACATGGGAAAGCAGAGGTGGGAAATGTCTCTTTCCTATCTCATCTTCTAATGTATACAACAAAGGTAGACAGCGAAGTGCAGCAGGAGCTGCTGTGTGGCACCCTGATGTCCACAGCCTGTCTCTGGCCCAGCCTGTCACTCTCTTACTGCTCACTGTGCTCTTTTAGTGGATTAATTTTATCTGGTTAACAATGTGCTTTTAAGAAATATCTGAGCTTCTGTTGATAGAGCAGTGTTGTCTGCACCTACCACAACTCTTTGAACCAGGAGGAACAAAGGCTGAAGCAAGAGTTTCAATCCTGACCAAAGAGATAAGGCAATTTCACTATGGAGAAAATAAAATTCAGTTACCAAATTGTAGTAGTAAGATTCAAATATAAATATTGATGTCTGCAACTCTGAAATGCACCTAATGGGATAGTTTATTCCTTAATAAAACTAGGAAAAAAACTAAACATGTTAGCAGTTCTTTCTGGTTTATGCTTATGGATGGTGTTTTAGATCAGATTTTGCTGTGTGTAAAGTCATTTATTCATTGTAACATGGTGATCACTAAGAAGTATACATTTTTGAAAATATTAATAACTACATAATCTCCCAATCCATTGCTATACCATGGTTCCTATTTATGGGAATGGAGATGTTTCTAGATTTTGACTATTTTTATAGCATGACAGTGAACATTCTTAAGTAAAAACTGAATATTTTCATTTATGCAATGCGTATGTGTATGCATGCATGTGTGTGTATATTTTCTGAATGTTCTCAAGGCCGCATGCATGATGTAAGCATCGAGCATCAAACACTATGGTGCACTTTCTTTCTAGTGTGAAAGCATTTGTGAGTTAAACTCATGCATGAGTAACGCTCACATGTGAAGATCCGTGCATCCCCTGCCTTGGTGGGACCTGAGCTGTTAAGAGATAAGGTGCTATTTGTTAAGATGTATCCCATCTCCTACCATTAACTCTAGGACATGGTTTTCTTAGAGACATTTTATTTGGGCTCCTTTTGAAGACTGCAGACTCTAATAACAGAGAGTTTGGTATATAGGGGATCACTGTAAAGACCCTCTTACAATATGAATCCCTTGCTGTTTTAAACCATCTACTTGATGAGGCCATAGAACTCTTGATATGTAGTTGCCACAGAAAACACTTAACACAGAACAACATGTGGCTAGCAATTCTACTTTTAGGCACAAAGCCTAAGGAATTGAAAGTAGAAACCTACACTGAGACTTATGCATTAATATTCATAGTGTAGGGATGGATAGATGAGTCACTTAGTGGTTAAGAACACTGGTTGAAAATTATAAGGACTGAGATTTGGATCCCCACACCCATGTAATGCACTTTTCAAATGCCTGTAACTCCGGCTCCATGGGATACACCACCCTCTTCTAGTCTCTGTGTGTACACATGTGTGCATGTACTCACATAGACATATACATGAACACATAAATTTTGGGCTGGTAAGAAGGTTGAGCAGTAAAGGGCCTTGCTGCCAAGGCTGATGACTTTAGTTTGATTCCTAAAAGCTGCATGGTAGAAGGAGAGAACTGACTTTCTCAAGTTGTCATTTGACTCCGCCCCCCCCCCCCGAGTGTTAAGTAATTAAAGAAAGTATTTGTAATAGCAGTATTTACAGTAGCCAAGTTGTGGAAGCAACCCATACATCATACAATGGATGAAGAGATGAATAAAATGCAGTATGTAGGGAGGCACAATGAAGTACTACTCAGCTTTATAAGAGAATAAAGTCTCAACACACTACAATACAGATGAATCTTGACAACTCAATGCTGGCTGAAAAGATGAGAATGCCAGACATCATGGAGTCCCACCTGGGGAGATACTGAGAATAGGCAAATTCATGGAGAAAGGAGAAGAGAGGTTACCGGGGCCTGGGAAAGAAGGGAGGGCATTGTTTAAAGAACATAGAGTTCAGAACACTGAATTCTGGAAACAGCCTGGTGATGGCTGCACATGGTGATGGAAAAAATTGCTACAGAGCTGTGCAACTGGAGGAGGCTCAGTGGTAAGCTTTATGTGTTGTGTTCTCCACAATAAAGAAAGAGTTCACACAGGAAAAGAAAAGGATGGCCAGACTTAAGGTAAAACAAGCAAGGTGAACCGTGGCTGTGAACAAGTGTGAGTGTCCACTACAAACATCTATCACATTTTTATGTGTCTGTGAGTGGAAATGTGCACGTGTGAGGGGGAGCTGCCTGCAAAGTTCAGAAGATGGTGTCAGGGTGTCAGATACCTGGAGCTAGAGTTCCAGGTGGTTGTGAAATGCCCACTGTGGGTGCTGGGAACTGAACTCAGGTCCATTGCGAGAGCAGTATGTGCCTGTAACCACTGAGCCATTACTTGTCTTTGGGGAAGTATGATAAGAATGCTTATTTAAAAAATCAGTTTGTTGATGCTGTATTTATTGCTTTGGGTTTTAGTTACCACTTCTGTCTAACCCCCCAAAAGGAGGATGCTGGGAGAAGAGAGAGTTCTGGAGTTAAGCACCTAAGGTAACCAAGGTAACCCCTAATGTAACCATATTTGGACATGGAGCTTAAGGGTCCTAACCTGATAGGCATGGTGGCCTAAAACGAGGAAACCTTCCATACACATACAGAGACGATAGGTCACTGCAGACACAGGGAGAAACAGTTGGGTCAACTGCAGTTCACTAACTTAGCATCTTGACCTTGGACTTCTCAGCCTGTAACATTGTGAGAACTGAAGGTGAAGTCATATCATGCATGGCCACAGTATTTCTTGGGGTGAGCGCACAATTAATACAGTGTGCGACCTACACATCTAGGGGTATGAAGCTAGGCTGGGACAATACTGAAATCAGCTCTGAAAGAGGAGCCGCCTGCTCACACAACAAGGCTCAGCAATCAAGCTGTCAAGTTTCCTTTCACACTTGAGCAGGCAGACCCCCACAGAGGTCACGTGACTAGTCCCAGGTCCTTTAGAAAGACTTGTGGCAGAGACAAGGACCAGAGTCTAGGCCTCTTGACGTCTGTACCCTTTAGTACATCACACAACTTTAGCAAGTCAAACCCTGATCAGGTGTTAGCAGCCAAGATTTTAATTTTGTTCCCCTTACTAAAAGCTCTTTCAGAGGTTCAGCTCCATTTTTCTGGATATATTATTTTTATGATATTTTAAAAGCACAAATCAATTTATCCACATAGGAGAAAAATTAGAGAGATCTTTTGAGAGGGTACAAAACGTAGATGAGAAGTGCAGACCCCACGACAGGACATACATTTAGGCAAATGTTGGCCTAACTGTTCTTTTACAGCAGAGGCCTCTGTGCCCAAAGACACTGCTCATGTAGGTGACTTGATTCCTAATGGCTGCCTATTTATAACATACAGAGGCACTCTAGAAAAATAATTAAAATGTATTTGCTTTCCAAATTAATCATTTATAGTCTAATTTAGCAAAGCATTACATCTTTATAATATTTAAAATATCATTTTTGATAAAACATCCTTATAAATAGACAAAGAAAACCAGATTAATAAGCATGTGTGCCTTTACAGGGCAATAAAATAATACATTTTCATAACATTTAAAAATAATGTGAAGTATAAAAATTGAACAATATTTTGTTTTAAACAGTTCTCATAGAAATTTTTATTTCACTTTTCCATTAGGTAAAGCGAACAGGCATGAAGATAAACACTGTTAATGATGTTGGCGCTGTGGAAGTGTGCCAACGATAGCCAGAATGCTCGTGACCTATGACCAGCAAGCAAACACTTCTCTGTAATATTTCTCAAATGTTCTCCCTCAATAGATGCACAGAACTCTACCACTGGATGGAATTCCATTCTGTTATTTTTCTGTTTTACATTTCATTCAGTTATAGTTGAGCCTGTTGCTGTATGATATGACAAAGAAGTAATGAAGCTGTTTGTCACTAGTCTTCCAAGAATGTGCTGAAGTTCAGTGATAACTGAGGATGAGTTTCAAAAGTGCTTTGAGCAGAGGCAGCAGCACACTTGGGAGAGCAAGCTCCTTCCTTACGCACTCATCCAAGGCAGAACCATGACCAGGGAATAAGAATCTATTCCAAAACAAAACCATTGTTTTAGGGCTCTCACAGTTGCCATCTATTATAAAATGCAATTCATTCTCTTTAAGTAAGTGGGAACATGGACATACTAGCAAGGCAATGCAGAATGGATGAGCTGGCTACAACCAGTCTCCTGGGTAAAGCAGGGACAGTGTTGCTCCTCTCTTCTATGTACCATTGCCCTGGTGGGACTTAATTAGTTCTGAAGAAGGCTAATTATCACAGTCCCATGGGTGCTCAGGGACTCAGGGACAGGCCATGTCCCAACTTTGCACTCCTCTCCCTTTTCTAGAATACCCTCTATAGAAACACTGGCATTCTGTGATAGAGAGTCTTGCTGTTTAGACACATTAATAGTCATTATTTTAAAGGCAGCTAACACATTTTCAAAAGACACCATACAAATGATGTACTTTAGTGACTCCTTAGCTAGGAACTTAGGTTCCAGCTCTATCACTATCTGTCCTGAGAAAAATAGCTTTTGTGACTCCCAGCTTCTTCTGTAAAAAGCTTCACCTTCCTCCTTTCTACCGCCTAACTTACATACTATACTATACTATACTAAATATTATAGCAATACTGCCTTATTAGATTGCAAAGAGCTTCAAAAAATTTAACTCATTCAATCCAGACAGCTCCACAGAAAGGTACTATATATGCCAATATTTTATACACAAGCAAACTGAAGGTCAGAGAGACCATAGCTTACCCAACGATAACAGCATGTGAGAGGGTTAAGCAGAGAATCAGCCAGAAGATTAGTAATACAAGGCATTGTTGTCATCCTGCTGCTTTGGCTGTGGCAGGACAGGACATCAGAGTGGAACACACATGACCCAACAAGTCTGTGGCCATCTTCACACTGGGACACAAAAAGAGAAGAAGCCACAGTCCTCTTGAAGCACAGGCTTCCAGTGACATGAGACCAGAGGGTCCACTACTGCCCAACAGTGCCATTGAGACTGGAGCTTCAATGCATGGCCCTCTGGGGGGCATTCTAGATGTAAACTACAGTAAAAGGACCTTTCAGATCATACAGCCCAAGCTCTAACAACACACAGGAGTTCTCCACAAGCATGGAAGACTCTGTGAAGTGCAGACATCAAATTAGGTCTTTCACTTATTCCAAGGTAAAATGCAATAGCACCTCTGTCCTATTTTGCTTTTCTCTAAGTAATTTCATGCATCATTGAGTGTGAGTGTGCATGTATGCCTGTGTGAAATTCCTCTCAGAAAAAAACATTTGGAAAAGACACTTGCAATTTCTACATTTAAACAACAGATTAGAACACAGAGAGTATCTCAGAGATAGTAGGTAGAACAGCTAGAAAGATGGCTCCAGACAGCTGTGTAGGTTCCAAATGAGGGTACAAGGACATCGTGGGACCATCTCATGTACTGCACACATCTATTTAGGTCACAGGGCCAGAGCATCTTTTACACCTATTTCACATAGTGCTAATTTCATCATTGAGTACATGATTTAAAATGCCATTAGTCTGAAAATCAGAGACTGGCTAAGCCCAAGGCTCAGAGAATGCAGACTTCCTGGAGTCAGGTCTGCAAAGCCTAGCTGTGATGATTCACCCTAAAGTCTTACTAAAGAACTAGCTGAAGGTCAAGCAGATTAGGGAATGAGCCTGGCTAGACAGAGAATTGCAGGCCTCCTCTCTATGGCGAGCTCATATACTCAGTAGCTTTGGGAAGAGCTGGGTTTAACCTCAACTCTTTCAGCAGAGTCTCAGGTTTATTTGTCAAAGTGGATTAAAAGAAAGAAAAGTCTGAATTGCTCTACAGTACATTAGTCATCCTATAGAAATGCAATGTTAAAAAAATGTTCAGTTAACACTGGGTGTGAACAAAAAGTAAACTATGCTTAGGACTCTATGGCTGTGGTTCCTGGTTAAACAGAAATTTTTTGTAAAATGACTGGTTAGTGTAACGATAAAGTCTGACACCCAGCATCTGTAGCCATGGAGAAAGGATAAAGCTGTAGGCAGTGTTTTCTGGGGCTGTTCTGGTATGTATTGGGATACCATTTAAGCAAAATCATGAAACACTATCATAAAGATAAACGTCAACCTTGTGGTTCCCTTTGCACAATCTCCAGGCCCAGGAACCCCGTTTCCAACCTCAGCATCCAGCAGTAAAGAGTCAGCCTTCGACACTGTGTGGTGAGCCTGGCATAGCTCCTCTTCAAACCCCTCACTCACTGCATGCCTTTGATAGGCTTTTCAGTGGGCTCCCTCCCAGCTCCCTCACTATGGAGCAGTCTTCTGTTACTCTTGCCTTAGCAGGCACTGTCCATCCCACTTCACTTTCCTGGATTGCTTCTTTGGGGTTAAGCTAGCTTCCGCCCAATGGGAACACTTCCTCAGTTCCTGTGCAGAACTGAGGCCAACAGACAAGGCACAGAACTTGTCAGCCATATAACTGAGCCACCTTAGGGGGAACTGTCCACCTTAAGGAACATATGGCTTCATATTATGGTGAACTCAATGCCAGAACTGCCTAGCCAAGATGGTCCCAAGTTCTGGGCTCCCAGAAAGCACAAGACAATAAACAACCATTCTGTGTTGACAGACTAAGTTGTGGGATGTCTTATTACAGATGAAATCAACACAATACACAGACTTATAACAGCCAACCACAAGAGCTTGCCTACTGTGATGCTCCTACAATTAGCCAGCTATCAGGTTTCAGGTTTTACAGACTAGACTACCACCACTAACAATCAGAGATGACAAAAGCTAACAGTCACATCACTGTATTCTGAGTTGCTGACCTCTTGCTGTACTGGCAGTATTAATTTGGGAGGTGATGTCTTTCAAGATGATCACATACACAACACGGTGACTGTTGTTTGTAGAATGCTGATGTCACTGGCTTATAAAACCCATGGTTTGCTTAAAAAAGATAATGTATACTTATTTATTTTTTCTCAACAAAATTATTAAAAAGAAAGCTTGTCCACTTTTGAAGGAAAGTTAGATGTGGCTATGAAGAAACTGGGCAGAGGGTGGTGGTCTAAAACAAGGAAGATTTGACAGAGCAGCAAGAAAATAAATGTCTTTGCCAAAATCCATTTCAGTGACTTTCTGAAGAAGGGAATCTTAATAATTTTCCATATGTGTAAAGGGCTTATTTTCAACCAGTACAAAAAAACAGAAAGATTTTTAGAAAGATCTTTTTCTCCCCCCAGAAAGCGCTCCGTACTGGGCACTGGATCTCAGTTACACACAGAAAAGAAACAGTCCGTATGAATTCACGGAGCTTGTCTGCGTGCCAAAAGCTTGCTATTTCACACTGGTATATGAGGAAAGTATTTAAGAAGACTGCCAGCTGTGTAGTCCTGCTTCCTAAATTAGACCCATTCCATGAAAAAGGAACCTTCCCTTCCTTCACATCTCAGTCTTCACTGCAGGCCAACTCCGAGTCTAGGTCTCTGCACAAGACTGGGGAAGGGTCAGTTTACACAGCGCTTGATACACTGTATGTGCAAGACTTCAAACCAGCTGAGGTAAAGATTTCAGAAAATCATCAAGATTCTTGGTAGACAGAACTACCCTCTGGCTCAGCCTTACTGTGATCTGATACTTTCTTTAAAATAATAAAAAGAGACTGAATTGGTGTGTGTGTGTGTATTCTGGGTCCCTGTGGAGGCTGGAAGAAGGTGTGGATGTTCTGGGGATTATGTGTAATAATGAGCAGCGTCTATACCTGGGTTCTCTGGAATTGCTGCAAGTGTTCCTAACTGCTAAGTTATCTCTATTATCTGTTTAAAAATTCTGAAGCATGGTAATGAAAATATTAAATGGTAAGCCTCTCCCTCATTTCTGAACATTTATCTTCTTATTTCTAGCCATGAGGAAAAGTAATATATGATTTATTGCAAGCCCATTAAAATTTCCATGATATTCTTTATATAACAGAAAACAAAACAACCCAACTCCAAACCAATGCTAAATGCACAGAAGGCTCCAAACAGCTAAAGCACCCCTGAGCAAACGGCTGTGCTAGAGGCTCACGGAAGTTCTACTTCAGAGCCACACTAACACAAGCAGTATGGTGCTGGCACAAGAATCATTCACCCCAAAGAAAATGAACTGTGGACTGAGAAACCCACACAACAATGGCTAGTTGATTCTTGACAAAGGTATCAAACACAGTGTAAAGGAAAAAAAAAAGACCATTTCTTTAGCAAATGGGGCAGAAAAACTGATTACTAAAACTGATTTTTAAAAAAAATGGATAGGGCTATATACCAACCTCCTACTTTGCACAAAACAAACAAACAAACAAACAAACAAACAAACACCAAAACCTCAAACTGGATCATACAACTTAGTGCAAGCCCTGCAACTTTGAAAATACTAGAGGAAAAGAAGAAGACATACAACAAGATACAGCCACAGGCAAGGGTTTCTGAGAAGTTCTCCATAGCTCAGGAGAGGGAGAGGGGTGACAAATGAGATCACAGATTAAAAAGCATCACAACTAAAGGGCCCAACTGGAGTGAAGAACGAGGCAACCAGAGTGAAGAGAGAGCAGACGGGGAGCTAGCCTTTGTCAGGTACTAATCTGACAAGGTATTAATATCCAAACTATACAACGAACTAACAGTAAATGATCAAGCAAATTGGACAGCTCCCAAAAGAAGAAATACAAATGGCCAATAGATATATGAAGAATATTCAATAGCCTTAGTCATTAGGAAATGCAAACTGAGACTACATGGAGATATCCTCTTACCCAGTCAGAGGGCTGTCATGTAGAAAATTGCCAACAACAAATGATGGGGAGGATATGGGGAACAAGGGATTCTGACACACCATTGATAGGTCCAACCACTATGGAAGGCACACACTGATGTGCATACACATGGCTACAAACCACTCAATGGTTTATTTTTTCTTTCACTTTTAAGATGATGAAAAAATGATATATACTTTTTAGGAACCATCACTGAAACTGAATTTTGGTCTTTTCTTGGTCTGGTTTGCATATGGTACAACATCATCTCATACTCCATGACATGGCTGCAAGCTTAAATGATCAATTTACCTATAATTTTACAAGTTATGGTGATGGTTTATTCATTTTCTCTTACTTTTTTACTTACTTGAGGGCTAAGCAGGTCACAGATGTTGGGTTTTTCAATTGCAGATAAGCGGAGACTCACAGACTTATACTTAAAACCTAGACATGGACTGGGGAGAAGGCTCACCTGATAAAATACTTGCCTTGCAAACATGGTGATCTGAATTTGATTCCAAGAAACGACATAAAAAGGTAGGTATGGTGGTGTGTGCTTGTAATCTCTTCAGTGGAGAGGTAGAGACAGATCCCTGGGGCTTGCTCCAGCCAGCCTCGCCTACTTGAAAAGCTCCAGGCCAATGAGAGATCCTCTCCATCTACCTATCACCCCCAAAACAGCTCAAACCAAGTGGATGGCTTCTGAGCACTGGAGTCTCTAAGACTCATGTAAAAAGAGCTGGGTATTTTAGTTTTGTAGTCAAACATGTAAATGATAGAAATACCAGTAGGCTATGAAATGATTGGCTTTTAAATGTGTAAGTACCATGTTTAAGTTCAAAACTTTCACTGAGCTAAACAGTGAAACTCCTGGTAAAGAAATTAGTATGGGCCTTTTAGAATGCATACTGGTAGCATACTGAAGGCCATAGGTGTTCTTCAGGAAGAAGGCTGCTGCCTGCATCCTGTAGCTGAGCAGCCACTTCGCTATACCTCCTCCCTCCCTCACTGTCCTGGGATAATCAGTCACAGGTCAGTTCTCTGTCTACTGTGGAGTCTTACTTCCTCCTCATTTTTTCCCACAGCCCAAATCTATAGCTATGCTTTCCCACCCTCCCATGTCAGCTTGTGGTTTGTTCTTGTCAGACTGTCTTCCCAGCCTCCTATCTTTCCACCAAGGTTCCTCTAATGTGTATGGGGTTAGTGTCAACCATGATTTCTAGAGCTTTCATGTACCCATGTGTGTGTGTGTGTGTGTGTGTGTGTGTGTGTGTGCATGTGTCTTGCTAGGGATTTCATCTCCTACATCACCCATGTTATGCAGGCATTCTACCACAGACTTGCATTTTGGATGGTTTACTGTTTACAGTTTGTATTTCAAAATCAATAAGCATTGTTTTTATTTTCCAATTAACTTTAGATGACAAAACAGAAACTTTCAAACATGTATATCCTTTAACTCACTTCATAGAATCTAAGTAAAATATCAAGAAACAACAACAACAAGGTTTCCTGCACCGCAAATAATTCACCAATATTGCTTTTCTTAGCAACAGTATACTCTGATTTATAATGACTGGAACTATTCTCTGCAGACACAGGCTTTAAGAATATTGTGAACCTTCTCCTTCACAGTTAGGCAAACACTTTAATTTCCTTGTTCAAGCTATTTTTCAAAATTTTATTTAGAAAAGACATTTTCTTTTAAGCGAAGAAAGAGTTTATTTCTTTTTTAGGTGAAATAGCCAAGCAGAGAGAGAATTGTGTAAGCTTCTTGTTTGTTTGTGTTGTAAGCTATAGCTAACATTACTGGTTAGCTTTTGTTAACATTATTTACACCAACTATTGACAGCGGGATTCAAAACTGGTTTCATTGCCACTAAAGACCATGGTTTACTGTGGACCCGAGAATCTACTACTGTTGCAATTCTTCTACTATATTTTCCAGCTCCTCAGAATTAAATCACTTAAGCTGATTTTAGTCAACTAGGCTTTGACTAGTTGCAAAGTTAAACTTGTTCTTTCTTTGGGCAGACCCAGAAAACAAGATAAATAATTTTCAGATGATTCCAAAGAATATCATCATTACTGGCAAAGTCATGACCTTAATGTAGAGTAACAAGTTCAAAAGTCTGCATTGCTCTGTGGCAATGCATAGAATATATTATGATTTAGCTTTTCTTTTCTCAGCTGTATTGGTGTCATTATGATGGTTTTGCTTTTGTGATTTTTTTTATTATATAAATAAAGCTGATTTAAAATTTTCATTTTTGAAAGTTTAAGAGGGTATTTTATTTTTATGTGTATGTTTGCCTTCATGGATGTATTTGCACCATACGTATGCCTGGTACCTGTCTAGGGCAGAAGACCATGTTGGATTCCTTGGAAGTGGAGTTGCAGACAGTTGTGAATCATGCAGCTTCTGAGAACAAGACACTGGTCCTTTGTGAGAGCAGCAAGTGCTCTTAGTGGCTGCACTACCTCTCTAGCCTCTTGGATTCTAGGATTATTTTCAATAAAAGCATCCATGGTTCTAATGTTGAATGGCTCGCAAGCTGCTCACGAAGAATCTTGATATTATACTTTACACGTAGATCTACAAATATACTAATTTAAGAGCAGTATGAACTCTTAATGATACTCTGTCAATTGTGAGCATATCTGGAGACCCGAATGGGAATATGAAGCTAAAAACCAGCTTGGTGCCACACACTCCTAAGCTGTGTCCATTGCCTTTCACTTAGGGGTAGGCCAAGCTACAGACCTCCAGGACATATGGAAATAGCAGTCTTTCCTCGGTGGATGGGGTGTGGTATAATATTTCAAACATGAAAATGGTCATTTTAACCATTTGTAACTTATTATATTCTATTCTGGGGCAGGGTCTTACTGTGTAGCCCAGGTTGGCCTTCAGCTCCCACTCTTCCTGCTCCTGGTGCTGCAATCACAAGTTCGCTGTGCTCCTTTGCCAGTCTATTTGAAGTGTACATTTCATAGTTACATTTAAAATGTCATCACAACCAGTATTTTCCCTAATTTTTCCTTTACCCCTGACCAAACAATCTATATTGCTAAAGTAATTTTTCTCCACTGCCCCATGTCTAATAACTTCTGATCTGCTCTCTGAGTTTGTCTGTCCTAGAACCCTCAGGAATGCAGAACCATGCAGCAGTTGTCCATGCGAGTCTGGATCTCTCCACTCATCCTCATGTTTTCTCAGGTCTTCTGGCTGATTTCCCTGGCCAGCAGGATGAGCCAACTGGTGCCTGCCTCAGCACCCCCCCACCCCTGAGAGCTAGGCTTCCTGCTGTGGTGGCTGTAGGGAGGCAGGAGGCTTTCTTTACTTGCCTATGGGGTGAATACAGTCCTTGCAGCAGCAGGCAGAGCACACAGGGACTCACTCCTTCACTCTGTTTCCCTTGACTGAGATCCTGAGACTTATCCTCCCACCCCCTTCCCCCCCACAATTGGTAAAGCAACAGCATCTCTGGAGATAGCTGCTTTTCTTTGGCATAAAAAGATGATTTTTACTCCTGTGAAGAAACACATGGTGTACAACCTGCTCCTTTCTGGTTGTTTTTTTGTTTTTGTTTTGCCACATGGAAAAAATAAAATAAAATAAAATAAAATTGGGCATTTCTAAATGGGGCAGAGAAAAAAGCCTCACTCAGAATATAGACAACCTGTGTGTGTGTAGGGACCTGAGATATTCTGTAGCAGCATGTGGGGTAATTTTCCAAGAAGAGTTTGAAAACAAGATGTCTAGACTTTTCTCCTAATTGATGGCTATGCATAAAAATGCATCATAAAAATGTGTCTGAGACTGTACAGGGGTATGCCACTAACAAAGGCACTTTTATCAGAAAAGTGGGGCTGTCTATGCGATCTGTAACAGATCTGTGTTAATATTAAAGTCATTTTGCTAATTGGTCTTCTTCAAATTTTGTTTGTCAATTGGCTGCTTCTAGAACGGATGACGCTGCTTCAGTCCTCGCCACAGCGCAGCATGGCTTCCTTGCTAAAACTGTGGCTTTAATAATGACTGAGAGTTCCCACAGCAAGTTTTCAGTTTAAAACTTAAGGCTTATAAAATGGCCATGTGAATGAAAAATTACTTCATTGAGTACATTGCAAAGAACAATATTCTAATCCAAAACTTTTTCACTCCCAAGGAGAAGAATGCTTCCAAGAACATTTGTGGAAATAAGATTAGTTTTGTGTTAAAGTAAAAATCATGGCGATCAGATGTTTTATTTGTACTCTTCATAATACCACCTGCAAAATGATAATCTCCTCAATGAAGTTTGAAGATTCGTCCTGAAGTCTTGGAGCCCAACCCCTCCTCCCTACGTGCCCAATACAAGGAGCTGTGTCTTAGTACTGAATGAAGTGCTGAGTACCAAGTCAGCCCCACAGGCAGTTAGCTCTAGCTAAGACTGCAGCCTGATGGGAGGAGCAGAGACTAGTTCCGGTTCCTTCAGTGTGCTCGATATGAACAGTTCATTCTTAAGCCGCCATCACTCCTGAGGAGACCCACAGATGGATGGTCAATGCTAGTCATAACAAAGCATTCACCCATTCTTTTGGCGGCTCTGTGGTTCTCTGTAAACTGACTTAGAGGTTATGGATCATTTGCTTATACCGGCCAGGGCGATTAAAATCAGATTCTGCCATTGCCACCATTGTTCTATAAATCTGTGCATTCATTTACCCACCATTTATATGACACTCAAAGTAAGCAAAGTGAAACTACGTATTATTAGATATCCAGGGTGGCTCCATAGGATTAGTGAACTTCCTCCATCTTACCAGGACAGGTGTGGAACAGGTTTCAATCAGACTGGGAAATGTAAAATATCTGGGGGGAAGTTGGTTGGAGACGAGAACTGGATTAGAGAAAATGGCCCATAATCTGAGAAACAGAAGGGAATGGCATCGGTAAGAAGGGATGGCATAGGTAGTGCTCCTGTATAGCCAACGTTACCAACAACTCCTGGGGCAATGGACCTGCAAGTCTTCAAAGGAGAATTTCTCTAGAACTTGACTTTTAAAGGAGGTATCAACACACAGAAGCTGTGTTCTGGTTCATGTTAAGACAGTCAGAGAATTCTCTCAATCAAGGATGCAAGAAATGCTGGCTTACCATCAGGAAGGACAGCCTCAGAGAGTTTGTTCATATGGAAGGGTAGTATTTCTCTTTCCCACCAGGGAACTAAAGACTACAGTTTCAGTTTCATATGGCAGGAAAGCAGTGGATGGCGAGATTTCTTGTCCTGAGTAACTTAAGATGCTCCTTCAGCAGGCTAACTCAGTGTCCAGGTCATCTTAGGCACTAGTATTCTATTGGGTTAAGTATTCTGTTGGGTTTACTTGTTTGAAACATTACAGTTTAAGACTGGGCAACGATACTCTGCCAGGAACCCCAGGCTCACTGAGAGTGGCAGCAGGAGCTGCTTCCAGGTAAGGAGCCTTTTGTACCCCAAGTTGGAAACCTATAATTAAAGCAAGTTCACAATGCATTTCCATCGTTTGGTTTTTCATTTCAACCTAAAGTTTCCAACTCCTCTAAGCTCTCGTTCCTGGAAAAGCTTCTGGCAGTGACTTTTTGGAAGCCACAGTTTCTGCAGCTTTTCATCTTTTTACCATACCCTTCTGCCTCTAAGCTTCCCTCCCCACATGTGGTTAGTAATGCCACCATGGCCGGAAGTGAAACTTTGCTCAGCATGGACATGCCTGCCCACACAAAGGCAAACATGCAGCGCAGGGAAGGAGTCTCGTGTTCATGGATCTCAAGAGACTGTACATTTCTGGCTTAATCACGTTACCATCATTCTATATGTGCTAAAAGGACAGAGAAACAGAACATTTTTCATCAGTCACAGAAAGGCTAACGAGTGGGCCTGGGTCTCTATCTCCTGCTCATGTTAAGCTAGGGCCTCCCCTCTACCCTTTTTGGAAGCGTATTATTGGCAAGCTATAATTATAACTATATTTTTGAATTTCCTAAGGATATTGATGATCTTTAAGGAAAATGCTCACTCATACTTTTTTTCTAGCACACTTTATATACTGGGATTATGCTGGCTGCTTTCTCAAAGGTTCCTAATAGTTATTTATAAATTTCTAATTTTCACAAACGATAAAACTGTGACTCAAGCAAGTTTACTCATAATACTGAAAATCCATTAAAGACAGTAGAATGGAAAGCAGTAACTTGTACGAAATGGCATTAATAAAAATTTGGCTTATTTAGAATAATTTTTTTGAGGCTAAACTCATAGGAATACATGCACACACATGAATGTTACATCTACTTTAGGACTCTCAGTGGAAAGCCAGGGCTTGCATCTCTGGTGCTCATTTTCTGACAACCTACTGGTGTTGCCTTTCTGAAGAGTACACTGCAGGCCTGACTGACAGCTTTACCTGGGCAGAGCATGGGTACTCCACATAAATTTCCAGGACTTTAAATGAGTCCAGGGAGTCTTTTGGAATAAATACCTCCAGGCTTGGTGGGACCACTGCCAACCAGTCTCATTGTATTCCCTGCCTGCAATCATTTGTGAACTAGGATGCTGGGGTTTGTGGAGTCAAAGTATTTTAAAATGCTTCCACTACATTTTATGCATAATCATGAATAGTGTAAAATTTCCCTCTACTATCATATAGAATGGGGGAAAAGAGCAGTTAGATGTAAAGTTTCTGAAGTGAGATATTTGAGCACTTAAGACAGATTCAATAAATTGCATTGGTGGTGCCAAGTTCTAGCATATAATTTGGTTTCCTTACCAGCAAAATCACTTTCTAGGTAAGTAAACTGGAGGTGACTTAATGGTACAGTTGGTAATCTACAACATCAGTTTAGGTGGCATGTTCAATAATGGATGACGTTTAGAAAACGGGCTTAAAGTGTTGCATCATTTTGTCTCGCTTAAGAACTGGCTCTTTAGAAATGGGAAATACTTTGAACTCACCACAAACAGCCACCTTCAGCCACCTCAAGTCACTGGCTTTGCTCCAGGGAACATCTAGGTCAGGATAGCTGTGTGAAGCCCTCAAAGCTTGGCCTTTCTGATAAAACTTGCTTGCTTGATTTATTTATTTATATTATTTTAACGTGAAGGGCCTTGTTTTTCTCTGAGAAATGAAAAGATGCCTTCATATCAGATTCAGCTCAAGATGCGGCTGTATTCGCAAAAGAAGGGTTCCCAACAGCAGTGGATGCCAAAGATCCCTTCTCTCTTGCTTTGGTCTTAACTTGGCACAGTGTTTCAGATGGTATTCATTTGGAATAAGGAGATCGATGACATAGCCTGTCCAACCCTCCACTGTAAGTGGCTTTGCTAGGAGTGGGTATGCGCAGAAAATATAAATTCTTCTGTCTGTAGGCAAGCAAAAGCATACCAACTCATCTTGGAGTAATTTAACCAATAAGATGATTTAGAGGACAGTTCAGTGGCACCATTTTTGGAAGGCAAAAGCTTAGCAGAAGGAACATAAATCAAAGGTGACTGGCAGGTAAAGGATATATGCAGCAATCAGCCAAGCCATGTGCACACTGGCACAAATTCAATAAGATCATTTATAAAATTTTTAAGGCAGAAGTACACAAAAGGGGGTCTGGTGCTAACTAAATCCACAGATAGCTTACATGCCACTGAAATAAACACTTCCAGATGCGGGTGTACAAAACCCTTTTACAGAAAGAAATGTTTTCTTTCATAAATCTGAAGGAGGGACTTTTAGCAGAAAGGGCAAGAAAAAAAAAATCTAAAACTGAGACGAAGCCTCTTAGGGCTGGAAGTGCTCGCTGAGCGGTGACTTGTAGCTAATGGTGGGCTCTGCAGCAGTCTCCAGCCAGAAGCACCGAGCTAGGATGACTGGCTAATGTGTCATTCCACAAGGTCTAGAAAACCTGGACCCCCCAGTCAGTGTTCCATTGCCTTTCTCCTTCTGGGGGCAAGGAGTGGGGACAGAAGGCTCTCACAGCCATCACTATTAATCCCAGATTAGGGGAGGAAGCTGCTGTGCATACACCTTCTATACTAAACAACACTCAACCCTTGGTTAGATTACAGTCATCTTTGAGGAGTGCAAGACCAAATTCATCAGTGGATTAGAAAATCAATTTATTCTTCAAACTAGCAGAATACGTGGAACTTTTGGGTCAAATGAATATCTCCACAAAATCAAACAGAAAGCTAGAGTGTCTTTTCCATTTTTGTGTTTAGGTTAGTTATGCATTAAGAACTGTTCATGCTCCTTAGCAAGCAAGCCTCTAGGGCACCAAGCAGGAATCCTATGGAAATTAGTCTCTGTTGAGTCTTTAAACTCATGTTCTCAGCAAGCCGCTGCACACCAACTTTACTCCTGAGAACATGCTGACTGTTTGCACAGTGGCACACATGATCCACTTGCCACAGTGTGCTCTCCCATGAGGAGTGCTGCTCCAGTTACTCTGCAGGACAAATAGCTCCTGAACACATTTTGTCTCCTTCACTGTCATTATCTCTACCAAAGGAGAGACTCTTCTGGCGTCCTATGGCAGCATCGTGCAGTGGATGCCTCTTTGCTGTTTATCACACCATCTCAGGCAACTCTCTCTTCCATTACCATCTGAATTATATGTTCTAACATAGGGCTGTTCAAATCCACTCCCTGCCCCCCAAACTAAACTATTTTGTTGATGGCATTAGCTATGTAAACTTTTAAGATAAACCTAGGTTATCTTGTTTTGAATTAGCATCCTTCTGGGGCTGCTGAGGTAGCTGCCTTGGCAGGCAGAGTGTTTGTTGAGTATGTTCAGTCTTGGATTTCATCCCCAGCACAACATGCACTGGCCGCACTGGAGGAACATCCCTTCAATCCCAGCACTCGAGGAGGAGGAGGCAGGAGGATCAGAAGTTCAAACTCATCCTTGGCTACATAGGGAGTCTGTGGGGCTACATAGGACTCTTATCTTAAAAACAAAACAAAACAAAACAAAACACAAAACCAAACCAAACCCCAACACTCTTGGAACTTTCACCTTCTTGGATTCCTGTCAAGGCCGACTCTCACATGTGCCTGAGCAACCACGATGCTTTCCTGAGTCTCTCCCTCTGGATTTCTGTTCTTTCAGCCTTTTTAAAACTGTCACTCATCTGCCTTTGCCTGGTAAATTTGGTTCAAATGTAAATGATCCTCCAAATGCTTCCTGGCTTGCTTAGGCGGATGAAGCTTTCTCTGATTCTGAGACACTTTGCCTTTTAGTCACAGGAGCAAGCAGGAGCACCTGAGTCCCCCTTTAAATCAGCCATGTCAGCCCCACATAGTTTTAACATGATTTGTAGCAAGTATTTACTGAATCAAATGGAGCTACAATAGCTATAGGGAGGCTCAGTATATGGATGATGCAAACATTTGTTCTTCCACTTATATACTGTGTCATTAAGAAGTACCAACACTGTCAAGGGGACCACTATCAGAAATCAAGTACTGCCTTTAAAAATACATGAAGTGAGCTTCATCCTGTCAGAAGGGTGTGGCTTTGAATTGCACCAGTCCTGGTAAATGACAAAGAGTAAACTCACAGCAGTATGCAGGATGGCTTTGACTTTTTTTTTTTTTTTTTAATTTTAGCCATTTGTGAACACACTGTGTGGGTGAGACATCACTTGCCTAATCATTAACACTACAGTGAGCTTAGTTCAGTGCAAGCAGGGACCCATCACACTGCCTTTAGATAATGGTTTCTGAAAGACAATACAGACTCTAGGCTGGCTTCCTTTTCTCTTTTTTTCTCCTTTCCATTGATAGCATGTCTAGATGATAAAGGTTCATCAGGTATGAGTATTTAACTATTAAGTGCTTACCTACCTAATTAGCCTTAAATATGATCATTTGTGTTTGGGGTTGGACCAGGAATGCAAAATATGAGTCAAAGCCAGCAACAGAGTCCCTAACTTCTCTACTGGAAAACCTCAAGACTGTATAAGTGTTTAAATTGGAATTGACAGCAACCTATAGGCGAGACTCTGAACTTCTGGAGCCAGAGAAGGAACTCAAAACCACCTCCCTGGTACTCCACCAGGGACCAGGCCCAAATATCACCTTGAATGCACCTGGGCAAATTCAGAGTCTGACACCAGGCTCTCTCATGATCTCTGCCAATAATCAGTCAAAATCTTTCCAGATCTGGAGCCTACTCCCCATACTGGGCCCATGCCCAGAATAGCAAGTGACTCCAACCAGTAGGAAAGCCTACCCAGGTGCCAGGGAGACTTCACATCTGAATGACACATGGGTTCTGAATTTTCTCTTCTCACAGCTTGAGGTCATGCAGAGGCAGCATGTGGGGGTGTAACGTTCAATTCGTGAATACACAGCTTAGGAGACTTGGTTTAAATCAAATTATAATTACAGCACCAGCCAGGAAAACAAGGCATGATTTTTTTCTCTGAATATTTTTCTTACCTAGCATATGACCTTAAATATATGTTGGGCATCATAAGAACACAATAAGAACATAAGAACATCATAAGTCTTGGTGTTGTAAATTCTAAATTTATAACAGTTCACTTCTTGTTGTAAAATTAACAGTGCAACCATATCAGTAAGTTAAATACCAATTCAACAATTTGTATTTGTTGAGTAAAGCATGTAATACTGTATTGGAAAAAGCCAAGTCTCTTTCTATGAAGTTATTTTGATAATTCCAGTATTCTGTGGAGTGTTCCCATGTTTGAACGACTATCACTTTTGTGCTGCCTCAAATGTCCTGTTGCTGAGAATACACACACACACACACACACACACACACACACACACACACACACACACCTTTAAAGCAGCCCAGCTACGTTGGGTAAATGACTAAATTAATGTGAGATGCTGACTACCACCACAAAATAAAGGTCCAGAAAAACCAATCACTGTGGATGTTAGAGGAAAACTACCAGTTTCTGGTAACACCAGGAGGTTTCAAGATGGACCCGAACAATTTCTTGTTAACAAACTCCCTGACTTCCTCAGGTAAGTTACTGATGCAGGGACCAAGTAAACTGACAGTTCTCTTCCTCCTCTCAACCTTGCTGAAGACACCTACCGAGCAGATATGAAACACCAGCTCCATTTGGAAATACAGAATCCTACAGAGCAGGAAAAAAGTATGAGTAATGAACTCATCTGCATAGTGGCTGGGGGGACGGAGTGTGAAGGTGACAGCTAAGTGCCAGCAACTAAGACACTTGGAAGGACAGTGAGCAGAAAGGAGATTTTAGAGAAGGTTCCCTAAAATGACACCTAGTAGTCATACAATACACCAAATACCATAAGGAAAAATTAATCCAATGCAAAACACAAGGGAAAGAACCCACAACGACTCTTCAAAACGAATGGAACGAAGGGGTGTCTGCTTCATTCATTGAGTTTTTTGGTGTTATACACACACAGCGCAGACGGCTGTTACAAAGCCGTTCATGAGCCCTCTTGGATGGTGTTGTTATATGTGTGTGTCCTTCATGTCCAAACTGAGACTTTGTGTTACTGCTTTTATAATCTCAGAGTGCAGTAGGTTGTTACAAATGTACTTTAGGCTGATACCCAGATGAACTTACAGAGACCGTTACAGCAGGCATGAGACCTGCCCAGGTTCCAACCAGACACAAGCCCAGTGCCGAGAGTAAGCAGACATAGAGCATCACCTCAAACCAAGAAGCGCTTTCCGACCGATGCCTGCTGGGCGAGGGACAGTAAGTGTCTTCCAATGGAGTGTCACTGGGTATATCACCCACACTCCCAGGAAGGCCCCATGCCCAGGAACAGTTAGTCAACAGGAAACAGACTCCATGACTTTTGGGTGTGATTTTTTTTTTTGTCTTATTCATTTTGTTTTGATCTTAATTTTTTGTATTATCTCCCTCCCTCTTCTGAGAGAGAGAAAGGGGGTTGTTGGTGGGGAGAGCCAGGGAGGAGAGAGTTGGGGAAGGCAAAAGAATATGATCAAAATATATTGTATGAAAAAATTCAATAAAAATTAAAAAAAAATAAACATTAGCCAAGGTTCAGATGTAGCTCAAAGCAGCTGTTGTCTAGTGAACACACAGCACTACTCTTGACCACTCTAATGAGGCCATAGGAAAGTGCTGAACCACGATGCCTGTGGGAAGCAGGGCAGGTGACCCACAGCCTGGATGCTCACTCTCAGCCACCATCAGAGCTGACGAGGAACTTCACAGGAAGCAAAGACCCCGGCTCACCGCAGAGGTGAAGACACCTCACCTCAGCTGCAAAGTCTGCTCTCTCCCCAGAGGCCTAAGGAACAGCCCCGTCTTCAAAGTGGACATGCCAAGTCTGTTTTGTGTGAGTCACAGAATCGGGTAGACGGTTTCATGGTATAATTATAACACATAAGTCTGCCTTTTAAAATGAACACCTATCTCCTTAAGTTGAGCTGATGTGCAGGCTATGTATGTCAGCACCATGGCCATCCTAGCACGCACAGATGGCCCTGGCTGTAGGAAATACAGTAACTCTGCTCTGTAATGTCCACGCACAATCCCTACAGGTATTTTAACTTGCTGCAGCAGTGACCCCCTTGAAGCTGCAGAACCCAGGTGGCCAGGCAGTGGTTAGCTTCCTGAACACTGCAGGCTGTGTCCTAAATCTCCATGCAGAGGCTGAGAAGGTTTACCTCCACGGTCACCTAGTTTCAAGCACAGCTCATAGAAGGAAAGACTGAAAATAGTTTATATCAAACCAGCGCTACAGATTTAAAAGCCGGACAAACTGTCCACTCGGTGTGATGACCAATTCCCATGTGTAATGCCTACATCTGTTTTAGCTTCTCCTAATATCCAAGTAGAAAAACACATTATCCCCTTAGCTTATGAAGGATCAGGTAACTTTCTGTGGAGCTAGAGCATAAGACAATACAATGCCATATGTAAGCATGACTATAGACTAACTAGATAACTGTACCCCTAGAAGCAAGCTCCCTTAGTTGTCTTAAATGCTGAGGCACAATCACAGCTCTAAGAAGAGTATGGGCCACAAAAGGCTTTTCAGCATACCCCAAAACACCTTGCAAGTACATGACAGAGCTCATCCTGTGATGACTGCAAATATATTCTACATTGTCATTCCATGCAGGCATGTGCACACACACACACACACATACACACACACACACACACACACACACACACACACACATATCAGAGTTTTTGGGATGGTATATTATTCAGCTTTATAAGAGAATAAAATCTCAACACACTACAATACAGATGAACCTTGAAAACTATGCACATCAAGCCCCCTATTTCTTGGAAGCAGAGAGGGAGTTGGGCACACTTCCATTAATATAAATAAAGATATAGGCAAGCCTATAAGATGAGCATTCACTTAGAACTCACACCCAAACACACTCACTCTTAAGGCTGCTGAAATGTTAAGTCTTCAGCTCTCCATTAAAAACAAGCCCTGATTATAAGCCTTCAAATTATTTAAAGATGTGAAAGCCTGTCTGCAGTTGAGCCCTGTTCAAAGCCAGCACAGAAATCATTTCTTCTTCTTCCAACTCAAAGTATGTTTAGGAAAAGGACATCTGATAGAAGTGGCCGTGCCAGTCTAACCGACTCTAAATACAAAATGCTTCTAGCAACGTTTGGATACATATAATTTGACAAAAAAGTTTTGTAAACTTAAGCTTTGAAAAAATAGAAACTATAAGCTCCAACAAAAAGCTTAATATGTAATTGAAAGAAAATAATATTTTGTAGAAAAAAGTTGCCCTTCCAAAAAGAGACAAAAATGACTAACTTTTATTTCCCAAGAGAATTATGCTACTTTTATACAACAAAATTACAGCCGCCACAAATTGCTTTCAACAATTCCATCGCTTCTTCATTTGACCACTTGAAAATCAAGATTCTTTCAGATTATAAATATAACTTTTTATAACTCTGTTATTACGCACTGTGAATGGGGAGAGAGGGCCAATCTTGTGGCCGTAGCGTCGAATGGCCTCTCTGATGTGGCAGGGCTGGATGGCATCGCTGTGAGCCTCGACACCACAGGCCGCAGTGCTCTGGGACAGAAAAACACATAAATTGTTACTAAATCAAAAACACACAACAGAACTACAGTGTATAAAATATGAAAATAAACCTTTTATAAAATGGACCATTTTCCCCTTAGGATGCGCATCACTGTCGCCATATACTTCATCTAGAAAGAAAGTTCCATTAACAAATCAAAGATGACCTTCCCATGACCCTGGCAGAGCAGACCCACCAAATGCAGTTTTTATGCCTCCAATATTTCACCCAAGCTTGCATGTCAGGTAGGAGAGCACAGCCACTTGTGTGCTGGTGAAAAGTGTCACGGGGACTTGTTGCAAGACCTACAGGAAGCTCTTTCTTTTTTGGAAAAAAAAAAAAACCTTAAACATTTATTATTATAAATGCTCCTTGAGAGATTCTTGGGCATATTTCTGAAATGACTTGAGTCGTGAATTTAAAATGAAAAATATAAACTGGCCACATATTTGTCATATTGGTGACTGTCATAGAAGACCATTTCATTTGATTTCTAATATCTTAGGTGTCCTGGGGATAAAGTAAAATAAAGCCTTCCTATTTTATCCTGTCTATGAAAGGTATGCTTGAAATCACAAAAAGACACAGAAAGAAAGAGATTTTGAACAATGAGAACATTACTACAAACTCAAGGAACTATATATGTACAGCAATTTTACCTTTAGGAAATTTCTTAATGATGTATTTACACGAGTACAAAATCATATGTATAAACACACACAGGAGTTAATCTACTGCTGCTTGGGTTGATAACCAAAGGCTTATCAGTAGAACTGGACAAATAAAATATGACACAGGCATTTGACAACAGAGGTGACAGACACCCTATGGAGGCCTTCTGGAATCATTTTCACACTGCCATTCCTAAGATATGTTATATGAAAAATGACAAGACGCTGGGTTGCTGCTTATCGAGAAGGAAGACTGTATCCGTTTAAACATGGGCCGTCTCTGTGTGGGTTCAGTGACTATAAACCCGGGGCTCTCCTGCATGCTAAGTGGCTGGCTAGGAGATGGGAAAGAAGAATATCTGCTAGTTCTCCAAGATGAACCTAAAGAAGACTTAACACGTAAAACAAACCGACTCTTGACTATTTGTAACAGAGTTGAGACAAGCTGATCAGAAGCCATGGGGCATCTCTCTCTAGCTCTCCTGTGTCCACATCAACAAGGACTAAGATAACTTCTTAACCTCACTTTAACAATGATATAAAAGAATACAGTATTTGAGTGTTCCTCAATTCTCAGTCCATCTCACTTCACTCTTGGAATATACACAAATAAAGTGCAAACGCTGGCCCCCAGATGAAGGCAACGCCTCTTTCTCCAGAATGTCCATCTTTAGAATGTCCATCTCCCACATCTGCCTGCACAGCCCATGACTGTCAAGGAGGTGGCAGCACCATCTCCACTGTGGGAACATATGTGAGTACTGAGCTGAATTTAGACTGTATAGAGAAAATCTTCCAGTAGGAACTCAAAAGGAAGAAACAGACACCCAGGTCAACATCCTATGTGCTAAGTGAAGTCCTAAGCCCTTCCTAAGTACAATTCCCCTGTAGTATTCCCCTAAACTCACTGTTTCCTTTTTGCAAATTGGATTTAGTTTTATTTCTTAACTTGTGCTAAAGGCAAGAGTTCTGCCAAGTTCACCAACAAATTTGGTTCTGTTTGTACAAGGTTTTGCTCTGAATCTCTTAACTTTGCAATGGCCATCAGACAGGACCTGGGAATACTCAAGTAGTGACTATATGGTCTGAACCTGCCTGTCTGCTCCAGATTTCTGTGCTGAGACCTTAATGTCCAATGGCTTAGGAGGTAATACAGTTATGAGGGTGGAGCCCTCACTCCTGCTCCTATGTGAGTTCAGATGACTCTGCATGAAACCATATGTACACATTCACTAGTCAATGAATTTGCCGGCACCTTAAATTTGGATTCTCTAGCCTTTGGAATGTGAAAAACACATTTCTCTTGTTTTAAGCCATTAGGTTTATAGCATTTCATTGTAGTAGCCTAAATGGACTATGGCAGAACATAGGTTAAAAATGACCTCTCTGGCCGGGTGGTGGTGGCGCATGCCTTTAGTCCCAGCACTAAGTTCGAGGCCAGCCTGGTCTACAAAGTGAGTTCCAGGACAGCCAGGGCTATACAGAGAAACCCTGTCTCGAAAATAAAAACAAAACAAAACAAAACAAAAAAAAACCTCTCCTTACTAATTAAAAAATTACTTATTTTTATTTTATATGTATAGGTGTTTTGTTTTCATAGTCTGTGCCCCACAAGCTTGCAGTGCTAGAAGAAGCCAGAAGGGGGTGCCAGACTCTCTGAAACTGGAGTTAGTGGCCATGTGTTGCTGAGGTTTGAACCTAGTTCTCTGCAAGACTAGCCAGCGCTCTTAACCACTGAGTCATCTCCAACCCTTCTGACTGCTATTTGTAAATGTGGAAACAATATACACTGAATCATTCTATTCTTTTAAAAAATGAAGTTAACTTTACCTTTATAAAAATTGTAAACATACTTTTTGTGAAAACGCCATTAAACTTTCCATTTTATCAAGTACATGCTCACCTGCCATTATCAGTAGTTGCTAGCATTAGCGTGAATGAAGTCACCATGTGCATTTCTACAGCGTCTTGGTTTGCCCATTCAGTTCATTGAAAAAGAGACTTGGAACTTAAAGTTTATATTCCTCGTAATGTTTTCCCATTTCAACATGGACCTTATATCAATATCCAGTTTCTTACCAAGGTGCTTAGGGTCTGTTCACATTAAAGATTTATTCCACATTTAGAAATTATAATAATTCAGTAGTGTTTCTAGTATTTTCTAACCTTCTTCAAAGTTGTTTAGGAAGAATAACACTGAAGGTATTTGTTCTCTGTTACCAAGAATTGTGTATATGCCACAAAAACATGAGGAGTGTTAGATTTATTTATTTGTTCATTTTCCCATTCTCATCATCCCCATATTTTAGATACTGCCCATTTCCAAGAGAGAAATCTGCATACTTTGAGAGATACAAAATACTGTTGCCTCCATAGCATTAGCAGAGGTGTCTGTGGGCTCAACGCTGAGGCTTTACCTCCTTCAGGGCTGTGGTGGTAAAGCCACATGTCACGTCTTCTTCCTTGTGGCCGCATTCATACGCCAACTGTGTATTTTTTCATGTCTTATGTTTCTTCACCCAGGGACCGATGCCAAACAGAGGGAGTCCTTCACATTCCCCAACTGACTCTCGTCCTCCCTCAGTCTCGTTAGTTACTACTGCACAGATCCCTGAGCAGTTTGAAATCTCAACTGTGGTAGATGGAAATCATTAATATATAAAAACTTCTGTTGGCCCTGGATCGCTAGAGGTGTCTGTGCCTGTGGCTGTTCTGACTCTTCAAAGATGAAAAGCTCTGGACAAGGTGAAAAATGTCCTGTTGTTTCTCAAGCTTCCTCTTCTTAAGAGTGACTCAGGGTTTAAGGCCTGAGTCTCAGGCAACTGTTTCTTATTCTCCCTCCACCTACACTGGTCCATGAGATCTTATGTTACATTTGAACTCTCCTGAAAAGAGGCAGGGTGAAAGCTTTGGGTCCCCATGTCCATCCACCAACCATGTAGCCTCTATCAGGTCCTTTCCCTGGGCTGCTGTGCTCATGAATCTCTCAGATTCTCATCCTGTTGAGATTTGAGGCCAAGGTGGATACACTTTGGCCCAAAGTCATAGTATACATAGCATAATTTTCTCATCTCAGTTTAGGGAGATGGTTATGGTTAGAATGATAATTCTATATAATTAGGAAAAGTTTTTCTTGAATTACAGATATTGAAACTGGCAAAGATAGGAAGGAATCACTGAATTTAAAAATTCAAATATTTTAAACCTTTCCAGTGTTTGCTCCATTTAATAAATAAAAGTAAAGACAAAGAATATCTGCAAGGTTAGATAAACCACAGAGATGGCTAAATATCCAATCTTTTGATTTCTAGTATACAACGTTTAGAGTATATATTATTTGTAATTCACCCACTGAATATGACATTCTGTTTTTTTTTAACATGAGACATATTGTGAAAGATATACACATTATGAAACATTGCCTCACTAACATTAATTATAATTTTTGGTGAGCATGCAACTTTCACATTTTACAATATTCAAGAATTTTTTCATTTTTATTGGTTATTTTTTACATTTCAAATGTTATCCCCCTTCCCAGTTTCCCCTCCACAAGCCCCCTAACCCCTCCTCCCTCCCCCTGCCATCTTTAACTTTAGCCGATTTGCTGCACAAACTGTCTCTTGAAATTTATTCCTCTTCTCTGGTAATTCCACATCTCTGAGAGAATATATTATTTTTCCATATAAAGAACTGCACAATTATGCCACCATAACTGACGTTGAGAAATTTTCAGTGAGAAAATGATAACACATACAAGCAGCTGAATATAGAAAGTTCTGTGTAGATATATATAGAGAAATAATTAGTGATCTTAACATGAAAAATTATTAGTTCTAATATGAATGATTTCCACTTTAGGAGAAACCAGATACAGAGTAGAAAAGGCACTGAAATACTCCAAATTTAAGTTTTAATAAGATCAAGAAAGAAGTGTTTAAATATTCAAGGGAAAAAATTCTTAGAATTTCCAAAACGTATAAAGAATTATTCTGCATATGTATAATTATGAGGTTAACTATGGCTCATTTTCACATACTTTGGAAAGTATGTAGAGAACTGTGCAGCATAGGAGAGCAATGATATACATATGTTGATTTAGAATCTAAAACAGTGAATGCCAAGACAGTGGAATAGCAAAATTCAAATACTGAAAAACCAATAAATCAACCTAGATCCTATAGTGAAATATGTTTCAGGAATAAAAGAACAGATACTTTCAGAAAAAAGAAAACTAAACAAACCATCACTTGTCAGTCCTCCTCTAATCTTGAGTTGAACTGACAGAGATACCCCAAGGCTGAGAACAGCACAAGACTTTAAGGCAATAGTAGTTAAGATGGAAACACTGACGAATACCTCACAGATAAATCAGTGAAACAGTTGGAAGCCCTGAAAACAGTCATCTAGCTATGCAGCCACCTGACTTAGAACAAAGCTGTCATGGTTCTGAGTGCATCAAAACAGAGAATGCTGGGCTGGAGAGGCTGCTCAGTGCTTAGGAGCACTGCATGCTCTTCTAGAGGACCCAGGCTGGATTCCCAGCACCCATATGGCAGCTCACAAAGGTCTGAAGCTACAGTTCCTGGGGATCCCTCACCCATTTCTGGCCTTCGATGGCACTGCATGCATGTGATGCACACACAGACATACATGTGAGGAAAACCCACATGCACATAAAATAATTTTTAAAAAGTCCTGAATATGTTCTCACCTTATACAGTATATTGTATAATTTACTTTGCTCACATTGATAGAACTATATGTAAAATCTAAAGCCATAAAGCCTGCAGAAGGAGATGAGACTATCTATCATCATGTCCCCAGAGCTGGAAAAGAACGAATTAGACTTCATCAGAAATTCAACTTATCTTCATTAAAAGACATTATAAAGGGCCAGGCAGGTACAGTAGCACACACACAGCACTTGAGAGGCTGAGGCAGGAGGATCATGAGGTCAGCATGGGAGTCAAAGTGAAACCCTATCTTTCAAAAGGTACCATTGAGAAAATCAACTACGGTAAGCCACAAACTGAGAAAATGCACGAAAGCAGCAACCAACCTAGGACACATATAGAGCTCCCACCAGTTGGTACTATCCTCTCCCCCAACACAGTTCCTCA
Organism: Mus caroli; assembly: GCF_978045245.1. NCBI lineage: Eukaryota > Metazoa > Chordata > Mammalia > Rodentia > Muridae > Mus > Mus caroli. Next base: position 49,753,863 of record NW_028227273.1, read on the forward strand.
CCACTGCACATGTATTAGAACTGTTAGGGTAAAACCACTGATAACAGCAGAGAGATGGGGATCCTGGACTGGGGGCTGGGGTGAGGGAGGTGTGGGGGGAGAGAGGAGCTGCAGAATGGGTAACAGAGTAACCAGATGGGTATAATAAATGTTGGCATAGTAATTACAGTAAAATGTCAACTGTACTTATAGAGTGTAGGTATAGTGTTCACACTAGAATTCTCTTAACTTTGCTTTTTTATTTTTTTCCTTGGATTTTCGAGACAGGGATCCTCTGTATAGCCCTGACTGTCCTGGAACTCACTTTGTAGACCAGGCTGGCCTCGAACTCAGAAATCCACCTGCCTCTGCCTCCGAAGTGCTGGGATTAAAGGCGTGTGCCACCACCGCCCAGCAACTTTGCCTTTTATAATAGAAAAAACCCAATATCTTGTTTTATGCATAGTGTTGACATACAGTTCAAAAATGGAGTCACATGAGATTTCTGAGTGTTTGTAAGAAAACTGCAAGAAACCAAGACAAGAGTCTTGTGACCTCAGTTACTTCAAAATCATGAAATTGTTCCTTGATTATGCTTTTGTGCCTCTCCCAGGTAAAGAGGACAGGAGTGAGTTTACTTCAGATTATTCATTACCACTGGTTACCATTATTTGTTTACATGCCTCAGAAAAACATGTTTTTGCCATGTACGACTTATCCACGACGGGCAGCGTTATTGTGGTTGTACACTTCTGTGATTCCTCTTAACCTTCCCAGAATAAATTGTCTGATGTTCTGAATAAAGTTAGCTATTGCATGAGACTTTGCTTTATCTCATTTATGAGGTTCATTCTCTCAGATCCTACCACCTTTAGAGTGGCAAACAGCATACAACAGTTCTTTCAGCTTGGACTATAATCCATTGACTATGGTATCTATAAGCTGGCTGCTGCTTACAGTTTTAGCTGTGCTGTGAGGGGAAAAAAAACCCATAGTACATTCTTCATTTCTCTAAAAAAATATTTCTGAGCCTCTCTCTAAACAAGAGAGAGAGAGAGAGAGAAGAGAAGAGAAGAGAAGAGAAGAGAAGAGAAGAGAAGAGAAGAGAAGAGAAGAGAAAAGAGAGAGAAAGAAAGAAGAAGAAGAGGGAGGAGGAGGAGGAGGAAGAGAAGGAGGAGAGAAGGAGGAAAGGAGGAGGAGAGAAGAAGAAGAAGAAGAAGAAGAAGAAGAAGAAGAAAGAGAGAGAGAGAGAGAGAGAGAGAGAGAGAGAGAGAGAGAGGAGGAAGGAAGGAAGGAAGGAAGGAAGGAAGGAAGGAAGGAAGGAAGGAAGGAAGGAAAGAAGGAAGGAAGGAAGACAGATAAAGAGAAAGGCACTGACCTTTTTCCTCTTCCGCTGCTTGGTTTTGGCAGTGTCTTGTCCTGTGCTCCCATTCCCCAAAGAACCAGCTGCAGCTCTACCTGAATGCTGTGATCCAGAAGAGGGAGCTGTTGGTGTAGGAGGAGGTGTGTTCTCAGGAGAGTCTGGGCTGGACTTCAAACAGGAGGACCCCTGTACAAACATAATATGGCTTTGAAATGAACTGATCTCCTAGCCACAGGAGACTGCCGTTTGTTTTTATACTATTTATAGCTTAAATATTTACTCTTATCTATTCCATAGAAATGGATGTCTTTCCCTTAAAGTTCTAGTCATAATACTTTTTAATCTAATTATTGAGACAAAAATAAAAATTCTTCAACCATTGCTTCTGCAAATTCTTTAACTCTGTAGGATACCCATATTTCTACCTGGACTTTTCCTGAAGAGTCTCATCTACACGCTCCGCGTTCTACTAATCACACTAATCATAGTTCTCTATATGGACCAACCATTCTCTATAATGCAGTGAAAGACTCTGCACACCCTTGACCAACTCAGGTACGAGTCTCAACAGTATTTCCACGATCAGACTGTACAGACACACCATCAAACAAGAAGGAATAAAGCTGATTTTGATTGAATATCTTTTGTCCCAAATGCTTGGGATCAGTTTTGTTTCATTCTAAGGAATTTTGAAAATATAGTTTGGAATATCTGTATAACTCCCAGGGATCATGTCTCCATGTGTGTAAACCATATGCTGAAAAAAGATCTAGAACATGTAGGACTTATACTTGCTAGTCTAGTGTCAGCGAGCCAAGCTTAGCAAGCTCAGTTCTGTAGGCAGTTAGTGTTAAGGATGATGCCTCTTTAGATGACTCCAGACAACCTGGTGACTAATTACGATACACTGTAATCCAACTGGTGTGGGATCTTCCAAAACCGTCTCTTTGAACTTACCACCCTATGGCCAAGATCCCTGAGCTAGTCTTTGATAATTCTAAGTAGTCTATACAACTAGAGTTTCCTATTAGATCTCTTTAATGAGTTTCTTAGTTTCCTCGGTTACCCTTTCCTATCCCTCTTTCAACTGTTCTTTTGCTGCTTCTGAGGCCAGAACATTTTTTCTCCCTCTCCCTCATCAGTTCTCATACCTTCAGCACTTTGATTCTGACTAGAGCGTTCACATGCACACAACACGGAGGCTTATTTTAATTCTCTTGGTTGCTGATTTGGGAGTCAATGTACACTAACTTGACTTCTATGCTTGTTCACATACTTGCTTGTTTGCTTTACAAATCATTTGATCTCCCTGGACCCAGCTCCTGTCATTCTCCAGATGTCCTGCTGGCCCATATTTGGCACAATCCTTCATGTTGGCTGCTGATTTGCAATGCTGATGAGTGAGGAGACAGCCTTAGCAGGGCATTATCTCTGTATTTTATCAGGTAATAAAAGGCAGGAAGGAAGACAGTCTCTATGAATGTCTACTTTGACTACCAGTCACAGGGGAGAGAGGGTGGCTGCCAGGCCAGGAAAAAGCTCGAGGCTGACACTGACAGTCTGTTAGGATGTTCTCTGAGACTCATGCTCCAACCTCCCAGAGAGCCCAGGAAACCCAGTACACATAGGACATTTTTTTTTCAACTGCTCTTTAGCTGGGAAGAGCGCCTGTGGTTGTTGAGCAGTTGCCCAGGGCGGCTCGGCCACCCTGGAGAACCAAGCAAGAGGGATGGGGATGTTGGGGTGTTTTCTGAGATTTGCAAGCAATCACTTGAATGTTAAGGGAAAACTAGGTTGTTATGTTCACAGTAAATTTCCTCAATTAGAAATGTTACAACAAATTTGTCTGATGTTAACGGAAAGCACACTATACACACTCTCATAAAGCATCAAAGACACTGCAAAGGGCGCTCTTTGACATCATAATTGGGGTTTGAAACATAAAGAAAATAAAGACTGTTTAATCAACTAAGTAAGCTTTAGGAACTTTTAAAAACATGGTGACTGATAATGATGTATGACCTTTTTAATGGGTATAAACACTTCAATCCCTACTTGGATTTCAAGCCAATGTGATTCTCCAAGGGCTATGAAAAGGAGTTGGGCTGACTTCTAGCTGGTTACTAAGATGCTATATGGGCATATGTTATAGTATAGTTCTACACCTCAGAGCAAAGAATTCATAACTTGGGGTCCATGGCGAGACCTTAGACTAACAGAATGGCTCTGAATGCAAAGATACACTAAGAAAGTTAAATAAAAATAAAAGCATGCCCAGAAAGGGATTTACAGGATTTCTCAGACACCCAAAGAGATCCTTGGCAAAAAACAAATCCCAAGTACATCTTAGAAACTATTTGAGCTACCACCCTCACCCACGGACAGTAACAGGAAGTAGACTGTGCTACTAAATGGCCTTTGCGGTGTTCAGGTTATACATTTCAGTCAACTGGTTCTAAACTCACTCTTATAATTATACATGCAGATGTGAGCCTAACCCTTCTTCTCTATGGTCATTATCATGAATGACAGGAAAGTGCTGTTTTTGTTATTAAGAAACTCAAATATTGGCAAATGTATTCAACATGTTCGGCTTCATTTCTGGTTGTCAGGCACATAGTGTTAGTAGAGAATATTTTAGAAACTGAAAGTGGTGCATAGTTATGTAAAAGGTTATACCTGGTGAGATTTTCTAGTTCCTACAGAAAATTTCCTATCTGTACAAAATAGATCTGACAAGAGGATCCGATCATCAAACTGAAAATATATGGGGCTGTGGCAATATAAATTGTTGAAATAAACTGGCACATGAAATGCAAAGTTATGAATAATTGATAGGAATTATTACATGATAATCTTCCTTCCAGTTCTCTCTAAAGTCTCTGTATCTCTTGCATGGTAAGTAAGAATTGTGCCATTGATCTACAGCCCCACCCCAGTTCTTCTCTTTACATGTTTCAATGTAAGACATGTTCTGCAACCATCCATTTGTCAGTTAAGGGTTAAGAAAGACAATGGGGCCAAAGGGTGAAAAAGGTCATCATATCAAGTGGTTCCTCAGATGGGCACAGCAAATTCTCAATAATTATTTGTGCCAATGGCCAATGCATTAAGAGTCCCCAAGTAAAGGCCGTGCAATCCCACATAATCAGTGCAAAGTCCTAATGTAAACAAGTAACAGCAGCACAGATGCGCTCTCGCCAGATTCTCTGATACTCACCTCAGCAGAGTTGTGGTACTGAATGAAGGTTGCAGAAATGGCATGGCTGAAGGGGTCCCCTGCCTTGGACACCATATCTTGCCTCACTAGAAGAGCCAGATCCACCAGCTGAGGAAGAGGTTAACAGATATAAAGTCACATAGCTGGAAATAACCATCAGTGTCACAGAAGAGGCACTCAGTAGCATGCTCAGGATGGTACTGATAGTAATACTGCCTCCCATCCATTTTGGACATGAGCACAGCCTCTCACTGACTAACTGAACTAACTCTCACTGGCAACTGAACTAACTCACAATCACAAATGACATGTTTGATTTTCTAAGGGAGTAGTTTTCAAACTTCATTTTGTTATCAATAGTAGCATTTTAAATATGGATTTCTGGGCTATGAGCCCTAAGATTCTAGGCTAGTCTAGGATTTTCATTCTCAAAAGGGGCTAACAAGAAGCTGATCCTCCCGCCGGGCATGGTGGCACACACCTTTAATCCCAGCACTTGGGGAGGCAGCGGCAGGCGGATTTCTGAGTTCGAGGCCAGCCTGGTCTACAAAGTGAGTTCCAGGACGGCCAGGGCTACACAGAGAAACCTTGTTTCAAAAAAACCAAAAAAAAAAAAAAAAAAAGAGGCTGATCCTGTGGCCTAGAGACCATACCCAGAGTGAGCTACACCTGGAGTACCATGATCCTATACCTGCTTATTTCCAGAGATCAGAGGGCTTCACAGACTTTGAAAGTCACTTGTTTCAAAGTTCAGAAATAAGCTTTTGAACAAGTCCCTTGAGGATGTAAGAGTTCAACATGGAATTCCATAACTAGTTAGGATAAAGTTGAAGGAACAGATGTTTTACATACATTTGTATTAATTCACTAAGAATTTTATACATGCAAACAATATATTTAGTTTACTTCCAACTTTTCTAACTCCTCCCAGATCTACTCCCTCCTTTCTCTCCCCATCTTTGTTTTATTAACCCCAGCCTCCTGGGAGTGGGGCCACCCACTGGAGCATGTTTAACCTATTGGGACCATAACCTTAAATAAAACTGTTTCTCCCCTTCCTTAGACACCATCAATAACTCTTCAGGGAGGGGTGGGGCATGTGAGTCCCTCCACACTTCAAGCTGGAATGTAAACTAGATTAAGTCTGTGTGGGTCTAGACACAGGAGTCTTTAAAAAAGCAAAATTACAAAACATATTAAAAGCTTACAGCCCTGAGAGCTAGTGATACAAAGGAGCATAATTGGATTAAATTCTAGAATTTATGATGTGTCTCAGAAGAAAATGTTTGGGGTTCTCATTCCAGCTGGAGTAGCAGGTGGAATCAAAAGGCAGCCCATGGTCGCAGGGGTGGAGACCAGTGGGAGCAGCTGCACCGACAGCAGAGACTGTACCTGGGCCACTGTTTCATATGCCAGATATGCCAGGATTTCCATAGCTATGACATTGGGCTTTATCTCCATGCTGCTGCAGTCCAGCCAGTCTCGGAATTTGGAAGCTTTTTTGGCTATTAATTAAAAAGAAAATAGAAGTTTTAACTTTAAGTATGTTTTAGCCTTCACATGACCATCAGAAATTGGAAATTTTATCCTGAAACCTGCACAGAAGAAATAACACCCATAGAAGTAATGTTTAGAAAGTTTTTTTTAACATCTAAATTTTTTAGTCCCAAGAAAGCCAAGTTGGAACCTTTGGTTATGAAGGAATACAATGGATCTTTTCTCTCTGTGGTGGATTGTATGGTTGGTGCGTTACGCCCTCTCACCTCACCGTCTCTCTACGGTGGATGGCATGTTTACACCATACACTTTCATCATCGGGTGTCTTACAGTGCTTCGGAATATGTTACCATTGGCCAGAGTTTTAGTTACCATCATATTTTATTGTTGAAATAAAATTCTGGAAGAAAAAGTTGTGATGAAGGAAGACAGAAAGAAACTGCATTTCCAATCCTTCTCAAAACTGTGAACTACTAAAATTGTGAACTGAGAATTAAACAAACCATTGCTAGCCTGAGATAACCCATAGCTATGTCTTTGCTGACTATGGAGATGTCCAAATTCTTAGGCCTAACTCTCTAAACCAAACTTTCTGCCCTTCTGGCCCAGAGCTGCGAGCTGGCCTTCAGCTAGCTCGTTGTTCTCATCTGCTCCCACCCTACCCATCACCTCCTAAACGCCAATCCTGAGCATCCAAGGAAAAGGTTCTTACATGGTGGATGGAAATGGCCACATTTATTTCATGTGTGTACAGAATTCTCAGACCATGGTATAAGTTCTTTGCTAGCAGAGAACATGCTTCAAATTCTTGGACATTGGGTAATCAGACCATGCATACATGAAGCCAGGCCGCACACAGTCCTCTCATGAAATGCCTGTACCTGCCCTGAGTTAACAGTCTGATTGGACTTCTGTAGACATTACTAATTTCACTAGTAATTGAGAAGGGCAGAGAGTATAGATTTTATCATATCTGTAAGGGAATCTTAAAAACAAAACATTGATTATCCTGTGACTAATGTGGCCTTACTGGTCTGTAAGTCTCACCAACTCAGAGCATGGTGTTTGGTTCTGGTCAGAATTCTCATGCACTCCACATACAGGAGAGTTCCTTTAAATAAAGCACAGAGGACATGAGGCCTTGCTATTGATGCTCATGTCCTAAGCTGTCAAATGTGGCAGAATGATGATAATCCCCCTCAAAGCCCCCTCTCTAAAGTAACCAGTCTTCAGATCTCTGACATGCAGCATTCCATCTAGCCAGCAAGCTGGAGCGGCTCACAAACGCTTGTTCAACATCTGTGGAATACTTCTCAAGTTCAGGTTAAAGAGGCAGCAATTTGGCACGATCAATAAAATGGGCCTTCTTCCTCTATTGCCCCATGACAGAGCACTAGGAACACAGAGGCACACAGTGACTACTTTAAGCAACCTGCTTTTAAGGTAAGAAAAGGATCGTTATTAGTTTTCAGCCCTGCCCCATGAGTGAGAGAATTAGCAATGTCTTTGCAAGAGTGTGAGCACTCAGACTGTAGAGATGTAAGTCCCTACTGTTTTCCCAGAAAATAAAATGCCTGCTGTTAACAGACTCACCATGTCTATAGCAAATAAACAAATGACTAAACAAAAATATTTTTAGTGAAATGCTAGAGTTTATTCTTTATATTTTTTTTAACACCTGTTTGTCTGTGAGGGTTATGGCAGTATGTGTACATGTGCCCCAGTGTGCTCGTGGAGGTCACTCAGTGTTCATAGCACCACTGATCGCAGAAACTGCCATGAACAGATACTTAAGAAGGCAGGTCACAGTTCCCACATCCTGGGAATTCATCAGGAGGAGAAGACTGCCCAGAGCCACACTCTCCACCTGCACAGGGACGCCTCCTGTTGTAGGAGCAGAGTCTCCTGCCCAGGTTCCATGATGAAGCTCTCATGGACACTATATGAGCAAATATTCTTAAATGACAAAATCTTTTCTTCCCACAGAAAAGAAAATTATACATAATATGCTACTTATTCTGTAATTTTATCAGACGGAGAAACTATTATGTTCCATCCACTATAGTTTTTCATTGTGAATAACACAACAGAAAAGAAATAACAAAACCCAGTTTTCAAACAAAAGATGCACGACAAGACCAAGACCATCAGTTGCAACAGCACTTCCATTTTTTTCTTGTGAATTTTAGTTTAAAATATGATTTAAAAAATTGTTCAACTGCACTAAATGCTACTTTATGAACTGGAGATTTATGCTTATAAAATACTTGAATGCCGTATTTAAGCCCCAAAATTACCATACAAAACCCTCTCATTTGCTGAAATTGCCATGATCTGAAGTGTCATTTACTTAATGCTTCACAGATGTCCTATGCCAAGTTGTTAGTTAGATTGGAAAATATATTTGTTTTTAAGAAAAAAATCTTCCAAAACATGTTTTCTTATATTCTACTGATGCTTGCATGGGGCAGTATGATTTGAAATGTGTCATTTATCTGCACTTCATGATCTAAAAGGCTGTTCTCATTTTCTTTCTCCAAATCAAATACATGGTTATCGTGACCACACAGTTGCTTTTCATTTAAAGACATCATTGTTTCTATAACTTCTCAGATGAGGGTCATGTGTGACTGTGTCATAGTTTTAAATGGACTCTTCATTGCACTTTCTTTTGACCTTTACCGCAAGAGTCCTAGTCATCGCAGGGCTGATACAGTCTGGCCCATAGTTAGGGTCTCAAGTGCTTTTCCCAGCTGCTGTTCAGTGAGGGAAGACCCCGGTTTCACTGTGAGGTGAGGTCACTCCCATGGCAGAAGCACTGACTCATGGCTCTGACTAGCACTTAGTGCATGCTGCAGTAGGAGGCTGAGGACAACGGGAAGTGCATGACTGAGAAGCCACTGTGTGGGAACATGAGTGTGCATAAAAGTGAGGATGGGGCTTATAGTGAACATTGGAGGCTTTTAAATGTCATGACTACTAATGTCACTATGGGTTAAGTGCAGTCAGCAATACTGTATTTCAGTAAGTAAGCATGACCAGGAAATGGGAAAGTAAGAAAAAAGTGACTGCTCTGATTACAGAGGCCGTGAGAATAGTTCCATGGCTGCCTCTGAGTGCATATGCTCCAACTTTCTGACCACGGTTAACTGTGTAGCAGGAGAGTACAGTGAGGTCTTCAGGCTCCCCTGCACAGACACTGTTTCTGGAATGACGGTAAGGATGCATGCACTGAATACACTAGTTTCTAAGAAACAGAGAGCGTGTCACAATCTAGCACACCTGGAACACAATTCCTCACACATCTGTTAGTGAAGTTAAATGTGTACTCACAGAAACTTAACTGTCGGCTTTCACAGAATTCTGCATATTGAGCTGAATCCATAGTACGAGTCTGTCTTTCTGCTCTCTAATGGAAAATAAATAAATAAATAAATAAAACAACCAACCAACCCCAAGTTTTTAAAGAAATAGACTCTTAACATACATTTCCAGAGTAGATATTTAGGCTTTTTGTACCATTTTCTTGATCTAAGAGAGCAGTCAAGTCTGGTGACAGACATGAAATATGTTACATAACCATGATAAATAATCAGAGCTGTGCTGGGGCTGGGGCTGGGGCCAGAGTCCATGGTAGACAGTGTACCATCCTTCCAGAGGACCTGAATTTGGTTCTCAGTGCTCACATCTGGTGAATCACAAACAACTGTAATTCCAGCTCCAAGGGATCAGAGGCCCTCTTCTGGCCTCCGCTGGCTCTGTGTTCATGTACACACACATGTAATTGAAAGGAAAATACAAAAATACAAAGTAAAAGCTGGCAGTTGTGAAGTTTATTTCTTTTGGAAATAAAGCTTACAATACTTTCTGCTCTGTTGCTATTAAAGTTAAAACTCAAGGACTTAGCCAACACACTTCTAATGTGTTCTATTTATCCATCCTTTAAAAACAAAAGCAAACACTGTGGGGAGGAGAAGGCAGACATCGAAACCATTATTAACTATCACCGTCTATCTGCTTTACAGTGTGGTGTGGCGACATGAAAACGGGAGTCAATGCCTGAGATCCATATATCCCCCTCAGAACACAGTGCCAGAGTTAACAGTCTTCTCAATTACAAAGAAAATAAGGGGAAAGGTAAACACAACACAGCTCCTTTAATCTGCATCCACAGATGATTCACAGCTTGGGCTAGCTGCACTCGTGGCTTTCCTGATCCAGTCCAGCAGATGTTTGCTCCTACACTGTCTCACAGAGGTAGCATAATTATACTTCACCCATGGTTTGGTGGCAAAGGCTACGACCGCTTCCGCTTCCTTGGTAAGGGAAGCAGTTTGAGATGACACAGCCTGGTACTTCTTGGAAGGGGAGTCTGACTAGTACCAGCAAAAGAAAAAAGAAAAAAGAAAAAAGAAAAAAGAAAAAAGAAAAAAAAATCCCTGAGATTTTAGTTTTTCTGCAGTGGAAGGACTTTCTGTAAATGTTCTTTCTCACAGCTGTGGATATCGTCAACATAGTATTTCTAATGGCCATGTCATTTTTCCTTTCTTGTCTGATGTGAGTTGCATTGTCGGTTGGTTTACAGGTTTGTCACCTGAGGTGCTTCTTAGGGCAGAAAAGACAGATGAGGGAAGGGCAAGGAAAAAGGGAGCACCTACTGGTGGGGATCCTTAAGAACAAGGTTCTTCTTGACTCCGCCTCCTCTCCTCTCCTCTTCTACCTTTTGATCCCTCTTCTCCTTTCTTCCTTTCTCTCCAATAATATATCCTGACAAACACATGGACACAAATCTAGACTTTTCTTGATCATTTGCCTGCTTGATTAAAGTGTAATTTCTGAGTATACATCAGCAAGTATTTTACATAGGTAACATGTGTACACACACACACACACACACACACACACCTCTATGTGTGATTTAGTTTCTCATATCTACCTATTTATTCGCATGTAGAATGTGTATGGGGTGTGTGCTGGCACATACATGTCTGCAGCCAGCAGCCATCAGCCAACAACTTTGGGTGCTGGTCTCAGGTGTCTTCCACCTTTAGTTTGTGAGAGTTCTCTTCCAGAACTTCCCTACACAGTTCTGGCTGGCTGACCTAGGAGCTTGCAGGGATTTGCCTGTTGCTACCTTCCATCCTCCCATCCTGCCCATGCTGGGATTACTGGCACACCCAACCAGGCCCAGATTTTCCCTGGGCAGGTCCTTAGACTTGCATAGCAGTAACTTGCCAAATGAGCTATCTCCCTAGCCACTGGTCTCTTGTTTTACTGTGATATGACTCAATCAATAACTGTTTGCTGATGGAAAATAAAGAGCAAACATGTGTTTTCATGTTCTGAACAAACATAGTAGGTTACTGATGTGTTTATTTAAACACATATCATACTGATAACACTGTACCATTCATATGTATTTATGTAAGCATGTGCGTGTGTGCTTCTGTGTGTGATTATAGTGAGAACCTGTCATGTTCGAATTTTTAAGTCCTGGAAACATAGCTGGCACATAGTAAACAAGCAATGGGCAGTGTGAGTGAACAAATGCAACTCTTCTATTGCAGAGGGCAGGGATGTACCCAGCCCTCAGCAGCAGGACTCCTACACTCTCTGCTTTGCTACCCTGGAGCCAGCCACCATATCCCCCAACACAGGACTAGACAGAAAGCACTCAGACAAAGACACAACAGTCCTAAAGGAATTACTCATATTTTTCTTCTACCTAATACTTTTCTTCTTGCCCACAATCAAGATTTGGCTTTGGTATATATGCTAAGATAGTTGGTGTGTCTGCAATTAGGACTTCTAGCCTTTTAAATTAAGGAGGACTTATCCTGAGAGATTAAGGTTGCCAGGGTGGCCAGCTTTAACTAAATTAAGTGTGTGGCAGTTGGGAGATTTTGTCCTTGCAAAGCCTATCATCCCAGGCCATTTTAAAGACACTCACAGACATGTGAAGGGCTTCATGTCATTACAGCTAGCCTCTTACTTCCCGACACCCTCTCCTCTGCCTCTTCCTTTTGTGCAGCTCATCTTTAGTTCTTTTCAGTTCCTTTAACATCTAACCTCTGAGCTGTGCAGCATTAGGAAGCTGGCCCTAGGGCACCCACAGGAAGCCATTATCAGTGCCTAGCACACAGGCACCACTCATGTAGGGTGGCCAACGCAGGGAAAGAGTCATGGGCATGGTATGGGAGAGCTACGGGCAGCTTTATGTTTACTTGTTCAAGCCTCTTCATTTTATAGATAAAAAAATAGAGGTTAGAAGAGGTGTGATTTAACAGAAGCACTGGATATTTGTGTTATCAAAGCTCTTTGTAGATGAAACTAAAATTTTAATCCAGTGTCCTTGTAGGATGATCTATGACCAGGAATTTCAAGAATTATGACCAAATTATATGAATTCTAGGACAGGGTAAGCAGATTTTAAAATGAAGTTCTATTTAAAAGAATCAAGAGACTGTCCATATATTAAATAGTCATGGCTCTTAATTTTTGTGGTGCCCAAATTCCACTTCCCCTTCTGCCTCCCTTCAGATGCCAGTACATTCTATAGTATACACTAATGAACCTTTTCTAATCCTGGTAACAAAGAACTCTCTGGGAAAATATTATTCAGCTTAGTACAACATGATTGAAATAATACTGTCTACACAGAAAACACAACCTCTGAGATACACAAAACAGAAATAAAATAAAAAAAAAAAAACCAAAAAACCCAAACCCAACAAAAGACCAAAGAGCAAACCAAACAGTTTAATAATCCCTCTTACAATTGAAAGCACTGAGCCGGAGAAGCTAAAGTTAATAGTTAATAGAGACAAAGTTAGAAGTGAAGTTTGTCTCCAAAAGTGTCGATTCAGGCATACAACTTTTTCTAGAAAGAGAGACCTGTGTGCACCGTGAGAACCACAGCAGGAACTACGCTCCCTCCATGTTCTGGATTCTTCTAGACAAAGCGTCCAACAGCAAGCTTAATTTTAAAAGTGTCTCTCTAAGGGGGAGTTATCAAGTTTACCTGACGATTCACTATGGTCACAAACCTGGAATTTTACAAAGCCTGTTTTGCCCAGGTATGCTCACAAATACCCATGATCCAAGTGCTTGTGAGGCTAAGGCAGGAGGATCATAAATCTGAATACAGTAAGATCCTCTCTCAAAAACCTAAGCAAGTAACCAACTATCTACTCCAAACTAAACCAAACCAAACCAACCAACCAACCAACCCAATTCAACCCAACCCAACCTTCATGTTTTTTAGAATATGAGAAGGGCAAATCCCGATGAGTATGGATGAATAATGGTCACTGGCTCAGCTCAGCATTCATGCACATTGGGCATTCTCAATTACACAAGGCTCTTTTGAGCTCAAGGCCACATGAGCACAAGGTCATCTGCAGATGACTCAAGTTCTGTATCCTCAAGGCCAGTTCCACATATGATTTGATTTCCTTGGGGATTATTAACAACATTGATTCCCAACATTCAGAAAAATACACAACAGTCACTTTTTCTTCAACTTGCTGGCCTTACTATCTAACAAAATAAGAGCGAATTTGGAAAGCACTGCCTTTGAAGTTATTATTGCTAGAATCTTCTAAATATCTGACAATATTCTAACATCTAACTGGTATAGGTTTTGTATTTTTAATTTTTTAAAGGTAAAAAGGAATGGTTATGTTACTAGCTACCCATTTTATCACCAAGGAGTTTTGGCCTATACTGGTTACTGTATAATGAACTATGAAGGAAGATTCCCATGTCAGATGGGAATAATTTCTGGATCCAACCTAAGTGAAATCAGGAAAGAAAGAATGTCTGCAGCTAACCGGTTCTATGTAGAATTTGTTGTTGGTGGTGTTTTCAGTATCTTGAATACAACAGACCCTCAGTACCTAACTGTTAATTTGGGTTTTCAGTAAAGTTTTGATTTCAGAGCAGAGGAGCTTGTGCCTTTGAAATGCACCTTGGGCAGCAACAGTCACTGCTTGCAGCAGCACACAGCATCTGGGTGAGTTATGCAGCACACCGCTCACATTCTCCACGTGCTTTCATTGAAGCGTGCTCAAAGGTTACAGAAGCTATGTGCTGGTATATCTCCTGCAAGTTTCTCAACACACATGACATCTATTGTTCTTGAGTAACTCAGAATCACAGAACATAACTTTCAAACCCAAATAAAAGTTTATCTGCAAAAAAAAAAGAAAAAGAAAAAGAAAAAAAGTTTATCTGCTTTCATACCTCAAAAACAATCTTTTTTTTTTTTTAAACAACTCCCATTTTTATTGCTCTTAGGACTTTTGTAATTGAAAGTGAAGCCCCTTTCTAATGGAAAGAATCTTGTTCATGGATCAGAACAAGATAATGAACTTGAAAGCCCCATTGGAGTGGCTGGTGGGAGTACTCACTTGCTGGAAGAAAGCAAAGCGCACCCAATACTGAAGAAACGTCCCTTCCAGAGTTGTAAGGTAATGCCTGACAGGCAGGCATGCGTGTCAGTAGCTCTAGAGAGACTTCAGAAGCCTAGTGTGTGTGGCCAGAAACACACACACACACACACACTCTGCCTACTGTGCCAGCTTGTAATTGAGTAGGTTCCCTACCACATCAAGTGAGACTCCCTCCACACATGGCCAGAGTTCCTCTTCTATTCCTTTCACAGAACACCCATCTTTTTGCAATAGATGATTTGTTCCATCCACAACCTATCTTGGGGACAACTATATTACAAAAAAAACATAACAAAAAGGCGTTGATATACAGAATGCCCTGGAGTAGACCTTCCTTTATCCACAGACTGAGTTCACAGCTCTCCCTCTTAAGTTAAAAAAAGTACAAATGGCTATCCAAAGCCCCTCCACAGTATAAACTTGATCTGGCTCTGAACCATCTCTACCTAGGTACATATATCTTAAATTACAACCAGAAAAAATGTTGGGATTTTTGTTGTTTGTTTATATTGTTTTAAATTGGTGTCTCACACATAGACAATGCTAGCCTGGAATATCTATCTGTGCTCTACAGCACAAGGATTATAGTTATGTGCCATCATGCTCAGTCATCAATAGAGAGATAGACAGATAGATAAAATAAGATAAATAAAAACAAGTTTAGAAGGAAATCTTTGCTTTTGAGGTAATTTTGCTTGACTTACACAAGTCATAAAATGTACACCTGTACACACACACACACACACACACACACACACACAACACTTAGAGAACCAATTTATAGTATTAAAAGATACAGTCTTAAAACTAAAAGTTGACTCTATTTTGACTCACAGTTTTCATAGGATAATAAAAACACAGTGCATTTGCTATTGCATGGCCGGTTTTAAAAAAAAGCAACAATTTCTAGTGGTATTAATTTGTTCACTCAGAATGGCTTTCATAATATAGCAGTTTTATGTGTCACAGGCATTAGGAATGAATTAGAGCGTCCTATGCAGTTTCCTGAAGGAGCAGCTGTGGACTCCAGGGCATCAGGAGATCCAAAAGGGTCACAGTAATGGAAGTGAGTGAGTGAATGGGCACAGAGCAGCACTGAGACACACTGAGGCCATCTGTCACTTAGTCACAACTGAGTCCTTTCAGCTGGATTTTCTTTTTCTTGTTTTGATCTATATTTGCAGATTGAAAAATATTAATCCATCTGACTAAAAGAACTTTTATCTTTTCTATGTATTTTAACCTATGAAGAATGAACATAAATTGGTTATATAATAAACACAATCATAAATATTAAAAGGATGTATTGAAAATGTCTGCTGAAGGCTTTTCATTTGAGTTTATTAGGTAGGCTAGTAATGAAGAAAATCAGATGAAGTATTTCTTTTCTGGGACAAAATGTCTTCTTTAATGAAAGGTTATTATTAAAACAAAACACAACTTTGTTGTAAATTCACATTTAGTGTTAGTATTAATTTTATTACTGCTCCTGAAGTTATAACATGATGTGGAGTAACCAAGCTGACAAAATAAAATTCATGCAAATGCCTGTCCAGCCCTTTAAAGAAGTAGTAGGAGAAAGGTCCCTTTTCTGAATGAGGATGCTGTGACATCTATTTGTGGGTTTTCCTTTTTTCAGGAGGAGGTGTTTGCATCACAAAGTATGAGTCCTGGCTAAGTTACAGGAGGTTTTTTTCTGGTAACATTACTGAAAGGTCTTGAGCTTTACAGACTATCCAGACAGGCTGTCATGGTTAGTTCTTGGAAGACAAATATGAAAAGGATGCCATTAGGTATTTTGGTCCTTGTAGGCTTGATGCCTGGATGATCTGCATAGAGATTGCTGCATGGTGCGTGGCTCAGGCCTTCCCTCTAACTGTGTAAGGTAACTCTTACAAGGCTGGGCTGACCAAGACTAAGCTCTCTAGCAGAACAATGCCCCCATTCCATTGAGTTGGGGGTACTGCTGTAGTCTGAAAGGTCAACACCCTTTCAAATCTTTCTATGAGGAAATGGTGTGTCAGTTCAGCATGTTTCTCATCACTTGCCTCAAAGAGAAACCTTGAAAACCTGGGCTATCAGACCACTGAGCAGCAAATCTGAAGCACACGTACTTTACATAATCAAAGAGAAGCAAGCCTAGGCATGGTGACTCATGCCTCCAACACTAGCATTCAGCCTGCTAAAGCACAAAGATGGTAGTAAATCTGAGGCTGGCCTGGGTGAGTCTCCAGCCAACCTGGGCTTCAGAATAAGACCCTGCCTGACAAAACAAAACACAAATAAACATAACACAAAATTAACAACAACAACAACAACACCCAAAATAAATCCCAAAACCCAGAATAAAATTACTTCCAGCCCTCTCCTCCCCACAAATGATCAACTATAAATAGAAGGCTGACAAAGTCTACTACATTGTGTTCTGCTGAAGAAATGACATCACCAGAACAGGGCAATTGTCCAGGCAATAAATCACGGAGGATAGAGAGGCCTTACACCCTGGTAGCACTTGAGAACAGAAGCAAACCAAATGAAGCTAGACTGTTTATTCCCCTGCAGGAATGCTCACAGCCATTTTGAAGCTAGCCTTTCTCTCCTCAGTCAGCTGAGCTGTGAGTCAGAGATGAAGCTCATGAGCAGGCACACGAGGCCCAGCAGGCTGGACGCACGAGCTAACAAGAACAAAAGAGAGAAAATGATTTTCTGATACGTTGAGACTTTAGTCACAGGAACAAAGCAAAAATGATGGGTTTCACCGAACATGACTGCCCTGAGAACAGAGCAGAAAGCACAAGCATCAAAAGTACTTTTGTGTCAAATACAAAAAAGAAAATTTCCAAATATTAACAGGAAAAGCAGAAATGTTCCTATGATTAGAAAAACTAGTACTTTTAATGATATTTATACTTATTTTAAAAACATACTAATACATTTCAAAACTCTGGTGTGTGTTCCTGTGTGCACATACATGTGCATGTATTTGTAGACTTTCAAACATATACCCTTTGGTATTCTTCTTCAAGCAACAGCTACCATTTTCTTTTTTGAGACAAGGTCTCTCACTGGACCGGAGCTCAACAAGTAGGCTAGGCTGGCTGATGGAAGGCCCCAGAGATTCACCTGTCTCTGCCTTTTTCTGCATCAGGATTATAAACTTCCTCTCTTTTTATGTGAGCTTTGGAGATCAAACTTAAGTCCTCTTGCTTCAAGGCAAGGTCTTTAACACTTAAGCTATCTCCTCAGATCTCAGGACAGTTTTCAGAATGCAGGAGTCATGCCTGGCTAAGTGGGGGTGTAAAGCCTTTGGATGAGCGAGTCTGCTGGGGACTGATGCTACACAGAAGCCCTGGCTCTGGTTTTAGATCCACTCTAGGTACTTCCAGAAACCTAAGCACAATGACTGCCTCTGAGGCTTCAAAGAATGCAGAGCAGCAAAATCCTCTGGAATCATAAATGCAAAACCCATAATTATGGTTATTTAACAAAATGGGTTCGGTTAAGATAGTTGATGATGAAATCCCCATTCCCTTAGATGTCAGTGCCCAAATTTTATTCAACTTTTACTTATGAGTAAATGTATTATAACTGTTATTTGATTAAATGTCAGTGGCCATTAGGCCCAACTCTTAGGTAAGAAGGCTTAACACTGCATGCCCAGAGGGTATAGAATGGATTGCAAAGAGAAATGAAGAAAGGAGGATTGTTTTAGTAGCCTGGCAACAGTGAGACAACATTTCACCTTAAATAAAGTAACCACAAAAGCTTTACAAAAAGCAAGAACAACTTTGGCAGGAAGAGAAAGAGCTCAGAGGTGGGAAGAGGGGTGAAGTCAGATGAGAAGTGTCACAGCAGGGATCAGCAGCTGAAATGATTTGCAGCCTCATGTTCATCCCCTCAGCAATCATCCCGGTGAGGACGGGCAGCCTTTGTTATTTCTCCTCCACACTCAAAGAAACGAGTGCTCTTTATGGCTTTCCATATGGAACTATTTTGAAATAATTTTAGATGTACAGAATAATACAGCAGTACAGAGTTCCTACAGACTGCTGGCCCAATACGACGACTCCAATACACTGCACTAGTTACTCTTCTGTTGCTGTGATAAAATGTCATAACCAAAGCTAGGTCAGGAAGAAATGGTTTATTTGGCCCAGGGTTCCGGGGGGCTAGAGTCCATAATGGTGGGAATGGCATGGCATGGCATGTTGGCAGGAGAAGGAAGCTAGCTGGCTGCATCTTATCTGTACAAAGGAAGCAGACAGAAAGCACTGGAAATGGGCAAGGGTACCTCAAGAGCTGCCCTAGTGAGGTGCTTCCTCCAACAAGACTGCCTCCTAAAGCTTCCATAACCTCTCTAAACAGCATCACTAACTGGAGAACAGGGGCTCAAATGCACGAGTCAACGGGAATTAAATCCTACTGTACAGCAAGTGATGAGGCTACTAGGCTACCAGATCCTAGAACATTCCTTCTTCAGACAAGATACTTTTTATCTGATCAACTAAATCACCTACAATCTACTGAAAATTAATATTTCATGTTGCAACTGTAGAGGCTTAAAAGACTTGAAATAATTTTAGAAAATTACACCTGAAATGTTATTTATTGGCTTCAAGAAGAAACTGGCTATGGTTTCTGCAGAATGGGAGACCTTCCCAAATCTAAGCAACAGATAATTTTAATAAGACCTAGAAATGTCCTTATAAATGAGCATATAGTTTAATAAAAATGGAGAAGTGCTGTGGAATTATCACAAAGGTGTGCAATACATCATATGCCTACACACACTTACAGAGTCATCTCCTGAAAGCAGAGGTTATACTTTCTGAGTCATTTCTGAAGGGATGGCAATCATTGTTAGGTATTCCAGTAAGTTGATGTCTCACACACACTGTAAGCTGTATTTCTGGTCCCAGCACTCTGCAGTGAGGATTACCTACTGTATTACATAGGCATCCCAGGCATACAGGGAAGTGAGCATGCTCCAGTACACTGTTCTCTAGAGGAGGCAGGGAAAAATGCAGCCCAGATGGTACTTATTTTCTATAGCACAGATTTTAATTTCACAAGTAGCAGGGTGGATATTTTGATTAACAAAAAACTCAATAAAAATAAAGACCTAAAATCAAATCCTTTCCTCTATTTTCTTCCGGAACTTAAGAGGCAGGAAACCCCGTCATAAATACTGGATGATTTCTTCAGTCTTTTGATGTCAGTGAGTCTTCAAGAACAAAACTTCTCAAATTAGCATCTCTTAGGCAGAGACACATTAAGACATTAACACTTGTCCTGTGGTTATGATTGTCCTTTGAAAATCAGAGACCATGACAAAGTACTCGTTCAGTATAAAAATAGACTTAATTTGTCAATCATCTGAGAAAGCATTACCTAAGTGGGGAAATCAATGTCCTGGAGGAAGGCTAAAGTGGGGCTTGGCAGTGGACAGTGAGAATACAAGGAAAAGGCTCCAGTGGCTGCCGTGAGCCCTTTCTACAGCTTCCTCCACACATCGGGAATGATGATACTCCTGACAGCTAAGTGTCTGCTCCTGGATGTCAGCACAGAAAGGAGGTGTGTTTCACAATTTGACAACCCATGAGTTTGCTTCCTGCATAAATCAGAAACAGTATGAGACAGATCCAGATTCTCTGGTGTTAGGCAACATGGGATTTAATCATCGGTGAGCATTTAGAAGCATTTACCTTCCCCAACTATAATTTTTATTTTGAAATTAAACCAGGTCTATTTGAAAACATGACTTATTTTCTAGTAGGAGGTATATTCTAACTTACCAAGATAGGGTTTTTCTAGTTTTTTCTAGAGCATTAGAAAAACAACCTACTCCAGCTAATAGTTGCTTAGGCAAGAGAGAAGTTCATCTTTCCTCACATAAATGAACACTGGTGATAGCCTTCAGACACCACACACTGAGGTCATCAAAGCCTCAGGCTCCTCCAATGCTGGCTTTGACATTTTAGGCTATGGCCTTGTCTTCGTGATTCATAATAGCTTTCCAGCCTTCACACTCAAATAAGTCAAAGGTAAGAAGGGGAGAGACTGCACTTCCCCATCTTTAAAGAGACCACTGTGAAGCCCCAAGGTGTATTTGACTAACTTTTCATAGGTCATGACCAAACCTAGATGGAGGTAAGAAAAGAAATGTGGTAGCTCATCTGAATGGCAAAGTATCCAGCTACAAGTTAGACTTTTGGTCCCAGGAAGAACAACATGAATCCTGGGGAGCAGGCAGCTGGATCTGCCATGATATGTGACTGAGGAATAAATCCATGATTTTTATGTGTCCCAACTCAATGATTCCAGAATAAATTTCTGCAAGTATAAAGATCTGTAGTGAGTCTCAAATGAAATATTGCTCATCAACTTTTTAAAAATTTAAGTCTATGTATTTTTAAACTTCATAAAGTTTTCTGAGGAGATAAGGGAAGGGCCACAGTCAGACAAACAAGCTGCTATTAGTACTGTCCTAACTGCAGGAGATGAAGAAGCACAAGTAAAGGAAGGCCCAGACTTGTTAATGTTTCCTGCCTTCACAGTTTAGGTTGACTAGGATAACTCAAGGAAGGTGAATGATATAAAAAGCAGTGAGCAGTTCATAGACACTTAAATATCCCATCTCTTTGCATGTATATAGTCTTGTGTGAATGCCATCTGGCAGGAGGAACCAACCACTACTCTTGACTTGCTCTATTCAATCTCTTTACTGGAAGCCTAGTCAGAGCTAAAGAAATTTCATCAGAATTCCAGTTTCATTTAAGAGACTTTTATTCTGAGGAGGAGTCTATAAAGAAAAAACATACATAAATGAATTTAAGACACATGTGCAGAGGCCTAGACAGTGTTACACAAGGCTGCCACCATTCCAGCCCAATCTATACATACTGTGGAACAGTGTCACTGAATTGCAACAATGTGACTGCTTACAGATTTCTATACCATTAGAGAGAGAAAAGAGTGAGTTAATTGAGAAAGCCAGTCTCCTATGCATAGGCCTTTGTCTGCCATATAACAAGAATGCTTGGGCAAGCCACCTCTCCTTGGCACTCTCATGTGCCTGAGTTCTCTCTTCCTTGGTAGAGCTGTTAATATTCCTAGTTCTACCTGTAGCTTACCTCTCAGTCAGAGAGCCTTACAATGATTCATGGTTATGGGTCCTAAGAATAAGATGTAAAAGATTAGCTAGTCCACTGAGGTTCACACTGGAAATTAGCCTCAATCTATTTCTACCAATTCTTTTTATAGAAAAAATTTCAATGAAACAATCTATTAGATTCCTAAAGTTTTATTTATTTTCATTCTATGTATGAGTGTTTTGCCTGTATGAATGTATGTATGTATGTATGTATGTATGTATGTATGTATGAATGTATGTATGTAGGTATGAATGTATGCATGTACATACATACACCATGCATATGCAGGTCCCAGAGGTCAGAAGACGGTACTGAATCACCTGGAGGGTAGAGTCGCAGATGTGAGCCACAATATGGGAGTTGGAACCTGAACCTGAATGTTTTGCAAGAGCAGTAAGTGTTTGTACTTTCTGAGGCATCTCTCCACCTCTATATTTGGTTTGTAGAGTCTGGGAAATACACATCTCAAAAGTGCACTGTGAATGAGGCCTCCTGTATGACACTGTATGTGCCACATCAGTTCCGTATTAGTTTTCTTGTCTCTCAACTGGATGTCAGAAGGTAAGCTTCTTTTTGCATCTCTAATTAAAGGTAACAAGAGGACTGTGACATTTGTAATGGAAGAGAGCCTGTGAAATTAAGAATCTGCGTTTTCTGCAAGTCAGAACAACCCTCCACCTCACACCAGTCAGAATGGCTAAAGTAAAAAACTCAGGTGACAGCAGATGCTGGTGAGGCTGTGGAGAAAGAGGAACACTTCTCTATTACTGGTGGGATTGCAAGCTGGTACAACCATTCTGGAAATCAGTTTGGCAGTTCCTCAGAAAACCGGAAATAGTACTTTCTGAGGACCCAGCTATACCACTCCTTGGCATATACCCAGAAGATGCTCCAACATGTAATAAGGACACATACTCAACTATGTTCATAGCAGCCTTATTAATAATAGTCAGAAGCTGGAAAGAGCCCAGATGTCCCTCAACAGAGGAATGGATACAGAAAATGTGGTACATTTACACAATGGAGTACTACTCTGCTATTAAAAACAACGAGTTCATGAAATTCTTAGGCAAATGGATAGAACTAGAAAATATCATTCTGAGTGAGGTAACCGAATTGCAAAAGAACACACACAGTATGCACTCACTGATAAGTGGATATTAGCCCAAAAGCTCCAAATAGCCAAGATATAATTCACAGACAACATGAAACTCAAGAAGATGGAAGACCAAAGTGTGGGTGCCTTGGTCCTTCTTAGAAGGAGAACAAAATACTCACAGGAGCAAATATGGAGATAAAGTATAGAGCAGAGACTGAAGGAAAGGCCATCCAGGGACTGTCCCACCTGGGGATTCATCCCATATACAGTTACCAAACCCAGACACTATTGTGGATGCCAAGAAGTGCTTGCTGAAAGGAGCCTGATATAGCTGTCTCCTGAGAGGCTCTGCCAGAGGTGGATGCTCACAGCCAACCATTGGACTGAGCATGGGATCCCCAATAGAGGAGTCAGATAAAGGACTGAAGGAGTTGAAGGGGATTGCAACCCCGCAGGAAGAACAACATCATCAACCAACCAGACCCTCAAGAGCTCCCAGGGACTAAGCCATCAACAAAGGACTCCACATGGCTCCAGCTGCAGAGGATGGTCTTGTCATGCATCAATGGGAGAAGAGGTCCTTGGTCCTATGAAGACTCGAGAGATGCCCCAGTGTAGGGGAGCTGAGGGCGGGGGGGGGGGAGGTGCTTGGGTGGGTGGAGGAACACCCTCATAGAAGCAGGGGGAGGAAAGATGGGATAGGGAGTTTCGGGGGGGGGGGGACTGGGAAAGGAGATAACATTTGAAATGTAAATAAAGAAAATATCCAATAAAAAAAAAGAAAACAGAAAAGTATAACTTGGGGAGTTATACTCTCCAAGGTCACACACACACACACACACAAAATCTGCAATTTCAGGGCTGGAGAGATGCTCAGTGGTTAAGAGCACTGGTTATTCTTCTAGAGGACCTGGGTTCTATTCTTTCTTTGAATACTGTACAACACTATACTATACAACAGCTCACTGCTGTCTGTAACTCCAGTCCCAGGGGATCCAATGTACACTTTTGGCTTTCACAGGGTGCACAGACAGGTAAACACCATACACATAAAAATAAATCAACAATTAAAAAATAATCTGAGTTTTCATAATAGAAAGAGAAAGGAGAGAATACAGGTAGTGTTATAAGTGTGAATTCAACAGAGCCAGTTATTGACATGGCTTCAAATGGCTCTTTCCCCAGGCTGGAGTGAATGTGGTCCAATGTGAGAAGTGTAAGACCTACCAAAGAACAATAGGGGAGGTATAAGCTACCATGTGAATCGTACTGAGGCCAAACAATGCAGTGGCCCTTCCAAGTAAGGAAATGTCACATTGAAGTGTCTTAGCAAATTATCTCATTTGAGAAAAGTTAACCTAGACTATTCAAGCGGACATCAACACTCTTTGCAAACATGTGTGAAAAAGCTTGAAATATTGATCTGTGTCACATAAGCATGATGAGCACAAGAAAAAGAGACCCTCAGTAATCAAGTAACAGCAGATGTGTGCAAATCCTCACAGCCTCCTTCAGAGCAGTGTGCCCTGAGTGATTTCAGATAGGCAGAGGATAGAGAGTGCGAGATGAGACTTTGGCTTTCTGATTAACAGAAACAGGCTAGTGAGAAAAAAGGAAGATAAATAAAAGCAAAATAATCAACAGCCCCCTCTGGATTCCTCTGAAAAGTACACTAGATCCGGTATGTCTCTAACACTTTAGAAAACAAACTCTGTAGGAAAATGAAACATTTAAGCTGACAAAAGAAGATGGATTTGAGGGTTCAGTCTCTTGGCTAACAGGAAAATTAAATTTAAGTCTTCAGAGAAAGCAGTACAATATTTAAATATTTGCTAGAGTAGCACAGTAGTTAGTAGATTTGAAGAAACATTTTCCTTAAAATGTGGTATAGTTCTTACATACAATAATTTTTTCAAGAGAAAGAACTTGATGAAGCACATTTTACTTTATATTTCATATTCATATTTCATATTCTGTGGACTTTAGTGGGAGTTTTTATTTATGCTCACAAGCCATATTACTTTAAGTCTAAGATAGCCATATGCTACCCTTGTAACTTTTTGAAGTAAATTACAGTTACAATATGAAAGCCATTTTTAAAACAAAATACTTAGAGTCTCAAGATCAACACTGTGTGTGTGTGTTTGTATACATGCTTGTGTGTGTTGGTCTGCTGTAGTATTGCAGCTTAGGCACTGTCTCCCTTGCTGCCTCCCAGCCTAAAGCTTATAATACAGTCACTGAGGTGGAAGAGATACAGCGTGACCTTACCTTCCAGCCACACTGCCCGGTCAAACAGAGGCCATTTCCTGAGCCTTTAGACTGAAGGTAGAGTTGGCCTGCTTCTCTCAAGGCGATGACACTAAGGACTTGAACTGCTTGTGGTGTGTTATCTAGCCTCCAGATAAAACAGCGAAAACACATGGCTCTGTACAACACATGGCCTCTGAACAACAAGAGGACAACCAACACAGAAAAAAATAGCATTTTGGGTTTTTTAAATTCCTTTTCTTTTCCAGTGCTGCTAAAGTGATTTCCTTGGTGCTTTCGAGTCCAAGGCCCAGCACCTCTCTCTCCATCTTTAGGATGCAGAGAAGCCACAGATCCTTCCAACATGAGAAATCAGCCTGAGGAATTAAGAACTTTTCTAAACAGTGAATCAAATAATGTATCGCATGGAGGTAGAAGACTTAACTAAAGTTTTATGTGGTCTGCAGCCTCTAACATGAGCCCCTGCCTCTGCTTACCATTCAGAGGTAATGCCTCTCAACATTCTCTGCATCATAAGAAAGACAATGGCATCTTTTACATATGTAAGGAATAGTGTATTATCTAATGGTAGCACAACTGACACATACCTTTTAATTAGCACATGATAGCTGCTATCTGAACACTGTCAGAACACTGAATATAAACTCTTTAATTGCTTAAATATTATGGCCAAGTTCTTTTCTCAGGAGGAAATCCAACCTCTCAAATAACCTTAAAAGCAATCAGCAGGAAGTGCCAAATTTTATTTAATAAAATTACCTCAAATACCAGAAGTGTTCTGTTTCTAAATGAAATACGCTTAGTAATGGTAGACTTCTACCTACTTCATAAAGAGCTATTCAGTTTAGGTGACCTCAAACTATACCTAGTATATGCAGGCACAGGAAAGGTCATGATTAATTAAGACAATTTCAGGGCTAGAGAGATGGTTCAGTTAGTAAAGTGCCCAATAAGCAAGCATGAGGACCCAAGTTCAGATCCCCACATTCACAGAACATCAGTCCTCTTCCTCAGGAATACATGGCTGCAATCCCACTGCTGGGGGATTACAAGAAATTAAGAGTGAGACCTGGTCAACTACATGAAGCTTATTGACCAGATGGTCTAGATAATGAACTTCAGGTTCCGTGAGAGATCCTATCTCAAAAACACAAGATGGAGAGCAACTAAGGAAGGAGACAAAGGATGTCAATTTCTGCTCTTCACATGCACATTGACACACACACACAGACACACACACACACACAGACACACACACACACACACACACACACAAGTGGTTGGTTTTTCAGAGGACACATGTTCTGTTCCCAGAAACTACTTGGTAGCTCACAACCATCTATGTACTCTAGCATCAGGGAAGCATCTCTTCTAGGCTCCTCATACAGCTTCATACATGTGTCACATACACATACATGCATGTGCATGAATAAATATAAACTTTAAAAATGCTGACTATTAATTTTTAAAAATGTGTGAACTCTTGGGCCAGATTTACAGTTCCTCCTGGGGAGCAGCCCTTATATTCAATCATAGATCCAGTAGTCACCCACACCATATTCATGCCAGTACTGTATGAGACAGACAGAGAGAGAGAGAGAGAGAGAGAGAGAGAGAGAAAGAGAGAGAGAAAGAGAGAGAGAGAGAGAGAGAGAGAGAGAGAGAGAGAGAGAGAGAGAGAGAGAGGATTTTGTCATTCTTTGACAAGGACTAGCATTAGGCAAAATTCTGATAAAGACCTTATGTTCAGTTATTGAAAGGAACACTGGTGACCTGGTAGAGTTTTCATACAATATTCTTTCAATGTGAAAACAACTTCTTAGCTATTCTGCATTCTGATTTCTGTTTTCTCCATACTCAAGAGCAGGTCAGTGAGCTCATTACAAATCATCCCTGCCTTTTACTCTTTGGGGTACAGAGTACTGTAAGAAATAGAAGTTCTCTCTTCAAGGTAGATATTGGAAAGTAAGAGCTCATAACTTTTTAATAGAAAAAGGTGAAACACTAAAATTGTTAATATGCACATCTTAGTTACTGAAAATTTAAACATAAGAGTTAAACACACATATCAGCACATATATTTAAATGTAGCAATGATCTTATTATGAGATTTTCATAATTGCATATAATGTGTTTTGATCCTATTGAGTCCTATTGCTTTTTTGCCCTTTCTCATGCCCACTGATACCCCTTTTTCTTCCCAGCCTCCCCCTTTTCCCTTTCTGTTTCACGGCTCCAGTAAGTGTATGAATATACAAAGTTCAGAATTTCTACAATATGATAAAGCACTGCCCCTGGTAACTAATCGTAAGGGCTATATTAGTAACGGTAACAATGTGGAGGCAATATGGCTTTTAATCATAA
Source organism: Mus caroli (assembly GCF_978045245.1). Classification (NCBI taxonomy): domain Eukaryota; kingdom Metazoa; phylum Chordata; class Mammalia; order Rodentia; family Muridae; genus Mus; species Mus caroli. Next base: position 49,781,263 of record NW_028227273.1, read on the forward strand.
TTCATTCTCATGGTCTGTTAGTGCAGTACATGAGGCAGATAAATGAAATAAATACTCTTCATTGCCAACTATTCAGAGTAGGTTCCTGGGCAAAAATAACCACAGTCAGCGTGTTGCTCCATCTGAAAAATAGAATCTGCTAATTAAAGCTGGAATTGGTGCCTGACATTGCCAACAGACATATTTGGGCCAGTGCAAGTCAACATCTAAGTGGTGCTGGTAGGTAAATCGATGAGACCTTTAGCTAAGCAAACAGTACTAAGACTCCAACAGAAAGTTAGCCAAACAATGACAGCCTTTCACAACTGCAGAGTAGGCAGAGATGGTGAGAAGAGCCCTAAGAACAAACTCACAGAGCCACATCCTTTTATAAACCTGTGTTATTCAGAAAGGACAGGCTTTCTACACTTGGAAACCATTTTTAAAAACTGAACAAACAGATAACAGTATCTGCATAGCCCACTGTTGTGGCTTAGTGTGACAAATCCTCATAGTCTTATGTGTCTGAACATATAGTCTTCAAATGGGAATGCTGTTTAGGGAAACTGTGGCATTGTTAGAAGGTGGGGTCTATGTGAAGTAACTGGACCACAGTAGGATAGGTTTCCAGGATATAGTCGGGCTCTACTTCCAAGCAAACTCTGCATGTCTGGGCCCACCAGCATATTATTAAGCTATCTTGTTCTCACAGTCATGGACAGAAGCTGGTCCGGCCATCATGTCTTCTGTGATGTAACTGGGATCCCAAGGAAATCCTTCTCATTGGGCATTCTATTGCAGAGATGACAAAAATAATAACCTAGCTAAAAGCACAGCTATGTTATTTGTGAACGCTTCAATGTTCAGATGTGTGCATGCTCACAGGGAGCTCATTTAGCAAGTTAACTAGTCAGACACTAGACTGGAATTCATTACACACTGAAATATCTGAACAGATGCTACCAGATGAGTGCACGTGTGATGGATGACATGTTGTGCAACTGTATGTGAGCCCTGGCAGAGCATGTGAGAGAGGAGGGTGAAGAAGGTGGGAGACGAAGATAGAAAGGTTGCTTGAGCAGGTTTTTAATGTGGTGCTTAGTTAGTAGCATGCTAAAAGGCTCTCCTGTAGAAAAGGGAGAATGGCAAAATGCAGTGGCTGACAGGCTATCGCCTACTTTTAAATCAATGCCATGAAAAGTTTCAGACATATCCATTAACACAACAGAACACCCTAGTCACTAACACGTTTCTAGTGGAACCCAAAGTGATTAATTTTAAGTGAGGATGTGATGGTTTGGAAATAAGCTAATGTGTACTCTCAGGTTGCTCTGTGTGATTTACCAGGAAGTAACAGTAAGGACGGGATTGAATGTTGGTCCTCAGCACAGAGGCAAAGGAAGGGGTGGTCTGTACTGACTAAGCAATGATCTGCTAATTCCACTACACAAACCGAGGAGGCACTGAGGAGAGAGAAATCTTGCCACAAAGTAGACTTACTTCATATTTAGAAATACTAACTCAGAGATTAAACCAGTGAAGATAAATAAAAGCCAGACTATATAACAACAATCTGCCCACCTACTGTGGGGAATGTAGGTCAAGGAGAAAGAATAGGGGAAATATAATCCACAAAATATTCAAGGCAAAAATATGCTGGTTATTACAGCAACCACAATCTGAGAACTATAAACACTAAATGTAAATTAGTGGTAAATCCTGTGGCGTTCTTAAATTCAATGATATTTTAAAACTCTTCTCTGCCAAGGTGTTTTATAAACAAGTTGGTGGACTGATCTCTAAGAGAAGCATTTCATTAAAAAAAAACCAACAAATTAAAATTACTTGACACAGAAAATATTGGTTCTAAAAATTGTAATTGAACAGTGTAATCGGTTATGTGCTTAGCAAACACTGATGCAGAAGTCAGCCCAGCAGCCAGCAAGGCCTGTGATGCATGTGTGCCCTGCATGATAAGATGCAGGGCACACATGCATCACACATAGTGGCGGCAGGGGGGGGGCTCTCACATTCATCTGTACCCTGACACATGACTGTGTCTCTCCTGTGATGTGGGGAAGGAAGGAACAGCCTGCCCCTGTATGTTACCAAGTCCAACTTTTAGAAAGTATTGTTTCACCAAGATGAAGGGCCCTTGCTACTGTCACATGCCTTCTGACTTAGTTAGGAAACAGAAGTTGCACACGTTCAGTCTCAAGGCTGCTGTCTGTCATTTTGCTCCCTGGAGGACTTAGGAAAGAGGCAGGAAGGTAAATTTCATTATATGTGTATGTGTTTATTCATGTGCTACACTGCATATGTGGAGGGCAGAGGACAACTTAGAGAGTCCACTGTTGCCTGGGTAAGGCAGCAGGCACGTTTACCTGTCTAGCCATGAGACTGGCTAGACATATTCATTTTGACAGATAGAGCACTGATAACACAATTTAATAGTCACTCCTCTTGCTATTTCTATCTCTTCCAAATTGAAATCATAGCATCTTTACAGAAAACTTTAATAGTGCCTATTTCTTTTTGATAAATTCACATCATATATCAACATTAAGAAAAAATCCCTTGTAGTCTCAAAAGAGAAGGGCCTAAGTTTTGTTACTATGTTATAACTGTATTTGAAGACAGCAATTTCTCCCCTTCAATATGCCCATTGGACCTGTTGACATCTTGGAAATTTTCAGAAAGCTTGTTTGGAAACCAAAAGCCTAAAAGATCCTTCTATATTACATTGACATTTAATTAGATTTAATTCTATGCTTTAAAGTTTTTATTTTATAGCAAATTATACAGTAATCCTTGGAATTCTTTGTTAAAATGCAACTACAAAGTCAATAGACACCTGGAATATTTTATTCCAGATAATGACCTGTCCTGGCACCTGTGTCACACACTTAGGACTTAAGGGGTAAGGAAATGTTAACATATTTGGTAGGGCAAACTGAACTCTGTCTTCTGCTTTCCTTTAATAAAACCTTTATAGTTTTATATTCTTTTTATCATGTAAGACAAATTCAATGTTATCTTATCAAGTTCTTAAAATCTTCTAGTGGTGTTCTTACCAAGACCACAGGAAATTGCATTAACCTGCTGAATCATATGAAGTGGGTGGGACAGTTACAAGGCTGAGCGTTCACATCCAGGAGCACAGGATGCTGTTCTTCCTGCTTCGCACATCTGGGACCCTTTCCATCTCTCTTTGTGCTTCTTGCTGACATTAAGTCTATTGCATATAACATTTTCTTGCAGCACTTGCAGACTGTCTTTGTACTCACTGCTATGCTCTGACAGTCACTAGGAGGAGGTACTATTGCTTTAAATCACTATCTACCTTCTTAGTTTTGATGCTTTTAATTTGAATATCAAGGCTTACCTAAACAGAGAGTTGGCATTCCCTATAAATCACAGTAGTTTAAGTCCTGACTCTAGTGAGGGTTTCCTTTATTGGTTAGTGCTCTCTGAACTCTGGCAAATGGAAGTGGCATGAGTAGGGATTCTGGTATTGAATGGAAAGTTAGTATGCTCACATCCATATGAATGTCAGATAAACTTAGATATTTATTAAAACCTTCATCCAAATCAGTTGGTTATGTCTGCATATCTGCTGCCTTTCCTCTGCACTGCCGTTCCATCTGAAGGCACTGGAGTGGATAATGGGCATTTTCTACCTACTGCATCTTCATTATTAGAGGCACCTTTTACTAACATTCTTCAATTGCTGCATTTTGAAGCTTTTCTCCTTTAACCCTCTTTCCCACAATGCTAGCAACTGAATATGTCTCATGTACCTCAGATAGTTCTTTAAAACAGCAAATATATTTCTAGTCCTATGAATATAACAAATGGATATAAACATAACACACACACACACACACACACACACACACACACACACACACATATATATATATATATATATAAACAGGCATGCATACATAAGCACAGCTAGGATTGGAGTCTCTATCTCTCTGACATTCTAAAGGCTGAAACCCAGGCCTTGACATATGCAAGGCAAATTGTTGACCTTGGAGTCACAACCCTCGACTATTTTCATTGCCAAACCCAAATCCATTGCCATTGTAATCATGCTTGTGGTGTTTTTTTTTTTTTTTTTATAAAATTGTTTTAATTGGGGGTTTAATTGTCTTTGTAAATGCTTATCTTACCCACACCAATCTTTTGTCTTGTATGCTAGATTTTAATAGAGGTGTTTACAGACTCTTAGTGCTATAGGAAATTTATTTTCCTTTATAATCAAAGCAAACCATGCTGGGGACTAGTAGAAAGAATACACTTTACAAACAGAGACAGAAAGAAAGCCTCTGGGCTCCCTCTGCCTCCTTAGTGAGGTTTCCACTTGTCCTGCCTCTAGGAACTACGGCCTCAGGAAGCTCCTGGAAACCTCTGAGGCTTGGTTGGAGGAGGCAGCTGATTTCTCGAATTATTCAGCCTTCAGGAGACACCACTTCCTGAAAAACCTATGGGCAGTTCATTTCTCCTCAAGTAAATGAGGTGGCCACCTGAGATCTCATTCAATTTCAAGCTTATTTAAAGACCTTTAAACAGGCTTATATTTTATGTATACCACCCTGCTTTCTAAGTATGTCCTATTGGAATAAAGCAGAAATATAAACAGTCACTAGGGACAGTCTGCACCCCAGCCCAGCCATAGGGTGCTCACTCTGGCGAGCTCTATTCACGACTCTCCTGTGTACCCTTACCTATTTGTAGATTACACTGGAGGCAGCTCTGATCTGAGTTTTTAATCTCTCATGTCACAGAATAACCGACTAGACCAATGACAAACTTGAGCTTCTCAGAATCCTCCCCATGTAGAGCCCTCCCTGTCAGATGGTCTCTTGCTAAGAGAAACTAAATCTATCTCTAGCTTTTAGCAATGCCTCCCTGACTTCTGGTTTACTTAGCCACACCTACCTAACTTGAATGAAAAAGAATCAATACAGAAATCATTATCAACACTAAAACACATCTGCTTTACTTAGAAGTGGCTATCTGGAAAGGGCACTACTACTATATATGGACATATGCTTGGTATTTCCCCCCTCTGTGCTTCATGTCTCTAATATACTAAAACTAATAAGAGGAATCTCTCTCTCTCTCTCTCTCTCTCTGACAGAACATCACAGATCACATCTATAGTGATCTGTCTCTGCTACACAGATAGCCAAATGTTGGGAATATGGTTCAGGAGAGTAAACAGGTTGAGATGGTTAACTATGATGAAGGTTTACTGTCAAGGTAAAATTAATTTAAAAATTCAGTCAGTTTTCTTGTTTCTGGCCCCATTATACTTAATGGCAATGATAGATTACAAGGAAACTAAGAGTCACACACACACACATTATCAGCTCAAAACCATAGCAAAGAACATGCTTACACATGTCCTTTTAAGAATATACTTTATACCCACCCACATGTTTTCAGAAGCAGTGAGGGTCCCAAGTGAGTCTTTATGCTTGTAAAAGTTTGTTCTTTATCATTTATTTATATGAGAACAGCTAAGAGGGAGGGAGGGAGGGAGGGAGGGAGGGAGGGAGGGAGGGAGGGAGGGAAGAGGAGGAGCAGGAGGAGGAGGAGGAGGAGGAGGAGGAGGAGGAGGAGAGAGGGAGAGAGAGAGAGAGAGAGAGAGAGAGAGAGAGAGAGAGAGAGAGAGAGAGAGAGCAAGCGAGCTAGCTCACATGGGCGAGAGGGGAGGGGAGGCAAGAAAGCCTGTCCTAGTGCAACTCCATTGGTGGGTCTACACCATTTCCTCCATTGTAGGAGAGAAGGTAGGGCACAATTTCTGCAAGCATAAGTGATGCTTAGAGGAAAATTCAATCACGGAATGATGCTGAGCCTGATTATTCGACTGCACTTTAAAAGGCAGAGATTGCAGTCTGTAAGTCCAAAGTGGTTTCATATGGACTGCCACAGCTGCGGTTTACTCTTGAAACTCTAACCTGTCAAATTAGAAGCAGGCAAGGCCTCTGCTCTTAATGGTTCCCCTTTCTACTTGTACTGTCTGCAGTTATGTCTACAAGTCTATCATTTTTTATTCATTTCAACTATGCCATTTGATTGAGTAAAATATGGAAACTACTTGTCATCCTGGCAGAAGAAGATTCTAGGATGCTGTGGGCTTAAAGAAACCATCAACTTCGGGTTTGCTGTACAGATAAGGCTGACTTGTGCTCTACATGTCCTTGACAAGTTTGCTGATATTTCATTATCCTCATTAACACTATATAGTGTATAATACAACAGCGGACAGTGGTTCAGATGTGTGAGCCTGGGGCTGTCCCTGCTCTGGAGACTTAACTGACTTTACTGTTCCAACATTCTTCCAGCTCTCCTCTGTTATTTAGAGTCTGGTGTTTCAGCACCTTGATTCTCTTCCTCAACTGTGGGTTGAATTGTTTAGCAGAGATCTGCCTCAGTGAAACTGAAAAGTCAGGTGCTCAGATTTTACCTATAATGCTGTCGAGCCCTCCCTTACGGGCTCCCTCCACACACATCTCATGATATGAAATAGTAAAGACTAAGCACACTTTTCTCCCCAAGCAACACCATAAGTGAAACCATGCCCTACAAAATCGTATCCTGTTGAGGACATAAGGACATCAGAAATATATGCTTATCATCTGCTTTAGACAACTTAGCATATTTTTGGCCCATGGCGAAGTTGAAGTAAAACCATTTGTAGTTGCCTCAAAGCAAGATGACCACACTTTCCTAAGGTAATTGATACCTAAGAGACTACTGCCTTCAGATCACAGTTCAGGATCTAGGCATGCTAATTCTTTAAAGAATGTTGTTAACATTTACAATGCATAGATGTCAACTGGGCTTCTTCCAAAATTTAATGTGAAATAATTACCCAGTTTAGCATGCATAGAGACCACAGTGCAGTAGGCATTTAGAAACTCCCTTAGAATTCTGGAATTACCTCTTGCCCAATTTAACGAGAGGGGAAACTGAGATTCCTTTTTGAATGTAAAAGTAGAATGGTTGCAGTAAAAACTAAGAATACTGCCATGTATGTTGGAAGGTGCTCAGGTGAAGTCAATCATTACTTTCATTTTTTCCTAGAGTATATTGAAAGAAACAGTTATGTAAAGTATAGATCGCTAAAGTAAACACAAGACATACAATTTTTATATTCATTGTGAGAACATGTATAGGGAATGCAAATATGTCACTTGTGTTCTGTGACAGTGATATAAAGCATATAGCTTCCCTGGACAGCACCTTAGCCAGAGAGGCTAACCGCAGACTGCCAACAGCAATCTGAAGCCAGCTCTTCACTCTGTGTGCGGAGACAAAAGCGCTAAGAATTACCTTTGCCCCAGAGGCAACTGGGTAATTTGGAACAAAAAAAAAAAGTTAAGTAAATATTTAATCTAAAGTGGTCTGAACGGAATAAAGTGCATCAGCAAATGTCAGATCCAGAGTAAGGAATGCCTGTCATTTCCAAAGAAGAAAACATGGAATGAAAATGTAAAGTCAAGTGTGGAGGCAAAACTTCTTCCCTTCCCAGGGCTTGCTCCTGAGCTTGCTGCAGACAAAGGCACTGCCATGGGCACTTAACCTGCTACAAAACACAAGAACAAAACACAAGAATGTGCATACCTCCATTCTCTCCTGTTTGACATCATCAAGCTCGTTGTCTTCAAACATTGCCAGCAGCTCTCCTGTCTGGTCGATAGAGTTGATCAAGTCCTGAGCGATCTTCTGTCTTTTGTTTGTACCGCTGCTGCCACTCAGTTTTTCTTCATGAGGATTAGGAAGGAGACAAAGCACAACTGCATTGAGCAGGGTTCGTCAGCACAAACCAGCACTGCAAACACTGCATGTGACATTCACTCAGAGCCATCTTTACAGAGAGAACTCCTCTACAGAAAGCAGTCACCAATATCACAAAACAAAAAAATAGAATCAAATCACTTATTATTACCATAATAAGTGTGAAAGGGCTGACTGAATCCCTGAGGAAAGGAAGAGGGGCTCTCAGGTTTGGCTATAATACCGCTCCACAGTACTTACAAGAGAAATAAAACACAAGCAGGAAAAAGAGGGGGCACTGGGTAAATGTGAGCAAAGAAGGCAGATCTGACAGCTCCTAGTGTTGGAAAACAAAGTCCTTGACCAAAGCTGCTATACAAGACAGCCTGGAATATTATCTGATCAAAGAGGAAGACTAAGAGGGATATTCTTCTACAGACTAGAGAAACAAACAAACAAACAAACACCCAAATGCTACAGATGGAAACTTATTAAGAAATGAAATCAATAAAAGACACTGGAATGCATTTCTTTCAAACTTTGGCAATTTATGGTAAGGCCATTAAAGTTAAAAGTACAAGGGCTTCAGCACCTATGTCAGCACGCACAGAATGAGGGTCTAACCTCCTAAGTCCTTTTCTTCTGAAATAAAAATTTTAATAAACACATATGATCACAGTAAGGGCTGGGGATGTAGTTGAGTGATAGTGTGTTTGTGGTTCATGTGCAAGACTCTGGGGGCAAAATCCCCAACAACAAGTGTGCGTGTGCATGTGGGGGAACAAAAATACACACACCAAAAATATGATATGTACTGCTTTCTCCTTTGCTGTCCTTCCCCCCCCTTTCTTCTCTCTATGTTATCCACCAATCCTCGACTTAAGATACAACTCACAATGCTTCTCCTGTATGTAATCACTATACATTTCTCTGTGTTCACATATTTACAATAAATTCCTTTATATGTGTATTTTATTCATTTTCCTTTAAAATTCTTTATGAAGAAAGATTCTTTTATCCTCTCTTCTGCCCACGTTTCCTCACTGAGGACAGAGAAAGACCTGATTCTTCTGGAAGTCCTGCATAATCATCTATGTCTTATAGTATCTACTAACATGGTTTTTAGTCCCTCCTCTGTCGATGGGCAGACATGTTGTGTCAGTGTTTGCACTGGGGAAATGCTGTAAGTGGCAATCATTCATAGATGTGCTCTGTCCTCAAGAGTATGCATTTCCAAGAGTGGAAATGGTACAGGCGCTTCAAGTTTCATCAAATAAATTCTGAGCCTGTCCAGCCACCTATGTGGCAGAGGGTGGCCTTGTTGGACATCAGTGGGAGGAGCAGCCCCTGACCTGAGGGGGTTTGATGCCCCAGTGTAGGGGAATGCCAGGGCAGGAAGGTGGGAATGGGTGGGTAGGTGGGGGAGTACCTCATAGAGGCAGGGGTGGGGGGTGGGATAGGGGGTTTCTAGAGGGGAGACCCGGAAAGGGGATAACATTTGAAATGTAAGTAAAGAAAATATCCAATAAAGAATCTTTTGAAAAAAAGAAAAAAAGAAATTCTGAGCCTGTTTTCTCCACATTTGTCCTCTGAAGTCCAGGGAAAAGTCAATGAATCTAAAGTGAATATTGTACAGTTAACCCATAGCCAACAGGGAACTGCAGCATCTTCTCCCGTCTGCCAGCTCCCTTGGAAGCCCTTCTCTTTACCATTCATGTTTATCTAACAAGGACTCTTCCTATTACCCCCCTGCTGTCTGCCTGTCCACTGCAGAGCACCTTTTGCCATAATCTAAAAATGTTACATTATAAGTTACTTTACCTTCTGTCTGACTCCTCTCTACCTCCACAGAGTGGAAACTGTCAATTTTCAAGTCTTCTTTTCAGATTTAGTTTCCTTCCTTTTGTTTTTCATACTTACACACCCAGAATTTGTTTTATATACAGTAAATTCTGTATGTTTCACATTTAGTGTCTTTTTTTTTTTTTTTGGTTGTTCGAGACAGGGTTTCTCTGTATAGCCCTGGCTGTCCTGGAACTCACTTTGTAGACCAGGCTGGCCTCGAACTCAGAAATTTGCCTGCCTCTGCTTCCCGAGTGCTGGGATTAAAGGCGTGCGGCACCACCGCCCGGCTTCACACTTAGTGTCTTTAATAAAATACATGTACATTACCACTAATACCTACATTCTCCTGCCACTTTGGACTGTGTCATACCATGAACCTCCATGTCTCCGACTTTGTACTTTGAGTCAGTCACTGATATAGGGCTGAAATATATATTTATTCGGTGATTTCATCCTTTCTCAAGCTACATATGGACATTTCTTGCTCCAAGAGAAGCTATGATATCTCTGTATGATTCATTCCAAGAAAACATTATTGGAATTATATCCAAAGGACCACAAATTCAGTCATTTTGGTTGAACTGATGTATTTAATATGTTTCAATTCCGTTGTCCTTTCTTATTGTATTTACTCCTAATTTAATCCACTCCTGTAGTCAATGTTAATAAAATGTTCCCTATTTTAATTCCAAGGACTGTTTTTCTTGAGCCCTGCAGGTGACTATGCGAAGGACTGTGATGCTTATCCCAGTTTTTGGATGTTTGTGTTGGTCCCACATATTTAGTCATATACTTCCTAGGTAGTTAAGGTGGGATTATTACTCATTTAAAATTAAAGGTTAGTGACATGGGCCCTGTAAGCTATCCATCCACTGTTATTTCAGGTGTAAAAGTGAACTGTCTAACCAATTCCACTTTTTTTTTTAAGTATTCTGTGGACACAGTGAACAGAACAAACGCTACCATTGACCTTCCACTCTAAGGAAGTACAATCTACGTACACATACTCTGATAGTTTGCTAGTTTATTATTTAGCTGTTACAGGTGTATTATACCAAACTAGTGGTTCTCAATCTAGCTAGTGCTGTGACCCTTTAATAGAATTCCTCATGTGGTAGTGACTCCAAACCATAAAATCATTTTGTTGGTACTTCATAACTGTAATTTTGCCACTGTTATGAATTATAGTATAACTATTTGAAATGAGGATATTGCATATGTGACCCCTTTGAAAGGGTCATTTGCCTCTGCAAAGGGGTTGTGACCCACAGGTTGAGAACAGTAACAAACAGTATATAATCTTTATTCTTTTAGGTGTTTTAATACAGAATTCTATGAGTAATGCTATATTATCTTGATTTCTTCACATTTACATACACATCCATCAAATACTTACCGGGCACTAGACTTTGTGACCTTCCCATTTATCTTTTTGTTGACATTTGTGATCTTTATTCCTTTTGTTTTTTAAAATAAATTAAGCCATCCATGTTGATAAACGTACCATTTCTTCTCTTTGTCCATTTGAAATTGTAATGTTCTTTTCTAGTCTATCATTGCTTTTCCGCTTTCTGTTTCCATTACTTCAAGTCCTGCATTTCTTTCCTCTTGGGGGTATGAACTGCATGTGTACATGATGTACTAGCCCACGTGTCCAGGGTGACCACCTGGATCTATGTTCACATGTCAAAGGCATCAACTGTCCTCCTCCACTGCTCTCACTGCATTCCTCGAAAGCATGGCTTTACTCTTTCCTCTTAAGATAAAAGCATAAGGGCTGGGGATGTGGCTGTGTGGGTAAGGTGCTCGCCATGGAAGCCTGATGGCCTGAGCTTGGATCCCCGGAACCTAAATCGAAGCAGGAGGCAGTGTGTGAGCATCTCAAGTCACAGTGCTCAGTACAGCTCTACCAGGGGACAGGAGGTTGAGGCAGGGGAGTCTCCAGAAATATGCAGACCAGCTAGTCTGAAGCATGTTCCAGTGAATAAGCTGGAAACAGGGAAAGGACTTTTCCTCCAGGTTGTCTCTGACCTCCACACATGTGCCATGACAGGTAGGTGCCTGTATTCACACATGTATACACACCCCACCCACACAAAAGAGAAAACTGTGACAATATGTATTAATATATTTGTTTTAGTTGTGTTGAAATAAGACCCTGGCAGGGTAACATGAGCTCTACAGCAGAGCTACACCCCTGAGCAAACCATAACTCAGGAAGTTACTGCAAGGGATCATAAAGGAGTTATTAAATGCTACAGTTAGTGGTTAATATGGACTAATGAGCAGGATATCAGTGAGACTTAGGGAGTGAGAAAAAACTAAAATATTTTTCATTAGAATAATGATGGTTATACCAAATAAAGATGACTCAAGCATTATATGATGATCTGCTGCTTACTATAAATATGTTAATAAAGCTTTAGAATAAAAATATGCTTATAATAAAATAATTATAGAAAACTTTTTCATAATTATGTGCCTGCTAATTTATATGATGGTTTTTTCCTTAAGGAAGATAGGAGTAAAATTTAAGTCCATCTTTGCCTAAATTGTGTAGCTTTAAACAAGGGATTGCTAAGAAATTAATATATCATCATTTCAGGGTAGATTCTGGACATAGATCTTAATATAGCAGCTAATTCTTTTGACAAAAGATACAAGCTGAAGCCAGAATCCAATAAACTTAATGCTGAAGAATTCTAGAAGTAAATTTCATAGAAAATAATAAATTTGTTTAAACATTATGAGGTGTGTGTGTGTGTGTGTGTGTGTGAGAGAGAGAGAGAGAGAGAGAGAGAGAGAGAGAGAGAGAGAGAGAGAGAGAGAGTGTTTCCTTCTGGTTTTAGTTTGATAGTCTGTCTAGGAACATAGTAACTTTTGCAGATGACAATGTCATACAGAAACCTTAAGAGGTTTGACAGAGTATTTTAGATGAGTCCCTAGTGCAACCCTCTGTTTCCAGCTCCAGGCACACAGTACTCTCTGTTCTCCCTCTCTTGCTACCTGTCAATCTGAGACCTGTGGTCTCTGTGGTGGGCTTCTTCTACTTTATCCACGTATGAGCATGACAGTAGTCAGTTCTACTTTATTGCCCTAAATACTTCTTGCATAAATACAAAATACAAAAATACAAAAAGGCATTTATGTCTTTGTGTGTTGGCAGATATTGGGATGACTCTAGCTTTCTGTTATGTAGTGTGAACATCCTTCTTCATTTGGCTTTACTGGGTGTTAAATGGCTGGTTCACTCTGTCTGTTAATCTTTTTGAGAAACTTCCAGGATGTTTTCTGAAGTGTCTGTACCATTTTATCTTCCTCCTAGCAACATAAGCTAGATATCTCCACACGCTCAGCACCATGTGCCTTCACCTGTCTAATCCCAGACACCCTGGTAGTAGGAGCGGCCTGTGATTGCGGTTCTGATTAGCATTTGTGCTATGGCCCAGGCTAGTGGTCATCTTTTCTTGCATCTCGTAGCTAGTGTTTTAGTTCTGCAGCAAGGTTATCGTTTATTCATTTTAAACCTGCATTATTGTCTTGATTATGGAATTGAAGAGTTCTTTAAATGTTTAGGTTACAAATTCCTTGGTAAAGACATGTATGTAAGATTTTTGAGTTCTGTTTTTTCTTGCTGCACATTCTTTGAAGCACAAAGGCTTTAAACTTGATTAATGCTAACTGAATAGCATCTTCGTTTGCTGCTGTGCTTCTGGTGTCCTGTGCTCACACTACTGTCCTTACACAGGCTGCCAACACTTATTCCTGCTTTCTTTTAAAAACTTTCTCTTCTAAAGGCCAGAGAGATGGCTCGGTAGGTTAAAATGCCTGCCATCACACCTGATGACCTAAGTTCAACCCCAGGACCCACAGAGTGGAGGGAAAGAATCTATTCCTGCAAACTATCTTCTGTCTTCTACTCACACACTTCCCATGGAATACACCCCTTACATGCATACAGAAAACAAGAAAATAAAGATATAGTAAAAACGGAAAAAAGACTTGAATTTTGTGCTGTTATAGTGAGCTCTTAATAATCTGTACTTAGGGATTTTTTTTTTTCTTTTGTCTGTTTTGGAAAGGGGCATACTGAAGTATGTAGGGATCAAATTGTTTCTTTTCTATGTAGCTTTCTAGCTGTCACAATGTCTCTAGTTGAAGGAGCAGTTCATTTCAGATGGAATAGCTCTGCATACCTATCAAGCATTACTGAGCCTCTCTTCGAGCCTCACTTGTGCACTCAGTCCTGATCACCCACTGACTAGCATGGAGCTGTCCTTCTGTCCACCATATCTTGTGTGTATTATGGTGATTTATAGCAGTTTTATTCTGATGGTTCTGACTCTTCTTGGTCATGTATAATAAAAAATGGATCTTTTTTGCGTTGGCATCTGTCATCTCCACATGAATGACAGAATCAGTCTGTTCATTTCAATAAAAAGCTCATGTGAGCTCCAGGTGAGGCTGGCTATCGCCTTAACAGTGCCAAGTGTTCTAGCTATGAATGCTGGGTGCTTTTCTATTCCTCAGTCTCCTCCCCTCCCACATCCCCTGGACAGCAACTAATAGTTTCTGTGTAGAAATCTTGTAAGTCAGTGGTAAAATTTATTGCAAAATTGTTTCTTTTCTGTTGTTGTTATACACGGCTTCCTCCGATGACTTTGGGTTGTTTCTCTTGAGTATAAGGGAAGTCTACCTACTTGTTTTGTTTACATATTTATCTTACATTCTGAGAACTCACAAATGTGTCCACTAACTACAACAGTTTTAGTGAATTAAGATAATTTGAGGCTACAGAGAGGATTTGAAATACACACATAAGCTATATGCCGTCCTTCCTAAGTGAAATACATACATGTGATCCTTTCTAATCTAATGCTTTCACTTGTTCTCCTGTCTAAACACCATGCTAAAATCTTTCATCCAATACTGCACAGAAGAGGAACAGGTGCATATTCTCATTGTCATCTTGATTCTGGGGAAGGAAGACTCCAACCTATTCCTAAGTCTGCTTCCTTCTGGGTTTTCTTGGTCAGTGTAAGCTGCTATAAATACACTGCAGACTGGGGGCCTTAAACAACAATTATTTACTTCTCCAAGTTCTTCAGGCCAGGGCGCCCTGAGTCAAGGCGGAGCTGAGATCTAGTAAAGTCCTCTTTGAATAGAAGGATGTGAGGTTTGGTGTCTCTTTTTACAAGTACACTGATCACATCTATGAAGATTCTCCTTCTCTGACCTAACAACTTCCCAAAGGTTCACAGATACCCTGTCTGATGGCTCTCATAATTATCTTTGTCTATATTACAGCATGTAACAGTATGGATAATTTTGAATGTATCCTAATGGAGTTTGTTAGTTTGTTAAGGTACATGGATAAGTATTTACAATTTTCTTAAATCTGGTAAGTTTTCATTCACTATTTATTTGAATACTCTTTCTAATCCCCTCCCTCTTTTCCTCCCCCTCCTTCTCTTCTGATACATTACCCTGATGTATTAGTGTAGTGTACACACCTTCTGATACATTACACTGATGTATAAGTGTAGTGTACACACCTTCTGATGCATTACACTGATGTATAAGTGTAGTATACACACCTTCTGATACATTACCCTGATGTATTAGTGTAGTGTACACACCTTCTGATGCATTACACTGATGTATTAGTGTAGTGTACACACCTTCTGATACATTACACTGATGTATAGGTGAAGTGTACCCTCATTCTCTTCTGAGTTATTAAAATGCTGATACACTTAATGGTGCACTACACTTCTCTAAAGCACTGTGTATGTTCATATTTTTCATCATTCTTTAGATTAAATAATCTTTAATTTCATTGGGTCTTCTGCCAATTCAAAGTTTCTGTTGTGATAGCTTTCATCTTCCTTGTTGTTCTTGAGTAATTAATGTGTGTGTGTGTGTGTGTGTGTGTACACATATGCATGCCATAGCATTTTTGTTAGAGGATAACTGCTACAAGTGTGCTCTCTTTTTCCATGTGGGTTCCAGCATTTGAACTTGGGTTATCAGGCTTGGTGGTACTGCCTTCTGAGCATATGTACATTTAAACTCCATTATGATGATTAAAAAAATTAATCTGTTTCTTGATACTGTACATTTTGTGAGACATGATTTTCATACTTACCTGTATGAAATCTTCTCTGAATACAATTTCCTTTATTTATTTGAACATGGTACAATAGTTATTTTGAAGTTTTTGCCTGCTAAATCCAACATCTGAATTCTAGTAGGCAATTTCTGTTGTCTACTTTTCTTGTCTTTTTTTATAGTCATATCTACCTGTGTCTTTATATGTCTAGAATTTTGTTGTTGTTGAAAATGGACATTTTAAATGATATGCCACAGTAACTCAGGCAAACACTTCTTCCTTGTGGTGGGCTTGTCTTGCTTGCTTCTTTGTTCAGTACATTGGCTTGACTGGGCCCATGGATCTCTTTAGAGTGAGCCGCTGATGTCTCTCACGCCTCCACTGTGCAGACTTATACACTCGTTCTCTTCTACTTCCAGCTTTTCATTGCCTTTGGCTTTTACTTTTCAAGATTCCCAGCAAGCTTCTAGCTGGTCTGACTTTCAGTACCAAGCATGGCTATGAATTTCCAATACCAGCAAGCTACTGTTTTGTTCTTAAAGCTTTAGTTTTATTATTTGAAGTTATATGCAGGTTTGCATGTGTCTGTGTGTGGGAATGTGCACGTGAGCACAGGTGGCCTCGGATGGAGGCCAGAGGCACTGGATTTCCTGGATTGGGAGTTATGAATGCTAGGACCCAAACTCAGGTCCTCTGCAACAGCAGGAAGTGCTCCTAGTCCCAGAGCTACTGCTTTTCATAACATTCTTGGCAATAAAATGCTCGACATTTTAGTGTACTATTGTTGACCCCTTTGCTTTGCTGTGGCCTCAAGAGGGCTGTTCTTAGCTATTTCTCTGTCTCCTCTGTTAAACATCAAGCTAGCCACTCTTTTGCTTATTGCTATACAATGGATCGCCCAGCCTTCAGTTTGTTGCCAGGATTGCTACTTCTTTTTAAATAAGGTCCTAGGTATGAACTTCCACATGTTCTGCTCCAAATCACTTCCTCAAGGGGTCTGCAGAGTTCTCAGTTCTTCAGGTCTGCCTCTCTCTGTGCTGAACCTTGGACTGTACTAGACCTGGCAGAAAGCAGTGCACACTATGGAAAGATGGAGCTGAGAGTCTTGAGCTCTATAAGGTTCCAGAAGAGAAAATGACAAGGTTAACTTGCCAGCAAGGAAGTACTTGTGCCAGAGTGTAGGGACAATACACAGGAAGACCTCCTGACGGGCCTCGGGTGCTGGTGCTCCATCTTCAGGTGAGCAACCTGTCTACTTACCTTCCAGGAGGTCATCCTCGTCAATGCCTTTGATGATCTTTGACTTGTAGTCTCGGATAAACATGTACTTTAGAAGTCTTCTAAGTTTTTTCTATTGAAATATAAAGTAAGAGGTTTATCACACATTTTTCTTTACTGATAAAGAATTGCTTTAAGAATTAAATGCAATGGACTAGTGCCTGACGATCTGGAGAAACACAACTGTTATGAGCTTGAAGTATAAGTGGAAAATGTAGCCCTGTAGAAACAGCTAAAATGTGTGTATAAATGTGTTTTTATAGGAGTCTATCCAGGCCTGCCAGAATCAAAATAACACTGTTTTGTATATTTTAAAAAACATCTTAAATTCCTTTTGATGATTTCAATAAATACCATATTGCCTTTGGTGAGCCAAGTGTACTTATGCTTTGGAATTCTGTATATGTTTGGAGGCAAAAATTATGTAAAATAGACTTATAAACATCTAGATTGGGAGTTTTCAACAATTCATTTTTATGTTTAATTTTTGAGACAAAACTTTGCTGTGTAGCCCAGGGTGAACTTGAACTTGTGATCCTGTTGCTTCTGCCTACCCAGTACTAAAATAGTGGGCGTGCACTATCACACCTGGCCTGAGAATCTTTTCATAGGATAGTTATATTAAGTATCTATAAGCTGAGAAATCTGTCTTCAGGCAACTCAAAGCCTGGGGATGACAGCCAGGGGTGACGATGGCCTTCCAGGATTTAGAAGAGGATGATAGTAGCACTCAACTTAAAGCGACTAATAAAGCCATGTAACTTATTCTGTGCTAACCCTAAAATCTATTAGCTCTGGTTCACAACCTGCAGGCCTTGGATTGCTAAGAGTGGTGAAAACACTTCTACAAAGTTTTTTTTTTTACATGAATACCACTCAATATTTTCAATATTCCCTGAGTCGAAACAAATCTGACCAGCTCTTTTCATCCAGGGATGGGGTGGGGGTCGGTGGTGTAAACTCAGCCTTCTGACTAAAGCTCTTCTTCCTGAATGGAGGTAGAGTAACCTCTGAGTCTAATTCTGTCACATGCAAGTGAAGGGAAGTCCCCACCTCACATGCCTGTTGTCTGATCCAGAAGAGACCAGGGAGGCTGCTTCCTAGGGTAAGGAAAGCCCAGCATGTGGTAGAATCCCCTAGACTACAGACTCCAAATGCTAAAGACAGTCACAGGGCACACTGCTGGGTGACAGCATTTCTCTTCTTTTTCTTTTCCCTTTGCTTTCACTCCTCCTGTTATTTTAGTTTTATTCTGTTTAGTATTTGTTTTATACAAGCTACTTTACAATCTTTTTGGAATACTTTAAAATATAAATAAAATTATTTGAGAAAGATGAGAAAGCTAACAACTATTTTGTTACAAATATGTTGTTGGTTAGTCAAAATATTCTGGTAAGAGTCCTGGATACTAGAAACGCACCACCAAATGGCACATATTCCTGAAGTTTCTATAGGGTTTAAATGGCTGGCCTCTCTACAAGGGGAAGGAACACCAATATGGACTGTGTGTACATCTCTGTCTTCTCTATGACAAGATGAACTGGGAGAGCTAAGCAGCCTGCTGTTGCCCAGCTGCCCCCATTAAGGAACCTTGCCAAAGGCCCTGTTTTTTCACAGCAGTCTTCAGGACTCCCTAGGCACAGCACCCTGCAGGTCCTGATGGCTGCTTCCCCTTAAGGATCTCCAAGCACAAAACAAATCAACAATTCCTTTGCTGTCTCCATAAAGTGCTCTTTCCCAGCCATGCCCAGAGCCACCATAGAAACCATGCACCCCGCCGGGTTCCTGGCCTTTTGTGTATACTGCAAAAGGCCTCAGGAGCCTCACCTTTGATATAACCCTTCCTACACCAACTCTCCCCTTCTGTTATCCAAACTATAACATTTGCTACATCTTAAATGCTTCAAGCATATCACATAGATTTCCCCAAGTAGACTGCAAGCTTCTTGGTATTGATTCATTTCTTTTCATTTACATATTCTTTACATTAATAGTTGGTTGATTAAAACAGGTAAAGTGGCATAGAATTTATTCAACTACCTACTCATGGAAATTATGAAAAAATAAACATATAAAAACCAATCAGCGTTAATGTTTTAATAGCCAGTATTCGGAGTTTTTATTAAAAAAAAATAGAGATAGTAGTTTTTAAATTACTTGCATTAATTTGCTTATTTTTATAAGTCAGTGAAGAGAATAAACTTTTCATTTCAAGTTAAAAATGATTATGTGAAAGTCTAAATTCTACTAGTATTTAGGTACCAACTGAGAGGAGAGTGAATATGTTACTCGAGTATTTATAAGAAGGGTGCAAAGCTGGTGCCCAGGGAAATGAGAGGGAAATGGCAGTGTCTAACAAGGACGGGGAAGGGAAAGTAACTCAGTGCAGTTTCCCATGTTCATGGGAAAAACAAACAACTCTTGAGTGACTTCACTTTGCTGTGTAAATCATGAAGGCTAACCATTGCTTCAGTGGTTAGGATTCTCATTTGACAGCTCTAACCTTTCCTTTTGCAAGATCAATTAAGCATCAGGTCTCACATTAATGCAATGAAATTGTTTCATAGTACCTTATCTTTTCTCATCAAGAACAGAAGATCTTCAGCAGAGATCACTCTTGCTCCCCGAAGCTGAGAGACTTCTGCAGCTTGCTGTAACTACAACAAAGGAAATGCAGGAAATTGCCTCAGTAATATAAATTATATATAGTACAATCACAGTGTCTCAAGAGAGGTAATCCTCCTACAATAAAGATCTGGGGCTAACCCAGCAATCATGTTCCTGCTTCTTAAAGCAAAGCTCCCTGTGTTTTAAGATATCCAAAAATGCAATTAAATTAGCTTATTCGCCCACCTGTAATAGATACAATAAACAGAACTCCTTGATCTCTTTCATGCAAAAGAGAAGTCATATGCGGCTTCCAGAAATACATTAATACACCTGAAAATAATTTTATGAAATTTTATCCTTCCTACCCATGTGTGCAATGGTTTCGCTCAGTATCACTAGTTGAATAAGTATATTATTAATCTGAGCTCCCATGCTGGTATGATGTGAAATAGGCCCATTCAGTACTTTAAAGATCAACAAAAACAGAAGCTGTTTCTAATATCCAAAGGAAAAAAAAATACTTTCGCTTTGGCAAGTCTTCAGTGGCTAAAGGATTCAGTCCATAAATCATAATACTGGACGGCATTAATTTCTTTCCACACTAATTACATGAACACAAAAGTGAACTGTATCTGGGATGCACAAGGCAAAACACACCCCCTGAAAAGCTAGATCCCCTGAAATGTCCATCTGGGCCTTCAGAGCTGCAAAGCCGAGAGTTTTCAGGAATTCAGAAGCCCTAGAAACATAATCTTACTTGAAAATGACCTGGAAAATAAAAGAATGTGAAAAACGATAGTTCTAGTTTTTGGCAAAGGCAGACTCAGTTTCTTATTTTGATTAGTTGGAGGAACATAAAATAGGTCCATCTGAAAAAAATCAAGATGCTGGAGCACATGTGAGAAAAATGTGCCTGTGAGTTCTTCCAAATGTGATCAAACTGTGCTGATTGCACAGAACCAAGTCTCCCATCTTAAGTATTATAAACACATTTACATGAGAGAGAGATCGAGCAAGAGAGCGATCCACCAGCATGGGCCTTTCTTCGGAGTAAAACAATACAGGCTCTCGAGTGCTCTGTATTGTAAAGTCACACTGCCATCTTCATTATTTGAAATTAAATGGTGCATTTGTGCTGAAGGACCTCTGCATGAATGTTTAAACCATTCTGCTAACTAAATAAGCTTCAAACCGTCTCTGAATGAGCAGACTATAGAAAGGACTCTCAACTCCTCCTGTGCTGGCTTTCCCACTGGATTTCCTGGATACTGGTAGTTGGTATATAAACAGAATCCTATCTAAATATAGAAATTTAACTGTGAGCCATTTAAGAAGAAACCTTAGGAGGGGGTTGAAAAGATGATCTATCTTGCTCCAAAGAAACCTAGCAGTTTTCACCATGAACATACTTTCCCTTGAAAATGGTTAGAATGTCAGGAAAATGTTTATACATCAATTTTTCAAATAAAAATCTTTCTATCACAGTCTCAGAAACACTCAGTCAGGGTGGAGAACACAAGCCACATCTCCACATCTCTGGACACATACAGAGAACAGAGAACTAGGAGACAGCTTATAAAGACGTTCGATGATTTTTAGATGAAGAAGTAGTGTCTACACAAAAACCACTATAGATATCAGGAATATTCATGCCAACAAAGGACCAGGTGAAGTATGTGCCTCTAACAGACTCCCCAGTAAGTTGATGGTTCATCTCTACCCATAGCCAGAGTTCTCCACAGTACTCTCTAAAATGACATTTGCAAATGAGATAACCAGAAACACAACAAAATAACACAGACTGAAGAGCTCAATATTTTGTACCATTTTCCAAAACCATTTGTTATAATAAGCAAAAAATATTTTTACATTTCATCACTGGATTTTATTTTTATTTAAAAAATTAAGACAGGTTTTCCAGAAAGACAAACATGGTATGCACTCACTTATAAGAGGATATTAGCTGCAAAGTAAGGGATAATTGGGCTATAGTCCCCATACCCAAAAAAACCAAGGGACAAAGATGGCTCAAGTAAGGGATGCTTAGATGGATTTCCCTGGCAAGGGGAAAGCGAATGACGACTGGAGTGAGGTGGGGAGGAATGGAACAGGAGGGCTAGGTGGGGGGAGAGTGAGGGAGAGAATAAAGGGAAAGACAACTAGAATCAGGAAGCATCTCTCAGATAAGCTATAAACCTAGGGCAATGGAAACTCCCAGGAATCTATGAGGGTGACCCTAGCTAAGACTCCTAGCAATGGGTGATCCTAAGCCTGAACTGGCCATCTCCTGTAACCAAGAAAGATTTCCAGTGGAAGAGCTGGGACACCAACCCAGCCACAAACCTTCAACCTAAAATTTTCCTGCCTACAAGATGTGCTGGGGTAAAGGTGGCACAGAAATTGTCTGAGTGGCCAACCAATGACTGGTCTAGCTTGATACCTATGCAGTGAGTGCCCTTGACATTGCCTGAACGGTCAGGACCAAGGCTGGATAGCCCAGAGACCTAGGATAGAAATTCATTCCTAATGACATGCTGCCATACTCAGACTGGGGCTCACAGAGACCAAACCACCAAACAGGGAGTCTGCATGGGACTGACCTAGGCCCTCTGCACGCGTGTATAGCTTGGTCTTCTATGTAGGACTTCTAACAGTGAGAGCAGGGGCTGCCTCTGACTCTTGCCTGTTTTGGGGATTTTTCTCACACTAGGTTGCCTTTTCCAGACTTAATAATACAAGGAGAAGGGAGGTGCCTTGTCATAGTGAAACTTGATATGCCCTGTTTGGTTGATATCCAAGGGAGACCTGCTCTTTTCTAAAGAGAAATGCAAGAGTCGTGGATTAGGGCATCAGGACAGATGGGAGGTTGGGCAAGGCGGTCCTGGAGGGTTCAAGAAGTGAAAAAAAAGAGATAGGGTCTCTTAATGTCACCTGGTTGGCTTACTTTTGTCTAGGCTGGCCCTGAATTCAGAGATCTGCTTGCTTCTGCCTCCGGAGTGCTGGGATTAAAAGTTCTTGCCACTACCACATCAGCTCACCATAGGCTTTTCTAAATTCTCTCAGCTAAAGGTCCACTTCCTACCACCTGCAGTATGAGCATTCCCAATGCCTCTGGCTCTGTCTAGTTACTATGCTCTGGGTCTGCCTAGGATTAATGTGTTCTCGGGTCTAGAATTACCACTCCTAATTGGTCATATCTTCTCTAGCAAGGAAGGAAAGGAACTCAGTAGCTTAAAGTGATCCACGTGTACACACATATTGCACATTGGCTTACTCAACTAAAATGTCTGCCAGTGCCTACCAACACAAGGAAAGTGATCTTCGTTAATGGTATGAGACACAGGTTGGCATGTTGGCATTTCAGATGCATGAGTGGACACTCATGGTCACTGCACTAATGAAAAGAAAGGCACTGATATCAGAAATGCTCCTGAGACTTTCAGTGAGAAAGATTGTGTACTCTAAAATTTAAGTATATTTTATTTAAAAAATTTGCATACAAGGGATTAAATATCATTATCATTTTGAACAATGTGTTTCAGTGTTTCTCTTCCCCTTCCCCCATCTCTCTGCTACCCCTAAGTTCCACTTATAACTTTCCCATAACCAGGACCCATTTCCTCTTTCATGTCCCACATGTCCTATGCACTCTATCCTTCCTCACCACAAAGTTTTTCTTTACTTCTCTTGGTCTCTTTTCAGGTATAAAAGTCAGGTGACCCAAACTCAGAAGCCACATGTTCTCTGATATGCAGGTCCAGGCAGTAATGTATACATAGATGCTAATGTGACAGCTCTTTCTTATCTAATTGTGCACGTGAGGAAGCTGAGGGCCACGGGCAGGAGCTGTTTCTCTCCTCTCACCACACGTGACCCAGAGACTAAACTCAAGGTGTCAGTCTTGGTGACAAGGCCCTCACCTAACTGAGCCATCTCACTGGGCCTTGATTTCTACTCTTACTAAAAAATTTGGATTCTTTTTTTTTTTTTTTTTTTTTTTTGGTTTTTCGAGACAGGGTTTCTCTGTGTAGCCCTGGCTGTCCTGGAATTCACTTTGTAGACCAGGCTGGCCTCGAACTCAGAAATCTGCCTGCCTCTGCCTCCCAAGTGCTGGGATTAAAGGCGTGCGCCACCATGCCCAGCTTTAAAAATTTGGATTCTTTTTTTTTTTTCAAGTACTTTTTTAATTACGTATTTTCCTCAATTACATTTCCAATGCTATCCCAAAAGTCCCCCATACCCTCCCCCCCACTTCCCTACCCATCCATTCCCATTTTTTTGGCCCTGGCATTCCCCTGTACTGGGGCATATAAAGTTTGCGTGTCCAAAGGGCCTCTCTTTCCAGTGATGGCCGACTAGGCCATCTTTTGATACATATGCAGCTAGAGTCAAGAGCTCCGGGGTACCAGTTAGTTCATAATGTTGTTGCACCTACAGGGTTGCAGATCTCTTTACCTCCTTGGATACTTTCTCGATTCTTAATTTGTAAAAATAAATGCAAGTTATATTTTTCTGGCAGTAATTAAAGCACTATGAAATAAGACTCCATTTTTCACAAGCAATATTTAATTGTATAAAATATGTTAGAAATTATGGTGTAGACCAATAATTTAAGTCTAGTGGCTAGTTTAATAACCACCTGATTTCTCATAACTTGTTAAAATTGGTACATAGTAACTTAGTAAAATATTCTGCAGAAAGACAATATAATTCTACCATAAAAAGTGTTTTAATTGCTTCTGATATGATAAAGATTTTTATTTAGAAAATAGATGATTGTGCTCTTAGCAACTATTGGAAAATAAAAATAAAAATTCATCTAACATTAAAGCTCATTATTGGTAGGTGGGTCATATTAAAGGGTTCAATATATAATCATATAGATAAGTACCAGCTTTATATTCAGCAGAAAATGCAATGCATGCATGCCATTTCAAGTGTTTTATTTCTTTTTCTTCTTTTATGTGCACCAAATGCTGTCCTAGCACCCAAATATATAAGCAAAGCTAATTTTGAACTTGATCCTCCTGCCTCAGTTTCCCAGTTTGAGGACTATGGTATGTACAGCATCCACTTTAATCTTTAATCCTACAGATAAATGTTTTGACTTCTCACTTTTGCCAGTGATAATAACATTTGGGAGTTTTCTCTTCTTTATAACATTCTCAGCAATGTTGGGTATGTTCTTGATCTGCCCAGGGCTGGGAATGTTATCTCTACTCCACATTGTTTATCCTAATTCAGGCCTTTGGGGATTTTTTATTGACCAGCTTCTACATGTCAGTGTCTCCAAATGGTTACACATCATGGATTCACCAGCTGCAACCACCATCCTAGGAGTAACAGTTATTATATACCGAGTACCACTTTGTATGGTTCACATATAAATATTAATTTGTGGTTAAAATTATCTCTGAAAAGTATGTGACAACAAAAGTCAAATGCACTTTAGGCTTCCTAACTACTGGAGAGACGTCCCCAGCCCGTTTCCAACAGCCAAACCTGAGTCTACTAGCAGCCACTTAAGTGAATCTACTGGGATAAACTTACACTGCTTTATTCTATGCTTTACCTGTTGCAAACTTACTATGACTTACATCACTACTGGTGATGTAGTGAGCTCAGAGGCTCTGAGTTTAACCACCATTTTCTCTCCTTTAGATTTTGCCTATCAATTGCATTTTTTGCTGAATATAAAGCTGGTACTTACTTATATGACTGTATACGTGAATATTTGTCAATGGCTTAGCCATGATAATCAAATTTCTGTTTAGAATTTATTTTCTTAGCCAGGCAGTGGTGGCACATGCCTTTAATCCTAGCACCTGGAAGGTCAGCCTGGTCTACACAGAGGAGATCTCTCTCTCTCTCTCTCTCTCTCTCTCTCTCTCTCTCTCTCTCTCTCTCTCTCTCTCTCAGCAACACTGTAATCTGTGTGGTGAAGCTACTATGCTCAGTAGAGTGTGTGACATGCATTTTCAACCATTGATCATTTTATAGGAGCTAAGCCTATTTCAAGTGGGAAGAGCGTCTAAGTTTGTCTCACAAAACATTTTCATTGCTGACAAATGAACAGTTGCCAAGAAAGGAGAAAAGAAAAATGTCTGAAAATATCCAAGTTAGTGGTTCTCATAGACCTAAGCAGCGAGAATCAAGTCTGAGAAAAGAATCACATTTGCTGCTGGACAAAGCCATCCTTCAAAATCCTACAGATAGAGGAGAAATGAGTTCATAACTTCCCACCTTGGAACCTTTTCTTCACTGGTGACTGTCTTCTGCTCTTAGACCTTTGAAACAAAAAAATGTTCTAAATTGATGAAAGATGTGTATAAATTTTTAGAGTCTCATTCTTAGGAAGTCAAACACATTTAAGTGTTTAACAATATGATGAAGCTATAATTGTAAGTACCTTGGGACCAGAAGAATTCATATATAAGCGTATGTGTATAAACAAACACATATCCTAAAGTGAGGAACTGACAAGCTACAATCCACGTGGGCCTGCAATGACTTGAAATTTCTAATCTGCAATGACTGTGTACTATTGAGTGAAGACAGCAGGATAGTGAAGTTTTGGGTTATTCATATTTATTCATATTTATTCATATTTAAATGAGAAAGTAGTCGGGCAGGCAGTAACTATTAGAGTTTTCTCTTACCTTGCAAATGAGATATTTATAAGAAACTTTCAAGTCTAAACTATTTTAGGATTTTTTTTTTCAAATTTTAAAAGTAATACAGTATATTTTAGTTGATAATATACGTTACTGAACTCTGTGCTAAACTTGAATATTCTGAGCTAGATTTCAGTTCAAATACTGTGATACTTGGTTTCAGTTGTTACCTTAACACATCTAGAGTCACTTGGAAAGGGAATCTCCGTGAGGAAGTTTCTAGGATAGGCTGGCCTCTAGGTACACTTGTAAGAGTGCTTCTTTTTGTTCTATTTTTAATTATTTGGGATAATGAAGGTGGACGGCCCACCATGAGCTGGCCTGGCCTGAGCAAGGAGAGAACAAGCAGAGTCCTAGCATGCTGCGCTGACTCGGTGCTCTCTGCTCCTGTGGCCGCAGCAGCTGCTTCAGGTTCCGACCCTCTTGACTTTCCACAGTGAGGTGCTGCAACCTGGAACCATGAGCACCAAACTTTCTCTCTCCCTGAAGGTGTTTTTGTCAGAGTATTTTACCACAGTGACAGCAAATAAAACAAAGACAAATGCTGTATGGGTGGCTTGGTGTCATTAATTAGAAAAATACACATTTATTTGACTTTAAGCAAATGAGTGGTTTGCCGTTTGCCTGTAGGTATCTAGTACATCTCACAAGCTGGCCTAGCATGGTGGAACCCAGAAAAGAGTGCTGGACCCAGACATTTGTGAACTGCTGTGTGGGTGCTGGGAATCAAACCTGATCTTCTACATGGAGCAAGTACTCTTAATTGCTGGGACAGCTCTGTAGCTTATTACTTTAAGAAAATTAACCACTGAGAGTAAAATACAGTGAACTTAGTTGTTTAAATTAACATATAAGGAACTTGCAAGGAGATCAAGCCTACTTTGAATTTGTACAACACAATTTACACTGTCTCGGGCTACCCGGTAACTGGAAAGTGATGCTTGTTGAAACCCCAAAGATGAAGACTTGATGCATTTTCATTTCTTAACATTTCCAAACTTTTGGTGGCTTGCAGTCTAAGCTCACCTTCTGGCAGAGTGGTCACATCTGCAGACACTCCCACTGCTCTTTCTAAAGTCTCACAGACAAGGAGATGCAACTATTACTTCCCAGGACAAAAGTGGAACAGATAAAGGCTGCAATTCTTTTTTTGGTGTACTTACAGATTTTCACAAGATAGTCTGATTTAGTTTTCTCTAGAAAGTTCAGGGTAAACACAGGCCTATGATGTGCTTCCACCAGAGTTCAATAGACTAATGAGCAAGCTTCACAAATGGCAAGGGAAAGGACATGGATGAATACTGCCTGGAAGAATCAAGGCCATCTCAGACACGGCACTGCTATTCCTCTAGGTTTGGCAAACTCTGTCTTATAATACTGACTATCATTAAGAAACTATATGGAGAAAGTGGCAGCTTTAGACTTTTCCAACTGCAGTTTCTGCTTCTGAGACTCAGCAGTAGTTACAGGCAGAGGACAGGAGCCTGCACAGACACTCAGTTACAGTGTGGCTTAACATGCTGGTACGGTATGTCCCAAGGAACACCGCAGAACACTGAGATTATTAATTTTTTTTTTATAAATACTGCCTAGCTCACTGGGTCATCTCTGTGCTACTGCAATGCATGCTCCATCTCACAGGCATATGTCTAAGGAGCCGCAAGAGCCAGGACATCAGGGACAGTTTCAACAAAGCATTCTAGCATTTTCACTCTCATGATGCTTACATGAGATAATGCCATTCATATAGTAAGTCTCAGATAAATGCCAGGTGTTTATTTAGAAATTAGAATTGAGATTTTTATGGTAGCGTAATTAGTTTCTAACCTTTAGTATTCATAAAGAGTAAAAGCTACGGTTGGATTATTCTTAAACGTTTTCACTTACTTTACCAAAACCAAGGTGTGAAAAGAGCACACACGGAGTCAAGTGAAGAACACTTGCACACTCAGGTCAACACACATACACATGAAACACAGGCTTGGATCACTGCCACAGCTGCTCACAAGGTACAAGTTAACTGTAATTTCAATTTAGACGGAAAAATTAGATTGGGTTCTTTTAATAAAGAAGTAATTGTTCTAATGATTTTTCATGTAAGTCACTGTCCCTGAAATATAATGCAGACCTTAATGTGCATAAGGTTTTGTAGCTCTAAATTTAAATAGAAAGCTTTTCTGATCGTAAGGTTTGGCACGTAGGAACTAAAGGGGGGTGACTACAAATGGGCTAAGAGTCTTTTGCTTTTAATTTTCAGTTCCTGCATTTATAAGGTGTAGTTTATGATTGGCTCTATAATTAAATGCTTACACCAGTGAGTGAAGAGATTAAGAATCATAAAAATGAACTTGATGAGCTGCAGACATTAGGCAGGGGCACAGTGAATCCACTTAAAATCCATTTAGCCATTCGAGTGGGAATACCAACCAGCCAAATTAACTGGGGATACAGGAAGAAGTACAGGGTCAGGCCTGTCTTAGTAGTAAGCATAAACTATTTGCCATGATACACAAATCAGCAGGTGATAGTTAATTACTTGAGGCTCCTATCCAATAGTTCTAGATAAATTTGAAAGCCAAAGACAGTTGTAAAATGGCCTCACAGTACTGGAGTCCCCACTGAATGAAGAGACACTAGGCTCTGCTTTCCACCTGGCCTTTGTTTTCAGCTTTTAATGGATAGATGTGATTTGTGTATGCTTCCTTTTCAGCCTCTCAGAGAAGGCAGCCCCTATGCAAATTTCATGTCCAAAGACTGCTTAGATAGGAAAAATGATATAGATTGTATATACTTTCATCATATTACATGCAGTGTATGTAAAGCTAGCTGCAAAGTCAGGTTCCTAATGTCAGCCTTCCTTAATATCCTCACCATCAGAATGTTAAGAAGGACTCAGGGGATAAAAAGGTTAGATAACAGAATGCTCTGATCACTGTAAAGATTGATGGAAATAAGGCAGTATAAGCACAGAATGCAAGGTATTGCTTAGCAATGACCCCCCCTCTCAGCTGAGGCAGCTGGAAGCAACAATGTACACAAGAAAGGAGAAGAGACTATACTCAAAATATGTAGTTGAGAAAATGTTTCGCTTTGGGTAATGAAAACCAAAATGGGGATATTGTTCTAGGAGTCATTCCCCCAGCCTTCCAAGTCAGAAGGGGTGGTCCTCCCATTCCAGGCAGTGTTTCTCAACACCTTTGGTGGTTGAATGGCACTTTCACATGGGTTTCCTTATAGCACTAGAAAACACAGATATTTACATTTTGATTCATTACAGTAACAAAATTCCAGTTGTGAAGTACCAATGGAAATAACTTTATGCTTGGGTATCATTATAACATGAGGAACTGTATTAAAGTGTTGCAGCATTAGGGAGACTGAGAGCCACACCTTACTCTGTGGTGCTACCAGGGTGCCTTTGAAGCCTTCAGCTAGCTCAGCCCTAGCATTTCATGGTTGAAGGATCTCTCTGCAAGTAAAAGGCTTCCCTCCCAGGATGAAGCTCCTCATTGCCTCACATAGGAGTGAAGTCAAATTTCATTTAGGCAATAAGAAGAAGCCCTCATGAGGACTAGTGGTTATGAGGCAGAAGCAGAGGATGCAAGAAGGAAGAAGGCAATGGAAGGAAGAAGGAAGAAGGCATGAGGGGGTGTCTGTGTCCCACTGTGTGCATGTCATCAATGCCATGGAGACTGTGCTGATGTAACCAAGACAAACGAAGCAACCCAGAACCTGTTTCATTTCAGGGGTGTCAACATAAATAAATGAGTAAAAAAAAATGTAGGGAAAAGAAAATGCTTACAACTTTAAAGTAACCCAATGTTGTTTACTTTTTTCCTGGATTACCAGGAAGGTGAGCTGACAGAGGCTGAATCTTCAACTGCAGTGTTATGGATAAGGTCAAAAGGAAATAAATAAGCATGTAGGTTAAAAGATATGTTCTGCTAAATTGAACACTAGTCTCTGGTTTGTTCATCCACTACAGAGTTACCGAATACCTAGAACACAGGTCAGGAGCTGAGAACTGAAAATCATGCGAATTAGAAGCAAAGCAAAGAAAGCAAAACAAAGCAAAGCAAAGCAAGTAAGCAAATGCACGAATCAATAAGAAAATCGGGGGGAAAAGGAAAATCACAACAGTCTCTAACATTAACAGGCCTTATAAGCTTAAGGTTGTTCACACTTACTGACAGGGTACAATACATTATGGCAGGTACTATGACTGTAATCAAAATCACACTCTTGAATGAGCTTGTGCTAGAAAGCAAGGCATTCAGAAGACCAGAACTTAAGCATGGCATGGAGAGATGTATTAGGCTCACAGGGCTGCAAAATTATACTAGACTGATATCAAAGACACCAATGTATACTATCTAAAAGTGTCCCTAGAATGTACCTGCTGGTTGCCAATTAGTCAGTGCTGTGGAACCATCTGATGCACTTCTGCCCCAGGGACAAACTAAACTGTGCCTACTTGCCTTTAATCAGAATTTGAAGAAAATCGCAGTTTTCAAATTTTATCTGGCTGAATCCCAACTAATCTATGTGTATCTGGGCATTGTTATGACTGACTCTGTAAGAGATTTTATTTGCTTGTTTATTTATTTATTTATTTTTTGTTTATTATCAGACTTTTGGAGATAAAATAGCAGTGCAGTAGAGAATACTGGCAAAGAACTGACCAGAGTAACTAAAAGTATGCAAAAAGGGGCCAGAGAAGCAGCTATGGCTGGCCCCGCCCACCATGCTTAGCATACAGGTCTAACAAAAACAGAAATCCTAGGCTTAAGGAGTAAGGGCTGACAGAAGTCACCTGTGCTGGAAGTCAGACAGGGTTAGTTGGTAGGGATACAACCACCATGACCAGACATTCAAACTTTTAGATCTCCCTGGTGACTCTTGTGGGTCAAAGTCAGTCAGAAGGCAGAGGGAATGAGGGATATGCTGAGACGGACTTGATTAGGATGAAGGACAAAAAGAGGATTGGAGGGATGAACTGAACACATCCATAACCATATGACACTTCAAATCTATGCCCCAACTGCCTAAAGTAGATGCTTTTCATCCCCTTTAAAAATTATTTCTGTTGAGAGAATTTAAAAATAGAAATGGGTGGGAAGTGTCCGCTACCAAATAAACAATGTGGTCCAGTGATGAAAACTGTAATTCCAGATTCCAAGAGTTAATTTAAGAAAGGGCAGCACCAATAACAAGTAACAAGAATAAACCAGGACTTGCTGAGTACACTACAGGATGCCTGACATATTTTAGATTCATTCTCTCTCTCTCTCTCTCTCTCTCTCTCTCTCTCTCTCTCTCTCTCTCTCTCTCCTTCCCACCTCTCTTCCTTCCCTTCCTCCCTATCTCCTTCCTTCTTTCCTTCTCTGTGAATGTGATGAATGCACATATGCTTCAGTGCACATGCCTGTGTGAGCATTTAAGTGTAGAGGTCTGTCTTAGTCAGGGTTTCTGTTCCTGCACAATCATCATGACCAAGAAGCAAGTTGGGGAGGAAAGGGTTTATTCAGCTTACACTTCCACGTTGCTGTTCACCACCAAAGGAAGTCAGGACTGGAACTCAAGCAGATCAGGAAGCAGGGAGCTGATGCAGAGGCCATGGAGGGATGTTCTTTACTGGCTTGCCTCCCCTGGCTTGCCCAGCCTGCTCTCTTATAGAACCAAGACTCCCAGCCCAGAAACGGTCCCACCCACAAGGGGCCTTTCCTCCTTGATCACTAATTGAGAAAATGCCTTACAGTTGGATCTCATGGAGGCATTTCCTCAACTGAAGCTCCTTTCTCTGTGATAACTCCAGCTGTGTCAAGTTGACACACAAAACCAGCCAGTACAAGGCCTTAAGTTGACCTCTCTACCTTATAATATGCTGTTTCTTTTTCAAATAAGTAGGTAAAAGAGTATCTGCATGTATGTGTGCTCACATGTATGTATGGGTGTATACCTATGATTGACATCAAGGGCTAGGAAGATGACTATATACATAAAGTATTTTTTGTGTAATGGTAAGTACCTAAGTTTCAGTCACTAGGACTCAGGTAAAAGCCAAGTGCATTGGCAACCCTATAATCTCAACTTGAGGTAGAGGGTGGTGAACTTGTCAAGACAGGATTACTGAGACTTCCTGGTCAGCCAAAATGGCAAGCTCCGGGTTCAATGAGAGGTCCTGACTCAATAAATAAGACAGAGAGCTGGTGATAAAGGCATCCAACATCCAGCACTACCCACATGTGAGCACACATGTACTCATGGCTGTACTGTGTGTATGTGTGTGTGTGTGTTATGTGCACACATAACACACATACACCTATTATGCATGGTTTAAAAAACAAAATTTCTTTGATGAAGACCAAAAGACCAAGTTGGAAATGCATTAAATTACAGTTCCCTGGTGTGTATACTTTTCATGGAACTGATCTTTAAATAATCAAATAGCTATTAAAAGCTCTATTTCCAAAGTATCATTTCACCTATGCTAGATTGAACTCCTAGATATTTCTAAAGAATACCATGCTTCCGTTTTCTAAAGTGTAATTTTTAATTTAATGTTCATTGCCAAGGCCACTGACATGAAAGGGCTGCTTCATGTCTCTCCAGTGTGGAGAGACAGGGACTTATTTAAACTCTGAGAAGGCACAAGACAAAATAAACAAGCCTGATGAATAGATTTTTTTAATTGCTTCTGAAAAGTTATGAAATAAAATCTATTATTTAATTACATTGGATCAAAAAGTCGAAAGGCAGGATGCACTAAAGTGACAACACTGTAACAAGAAAGTATTCCATTTCCGCTACACATGGGTTTGACATGCACATGCACTGTGTAAACATTTCAAGTCCACTTTAGGAAGGGATGAACTGTTGTAAGTAAAAAGCAACAAAATAATGAAATGCTAAATTTAGAGGAGGGAATTAATAATTGTTTTACTATGGTCTTCTTGTTCTGAAATAGTTTCCATTAGCTTACTTAGAAAACAGATGAAACTGTACTATGCATAGCTAAAATAGCAGTATTAGGCAGTGGAAAGATCTGTCTCAAAACACAAGGGAGCAAACAATTGAAGTGAAGAAGACATCCAATACCAATGTCTGCCCTTCACCCTCATGTGTACACGTGACTGCACAGACATGTACACATACATAAACACCAGAATGAAAGCCTCTATTCATATTTCTATAGGTTCTAATCAGAGTAGCTTTCCTCAACCTGAGAAAGGCAGAGCAAGTGCCAATCTCCTTTCATCCATCCCTCCATCCAAAATTCCCTCATCTGTAGTAGTAAATACAAGCAGCATTCAAATTGGCAGAATGAGTCTTAAAGGTGGGGGTCTATTTATTCATCTCTTCTGTCCCTGTTCAAACCTCTTATTCTTCCCACCTAACCATTTCTCTGCTATGGGCCCACAGCTCATTCACCCTCGGAACCTGCTGTCCTGTCAGGCTGGAATCAACTTCCCCAAAGTGTAAAGCTAAGGTCAACCACCTTTTAACACTGAACACAGGTCTCTCTTAAGTCTTTCCTAACCCCTACTTCTCAGGAGGCCCAGAATACTACTCTCGTTTTGTTGTGTTTGTTTGTTTTTGAGACAGCCTCATTGTATTTCACAGACTGGAATCAAACTCATAATATTCTTGCATCAACCTACTGAATGCTGGCATTATGTGTGTGTACCAACACCCCCATCTTCCAGAGCATGACTGGGTACGTAAAGGATGGCACTAGATGTTAAAGTGAGCATCCCTCCCTAGCTCCATCACTACCACGTGGTCAGACTCAGATGCATCCTGTCATTTACACTGGCAACTACATTAGAGCTATCACTTGATGTGATGTTAATGAGTGAATGTGCCTGCACTAAATACCAAGAACTTAAACATGGCTTAACAAACCTTCTAACATCTCAGTACTAAGAAAAGAATGAGATTGAAATATCTTGATCAAGCACTCACAGTTAGTAGATGGCAGAATCCAGAAAAAAACCCTGGCCTGGCTTCAGGGCAGGTAAGCACAGGCTGTCAGCTGAAAAACACTGTCTTAGACTAGATTCATTGCTTTTAGGCTCTTGGATGACAGAGTTTCCAGTTTGGAAATAGAGCCATTGCTTTCTGGCCAAATAAAGACTCATTTTTAAAACATGCAAACTAGGGTTTCAGTTTTAAAAATAAATAATAATTTTAGTACTTCAAAATTGCCACTGATGCACTTCTCCAGGCTTTTATAATCATATAAACACAGTTTGATTACTCTGAGACAGCAGTTCTCAAATTCACATTGTGGATTAGTTCATGAGAGGAAAAATGAGTCCCAGCAATTGCACCTATAGTCACCATACCAGCGGGAAAAAACTTCGTCATTATTCATGGGAAGCATGGCATCTGAGAAAACACTTTAGAAATGTCCTGAGTAAATTATTAATCCATGCTATAAAACAGACTACAGACACGGTTATATTGTAAACCCTAGAATTTTAAGAACCAGCTGGTAGACCACCCAGAGACTCCTGGGAGACCATCCACGATCTGTGGGGACCACACTCGGGGAGTCACCATTAGAAGAAATGAAACGACTTCCTCCTCATTAATTCGGGAACTTGGTTTTTGTGTGTGTGTGCTGGGATACAAGGGGGGTAAGCACCATTATGAAGCCAAAAATATCAAAGTATTAAGCCTTCAAAATTCTCCTAAAACATTGTCATGACCCCAAAAGTACCCTGTCTATGAGGGAGTCATGTACTTGAACTTAATGAGACTGTGAACATTTGACACTTATGAAGGTACATACATGTACATGACATATACATATAAACACAATGTTTAAGTTTTCCCATTTAACACTAGAAATATCAACTGTTGTCATATTCTTCATTAAGATTTGCCTGAAATAACTTTGTCTAATGTCAGCATGCAAGAAATAGACCAAACTGAACCAATGTGCTTTTAAAACAGTCTATCTAAACAGCTATACTCTTGTGTCTACCCTGCTGTCATCACCAAGAGCTTGTTGCAACTGCTTTTTCAGTCAATTTATGAGCCACAGAAAAAGAGCAGCATGGATACTTTACAGTAAAATATCCAAATACTTACTGGATGATGGACATGTGCCAGAAACCAAACATGCAACAATAGCAAGAAAATCCTTGAAAGAGAAGGAACAGAAGTGTGGAGCACTCAGAAGAAAATCCAAGTAAGTATGGAAACTCAGTAAAACTGATTTCAATTGGCATTCTCAGTCACTAAGGGAAAAAAAACTCTACTTAATAAATGGCAAAACACTACATGGAAACACCAACATATTAGAATCCATCTTGACTCAACAGAAACTGTCTGAAAGAGTATTCTAGACTTACATAGTATAGTTCTGCCCTAGCTTTATTCCTGTCACTGTGATCACTCTGGCAAAAACCATGAAAGAGGCAAGGAGCTTTACAGATTTCAGCTCCAGTAACTGTCAGAGGTCAAAGCTCCAAGACCCTTAAGCAGTTGGTCAGATGACATCCCAAGTGGAGCCCAGCAACAGCAAATGACTGTGTACTGTTTCCATGCAGCTGCATTCGCTTTCACCCTTCTGAGCTCAGGACTCGCGGCCCAGGGAATGGCACCAGCTACCCCGCATGGGCTTTCTACAGTAATGAGCATAAGATAGTTTCTCACAGACATCCCCACAGTTCCTCATTATTACTCTCTCCCTAGATGATTCCAGATTGTGTTCAGTTGACACTTAATATTGATATGGAATCACTTCCATGATACGGTATTAGGTGTAAAAATGGAATGAAAGGATATACAAAGATGCTACCCTTGTGAATATATTCATATAGATAAGTACATATAGATGTAGTATATACATAAATATATGACTGATTATATGCATATGCCTATACAAATTCACAATTATATGTTTGTAAGTAAACACACATATATACACTGGTTAATTTTCATGGTCCACTTGGGTGGCTTAGGAATTACTTTGGAGTTTCCAAAGGGGTTTAACTGAAGAGTGGGTGACACCGTACCATGGGCTGGGAGCTCAGAGAGAAAACTGAAACAGGAGAAAGGCTCCCTACTGTCTGCTCTCATCTCTCCCTTTTCATGAGCATGGGGCATGATGAAACCAGAGGCTTCAGGTTCCCGCTGCCATGTTGTTGTGATGGATGTTCTTCCCTCAGTCCTCTCTTAAGCTGCTTCTTGTCAGGCATCTGGTCATGTGGAGAAGGTAACTCTCATACACACATAGACACTTGGAAAGAATGGGGTTTTCCCAAGAATACTTTTTAATGGGTTTTGACTGCTCTTAAATTCATAACAGTGGCACTGTAGGACCCGAAGGTAAGGGTATGTTTGTAAGGCAAGTGAAGCTGATTTTCTGGCATGTTTGCACCATCCTCCCCAATGACAACTCTTCTCTGTCTTTCTTCCTGTGTGGGCACCGCATTGGAGAAGTAGCAATAACACACTGAGAATATTGTTTGGTTGGCAGAATGGAAATCCTCACATTTGCATAAACCTAGAGGACTTCACATTAAGAGAAGTAAGGTAATATTGTATGCTTTCACTCAGGCTCACAAGAGACATCTTGAAATCATATAGAGAATGGAATGGTGTTTACCAAAAGCTAGAGGAGAGTAGGGCTTGGGAATATGTTGGCCTAGCGCTATAAAATTTCTATAAGGTCCTTCAGTATCCTGTTTGTACTGCAGAAAAGACTGAGAATACTTGTTGGGGAGGATGATGTCTAACATATCATAAAATCAGTTTTGCATTGTCTTATAAACATACTGTTACCATGGGGTCTTACAATACCAAATACCACTGATATGTATTTATTAAAACCAATCAAAACAAAAGGACCTACAGGACCCACAGGATTTAGAGCAGCATTTTCTGACTTTCCTGCCTGCCTACTGTCTTTGCTGCCCACTGGCAATGGACCACAACCTACCACAGTGAGGCCAATTCAGGGCTTAAAACAGCTGCTAGTAGGGGGTGGGGCATGGTTACAGTCAGGGCAGGGGTGTGGTTACAGTTGACAGATGCTGTAGTCTAGGAAAGCACCTTCACTGCTCAGTGCTCAGTGCAGATAGAACAGCACAAATAAAAACAAGTGAAGCACAGTCCCCTCCAAACTCACTCTTCCCAGCATTTCCCTCCTGACTGCAGTAGTTCTCCCATTTGTGCTGCCCCTGAGATACAAATACCCACAGTTAAACAATTCAAATGAGTAACTACATAATGTAGAAAATATATATGTTGATGAAACAAGACCAAAATCTAATAACCGCAATAAGAATGTTTGACAGGAAACTATATTTGGCACTTATGTTTTTTAGGAAAAGCCATCTTTTGTGAATACCATTTGCTTGAGACATATTAAAACAAACAAAGCAGCTCAAGTAGAGCGTGACTGAGCTCCACCCCACCGAGCCGCGCCGGGCTGCTTGCTTGGTTCAGCACTGGATCTGAGGCTCCTCCACACAGCAGGCCTTGACACCCACAGCTACAGATAGGAAAGAGGAGCTCTGAGTGCTGCCTTGTCAGCAATACCATGCTTATGGGTTAATACACACTATTTCAAGCAAAGAGACAGGTGCAGACAGAGAAAGGAAAGATAAAAAGAGATATTGGGGACAGAGTCAGAGAGAGGCTGAGAGAAAGAGAAAGACACAGAGAGAACATTTTCATTTGAAATATCTATAAGTATATCTATAAGATCATCCTGAGTCATGAACATTTTTCCAAAAATATTTTACATGATAAAACACAAATATAAACAAGTTAATAAAAATAGTAGAAAGTAGAATAAAAATGTAGCTTGGCTAGTTTTGTGTCAACTTGACACAGCTGGAGTTATCACAGAGAAAGGAGCTTCAGTTGAGGAAATGCCTCCATGAGATCCAACTGTAAGGCATTTTCTCAATTAGTGATCAAGGGGGAAAGGCCCCTTGTGGGTGGTGCCATCTCTGGGCTGGTAGTCTTGAGTTCTATAAGAGAGTAGGCTGAGCAAGCCAGGGGAGGCAAGCCAGTAAAGAACATCCCTCCATGGCTTCTGCATCAGCTCCTGCTTCCTGACCTGCTTGAGTTCCAGTCCTGACTTCCTTGATGATGAACAGCAACGTGGAAGTGTAAGCTGAATAAGCCCTTTCCTCCCCAACTGCGTCTTGGTCATGATATAATGTTTGTGCAGGAATAGAAACCCTGACTAAGACAGCTTTCCATTAAGGATATTTTCATTTTTGTGCAGAGAGTAGACAAGCATATAATAATTTGAACTCATAAACTACATAGACTAATACAAAAATCTGGTCTCAGGCTGTTGGACAATTAAGTCTTAGTACCTGGAAGAAAGCCATGCATTAGCTAAAGTGAGGAGGGAAGGTAAAGCCTACTAATTGCCACACTTGGCAATATCCTCCAAATTCAAACCATCCATGCTGGAGGAAGAGTGTTCAATACTCAAAACATAAGCAGCTCTTAAGTCTCAAGCATGATCTTCAAACTTACCTGAATCCACGGGCACTCCTAAAGGTTACATAAGCAAAACAGACAGCTAGGGAGAGCAGACTTTTTGACCTGTTGACTTCCCTGCAAGTCATACTGAGAACTCAGGCAATACAGCTGTCACGCCTTGTCACTCATGTCACCCATGCTCTTGAAAGTATCCTGGTACCCATCCTTTGTAAGTAGGACCCCTGACCCCTAAAAACATCATTGCTTCACCCAGTTGGAGCTTGGTGGAATCTTACTCTGATCCGCCATGAGTTCCCTTTTGGGGTGAATAGATATCAGTTAACATCTCCTCAGGAAAACTCATGAAGCATGGGGAAACACGCCTTTAAGTTGAGTGTAAGATTATGAAGATAGTTGGAAATTTAAACAAAAAGGAAAGTGTGTCATCCAGGACAACGAAAGAGTGAATGGCAAAGGGGAGAGAGTCAGCATGTCCACCCACAGAACAGCAGCAACCCTCCCAAAGCGAACCAGTGTGAGAAGACCCCGCACGGCTACTTTCCTTCAGCAGCACTGAGCTCTGGGCACGGCCGAGAGCTGGATTTCCCTAGCACTGGACTCTGCCCAGTGAATTAAAGACAGACGCAAGGCACTGATAATACTTACTGACCACAGAGTCTGAAGAGAAGTAAAGGATACTAGAAGGTGGTGACTGGGGTAGGAGGCTTTGGCAGAAGTTATGTGAGCCCGCAATTACTGTTAACTACAGGTCTAGCATCTAACTACAGTATTGATGGTTGAAGCAAAATGGGGAAGTAACTGGGTAGGAAAGAGGACATAAAAACTGCAGTTCACAGTACTGATAGGATCATTAGTGATATGATGGTCAGAGAGAAAGCTAGCCCGATAATAAGACCTTTTGAGGAATTTGGGACAATGGCTTAGGAGTTACTGTCTTCTGGAAAATATGTTTAGTTGCAGCAGGGAAGTGACTAAAAATTCCTTTTAGAGACTAACAAAAGACTTAAAATTCATTTTTTACAGTGAACTAATTAATCCATGAGGCAGAAAGATAATGACATTGTAGGGATAGATTTTTAAAGGCATAGTTATGCCTTTAAAATAAGATTGCTGTAGTCACTTCTGTCATAGTATTTAATTCATTAATTTAATATTAACCAAGAACATGTGATTTTTACCAGAAAGTGAAAGAGAGCTATAACAAATTTCCTGAAAAAGTATGAAGAAATGTCCTGAATACAAATTCCAAATTATAAATAGGCATCTTAAAATATCTTTGCAAAAATTCAATCATATGAAAGGAGTTGTGGGCAATGAGCATTTGTAAGTGGATGATGATTACCGGTATAGTTAAACACCTTTGACTCAGACACTCTTATGTAACCCAGTTTCAATTTGGAACAGCAAAACACATTTTCTACATAAACACAGCTCTTAGACTGCCCATTATTACTAACAGACATTACCCTAGCCTAATTGTCTACTCGTATCTTGAATGGGTCCTGGACACTACAGCAGAAACTGGGAATGCAAAGATGATGAAATGCGACCCTTATCTTTATGTAGATGGTAGTTTCATCTGTAAGACAAAACAAGCAGAGTGAAGAGTAGAGCAGGAAGGAGGATGGCTCGGAACCATCAGCAAGGAAGAAGGGAAGAAGATGGCTGTGGGGTGTCTGTGGGAGGTAAAGTCTGCCCCTGATTTCTCTCTCCATAGTTTGCCTTTGCTTGATGACCTCAGTTCCTGAGCAAACAGCTGCTGAAGCCAGACTACCACACCTGTCTCAGTGTAGACTCTACAATTCACTCTCCTGTGACCTCTGTTAGAGAGTCTATGAAACTGCCAAAGAGCAAACCCTAATACTCCTTTCCCAAGCGTTCTTCATCCCACATAAACAGTGTCTACTGGGAGGCACTGAAAGCACTTTCAGACCTGGAGGGAGAGATGGCCGGGTGGGTTCTTGCCGAGGACACGGGTTTGCTTCGAAGCTTTCTCAGGCACTCACACTAATCTGCACATACTTACACATATATTAGACACATTTCCACATAAGGAAAAGTCAGGAAAAAACTCAACATTTTGTTATAGCACTAGAATAAGGTCCACGACGGTGATAATTTTTGCTTTGTTTTCAAGGAAACACTGCCAGCACCCAGAACACTGCTTGGTATTCATTATTTAATACATGATTGGGTGGATAAATGAACGCCAAGTGTTGTTATTAATACTAGAATCAATCAATGATGCCTCCATAGATGTAGATACTAGGAGATATACATATTCCTCAGAATCCTCAAAGTTCAGACTTGCATTGAAAAGAAAAATTCTATTTTGTTAATACCTGCAAATAGCCAATGTAGGGTTTTTCGTCCACACTGAGCAATTCTCTAGCCTTCTGGATACCAAGTAGGGGTCCAATGACGTAATTCAATTCTGACTGAGTATTTGGAACTAACTCAAACCCCCATGTCATGGCACAGTCAAATGGAGGAGACACATGAAGATGTATAGGGAAATCTCCCTCTCCCTTCCCACCCATCCTTCCAGCTCCCTTCTCCCTTCCCTCTATTCCACCTTCCTTCCTTTCCTCCCTTCTTCCTTTCTTCCCTCCACTCCCCTGTCCTTTCCTCTCTGCTTCTACTAGCAGGCTAAGCAATCATATGAAAGGAACTCTTCACATTCCGTAACCTACCTCCCAATCAAAGTCACTGGTCCTACCTCCTCCAATAATCAC
Organism: Mus caroli; assembly: GCF_978045245.1. Taxonomy (NCBI): domain Eukaryota; kingdom Metazoa; phylum Chordata; class Mammalia; order Rodentia; family Muridae; genus Mus; species Mus caroli. Next base: position 49,822,770 of record NW_028227273.1, read on the forward strand.
CAGAGGCTCACCATGGGCCAGAGGCTTTCTACAAAGTTTCTTTATCTACTTGATCTAACTCACCAGAAAAAAAAAAAAAAAAAGGCTCCAGGATCTACTGCCATCTTCTTTTTATTAAAAAACATAAGCAAACAACAACAACACCACACACACACATTCTTTCTCTCTTTTACACACACACACACACACACACACACACACACACACACTCACTCACTAACCCCAAATAATTTCTTTTCTATTTAAGAAGGAGGGGTACAGTGTGGGGATCACAGATAACTATCAGGATTTAGTTTTTCATACACAATGTGGGACCCAGAGATGGAAGTCAGGTTGTCAGAGTAAATAAAAAATGTCTTTGCCTGCTGACCTAATGTCTTGCCAGCCTAGTCTTTATACTGGAATCTCATTCATGAGAAGATGAAGCTCCTGTAACAGGAAGACAGCAGAAGCCTGCCACCACCATCAGGACTTTGTCATACACTGTCTTCTTTTTCATCCTGTAGAGAACAACTTACAACCCAGGTCTGTTCTGTGAGAGCACTGTATGTCTGCACAGCCCAAGGTGATTCCCTGTGCCCTGTACTGGCCCCAGGATTATCAGTCTGCCCTTCCCTGACAGAAAAGGAACAGAAGCTTCTGAACTTGCTTATGAGATTTTTCTTTTCCTTTATACTCTAAACATCCTGTAGGCGCTTTTCCTTTTTAGTCATCTTTGTTCATTTCAGTGGACCTTCAGTGGGCTGGAGGGAAAATCTCTCTTGATAGAAGCAGCCTCCTTCTCTAAGTTCACTAACTGGAGAGTTCTCCAAACCCTCTGTTTAAGGGTTTTTACAGAGGTTTCTCTCTGCAGATATGATTAAGTTACTGGGGATTTAGTCTACCCCTGAAGAGCCTGCTCTTCTCCAACCCCCTGATTAAATGCAGCATGTGAGCAAGGATCTGCAGTACAACTAATTCATTGCAAACTCAGAAAGGCGTTGTAAAATGAGCATTTACAGAGCGAAGTGAAAGCCAGCAAGATGGAGGTTCCTGATGATTTCTATCCCACTCTAAATGATTCTGATATTTCCTAATATAAAACAACAGAACTGGAAGGATAACAGATTAAGAAGGACAACAAATGTCTGCTTACAGAAAGAGATAAACTAATAGCGTTGTTCAGAACCACTTCCTCAGCCTGACTAAAGGCACAGGCTAGCTGGAAAGCACTGACCTAAGAACAAAGACTGAATCAGGGTTGTGTTAATTTAGGAAGAAACCACCAAGCCCTCTCCTACTATCACACAGGAACACAGTATCCTTCTGCTGCTCTTAGGAAGACTTGCTCTGGAGCTCATGGAGAGGCTGTCCTGGGGCGCTATTAGGAACAGTAGCAATGGTGTCAAGGACTGCAGAACTGCACTGTTCCAGCTCTCTCTCCTGCAAAGCCTGGCAAGAAGTCTTCCCACAAACTCCACCAAACCACGACAACAGCAAAACCAAAAATTAAAAGTGGAGGTCTACTGGAAAAGGTTTTACAAGTTACCCCCAAATACAGCATTAGAAATTGAGAAAGTGGAGAATGAAGTCTCCTCTAACTTCCTTGTCCTCCTTCCCTGAGGCAGGCCAAGGACCCTAGGCATGCCAGTTAGCCTCCAGTCTCCTTCCCTCTTCCCCTAAAAACTTCATGGAACAGGTGTCCTGCTCAGGACCCAGAAGGAAGAAAGGATGACAAAGCCAAAAAGAAGCCAAGTAGGAAAGTTCTGCCAAATTTGCACTTCATCACCATCAAATACAGCATCTTCCCTCTTTGGTAAATCACACTGTTTTATTATATACTTTTCATGGACCACACTAAAAATTAACACATTCCCTTTTTCTTTGGGTGTTCACTTTTGAAGGTTCTTATGACATGTAAAAACACATATTACATAAATACGTGTGTTTCCTTCTTCTTGATGTATGTTTTTATTCCAGGTGTGTCAGCTGTGAACTTTGCAGTGGTTAGGGAAGAGATTGATGTTGTCTGCCATTCTACAGCCAGAGGAACTTTTAGAAGATGGGACTAGCTTATAGGAGAGCTCTTTCACATGCAGATGGCCAGATGCAAAATTAGGAACAACCAGAGAGGCCTCCAGTTACCTACCCACCCACAGGTTACATCTGTGCCTCCCTTGGTGACTACAAAAAAGACACAGCAGAAGCCAAGTGACAAAAATGCCTTAGCTGAATGGGAACCATGGCACATGGAGGAATCTAGTGCCCACCAAGAAAATCCCACTAGCAGGTTGAATGTTAAAGCTTTGCTGACTCCAGGGTAAATACTGAGAAGCCGAGTTTAATAATACAAGCAAGATGTAAAAGGCAGAGTAGATAAAACTGGTACATCAAAGTGAAGGTGGGTTTATAAAACCAGCCATTTAATTAAGTAAGCAACAATACAGAAATAATAACCTTCTCAACAGAAAACAACATGGAGAGGGCTTCTATGTTCAACTAGCAGAGAGAAACTTTTAAAAATTCTGTGTGTTTGCTCTACCCTGGTTTGTTTGCTGTATCTTATTACTACTATCTTGAGATGTTTATTTTCGAATGAGAGAGAGCAAAAGACGAGTTTGGGTTTGGATGGGCAAGGAGAGGAGTATTAGGAGGACTTGGGGGAGGAAAAATATCAGAATATATTATACAGAAAATATATTTTCAATAGAAATCTTTAGATGAGTTATTTTCCATAGATAATGCACTAGACTGAGCTTTTATAAAGCTCACAGACTATGCTATACCTGAAGCCAAAAGAATATACTAATGTAGAAAAGGGCATTGAGAGAAACTCAGAAATTTAGCCTAAAACTAAAGTGCATTGCCCTTCATTTAATCAAGGGAAGGGGATGCATGAGAAGTCTTAGCCATCACTTCAAAGCAGAACAAACAAGCAAATTCTGCAGGATTTTCTTTGACACCATTTTCTTACTAGAGACCCATTCCTGCATCAGTTTTTCTTATCCATCAAACTAACATTCTAGCACCATATTTCATAACAGGAAGACAGTATTAGTCCTGTATCTATGTTCTAGGAATAAAAAATGACCTTATATAAGTATACTATTATGAAAGAACTAATAAAAATGAGGCAGGCCAATACAAAAGTAAACAAGACAGCCAAATTATCTGGAATGCCCAATTTGAAAAACTAAGACTTTAAAATACTTGAACAAAAAAAGGCACTACGAGGACAGAAACACTCTTCTGTTTAATATAACTTAGTTGTTTTCAGTAGTTGTGTGTCTCTCATTTGTGGATATAAAAGAACGTTTGAATGACTGATAACTAAATATTTTACAGAGCCTAGAATAGAAGGTTTAATTACAGGGTCTGTGAGCAGGGAGCGTCAACATTCCTAAAAGCTGGACTTGTGAAAGACCATCTGTTGACAAACTGCTGGGAAAGCCACAGGGAGGGAAAAAAGTATAGCTTTAAGCACAGGATCCAAAACAAGGAAAAAGAAAAACAAGAAAAAAATTACTTAAGCAAACTGGCATCCCAGGCAGTTCCAGACAGAACTTAACTTTCAATGGTTATTATCTGAACATGTTATACTTAAAGATTGCCTGAAAATTATGCCCATGAAGTAATGGCATCTAGAGTGATCTGCGTCAGCTATCTCTGGTCAAATTACCTTTGAAAATGCAAATGAATGTATGAAAATTATAGGGTACTTAAAATTAATGTGAATTTACAGAATACTTGGATAGGGAGAAAATCTAGTTTTTAAAGTCTTTGTAATAGAAAAGAGTAAGATAAGTAGACTTGAAGCAAGGGAACTACGGGGAGATGAAAATCAACCAGCTGAAGAGAACTGACCCAAATGCTGTATAAACCCTAACGTCAGCCTGCCATTCCTGTAAATAGAGAGAACATATTCCACGTTATCAGTTCATCACTTAATGCTAAAGCTTTGTACCATTGTCCTCATCTAGAATATTGGAATAATAATACACTATATATTGTTTTTGAAATTGTACTCACCCCACACATATATGCCAGGGAACACACTAAGTCCATGCTTCTTTAGCTCTTTGAATAGTGGACATAAGGCTTGTAGGGCTGTGTCTGGTATCAAGAGTTGACAGGACACAGAGCCCTGTGCATCCGAAGCATGTGAGCTACCAATGAGCTACATCCAAGCCTTGGTCATTCAGGTAGCTTTGCTCTCTCCCTTAGTTGAGTAGATAATTTCATACTTGGTTCTTACATAAATGGCATCTCATTGACACAAGACAAGAAGCACCAGAGGGTGAGTTCTGTATTTCCCTCATCTTTTATTTCCTTCCTCATTTTAGCCCTGTGACTTCTCTCAAGCATGAAATCAACCTGTGGAGTCTGGCATTAGAATACACTCTATACAGACATTACGTATTATTTATGCATTTAAAATAATTTATTACAATATGTCATAAATCTTAAAATCTTAAGTGTTTCAGTGTTTTATGTATATAATGGCATACTTAGGTTATTTCAAATTATCCTGTTTCAAAAACACTTGTTTCAGAAATATATTAGGGAAGCCAGCCTCGGGTGGTACACACCTTTAATCCCAGCACTCGGTAGGGAAGGCAGGGGGATCTCTGACTTTAAGGCTAGCCTAGTCTGCAGAATGAGTTCTAGGATGGCCAGGGCTACAGAGGTACTTTATTCCTATTAATCATATCAAAAGCCAAAAAACTATAAAGAAATACAATATGGAAAATTCCAAACATATGCAAGTTTTAAACTGTGTCATTCTGAGTAACGCAATAAACATTTCTGTGGACCCCTCTGTCCCACCCAGTGTGTGCACGCTGTCAGTCACCTATGTGACAGCAAACTCTCTTTCAAGCTTTCCTATGTACAAGGCTAATTCTACATTATACTATCAAGGTCACATCTTGAAATGGCAGTACCAAACCATGACAAATCTTCACAGAAAGAAAAGGGAGGAAGCAGTTCAACTTTTCAAAGAGAAAGCTGGTATTCACAGGCTTTACTCGGTAAAGTGGTATAACTGTTCCAGTTTCTTAGTGCTGTTGTTAGTCTCTTAATGTACAATTTGATATCAACCTTCATCACAGGTAAGTATCTACAGAAAACCAGAATATACAGTTGGGAACTCCATCGAGCTTTAGGAATCCACAGTGGAACATGTCTCTACAGAGAAGCACCTTCTACTATACAGTGATCTAAAAACCCATTATGTGTGAATATATAAATCAATTTTAGTCTAATATTTAAGTTGATGTACATAAATAAAAGAATTCTAGCTGTGCAGTATTTGAAAAAGTTATCCATTATTCTAAATTCAGATCCATTCTAAACTCCATTGATCCAGTGTATCTTTTTTGGCAATGACCCAAATTCAAATGACAAGGGACACAGCAGGGTAACAATGCCTTGCATGAACACTTACACATTATTAAAAGTAAAGTGTTATTTGATATCCAAATCTTAAGCAGTTTGAATAACATCCCAAAATCAATTCACTAGTGAATATATCATAAGCAAAATTTTTTGTGCAAATATTTATTTTTATGTAGCATGTAGGGTGTAGTCAAAATATATCAATGCCACTTGTTAATCATTAAGCACAGCGCATGGCAAACTTAAAAGTTTCTATAGTACTCACTACAGGGGAAATTCAAAACATCTTTCCTAGAAATTAAGTTACAAAGCAAGTCACCATAAAGAGCATTGTGAAAGATGGAAATGGTGAAATTATAATTCTAAGGTGGTATAAATGCCTTTTTAAACTATAAACCTGGAGTAGAGTGGTGGACTTTATAATCAAACAATTCTGAGACTAATTTATCCTCATTGGAATGCAACAAGAGCAGATGCCACAGCCCACACTGAAGGCAGCATCAGAGCTGAACCATTTCACAAGCAAGTGCACTGCTGTGCGCACCGTGATTCTCCGAGGACCTCACAGAGCAGAGCACAGAGCAGAAGGCTGGCAGGTACAATGCAGGGAGGGTAAGTATAAAACAGGGAAGCAGAAACTTTATATTGACTTTGTCATCATGAAATGATCAAGTTGAGTAAAGACCACAATAAAATGTTCTATGCACAAGTAAGAGGACTAGCAAAACCAAAGTTTAATGCAATGGGTGTTAAACATATGACATGCTCAAGCCAGTAGACATAACCTGATAATCTCTGTGTTTGGGCTTAGTGGTTCCTGTGAGGAGAGGAGAGAAGAGGAAGTGACATGGACAGTTTGGATTTGATCACAACAGGCTAATTTCATAGTTGTTAGGAGTGAGTCAGGGAAAGAGATGAATCTGCAATCTTAACACTTGGTAGATTTACAGGCAACTATAAATTGGTCCAGCACACTTGGCTTGGTTTAGCAAGTGCTTCGAGGGGAAATACCCAAGTGCCTGTCAAGCAGTGAAGGAAACAGTGTATCCTATGGCTGCCTTCTTATTTCCTATAGAGCTCCCATGAAGGGCTTTAGGACTAACTGCCCCAGCATTCGACCAAATGGAAAAAATAGGAAATATATGAACATTGGACAAGGAAACAACCACGAAACTAGTTTAACTTTATAAAATGACATTTTCAGAGAAACTTTATTTCAAAAGAGTCACTGCCTCAGCTCTGTTTGGGGAACAAAGTATTTCTAGGATAATATAGAAACATCTTCTTTCCTGAATATCTCAGGCAAATTTCTCTCACACAAAAAAGTCAATTGTTACATTTGACTTTTCGATTTCACTTGCTTTTCTTTTTAGTAGTAATGAGGACTGAACCTAGGATCTCATGCGTACTAGCAAGTGCATTCCAACACACATATTTTCATCATTCCTCCCCTCACCATCTTTACTTTGGAACAGGGTTGCCTACACCAACCTTGCACTCTTTCTGTAGCTCAGGAAGGCCTGCCTAGCACATTGATTCTCCTCCTTCCGCAGACTCAGCTGACATTTAAACTGTTGTAAGATATCCAGAATGGCTGGAGAGGTAACAAAAGCAGGTAAGAACAGTTCCCGGCTCCAACACTGCAGCTCAAAACTGTCCAAAATTCCAGTTCTGAGGAGTCCACTGCCCTCTTTTGGCTTCCAATGGCACTGCATAAATATGGCACAAATGCACATATGAATGCACACATGCACATCATAGTCATGTCACAGAGGCCTTTGTATTGAACCAGACTTGAAGTGTCCCAATAAACAGAAGGGACTCTACTTATTTTCAGCTTAATTATCTTAATATGCTAGCATACATTATTATTTATATCACTTAAAGTGGAAATTTAAGGAGAATTATCACAATAAGAAACTTAGGAGAATCATATGAAGTTTTCAGGTCATTAAGGAGGTTTCTGATTTATTCAGACCACATTTAGCTAGTATAGAAGCTACTCTGACCTCAGGAGAGTTAGAGGTACGTGTTTCTGCTGAAGGAGTCAGATGTATGGGCAACAGCTGGGAAAACACAATCCTTTCATCTTGGAATGAAAGCAATTTCTTTCTCTAATCTGCAGTGCTGACATGCAAGCAAGTGTAAGCAGCGGTGTAGAGCATAGAGCTCATAGCTCTGACCCCCACACTACCCAACACAGGCAGCACTGGAGAGTCCGATGAGCACCTGAGCCACAGAACGTGCCCTTTTCCATCAGTTTTCTTCTCTTCTTCCCTCCAAGGATGACCACTATGGTCACTGTACATATATGCGAAATATGGGTAGAAGTTTAAGTGATCTCTGGATTTTCTCTTGTAGAAAACATAAAATGAGGAAACATTGGGTATAATAACAGAAAAACACCCATCTTCTCTCTAAGCAGGTTATGGCTTCACAAGAGTTTCAAGGTTGTTGATAGATAGGAATGATAAAAACAGAAGACATTCATCTCAGTGATCGCTCTTCGCTCAATAGGACAGAAAACACTGATTGCCAAGATCTAATCTAATTTACCAAATCAAGATCTAATTTAGTTTTTAAGTTGTCTATCAGAAACATCTTTTCCAAAAAAGCTACAAGGGTCAAAGGTGAGGAATCTGCCCTATAAAACCAGCACATTGCTCACATGTCCCATCTCTGCCTTGCTCTGGCAAACATACAAATATCAGGAACCTGAAAATGTATCATGTCAAAGAATTCCCATGCTTTACTTACATGGTCACCAAATAATGCTATGAGATTAATGTTATCTGTAGTTTACAATAAGGAACTTGAAGCTTAGGAAGGGTAGGATCCTGCCCCAATGTACACTTCATAGTCTAATTCCAAAGACCCCCTTTTAAAGAAATTAAGTCAGGTATAACAAATATTTCTTTCATTAAAGCTCCTAAGCTACATCATTATTTCCCATCACCACCTGAACTGTTGGTTACAATGCTATCCTGTCAGTGTCAGCCCACGGGCATCCTCACCAGTGCCAGGTCACACTGTTCTCGTCTACAACAGGAGAGCACAGCATGTTTAACATGTTCATGCAGCAGTGGCATTTTCTGTTATATTTCCTAAAACTAGTGATTTATAGACACAGAAACATTTATGGACATAGAACACCAAACAAGGAGACCCTAGTTTTAGCCTGAGCAACACTGAGTAAAACATTATAGTCTCATGTTTTAGAAATTCATTTGTACATAAATTCACCTACACATCACTTTACACTAATGGAATTACTTGGTCTGAACATTTAGAGTTATAAAGCTACTGGGAACAACTTGCTGGCATGCAGTGGAAGATGCAGCTTAGCAGCTTTGGCATGGTGAAGTTTGGTGGTGCACTAAGGCCTAAGCAGAGTGCTGCAGGAAAACAATTACTCCATGCAAAAGAGCTATGGGGATAGAAATGTTGGTCAATAATCAACTACACTCACAACTGGAATAACAAGGTCATTTCTCCACCTCAACTCCCAACCAGTGTTGGGAAACACAAGTAACAGATGTTGCAGAAACATCTGGATAGAAAAAAAGAGCCAATACCAGACTCACTTTATTTCCATAAAGATACCAGGAAGAAAATAAAAACAGGCTCCATCAGCCTGAGCTTACAGAAGTACTGCACAAAGCAGGTGCAGTTGTACTAAGAAGCATAAAATCCGAAAAATCTCCATGGGAATGAGATATATAAATGACCTTAAGCAAATTAAGAGAAGAGGCATGGTGCCATATGCTAGTCATCCCAGTATTTAGCAGGTAGAGGCAGGAGATCAGGAGTCAAGATCATGATCAGATACACAGTAAATTCAAGGCCAACGTGAAACCCGGTCTGAAGAGATTAAAGGGGGAAAAAGATGCTCCATAGCATAATCTTACCAAACACAATACAACACAACACAAAAAACACTAACAACAAAACCCAAAACCCTTAAAGCAACAACCCAATAATTAAACACCACTTCCAGTATAATGCTGAGAATTTGAGGTGACTGATGAAATGAAGGAGTCACCTGCACAAGGGTATTTTCCAGTTGTGTAACCATTCATGAGGATCTAGAAGGGCCACAGAGTTATTTTTGGAATACTAGAAATGTTACTTTGTGTTTGGAATAGTGGTTTCATGGAAGTATATTCCCACAATTGAGCACTTAAAACCTTTAATTTTATGCTAATTTTATGAACACAAATGGGAATATTTATATAGTGAACACACACACACAATATAGAGTCTAAGGGGAAGTGATAAATAGGACTAAGTCTTTGTACAGTGATTTAGTAAGTACGCACCTACTGAGTTCTGCTCTACTTATTTTTCTGTTAGAGGTGACCATGTGTAAAGCTAACCTAATGGCTGCAACAATAGAGCCAGAGTAAATAATCAGCCCTTGGAACCTCCCTCCTAAGAAATATTACCCTGTTAACACTCAGGAGAGACCATGGCTCAGCATCCTTCAGATACCTCATAAGCTCCTTCAAAAGGACTGTTTTAAGAAGTGGAAGCTACAGTTGCAGTCGGTTGAAAATTATTTGTTTGCTTTCGGTTATTTCCCACTCAAAGTCTTATGTATTTCTAATGCCTTCCGATGGTCTGTGAGTTCTCTAAGGCTGAGAGCAGAGACAAGACACAGTGATACTTGATAGTGTAACAAGATGACCACAGCTGTCCTAACTGGAAAAAAAAATAGCAGTCATCATTTGCAAATAATCCACTGACTTTCAAAATAGCTTTTAAGTCAGAAGTGCTCACTGCCTCTCCTTTTCCTTGTTATGGTTGAGTCACTGCATTATCTGATGCTCTTCTCACCATAAAACTCCACCTCATGATAAAAGCCCCCAGTAATGCAGCGTTCCAGATGTTTCACAAGGCTGGGTGGTAGAAATCTATGGCCTTTTTGTCATTTCAAATCTGTTCTTTGTGTAACTCCCTGCTTCTAGGCAGAAGGGACAGTAAGTACTGGACAGTCAAGCTGTCCTGCTAGTGTGTGAGTGCTGCTGAGGATGAAGTCCGACTCCTTCACTTCCACAGGGCTTCCACATTTAACTCAGGTGGAGGGTGAGTCTTCCAGACTTAACACTTGGACTTCCTTCTTATCATCAGTAATGACAATGAGAAATTACTGTTTGTGTGTACCCAGGAGTACAATAAAGGCCAGGTGTCATAGTGAATATTACCAAATATCACATGATACATTTAATGCCTATTACATGTTAAGTTGGCAAGTTGCTGCCTTTACTAATCTTGTAATATTAAGTCAGAAAATTATATTTCAACTTAATGTTTTTATTTTGACCACATTCAAAGATATTGAGTTCAAGTAAAAAAATGAACCATTATTTCTTTAAAGCATATAAAATGCAGATATAATGATGCTAATTGTATTAAAGTTTCCTTCGTGCTAATCAAGGAAACAATTAAAGGAGTGTTAACCATAAAAGTAAGACTATACTATCATTAATAAAAGAAAAAAATTACCTTAATTTTTTTAAACTTCAGAAATAGGCCGTGTGCATGGTAACCTAATGCTGATTGTATAAAGTATGAACTATGCAGAGGCTTTACAGCTGGTTTTGATTGGCTTCCTTTGTTTAACATTAAGAGTTAACTTCCAGAAGACACATACAAGTTACACATCCTACAGGTAATGATTGCCAGATGCAGGCGCTCTTTCTGTTATTGTACCTGATATCGTAAAGGAGTTAATATGTTGGAAGAAGGAAAAAACATGACTTGGGAGGATATTCTAGAGGACCCTGTGACACAAAGGTTCCTCCCAACTGCACTGACTAGTAGACTCTTCTGTGGATGCATATAGAGGCAAGAGACTGACAAGACTATCTTCCTCAAGTGTGCTTAACTCTATGTTTGAGATTGGCTCTCTCACTGACCTGGAACTTGCTGCCCGGGGTAGACTGGCTAGCCAGTGAGACACAAGCATCCTCTGCTTCTGCTTCACCAGCACTCAAATTACAAGCGGAAACCACCTCACTTACCTGTGGACCCAGGTTCTACCACAGCTGGCACTTTATGTGGATCGTGGGGATTGAACTCAGCTCCTCATGCTTGTATGTCAATCGAGTCCACTTCCCAATCCCCATTTTTGTACTCTTTAAATACAGTGCATACGGTTAAAGATTTTAAAAACTAAATTCAACACTTTCAATTATTAACTCCTTGTTGTCAAAATGATTAAGTTGCAGCCTCCTCAAGTCCAATGCTTCCTTAAAAAAGCATCTATGAATAAAACCTAGCAAGTCCTGGAACCCCACAAGTCCAGTGTCTTGGCAGGCTGCCAGAAATAGCTCTTCTGCCCTGAAACTAATTTCTGTACTGATACTAGCCTATCATCTAACAATAGAAGGTGAGAATTGAACTCAGAACTTTAAATAGCTTGAGGTACCGAGTGCAGTGTGGTGGATTTTTTTATCCTTCTTTCAATTTCTTCCTTCTCATGCAGGTTGTGCCCAAACTGTTACCTTGCCCATGTCTTCCGATGTTGCAGAATTATCTCAAGTCACTGTATGCTGAAACATCACCACCTCCAATGACAGCATTGAGCTTCTTCCCTCCATAATCTCTTTCCTACTCTTTGAACCACTATGACAACACTGTTAAATATTATATCTTCAGAACCACTATTTTATTGGTAATACAATTTTTCCACTAGGGATCAGAACTTCTCATTTGGGACAGAAGTCATTTTCTACAGTCCCTAACATTGGATTCCACTACTAAAGGTATTGAGAACTATATCTGAAAATAAGTAAACGAGGGGCTGGAAGTTGGTTCATTTATTAAACGCACAAATTGCTTTTGCAGGACATTGGTTTGGTTCCTCACACCCAATATAGACTCAAAACTGTCCATAACTGCAGTTCCAGGGGACCCAGTGCTCTCTTCTGAGCTCTTTAAAGGGTGCACACACACACACACAAAAATACAGGCAAAACACGCATGTGTATAAAATAACAATAAAATATTTGTGAGAAGAATAAATAAATGAAACCCTGTTGTATCTGCATGAGTAAAATGTCAACATAGTTGTACCATGATAATTTTCATATATATATAAAATCAAGTGTAATATTATTGCTAGGAAAAAAACCCATGAACTTAAAATTAGAGAAAGATGAGATTAAAAGTGGCATAACTATCTTTCTGCCTAAAATATCATACAATTTAAAGATGTATTTATCGGGGGAGAAAAGAAGAAATCAAAACACTCCTAGAAAAACGGAGTGGGGGGGATCCAATAGTGAGCCAAAACTTTGAGGAATTCTTCAAAGACAGAAATTAAATAAAATCAGATGGGTGGAAGAACTGACTGAAAACCACAATTTAAACCATAAGAAAGACAGGACTGCCAGGTAAGCAGGATCTATCCAGGGAGGCTGCAGACTGTAAAAAAGGAGACAGCAGTCTGTGGCTCCTGCAGAAAAAGAGGTGACTTATCCAGAAAGGAATCAAATTTTTTTTCTGAGAGTTGAAAGAAGTCTGTGAACAACTCAGTCCCAAGATCAGGAGAGTACACGTAAAGACTATGTGTTCCTAGAACCTCACAGTTCACTGCCCAGTGTTGAGCAGATCCGCATGGGCTCTTTCCTCAGTCCTGACATCAGATAACACTCCAAGCATGTGCACCCACCCCTTAGCTTGAGCCTGTATATGAGGGTGAGCATCCACACACAAGTATGCACTGCTTTATCACGGAGGTAGTAGTGGGAAGAGGAAGGGACAGACCACAGAGGGCATTGATTTCCAGCACGAAACTCTTTAGGATCATAGCATTCTAACCTTTAAGCTGGAAAATGAAGATGTTAGAAAATTGATTAAGATAAGGTAAGAAAGGTATTATATAGAACAATTACCTTGATACATAACTTCAAGCTATTTAGCTTCACTAAACACTAGAAGAGTTAATATTACTTTCAAAACCATAACTCACTGTTTATACTATCCCTGGTATATAGTGTATGCAGTATTTAAAAAAAATAAAGAAAAGAAAAACGCAAAGATAATTTCCATCTATCCTGAATGAGATACATGAGAATAAAACTTAAACTCTATGAAAGAATTCGGCATAGACAGAGCTCTGAATAGCAACAGATCAGACATCAGGGTGAAAAATGAACTCGAGTACTACACTTGACTGAATTGAATAAAATACTGATGGGAAGTACTGAGAGTAAAAAAATCACATGGGTAGAAATATTGAAATTAGAGATAATTGTGTATCTTGGTAAAACAAGCATAGGACCTAATGCCCAGTTCTGATACCCAGCATACAAATGTCAGCTGGGTATGGGAGGACATGTCTACAACCCCAAATCAGAGAGCCTCAGATTCACCGAAAGACCCAAAGAGCAGTAAATGCCACATGGCAGCCTCTGGTGTGCATATAACACGTGCACCCAATATGCACAGGTGTACGCATCGGCAAGAACACATAAATACCTCTACATACACTAATATGATCTGACAAACATGTTCACTAAGAGGAATAAAGATAAATACTAAAGGGATGAACAATTAGAATATAGCAACATATGATGAGAATTATATACTATGATGAGGACAGTACAGAATAAGAAAATTTCAGTATCAGAAAACCTATTAACCTTACACAAAGAGAGCCATGGGGAAAAAATTGCATGTTAATAGTCATAGACTCTGAGAGCAAAACAGGTATGACATAAAGTAGTCTCTAAATAAAACTTCTAAGATATCAGAAGAAAGCAACCTGCTTCCATTTAGTACCAACTGATTAATAATATAGTTCTTAACAGAGAGATGGTAGAGCCCTTTCCAACTAAACCAAAACCACATGAATAACTAGAGTATGTGTATATATGTGTGTGTATATATGTGTGTGTGTCTATGCACACACTTATAGCCTCCAGCTATATATATATATATACACACACACATGTATGAAAATATATATAGCTATATAAAAATAAATATAGCTATATATAAATATATATAAATAAATATAGCTATACATAGCTATATATAAGCTATATATATATACATATATACATATATATGGAAATATAGCTGGAGGCTATAAGTAGGCAGGTTATTCAGGTGGCTCAAAATATGTAAAAGTAGCTAGTAACATGAAATCAACAGAGCAGTGGAGTTCACTATATGGAACATGCAAGTTGCATACAAATTCTAGGTACAAAGGTTCCCCATGCTGATAAAATGGTCCAGCACTTCTCAAGAGCTCTGTGGTAATATATATCAACACACTCATGGGACAGTGTTATACTCTGGGGAATTTGCCATGTTCTAAGGCTATCTGTGGAAGCACCCTTGATTTGCTATAGTAAAAAACTAGAAGAAAATGTCCATTTAAACAGCTGATTATGTATTCTCTTATATTCTATTAATTAATGAATATGAATAAGATTAGAAATCATGGAAATAAGAATGTAATGGTAACATGTAATTAAAATAAGAAGCAAGTAGCAGGAAGTGAAAATGTGATTCTTATTTCAAAAGATAGTAGTAAACAATAACCATATGGTTATAACTTTTGCCGTGTACTTGGGGAGAGTGGCATGGATGCTACAGAGGAAGGAAAGGATAGAAAAGAATAGACGATAAAAAAAGGGGGGGGGATATAAAGTTTGCAAGACCAAAGGGCCTCTCTTCCCAATGATGGCCAACTAGGCCATCTTCTGCTACATATGCAGCTAGAGACACGAGCTCCGGGAGTACTGGTTAGTTCATATAACGCCAGGGCCAAGAAGTGGGAGTGGGTGGGTAGGGGTGTGTGTGGGTGGTCTGGGGGACTTTTGGGATAGCATTTGAAATGTAAATGAAGAAAATACCTAATTAAAAAAATAAATTATAAACAAAACAAAACAAAAAAGGGGGGGTGTAAGGAAGACCCAGGCATTGCAGTATTTGCCAAGGGAGCATGGGGACCTGAATTCAGAGAGATATTCAGCACCCATATACAAAGTGGCCCTAATCCTGGTGCTGAGGAGGCAGAGGAAGGATGGCCTTTGCAGGCCAGCCAGTTTAGTTAAGTCAATGAGTTCTGGATTCTGAGAGAAAAGCTGTCTCAAAACTAAGGTAGAACAAGCAACTAAAAAAGACACGCAACATGGACCTCTGGACCCTCACGCAGGTGCACACATGTACCCATATGCACACAAAGTGGCCACAAATGCTATCATGATATAGTCATGTAAATTACAGACTTTATATGAGTGTATGATGATCAGGACTTATGTCTTTATTTAATTCTCTCATACATTATATTCCAACAACAGTTTCCCCTTCCTCCATTCCTCCTATTTCCTCCCTGCATTTTCCCTCTTCCCCAGATCCACAAATCTGTTTCCCTTCAAAACAGCAGTTTTCCCAGGAATATCCACTAAACATGACCCAATGACACAGTAAGACTAGGCACAAAACCTCACAAGGCTGGAGGATACAACCCAGGAAGAAAATGATCCTAAGGGCAAGAGAGTCAGAGGCAGCTCTCATATCCACTGTTGGGACTCCCATAAGAACACGAAGCTACACAATTATAAGATAAATGTAGAGGACCTACAGACCCACAAAGGGTTCATGTTTGTCCCCTCAGTCTCTGTGAGTCCCTATGAGCACTGCTCAGTTGATTCTGTGAGATGTGTTCCCATGGTGTCATCTACCCTCTGGATCCTACAATCCTTTCTTCCTCTATTCTTCTGGGTTCCCCTGGCTGTGGATCTCTGCATCTGCTCCCATCAGGTGCTGGATTATACCCGTCTGATGATGACTGGACTAAGTACTGATCTATTAGTACAGGAGACTATCACAAGGAATAACTTTGCTGACTTAATTTTTTTAATAGTCTTGTTTGGTTCTGGCCTGGATCTCTAGGCTGTCCTGCCTCTGGTTCCTGGTCATTTAGGCAGTGTCAGGCTTGTTTTATGGGCCTCAAGTTGGATCAGTCATTGGGTGGCCACTCTCACAAATTCTGTACCACCAGCACATCTTACAGGAAGGACGGCTTATATAGGTAGAAGGTTTTGTGGCTGGTTGATGTCCAAGTCCTACTGCTAGGAGCCTTGCCTGGTATAGAAGATGGCCAGTTCGGGCTCTGTAACCCCTATTATTATGAGACTTCACTAGAGTCACTCTCATAGATTCCAAAGAGTTTATCTTTTACTTATAACTGAGTACATGCCATATTTGTCTTTCTAGGCCTTGGCTACCTCACTCAGGATGATCATTCCTAGTTCTATCCATTTGCCTGCAAATTTTATGATGTCATTGTTTTTAGTAATTGAGGTACATCTAGGTTGTTTTCAATTTCTGGCTTCTATGAATATAGCTGCAATGAACATGGTTGAGCAAATGTCCCTGTGGTAAGATAGAGGGATACTTGGGTATATGCCAAAGAGTGGTATAGCTGGGTCTTGAGGTAAATCAATTCCTTATTGTTTGAAGAACTGCCATATTAATTTCCCTAATGGTGGTACAAGTTTGCACTCTCACAGGCAAAGGAGGAGTGTTCTTGCTCCATATCCTATCCAGCGTGAGCTGTCACTTGTTGTTTTTAATATGAGCCATTCTGATAGATGTAAGATGGAATCTCAAAACAGTTTTGATTTGCACTTTCCTGATGACAACGGATGTTGAACATTTAAGTGTTTAAGTGTTTAAGATGTGAAATTGGTGAAAATCTTTCCCATTCTGTGGGCTGCCATTTTGTCCTATTGATAGTACCCTTCACCTTACAGAATCCTTTCAGTTTCATGCGGTCCCATTGATTGATTATTGTCCTTAGTGCCTGTGCTATCAGTGTTTTGTTTAGGAACTTCTCTAGTATGCTAATGAGTTCCAGGCTACTTCCTACTTCCTCTTTTATTAGGCTTAGTGTGTCTAGTTTTATGTTGATGTCTTTGATGTACCTGAACTTAAGTTTGGGACAGGGTTACAGACAGCCCTCATATACACAAAAGACAAAGGGGTTAATAAATAAATCAGGGAAACAACACCCTTCACAATAGCCATAAATAACATATCTTGGGATAATTCTAACCAAACAAGTAAAAGACATATATGACAAAAACTTCAAATCTTTGAAGAAATAAATTGAAGAAGATCTCAGACGATGGAAAGATCTTCCCTGCTCATACACTGGTAGAATTAACATGGTAAAAATGTCCATTCTACCATAAGCAATCTACAGATTCAATGAAATCTCCAGCAAAATGCTTCACAGACCAATTCTCAATTCACAGGGCAACTCTCAATTTCATATGGGAAAAAAAAAAGCAGGATAGCTAAACCAGTCCTGGCAATAAAAGAACTTCTGGAGGTATCACCATCCCAGGTCAAGCTATACGAAAGAGCCATAATAATAAAGCCTATGTGTTACTGGCATTGAAAGACAAGTTGATCAATGGAATCCAATCAAAGACCCAGATGTATATCCCAATTTCTTATAAAGAAGTCAGAAATACACACGGGCAAAAGGACAGCATCTTCAACAATGGTGCTGGTGTAACTGGATGTCAGCATGCAGAAGGATGATCAGGATTTAACACAAAGGATGGACATCAAAATGTTCATGATGATCCCAAAGAGAATATTACTGTAAAATGTGATGACTTTTCTTTGTTTTTTTATGCATACTACAGTGACCCAGGTGTACTCTTATCACTGAAAAACAAAAGCTGTTTTCCCTACATGAAAATCAAAATGAGGAGAGCCACAAGATGGGGGCTGGGGGATAACAGATCACTGTAGGATAATATTCAAAATTTAATTAGCTAATAAAATAAAATTTAATTTGATAAAATGAAAAAATAAAATTGAAATAGTTTGGCTTTATCCTTCCAAGAAGTCTATTTTTCCATGACAGTCACTTAAACACCTGCTAGCTCATACATTTATCTGGATCCATGTAGGTTGCAGGAAGAATGACCATGTAGAAATTGTCTGCTTTTTTTTTGTTTTTGTTTTTTTTTGTTTTTTTTTTTTTTGTTTTTTGTTTTTTGAGACAGGGTTTCTCTGTGTAGCCCTGGCTGTCCTGGAACTCACTCTATAAACCAGGCTAGGCTGTCCTTGAACTCAGAAATCTGCCTGCCTCTGCCTCCCAAGTGCTGGGATTAAAGGTGTATGCCACCACACCCAGCTGAAATTGTCTGCTTTTAATCACAAGCTACAACATGGGTAAATTTTCCAGAGGTAAATGAAATTCAATGTTAATGAATTTGAGCAACTAATACAGGCTCCCATGTACTAACATTACTTTGAAATTGCAATAATCTCAATATATCTCGAGGTATAGTTAAGTCTTAGGTGTAAGCATCCCTTACATATGGTGGGGTATGCTGTAGCAGTTATTGCTGCAAATCAAGTGTTTCTTCCATATTTACTTTGGTTTTCATTACAAAACATAGATGGTCTACCACACTAAAGCAGAATTTAAAAACAAGGGAGACTTAGTTGAACATGTATTGTCTAATATTTAAAAACCCTTAAAAACTGTTAAGAAAACCCTTCTAAAACATGTACATCCTCCATTTATCCAGTTCTGAAACTTCGTTTTAAAGATAGAGAATACTTAACCTACTGTTGTGTAAAAATGTATTTGCATTGTTTTTTAAAGTGATAAAGACATAACAGAATGTTCAGCATTTGAAAGTAAAAAGCTAGAAAAGAAAACTGTTTCTCCTACAGCTACAGAAACTGACCTTGGTGATATGGAAAAAAGAAAAACAAAATGATAAGAAAATTACTCACTGTATCTAGCACAGTGTTTTAAATGCCAGTGCTCACACGGTCACTGAAATCCTTAAGAGCCAAGGACACTGCGGGGATAAAATCAGGAGCAGAGATGGGGAACAAGAAGGGAACACTCCTGAGTGAACACTGGACCAAAGCTACCATGGGCACCTGTGATACTTGTGGGGACATGTCCACTGAAGGTAGGGTGGACCACCAGGAAGGTGTGGATGCCACAAGGGGATGCACCCCTGTGCTTAGAGCAAAGCACTCACAGACGCCTTGTATAAAGGAGTGAAGTAGCTTCAAATGGAATTCAGAAAAAGACAGTATGTTGGGACTAAAACACACAGGCAAATTTTATTCATAACTAAGGAATGTATATAAAAGACAAAAGAAAATCATGTACTGATTTTTAAAACATGTAGATTGGAGAAATAGCAATACAACTTACAATAGCAATACCACATACAGCCTATTTAACACTGTAATTATCAATTGCAGTATAAAGAATGCCCACCACCATGTGCAACTGCTTTTGCTAATGCAACATTTAGCCATCCTCATTTTAGCTGACCTCAAGGACTGAAGATGTGTGTTCATTTGATGACCAGGATACCACACTTTTCTACTGCCTCATCTCTTTGCCTGGGTCTTCTTTTCTTCAACTTGTGGAAGGCAGAACATCATATGGGACACTTTCTAGTTTCTTTTATATCTTCTCTCATTATCTTCTCTTCCTATGTGACCTCAAGCCTTGCATGTGTTTTACATGTTCATGATTTCTGGGTGGACAGGTACCCTAATGTTGTTATATATACCACTCTTCACAAATACATTTGTACACACTGATAGTCCATTAGTAAAGGCTGAGGAAAGTTTGGACCTACCAGTTTGATTCATTGGGCTTAAGGAATAAAGTCATTTCTATATCAAAGAAATTCAAGAGCTCTTCTAAAAACTGTAGCCAGTTACCCAGGAAACAGCTGATAAAATATCCCTAGTTTTAATGCAAAGGTCATCTAATGATTTCTCATAGCTAAAAACACCAAGCCAGAGCCTAGCTTTAATGTTTCAAGACAGGCTGCCTCTCATTAGGGACTAATATAGTTGGTGACTCAGAGTTGAAAGCAAAGCTTCTTTACCATTCTGAAAATCCTGTGACACTTATAAATTACACAGAATCTATGCTGCCCGTATGCGATAATGGGAAGAACAAAGCCTGGACTATAGCATGCGTGCTTACAATAGAATGCACTGGATCTTTAAATCCGTGTTTAAGACCCACTCACTCATCAGGGAAACAAAACAAAAGTGCTGATAATTCTCCTGGTCATCTAAGAGCTGTGACAGAATGTCTGAGTTACTTTTCAGTTGCTGTGATAAAATACCATGACATAAGCAATTTATAGAATCAATAGATTATTTTGCTCTTATGGTTCCAGAGGTTAGAGGTCCATGATGGCAGGGACAGAGAGAGGCAGCAGACAAGGAGGCTGGAGTTAGAATGGAAGAACGCACATCTTGAACCACACACAGGAAGAAGAGAGCAAACTGAAAACGGCAAGAGGCTTTTGAGATCTCAAAGCCCACTCCCATGACAGAGAAAGAGAGGGAGAGAGGAGAGGAAGGGAGGGAGAAATGCATTAACTTACTATTTTTATGACACCAAAACATAACCTCCAAGAGAGTTTTGATTTACATATTGTTATAGTAGCCACAACACCAAAATAAATAAGTAAATAAGTAATTCAATCAATCAATCAAATGATTATCATGTTCCTTAGCAAATCTTTGATGAACAAACATGCAGCTGAGCCAGGACGTAACTAACAGTATCTATCCAATCATCCCCATCTCTTGTATGCAGAGTGCATGTGAAGAAACGGGCAGGGCACTCCTGGCAAGTAAGATGAACCCTCAAGTCTGCATGTTTTAAGAGTTACATCTTAAGACTGCACCAAAGGAATCCAAGTAGTTGCAGAATGTTGTACTCATGAGCCTGACAAAACATCAAACTAGAAACTATTCAAAACTCACTGCCTGCTCTAGCCATTTCAGCCAATTTGGACCCCGGAAGAGTAAGAAAAAAGACAGGTGAATGCTTGCTCAGTTACATACAAGAGCAATGCCTTTTTTAAAAACAAAAAACAAACAAAAAACAAAAAAAACTCAAGCTTCTAAGTAAAAAAAGAATAATGTGAAACAAAATAGAAGCCAGTCAACTTCCCAATAAAGAATGTCAATATCTATTCCTATTGATAAAATACCAGAAGAAACAAATATCATCTAACACTCTATATTTCCTACTTTCAACAAAAAGACACAATGCTCAGTTAAATAATCAGAACTACAGATATATATAGAAAAAAAAGCTTTATGGACAGTGTTTATAAAATGCAGAATTTCCATTTCAACTTTATAAAGAGTCTGGGACATTTCCAAATTGACGATTGAAATTTATGAAGACTGTGGACAAACAATGTCCCCAACAATAACTACCTGACCTATGACTCCTGGAAGTGACAAGTTCTTCTCAGGAGATGATACCAGAGAAATAACTAAAGAAACCTGAGAACTCATTTCTAAGAATGTGGTTCATTCTTGGGTGAACTTCATAATTCTGAAATTATCACCACATGATCACAAAAAGGGCCGCATGAGCAACATAGGAGAAATGATCTGGAGGTCAGGAAAACTTCTTCTACTGTTCACTGTCTTATGCTTGTTCTCCTGCATCCCTCTGGGTATCTTTTTTGCCTCCACCCCCACCCCAGCATCCATTCTGGGAACCAAGATAAGATGACTTGTCATTTTTCACTCTATCCCATCTGAGACAATGCCTGCAATGGTAGGTAACCAGGAAGTGCTCCTCACTGGAGGAACAATTTCTTTTGTCAGAGAAGATGGTTAGGAATATAAAACCTGTATGTAAGATGAAAAGAAATAAGGAAGCAAGACACAGCAAGAACACTATAGTTGCCATGACAAACAACACAGACTTCTCTGTCCTACATTGAAAATGTTCAGGTTTTAAATACAAACATAATGTTCTTTGTAAAGAGACATTTCATCGTTTGAACATTCTGAAGTTTGCAAAACAACAATTCTATTATGAACAACTTTATATTTAGTCTTCTTTACTGACTTCCCAAGCTTAAACATAAATATTCAACCTTAGTGGAAAAGTTATCCTAATAGTGATCACTGCTCACTTTAGTGAGACACAAAATAATGAAATGAAGGGATGGCTGGAGAAATGGCTCAGCAATTAAGAGAGCCTGCTATCTCACAGGATCTGGGTTCAGTTCCAGCATTCACATGGCTGCTTACAACCATTTCTAACTCAGTTCTAGGGTACCCAAGCCCTCTTCTGGCCTCTGTGGGCACTGTACACGTGGTGTACATACACAGAAAAACACTTGTACAAAAAATAAGTAATTTTTAAAAAAACTATTGAGCAGATTTCACTACACATACTAGTCACCTGTATCTCTGCTATAACAACAATGTATACATTTACTCCACATTAGACAGTATGTATTCCTCAATTAAAGATAATCTGAAACTCATCTAGAGCTCCAAACACTGTCACTACAACAGTTGAGGCTTTAACACCCCAGCTTCCAAAAGTGTGGGTTTCAATGACAAACCTGACAACAGCAGAAGCTTGCTGAATGTGTAACAAACAAAAACTAAGTTGACATTAAACGTGTAATCAATCTGAGGTGTGTCTGGCAGGCTCACTGGCATTGTATGGGGCAATTCACGATCACCACAGTCCTGGACTAGTTTTGGTGTCACACCAAGAAACACCAACATTACCTGAAACAACTGGAGACATAACTCCCTGTACATGAAAGTTCTGCCTTTCCAGAAGCACGGTCCTTTAGCAATAGCAAAGGGGCTTTGACTATTTCCCGATCACCACTCCTCAGTGGGAACAAATTAGTCTGTCTTTGGACTGTACTGTGTTAAATGCTTGATTTTAAAATTGCTGAGTTCATTTGAAGTTCATAAGTGAATTTTGGTTTAGAATTAGAATATATTTTCCAATAATTTATTGATCAATCTTTAAAAATGTTGAAGATGTTCTAAAAATGCAGTGTTATACATCCCTCTGACTGAATTTTTATGTAAGTTTAAAAAGCACATCAAATTTCCATTATTTAATTTTTTTAAATACGTGATAAAAGTGTATAAATAGAAAGGAATTGCTTTAGTTTTTTAAAGATTTATTGTCAGTGAATATTTGATTTATATATCATAGATATACAGGTGAGGTCTTGTAAGAATTTCCTAGGTAAAAACGGATGGTTGGAAACTGTGAGAAGCCCTGACTCAGAGCAATTCACAAGAAACACTGAAAGCACCACACTTCAGATCTCCCCAACAGTCTCCTTTACCCTCCCAGCAAGTGACGATCGAAGCCTTGCTTCATTTCTTCAGAGCTTGCATAACTGAACATGGGGTTATCTCGATGACCCAAAGAACAAACTCACACAAGTGTCATCATCTACTGAACTTGAGGGTGAGGGAACTGTGCATATTACACAACACCAGCTACAAAGTCAATTCTAAGAATCCTTGTTTAAAAAACCTTTTTCAATTCCTTCAGTCTATGCTTCTTACAAATTTTGTCAATTGCAAAGTGGTCCCCCCGGTTGGCTATGATGGTGTCACATAAGTAATTAGATAACCTGTGACTCCAGGGTAGAAAATAAGATGGAGTGATATATGTTCTGGGGTACTTCTACAAATTTATTGAATGGAAATCTATTTCTATAGCTACTAATAACTAAAACTCAACACTTCAATATCAGAAATAGTGAACACTAGGTGTCAGTGTAAGAAATGAAAAAATATTTTTTTAAAAACCTGTTGTTTCCAATCAGGTGTACAACAAAAAATATGGAAACCAGCTGTGGCCACATTTACTTATAATTGCATAATTCAACTAACAAGCCAATCTTCTTTTTAAACACAAGTTCCTGCTCCCAAACCACCAAGAGTTTAAAGTCAGATTGAGCTGATTATTAAATGTTGCAGGTGATTTGTGACCTCAGTTATATAAAGAAGTCACAGCAAAATTTCATTTCTAAGGATATATTTTGAAGACAATTTTACTTTAAAGAAATAATGCTTTTTAAAATATATAATGCATTTAATACTAGTATGGTCTAAAAGTTTTATGCTATATGTTAGGAAAATTGCTTCAAAATTTTGTGGGGTAGCTTTTAAAGGCTATCAGGCATAAATGCTTTTCTGGCACATGAAAGGGTCCAGTTTCCAAGTCCATTGTGACAAAACTAGACCCAACGCCCCATGAAAACATACCGAATGAAAGGCTTCCACATAAGTGTCCAGATATTTAAAGTTAAGACACTCCAGGGGTTGGGTCACATAAATCGATACTGTTTTAAAATTTAAAACTAAAACCAAAAACATTAAGATACTTGAAAGCTAATCCACAAATCAGAAGATATGAGTCTTGGAACTACAATTGAATCTTCCCAAATCCTGGGACTCACAGAGTATTTCTAAAATAACTTGGAGGTGATATCTCCCATGTATAACCCCAGTACATGGGAGGCTAAAGGGAGTGGGATGCTGAGGATCCAAAGCCAGCCTGGGCTACAGAGTGAGCCACAGTCTAAAAGAATAACAACAAAGGCAAAGTACAGCCAACTACAAATGCTAAGGACATGACTCGAGCTGCTGCCTGATGCTGGCATCAAGGTCACAGAGCAACAGCTTCTCTATAGGCTTCTCAGGACCAAGGCTTAAAAACGAGTACCTAAAAGGAAATTATGTTAAAATTCATAGAGATGATTATCATTAGCAATAATAATGAAAGAAAAGGATAATATTGATATAAGGCATCATATTGTATAAAGTACAACATCATTGCTCACCTGTGATCTATATTCACATGTTTGGAAATGTGTTGGGAGACTCTGCCATAAATTATAAAACCTATTATTGCTGAAGAAGGAGCAAAGGAAGCACAGTGCTCGCCACGGCAACAGAAACTCTGTGCACACCAGAGACAGGACAAAGCATTGAATGTCTTTCTGGATCAGCATAAAGACTTCAGCCGATTTACAAATAAATTTCTGTCTGTGTCTATGTTAATGTGTGCTGGTGCCCACCAAGACCAGAAGGGGCCTGATATCCTGGGGCTGCAGTGTATCCTGTTGTGAGAATGACATAGGACCTCTGGCAGAACAGCAAGTGCTCTTAACTGCTGAGCCATCTCTCAAGGCCATAGCTGACATTCTTCTTGTTTCATGGATAGTTGTTACATTCTAGTCATCATCCCAATGGCTAACACTGAATGAACTGAAAAAAATATAATGTTCTTAGTGGGCCCAGCTATACAGAAAGTGACAATAACTCAAAATGGAAACAGGCAGATACATTCATAATGATTTATCTAAACCAATGTCTCAGGGTTGCAAGGTATTTAAGAATAAAAGGAGTAAAAAGTAGAGACATAAGAAATAGAAAACAAAAACTTCTGTGGCATAAAATTCAAATGCAGGAAAGTTGTTCCAAAATGCACACAACACAGCAATCAAAGGTCTGTTTGACTTTCCTGTGCCTTTGCTCTTGACATTTAGCCCAGTGATGAAGATTTTGTATGTCAGTAATTAAATGCTGCTTCCATTGGTTAACACTGTTGATCTACATGTATTATAATGAAAATGTCTTTGAGATTGGTAAACTCCAATACATTAGCAAGCAGAGGTTCCTGGGGATGGCAAAATAAGCCAAAAACTGAAAAACTATCAAACCATGAAGCCAAAAATTCAAACTCAGTGATGTGTCCCCTACCCCCCAACCTGCTCGACTAGCTCATCCCAGCTCATGGCTCATAGTTTATAGAGCTTGCGGCTAGGGCAGAAGTAACAACGAGAGGCACATTTGGAGGATGGTTCGTAAACCATGAGCACACTAATGCAGCGGACCTAGACAGACTGTGCTAACCCCCTATCTCCACCACCTCCACACGGGGATGAACACTAATACTGTCATAGCAGTGACGGCTGACGCATACCACTAAATGAATCTCTTCTTACTGACAGATGATTTAGTTTATAGTCAGACTAGTATTTATAAATACCATGAGAAGCAAAAGCTGAAACTAATAAAATAATACTAATTCAAGAAAGTTGGTAGTATTGTTCTTGACCAGAGAAAACTACATTCAACATGATCTTAACGTTCACACAAATAGAAAAAAGAGCAACAGGAAGACATGCTGATCTTTTATCTATGCTAGAAAGGTATCACTTACCACAAAAAGCTTCACAAGACCAGCTTACATGAAGACAGGAGTGTGTGTGTGTGTGTGTGTGTGTGTGTGTGTGTGTGTAAGATGTGACAGGGGTTGGGATGAAAACAATTTGAGGAAGTTAGTTCCCTCCATCCATCGTGTGGGTCCTGAGGTTCAAATTCAGGTGATGAGGCTTGGCAACAGGCACCTTCCTTCATGTCTTGGGCCACCTCATCAGTCCTTTGTTGTTATGAAAAGAATAACTCACTACTACAGATATAAAGGAAGATTTAAAACATTAGCAGCTTTGTAGCATTCTGATAAAGCTGAATTTCAATCTCCCTCACTATTAGGCCTCAGTGATCCCTTCCTGGATTTCCTGTCTTTCGGGTGATGTTGCAGCTTTCTTCTCTTGTACCCATATCCTTTCCCAGACAGCACACCCCAAGGATGCCACCCTTCAGTGTTCCAAGACCTTTCTCCCTAAGTCCGTCCCTTCAGCTACAAACTCACATTTTTAAAGCTGTGATCTCTCCCTATCATCGGTTTTTCCAGGCCTTGCACTTCAGGCAGCTGCCTCTCTCTGCCTGACCCTCCACATCACCTGTGACTCGCTGGTCCTCATCTCTAGCAATGCCACCCTTACATCCTGACATTCCACGTGGTTTTGGTTTTGTTACGATACCTACTCCTAAACCTTTCATTCGCAGTCAGTTGCTATCCAAGGAAGACAAATGCTTCCAACCTGAATATTGTTTTTTTTTTTTATTTATTTTTTACACTCCATAATCCATTCCCTGCCTCCCAATCCACCATCTGACCTGTCTCCACGTGAATGCCCCCAACTGCTACCCTACCTGGGGCCTCCAGTCTCTTGAGGGTTAGGTGCATCATCTCTGAATGAACACAGACCTGGAAATCCTCTACTATATATGTGTTGGAGGTCTCATATCAACTGGTATATGCTGTCTGTTTGATGGTCCAATGTTTGAAATATCTCAGGGGTTCAGATTAATTGAGACTGCTGGTCCTCCTACAGGATCACCCTTTTCCTCAGGTTCTTTCAGCCTTCCCTAATTCAACCACAGGGGTTAGCTGCGTCTGACCACTGGTTGGGTGCAAATATCTGCATCTGACTCTTTCAGCTGCTTGGTGGGTCTTTTGGAGGGCAGTCATGATAGGTCCCTTTTTGTGAGCACTCCATAGCTTCAGTCCCTTGTCAGGCCTTGGGACCTCCCTTTGAGCGGGATCCCACTTTGGGCCTGTCGCTGGACCTTCTTTTCCTCAGGCTCCTCTCCATTTCCATCTCTGTAATTCTTTCAGACAGGAACAATTATGGGTCAGAGAAGTGACTGAGGGATGGGAACCTCATCCCTCACTTGATGCCCTGTCTTCCTGCTGGAGGTGGGCTCTATAAGTTCCCTCTCCCTACTGTTGGGAATTTCATTTAAGGTCCCTCCCTTTGATTCCTGGGAGTCCCTTACCTTCCAGGTCTCTGCAGGCAAATAGATGGAACTAGAAAATATCATCCTGAGCAAGGTAACTCAGACCCAAAATGACATGCATGGTATGTACTCACTAATAAGTAGATAATTAGCCAAAAAAAAAAAGTACAAAATACCCAATATACAGTCCAAAGAACTCAAAAAGGTCAACAAGCTGAAGTGCCCAAGTGAGGATGCCTTAGTCCCACTTGGGAGAGAGAAGAAAGCAATCACAAGTGGGGAGGGAGGGCAGGACCTGTGAGGGAAAGTGGATGGGAGAGTGGGGGGCTTGGGGGAGGGTCCTGATCTGGTATTGGGTGAGGGAAATGGACTGAAGCCCTGAGGGCCAGCCTGAATATTTTAATATCCCCTTATATACTTCTCTGGGAATGCCATTGAGATTTTCACTATCTATACAAGGAGCCAAGTTTTCTTGATTTTCTCCCTCTGCCATTCTGAACTTGGCGTTGCCTCCAGCTCTCTATAAGTCACCGAGTTTGAAGGGGAATGATCTTGAAAACCTGGTCTCACTTCTCCCTCACTGCCATCTCCAGCACATACTTAGAAAGCACTGCTTGTGCTCCAGATACAAGCCTGGGCTTCCACAGTGGTGCCTTCATATGGATGGACAGATCTGATTTCTCGGCATGAAATATAAAACCTGTGCAATCTATCTGACATTTAAAAATAAGCATTGACTCCTACAGCACCACTCAAAGCAATTCTGAAATCCCGACATAAATTTACTTGCTGCAGTGACTAAGCAGCTTCTTTTGAGAACATAAAGACTCAGATGAGACAAGAGAAGAGTCTGGGTTGGAACTCAAGAGTAAATAAATGGATGATTTACTGATTATGATTCAGATTTTGGAAACTGGGATAAATAAATGAGTTCCAATGATACATGAAACTTTGATTTCCTAATTAGCACCAAAAAAAAAAAAAAAGAAGAAGAAGAAACCAGGTACATTAAAACAAAAAGTATAACTTCTTATTTGTTTGTTTTTTTACTAGAAAGACCTTTAAAAACAGAGCACTGCTGGCTCTGACTACATGTAGCAGTTATTTAGTAAAATAATATTGCCTAAGCACTTTTGTTTTTAAATAGGAAAATCTAAGTACTCAACAGATACAATATGCCATGACAACCTTGTCCTTAGCAACAACGTCAAATGCTCATGGTTAGAAGCAAGCAATATGACAGAAGAAAAGCGAAGCTGAGTCTTTCGCCACAGAAAAAAAGGTAAGCCTCAGGCTGTTATTCAAAACATATATGGGCACAAGCTTTACTAGGAACATTATTATTATGTTTTAAGTCTAGAGAGCTTTCTAATAAAAACTGCTTTAAGGGAATCCTCTGTACTCAAAGAAAAAGACTTTACTAGGACTTTTCTTTGTGAGGACAACACCATCACAAGCAATACTGCAGGTTTCTAAACAAGCCTACAGTATTTCACATGTCCTTTTAAAATTCACATATATACCTTCTGTCCCAGGTATTTAGTCACCTTGGTGTAAAGGTACAGAAAACGATGTTTCCTTCAGTTATGTGCACTGCACTGTCCAATCCAAGTAACAGGGATGGGAGTCAAGAATCTTTCAATCTTTCAACATGTATTTCCAAGCATATAGTGTATATATTTTATTTACAAACCAGTTAGGTAACCCTTATTTTGTTAGCTGTGGTTTAGCTAGGCCCTGTGTGACTTCATACTGTTTATTATCAGCAGCTGCCCTAGCAACCAGTTAGCATAGTCTGTTTACTCTGCTCCTTACTAGGGTTCACAAGGGAAAGCAGAGAAACTACAAATTAAATGGACTTTGAGTAGTAAGCACAGTTTGTGAAGTACTCACTCCAACACTCATTACTTATTTCCCAGGAAAACTAAAACGACATTATTAGCAACATGTTACTGATAAACATTGTTGGCATCCTGATACCAACAAACATCACCTTCAAACCTGTCCTTTGCACATTCTCAGCATGTTTACTTTTTGCCCAAGACTTTACTAATTGACATATTTAAGAAACGTTGTTTCAATTCAGATTGAAAATATGAAATAAATATTATGCTATTTTAATATGGATAATATTTTTTGAATTTCTAATTGCATATACCATGTACATTCCATACCCCAATATATATGACCTTATTATACATTATATAAAATCACGCTATACTCCCATATTCACCTACACAAGGTGACTAAATACCTAGGATAGAACACACACACACACACACACATATATATGTGTGTATATATATATGTGTGTGTGTGTGTATGTATATATGTGTGTGTGTGTATATATATATATATATATATATGTATATATATGTATGTATTAAAAGGATATGTGAAATACTGTAGGCTTGTTTAGAAACCTGCAGTATTGCTTACGTCGGTGTTGGCTTCACAAAGAAAAGTCCTAGTAAAGTCTTTTTCTTTGAGTACAGAGGATTCCCTTAAAGCATTTTTTATTAGAAATTAGAAATAATTTATTAGCAATTAAATTAGAAATAATAATGTTCCTAGTAAAGCTTTTGCCCACATACAATTTGAATGATAGTCCATAGCATATATACATATATATACATACATACATACATACATATTTATGCATGTCAGGCTATACACACACACACACACACACACACACACACACACACACACACACAGAGCACTTGGAATTTAACTATGTCCAGAAAAGGCTCCAAGGATAAGTAGCTTTTTATGAAACAGAGAATGTGATTTATAAATTGATCTACAGATGTAAAAATTACTTAAACATTTTTTAAACCATCAGTATAAAAAATTAGTACCTACCATAATAAAAATTATAATAAAAAATAATGAAGAATGTAAATTCATTTCATAGTCTAAGTGGATAAAAATGTATACCTTAAAGAAACAGTATGTTGCCAGGCAGTGGTGGTACACACCTTTAATCCCAGCACTTGGGAGGCAGAGGCAGTCAGATTTCTGAGTTCGAGGCCAGGCTGGTCTACAGAGTGAGTTCCAGCCCAGCTAGGGCTGCACAGAGAAACCCTGTCTCAAAAAACAATTAAAAGAAAAAAAAGAGAAAAAAAGAAAAGAAAAAAACGAATCAGTATGTTGTATAAGTATAAAATACTGGGATCTGAGAAATAAAAACTTGTAATTATAGTTACATAACAAAAAAGACAAACTAAGGCTAAAATTTTTTATTTTGTCAGCCTACATAGATATAGGTTACTTAAAAATGTGCAAAATATGTGCATATGGGTGTGTCTGTGTGTACAACTATACACAATTTAATATAAAAAGAATTTTAGGCCGGGTGGTGGTGGCTCACGCCTTTAATCCCAGCACTTGGGAGGCAGAGGCAGGTGGATTCCTGAGTTGGAGGCCAGCCTGGTCTACAAAGTGAGTTCCAGGAGAGCCAGGGCTACACAGAGAAACCCTGTCTCAAAAAAAAAAAATAGTAGACAGAAAGAACATTGTTTTAATAGTCTTATATTCCTCTTTTCTTTATAACCCCCATGTTAACAAGAAAAAAATATCAGCACTGGGAAAAGATGACAAAAATTATCAATAAATAAGAGACTTCCAAAGACTGTGGAAAGGATCTAGAAACTTGGAAGCAATCTGTCAGTTCTGAGTTACAGAGAGTACAGGGAACATAGTGCTCTAATGGGAGCACGTCTGCTTGCAGAAGGCATGACAGAATTTGTTCAATGAGAAGATAGGCTGCAGAAAATGTTTTTGAAGCTAATAAGGACAAGAAAAATCTTTTGTTCTTACAAAGGGAGTTACATAGAGCCAGAAGGGAGAAAGGCAAGGAGAAGGCACAAGCTAATCCCAGTGAGTGAGCAGCAGTTACTCTTTTGTGCACTTTGAAGCTTATTCAAAGCCTTTCTGTAAGTTAAGGTTATGATTAATTTTAACACTAATCCTGAAAATGAGATTATACATGAAAACTGTCAATTAAAGTCCTTACTATTTGATTGTATATTCATATAGTGAAAATACAGTATGATTTTTTTTAAAATGCCATGTTAAAGAACTGTATTTTAGGTGTAAAACAAGGTTTCTGGTTTTAGCTTTAAATGCAAAAATGAAAGCAGTTGTGTAGCTGTGAGAAAACACTGGCTATCATTCTAACGGATGACTCCAACAGCATGCTATCAGCTCAGTCACAATGTCAATTCGCACAAACCTCTGCCCGTCTCCACTAAGTGATGCAGCTCCATCTGGGGAGCACGGGTTTCACGGAAAACAGGCATCCCTCAAGTTAGTCTGAGTTTATCCAAAACCTAATAAATATGCTAAACACACAGGAGAAATTTGTCAGATATGAGACTTAAGGGCAGACAGCACCCAAGAGCACCCAGAATGCAGTACTGCACTAGTCTACCATGTGTCAGGGTAGAGTTCAAGCAAACCAGGAAGGAAGTCAGAAAGGACCCAAAAGGAAGCAGCCTGCTAGACAAGGCAGTCAGTGAGGGAGCAAGGCCTCAGCTAAAAGCTTAGCAACAGGAGCCACCAGGGAGACTGCAGCTAGAGACCACTTGTAATCTGCAATGCTGACACAGAAGTCAGATTTGACAACGTGAATTGAATATTAGTAGAAAAATATAAATAAAAAATGAAAGGAAATGTTAGGAACACTGGAAAAGACTGGAAATTTCTTTCTACCCGCTCCTCTGGGCTTCTGCTCACATTGGAAATTGTGAACCCAATAAATCCTCCTCTTCTGAGCAGCTTGCCACAGGCGTTTGTCACAGCAGTGAGAAAAGCAGTTAATGAATAGATTCATCCCATAACTAACCTGGGCAAAAGAGACATAAAATACCTATACAGCCATTACAAATCAGATTGGATTTGAAATTGAAGGAATACTTGCAATATAATAATACAAATCACACACAATTTGCAAAGTATTTATTGGAAGTAAGGAGGGATCAACCTGGAGAATGAGGGGAAAGGAAGCTTAAGACTGAATGAGTTTTACGTCTTTCTGGTAAATTTTGAATTCCTTAGGTATTTTTGACCCATCTTTTATCTAAACCACACCAGTAAGTGGCCTGTTTTTAATGACCACAGCAACCATTTATTATTACTAGTTGCCAAACAGAAGGGACATTATATCATCTTTGCTATGCAGTGTGACTTGGTAAGGACTGTGGTGCCTGCACTGTTTCATGTCCCTACTGAGTACTTATTTGAATTCTTTAGGCATATGAAATAGTCACTATTCAGCCATCAAAACCTATAAAATGATAATTTCAATTTGTGCAAACTTACATGATTTTTTGGGTATGAGACAATGTAAAGTTGCTATTCTTCAAATATGGGCCTGAAGCAATCGAAGAGTGTGAGTGCTGGCCTCCTGCTGCAAGGCTGTGATTTTGGTCGTTAGTGCCAAATATATATTATACATGGCAAAGTTCTATGACTGCACTATTCTAATCTGTTCTAGAGGAAAAAAAGATCAACTGATTTTCAGATTTTAACCTCCTATTTTCATTAGTTAACATATTTTATAGCTTACATGTAGAAATGATCAAAAAGCAATCAGTGAGGCCCAAGCCATTTATAACTAGAAAACTGAACAGAGAGAAGGGACTTACTTGGAAGAGAGGGCGTCTTATTAAAGTACTGAGTAGGAATTGGGAGTTAGAAGGCAAAGATTACATGGAAAATGTATGTCAAAAAACAGGGGAACCAAACAAATTTAGGGGAAAACTAAGTTTATAGCTAGCTTGCCTGCCAGCATGTCCGTGTTTTCATTTGTCTTCCTGTCTCCCTTTCTTCCCTCCCTAGCTCCCTCCCTTCGCCCTACTTTCAAACATGACTTCCTTGTGTATCCCCAGCTTGGAGTGTGTAGCCACCTGCCTTCCCCTCCCACTGGAGACATACTGCCTCCACCCCCACTCCATGCATAACTAGAATGAGTCTTACTGTAAAGTATTCTGTGGATGAACTGTTATGGAGCCACAAGGTGCTCACCTTAACCTGCCATCATGAGAAGCAGAAACATGCCAATTTCCAACAGTGATCTGGTTGACCGGTTGGTTATATAGTGAAGGAAGAATCCAATACTTTTCTACCTACCATGTTGAAATACAGTTTTCTTACTCGAAGGCACTATCCTAAACAACTAGTAACAGTACACAAGAGAAAAGTGAAAACAAAATCCTCAAAGATAAAAAAGAGCACACTTAACCAATTATTTAAAAAAAAAGAAAAGGCACAGGAGAAAAGGGATGGGACAACTTATGACAGACATCAACCTCAGGCTCTTTCTCTTGCCGCTTTGGTCATTCCATACAAACAGATGGAAGATGGGCTTGAAAGAATTCAAAAGGAAGCAAGAGCTAGGTCTTGGAAGTTAGTATTAACCTTTCAAGATGATTATTTCACCCATATATGTCAAGCCTGAAATAAAGGAATAATAAATCTGACTGGTATTTTATTATGTTAGGTTAAATTTGTTGGCTAATTTATAATCTACATAATTTCTATTATTTCTCCATGGCTTTAAATCGAATATATTGCAGTCCATAAACTGTTCAGGGTGCATTGTAATGCTAAGTGTGGGCCCCAAGCCTGGTGTCTGTAAATAGATTGGGGACCATGCCACCATGATATTTCCAATTGGTAAATAAAGATGCCAACAGCCAATAGCTGGGCAAAAGAGACAAAGGTAGGGTTTAGGTTTCCAGGGTTTGGGGTCTGAGGAGAAACACAGGAGGAGGAGAAGGTACAAGAAGAGAGAAGAGAAGTCACCATATGGTTAGGAGTCAAAAAAGTGTGGCCCTGAGGGCTGGCCAACTGGAGTTAAGAGTGGCCCAGATGAAACATAGTAAGAAATAACTCAGGGTTATAGATAGGAAAGTAGTTTCTAATAACATAGAGGGTAGGTTTTTGCCCAGCTCTTGTGCTGTTTAAGGCTTATTGTAAATATAAAAATTGTGTATGGTTTTTATCCAGGAACTTAATGGTCAAAGGTAGGGTAGAAACCCCAGGCTGGTATTAAATAATCTCTACAACTATAAACCTGATAACATGAATTATTTATATAAATTATTATAATGACATTCTTTTAATACAAAACTGGAATCACTCCATTTGATGTTCAGTGAGCATTTAAATGTTCACTAACACATGTGGCTATTTGCACTTTTTTTTTAAGTTTAATTTTATTTATAATTCATTTCTTACATATTCTCCATATTCTCCATATTCTCCATATTCCATTCCCCGCTCCACCCATCCACACTCTGACTGCTCCACATCCCACACCTCTCCCACCCCGTAGTCTCCATGTGGATGCCCTCCCAAACCCCACCCTACCTGACCTCTAAACTCCCTGGGGCCTCCAGTCTCTTGAGGGTTAGGTGCATCATCTCTGAATGAACATAGACCCAGAAGTCCTCTACTGTATGTGTGTTGGGGGCCTTATATCAGCTGGTGTATGCTGTCTGTTTGGTGGTCCAGTGTTTGAGAGACCTCAGGGGTCCAGATTAATTGAGACTGCTGGTCCTCCTACAGCATCACCCTTTTCCTCAGGTTCTTTCAGCCTTCCCTAATTCAACCACAGGGATCAGCTGCTTCTGTCCATTGGTTGGGGGCAAATATCTGCATCTGACTCTTTCAGCTGCTTATTGGATCCTTGGGAGGCAGTCATGATAGGTCCCTTTTTGTGAGTGCTCCATAGCCTGAGTAATAGTGTCAGGCCTTGGGACCTTTCATTAAGATGGACCCCACTTTGAGCCTGTATTTACAATCTTTAAGCATTACTGAAAGTTTTTATGCTAGATTAAGGTGGTCTTTTTTGAGAGAGAAAAGTATTCAGATATATTGATGAATAAAGTAATCAATCAGTTCTTTAACGTAAGAGTCAAATTTCATATTATAAAGTAATATTTTTATATAATGACTATATTTTGCTCATCTAATTGATAGTCATGCCTTTAATGCTTTGAGTTTAGAAATAACCTGGCAATTTGATAGTTTAGTCCTACTTACAAAGCAGCCAGTATTCTAAACTGATACTTACAAAGCTGAGATTTGTACTACTAAGATGTCAAAGATCCCCAGGGCATATTTAAAATAGCAATTGAGCTGGGGTTCATTCCGGTCTGCACCAGCCCCTCACCAGCTTGGGTGCAAACTCAGCAGATAGTCCCCGGAGGACTCTCCACGCAGAAGGTACCCTTGCACATCCAGGATCTTGGGATCACTGGTGAGTGGAACGCAACATCTGTTCCAAAACAACCAGGAGTGGCCTGTGTGAGCAGGAACAAGGACACAAGAAACCCACCGAACCAGCAGCTGGGGTTCTTTCCAGTCTGCATCAGGCTCTGGCCATCTTTGGCGAGAACTCGGTGGACGGTCCCCAGAGGACTTCCCATGCCGCAAGCACCCTAGCACATCCAGGATCTTAGGATCACTGAGGAGAGTCGGCCTCCAGAGAGGGCTCTGACCCCAGGACTCAAGTGAGTGCACCAGCTTGTATCCTAGGTCTCTCAGAGACCAGTCCACTCAGGAGAGTGCCCGGGCCACAAAAGCAACAGAGTTTCTTGGACAGGGTCCCTTTGGGCCTTCATCTTCATCCAGGAGGCAGATCTGAGCTCCAGACCTCTGTGCACCTCCCCTGCAAGAGGACAGCTGGCCTGAAGAGAGTGCTCTGACCACTGGGACTCAGGAGAGAGTTGGACTCTCAGGAGTGCTGACAGAGGCTAAAGTGAATCACAGAAGGAACAAGCTCCAGCCAGAGACAGCTAGAACATCTAACACCAGAGATTACCAGATGGTGAAAGGCAAATGCAAGAATCTTACTAACAGAAACCAAGACCATTCTGCATCATCAGAACCCAGTATACCCACCACAGCAAGTCCTGGATACCCCAACACACCCAAAAATCAAGATTTGGGTTTAAAAATCATATCTCATGATGCTGGTAAAGGATTTTAAGAAGGACATTAATAATTCACTTAAAGAAATATGGGAGAACACTGCTAAACAGGTAGAAGACCTTAAAGAGGAAGCACAAAAATCCCTCAATGAATTACAGGAAAACACTGCTAAAGAGGTAGAAGTCCTTAAAGAAGAAACACAAAAATCCCTTAAAGAATTACAACCAAACAGGTGATGGAATTGAACAAAACCATTCAAGATCTAAAAATGAAAGGAGAAACAATAAAGAAAATCTAAAGGGAGACAACTCTGGAGATAGAAATCCTAGGAAAGAAATCAGGAACCATAGATGCAAACATCAGCAACAGAATACAAGAGATGGAAGAGAGAATCTCAGGTGCAGAAGATACCATAGAAAACATTGAAAAAACAATCAAAGAAAATGCAAAATGCAAAAAGATCCTAACTCAAAACATCAGGAAATCCAGGACACAATGAGATGACCAAACCTAAGGATTATAGGTTTTAGATGAGAGTGAAGATTTTTCAACAAAATTATAGAAGAAAACTTCCCTAACCTAAAGAAGGAGATGCCCATGAACATACAAGAAGCCTACAGAACTCCAAATAGACTGAACCAGAAAAGAAATTCCTCTCGACACATAATAATCAGAACAACAAATGCACTAAATAAAGATAGAATATTAAAAGCAGTAAGGGGAAAAGGTCAAGTAACAAATAAAGGCAGACCTATTACACCAAACTTCTTATCAGAGACTATGAAAGCCAGAAAATCGTGGACAGATGTTATACAAATCCTAAGAGAACACAAATGCCAGCCCAGGCTACTATACCCAGAAAAACTCTCAATTACCATAGATGGAGAAACCAAAGTATTCCATGACAAAACCAAATTCACACAATATCTTTCCATGAATCCAGCCCTTCAAAGGATAATAAAGGGAAAACCACAACACAAGGAGGGAAATTATGCCCCAGAAAAAGCAAGAAAGTAATCCTTCAACAAACCTAAAAGAAGATAGCTGCAAGAACAGAATCCCAACTCAAACAACAAAAATAACAGGAAGAAAAAATTACTTTTCCTTAATATCTCTTAATATCAATGGATTCAATTCCTGCAATAAAAAGATATACACTAAAAGACTGGCTACATAAACAGGACCCAACATTTTGCTGCATACAGGAAACCCACCTCAGGGATAAAGACAGACACTACCTCAGAGTAAAAGGCTGGAAAACAATTTTCCAAGTAAATGGTCTGAAAAAACAAGCTGGAGTAGCCATTCTAATATCTAATAAAATCAATTTCCAACCCCAATTTATCAAAAAAGACAAGGAGGGGCACTTCATACTCATCAAAGGTAAAAATCTTCCAAGATGAACTCTCAGTTCTGAATATCTATGCTCCAAATGCAGGGGCATCCACATTCATTAAGGAAACTCTAGTAAAGCTCAAACGACATATTGAATCTCACACAATAATAGTGGGAGACTTCAACACCCCACTCTCATCAATGGACAGATCCTGGAAACAGAAACTAAACAGAGACACATTAAACTAAACTGACAGAAGTTATGAAACAAATGGAAGATGCTACATAACATTTTATCCTACAACAAAAGGATATACCTTCTTCTCAGCACCTCATGGTACCTTCTCCAAAACTGACCATTTAATTGGTCACAAAACAGGCCTCAACAGATTAAAAAAATACTGAAATTATCCCAATTCATCCTATCAGATCACTATGGACTAAGGCTGATCTTCAATAACAACATAAATAATAGAAAGCCAACATTCACGTGGAAGCTGAACAACACTCTACTCAATGATAACTTGGTCAAGGAAGAACTAAAAAAGAGATTAAAGACTTTTTAAAGTTTAATGAAAATGAAGCCACACCATACCTGAACTTATGGGACATAATGAAAGCATTCCTAAGAGGAAAACTCATAGCTCTGAGTGCAGCCAAAAAGAAACTAGAGAGAGCATACACTAGCAGCCTGACAGCATACCTAGAAGCTCTAGAACAAAAGAAAGCAAATTCACCCAAGAGGAGTAGCTGGCAGGAAATAATCAAACTTAGGGCTGAAATCAACCAAGTGGGAAAAAAAACAAAAAACAAAAACAAAAAAAAAAAAACAAAGAATCAACCAAACCAGAAGCTGGTTGGTTCTTTGAGAAAATCAACAAGATAGATGAACCCTTAGCCAGACTAACTAGAGGGCACAGAGACAGTATCCTAATTAACAAAATCAGAAATGAAAATGGATACATAACAACACATAACAACAGAACCTGAGGATATATAAGAAAAATTGAAATCATTTAAAAAATACTGGAAATAAATGCAAGTGAATTATTCTTTAAACTCACTATGTAAACTGGAACTGGTGATTCAAAATTCAACATCAATAAAGATTATATGGTAAAGTAAAAGTATTTCAAGCCAAAAAAAATCTCTGATAGCAAACTTTAAAAACTGATAAAATTAACACACGGTAAGGGTATCTTTGCACCATATACTACAGATGAAGTGTTGGGGTTATAATGTATTTGGGACATGCGTTAACTGAGAAATGGATGTGCAGCCCCTGGTCAGCACTTAAATAGTCTGAGTAATCCTGAGTAATAACAACAAGGGTAACACTGGGTAATGGCACCCAGGAAATAACAAACATGGGGAAGAAGACAGCTTTTCAGTTAAGAAGAATAAGGAGTAATACATAGGAGAGCCTGGAAAAATCACTCCTATGCAGACACTAGAGTAATAATTTTATAAAAGTTCTTGATGAGCTATTAAGTTCATAGTTGAAATGTACTCTGGAAAAGAAAATATTACATAGCTATAAAACTATATGTCCCAATGTATTTTACTAACCTAGCCTAAATATTTAAAATAATACTAATGTGGGTTTGGAGTATAGCTCAGTACAACTATAGGCACTAAACATGCAAAAAGCCACCAAGCAAACAAGCAAACCTACACAACAAAATAACTCAGCATACAGCACCTCCAAAGGGTGATTCAAGAAATGGGCACAATAAGAAGTATCAGTAACAAGACAGGATACCCTTGACATGCCACACTGAATAGATCCCATCACTTCCCCAACAATCTTGTTCACAATGTGCTCACACATTCTACTGTAAGAGAAGACCAATAGAACAGAAGAACACTCTGCTTCTTGGAAGCGTTCAAATCATGAAAGGTCCGGAGGTACTGAAGCTTTAGCAGAGACAGAAAGAGACAGCCACGACAAGGCAATAATAGTCTATCAGCCAATGTGGTAGCCTTCACTGCACTTCTGAAAAGAAACTGGGATTAGCGCCAAGGAAGATGAAATTCAAATAAGGCTGTGAAGGTATTGTGGCAGGATTATTTACAGGTTTTCATAACTGTTATATGAGATATTGACATTAGAGAGAGCTGAATGGCATCTGAGAACTCTATACCAGTTGTAGGTATTTTCGTTACAATCAAGTGAATTCTAAGAAACCTTGGTGAAAAGAATGCAGTTGTTAAAAGTAATGTTGCTATGGCATCATCCTACCGTTAGAGTGAATCTGTTTATGCACTTAAACCAGAATTATTATATTTATGTCATATCGCAATAGTGCCAAAAATCTCGCTGCTAATTAAAGCTTTGTTCTTTAATGTGTTGGGTTGGAACAACAATAGAAGCAGAATAAAAAAGAGATACCAAATAGGGATGGTTCTGTGTGACCTTACCAGGTTAATTAGTTGTGTATGAACCACATCTTCTACCAAAACTGCAGTTTCATGGAGAGGCCTCCTAGCATCACCTAGAGAAAACCTGCAGGAAAAATAAAACACACCACTATTAAGGATGGAGACCAGGTACAGCAAATAATAATATGTACTTCTCATTGTAAGGATCAGCTGTATAAAAGAGCCAATAAACTGCTCTCAAACAATTCAACAGTGCACACTTACTTCTAGACTAAGAAAATAATGCCTTGTTTATAAAGTGTAACTTGCCAAAAAAGCATATTATTACCTGCAGTCCTTGTTAACAGAGTA
The DNA here is from genome assembly GCF_978045245.1 of Mus caroli. Lineage (NCBI taxonomy): Eukaryota > Metazoa > Chordata > Mammalia > Rodentia > Muridae > Mus > Mus caroli. The sequence goes on from NW_028227273.1 coordinate 49,863,648, forward strand.
TGCTAAAAGAGTATGCTACAGTCTGTCAAAATGCAACATACAATTTCACTTTTCAATACACATAGTAGGAAGCTCACAATTTTATTCCAATGGCTCACAGCCATTACTCCAGCTCCAGGGGATCTGACACCTCCAGCCTCTGATGGCATCTGCACTCTTGGGTTGATACTCACAAACAGATAAACATGCATATACTTAATATTTAAAAAATGACAAAAAAGTATTTTTGAAAATGGAATATACCACCACCCACAACACAATATGAGCATCAAATATCCATGTAACAAATCTACAACTAAATATAAGAGTGGAGAAACAGTAACATAAGACATAAGTATGTAATACAAGAACATAGAAAATTGCTTAAACATGGTCTCCAACTACAAAAAAGCAGAACATAAAGAATGGTCTATAGTTTCTGTTTATAGCATCTGTGTATTAGATAAGCAGACTCTCACCCTCTTAAAGAACACCTGAAACTGCATAATGAACTTTAAGTAATGAAGTCTTACTTAAAGCCCCTGTTAGCAGAAGAGAAGACTATTCAAGAATGATGAAAAGACTGACTTTCACTTGAAGAGAGAACAGTGAGCCTTATGTTTGTATTTAAGGCATATACTTAACTCACAAAAACCTACAACCTGGAGTAAACTAGTATAGATTTCAGGTATAGGAAAGAATGTACAGATCCCATAAAAGGCAGGAAATACATTTGAAAAACCAAAATAAAGGTGAGAAACTAGTCCTCATAGTCCTGTTATTTATCATGGGAATTAGGAAACTATCCATCTGTCCAATGCCCCTTACCCACCAAGTCTTAGCATAGAAAAGATCTTCCATAAGAATTCATCAGTACTTGGTGTACAAGGCTGTACATGGTAACATATACACAGCAGTACAAGGCTGTAATCCCAGCACTCAAAAGGTAGAAGCAGAGTGCTAAAGCATATTGATAGTCTCTGGCAGACAGCTGAGCCAGTGACCAAAGAACTCAAGGTACATGAGTAGATCTGCTCCTGATGTGGCCAGGAGCCAAGTCTAGGAGATGAGAACCAGAAGCTCCAGTGTAGAGCCCTGCCTTATGCTGATGATGTGTTTAACAAGTTTTTGTAATCTGGAGTCCGTTTTTCCCCCATAGCTCTGATCCGTTGGTACATTACTCTGCGTCAGGTCATACATTACTTTGTAATAGACCTATGTCACAACTGCCTGGTTTAATGAAGGCTTTGCTTTAGATGGCGTTCTGTACCCACCACCATGCTCCCTTCTTACCTTCTAGGCCCTCCATTGACTGTACTCTTATAGGTTGCATGTTACTGTAATCACTAAAGATTCCTCTCAAGTGGAGTGAGAATGAATAAACAGGCACCAGTCCTAGCATGCAGCCTAGCCCATCAATCTGGCACGGGACAGAAGATGCAAAGCACAAGCACCACGTGACTCATCAGCATCTTCTGACACCATGAGACTGAATGCCCACTGTCCACAGGGGTAGATGGAGAAGTCTAGATTTCATCAGTCATTTAAGGCAATTAGAGCCACAATTTCACTCTTCAATTTTGATGTTTCTAGGCATCACAATTTTATCTTTTTCTCAGGGGAAGACATAAACTTGATTAACAAAATATATTTGTGATAGTCAAGGCAATGATTAAGCCAATCTATCAGACCAAAAATCCAAGACAAAATATTTTCTTGTAATAAATGTTTCTTTTGCTTGCTTGACATGTTAAGATCCATCTCTTGTTTATATTAACTTCTAACAAGTCATGAGTCTAATGTTCTCATATATTCTCATATATTCAAATGGTCTCATATATATTAGAAACAGATGCTATGGTGGTTTACATAAGCATGGTCCCCATAGATTCATGTGTTTGAATGCTTGGCCATGGAAGTCTCCTATTAGGAGGTGTGGCCTTATTGGAGAAGGAGTGGATTTGTTAGAGGAAGTGTGTCAATGGGGAGGTAAGGCTTTGAGGTCTTAAATGCTCAAGCTATATCCAGAAGAAGATATATACAGTGCCCCGCTGCCTGCAGATCAAGATGGAGAACCCTCAGCTCCTCCAGCATTATGTCTTCCTGAAGGCTGCCATGCTTCCTAACATAATAATAGTGGACTCAACCCACACTGAAAGTCAGCCCCAATTAAATGTTTTCCTTTATACAGGTGGCCGTGGTCATGGCGTCTCTCCACAGCAATGGCAACCTTAACTAAGACCAACACCCTACCACTACAATAAACTCAATATTGTCTAAACAATCTGTAGCGTTGGTAGTAAAGTTCACTGACAGAATAGGTGCCTACCAAATTCAGGCTTCAGGACTGCAAATTACAAGCAAAATATCCTGCAAAAATGTAACTATATATGAACCAGGAATCAGAGAGATTCATGAAAATTAGCAGTTACCTATGGGATAAGAAAGAGAAAGTAACAAATGATTTAGATGATTACATAGACAGAAGGATGCACGATCAGACCTTTACTTAATCATATGAATGTACAAAGATAACAAGTATCCTTGTAATGCTTCCTTGGTTTTTGTTTTTTTGGTGTTTTTTTTTTTTGGGGGGGGGGACAGTTTATTCTTCAATTAAATGAAATTGGAACTATCCCGGTATTACTGTCCATGACTAAAATGTAAGTTACCCTATTAGATGCTCTGAGGTGTTCTCCAAGAAAGAAATGTGATCATCTCCAAGAAAGAAATGTACCTGCCATTACAAGATTATTTTCTAAGCTGTGTTAATTACACAACATTGCACATCAATTCAGGAACATTCTGGAGGAAAAGACTCCAAATGACTTAAAGCCTTTGGCAAAAGGATTCCAAATATACTCCAGCCTAAGATGCTAGAACCATGTTCTTCAGTTTTAAACAAAGACGATGATCGTGATGAGAGCAAACAACGAGGCTTTTAAAGAATTTGTTTACACATTCGAAAAATATTTCTTGTGGGTCTATATCAAGCACTGGTTTTCGTACAAACAGGGGAACTGATTTTTCTGACTAATAAACTAGTGACTGATTTTTCAGTTGCTGTGGTATTAAGCAGCCACCACTCCAGGTCAAACAGGAAGGATTCCTTTCAATAAACACATCTCTGAACAATGAACAGTGTGTCTTCTCAGAGATTCTTCTATAGAGGATGTCAACGTCCAGAAAACCAGTCTAGGACCTCCATACTTTCTCACAACAGGAGACACAGCATCTTCACCTCTAAGAAACTTCCTACACACAAGCTCCTGGTAAGAAGCAATGACTTGATTTTCTGGTTTATTTTCTGTGCTGAATAATCTCAGTATTTATGATACAGTGTTTCCCAAGGTTGTTCTCCTAAACCTAATCAGCCCCACCCCTCTCCTTTCATTTTTACCTCTGCGATATTTTTAACCCAGAGACAAATTCAAAGATCCACACAATGGACCCTTACTTGTATCCTAAGAGAGATATCTTGATGGCCTCTTAGTGCCTGTGCTCTTTCTCTTTCAAATTCATATTTTACACACACATCCTTATCAATGTCTATTATCCTTTAAGCAATAAATATGCACAGAGTGATTTGCATGTGAGAGCATTACTGCACATGCTGAGTCATGGAAACCTATTGCTCTCTAAGCTGCCATTACTGTTCCCGTCTTCTGCCTCGAGGGGAAATGCTTTGTATTTAAGTAGGATACTGTTTCTTTTGTGATTTCCAAACATCAAGCTTAGTTGAAAATACAAAATCCTACTTTCATAATTATGAAGCTTTGTTTTCAAAAGTTTTGTTTTGTTTGCTAAAGGATAATCATATATATACATAATAATATATATATATATAACCAACTCAATATATTATTTATATAGTCTGTAAACTTGATTGTTTAAAGTAATCACTTTAATGATTTTTAAGTAAACTTACAGAGCAGTGTGCCCATCTATAAAATACAGTTTTATGACTTTCTCTAGTACCCCAAAACCTTATATCTCTTGACAATAACCCCCATTTTCATCTCCAGCTCAGGGCAAACTATGAAAAAACCTAGTTGAGGTCACCAGACATCAGGTTTCCCTTCCAGGTTCAACATTCCTCACTTCTTAGCATGTAAGTCTGTTGTACAGCCATTTCCACAACACTGAGACAGGCCTTTCTGGAGGGAGAAGAGAGGATGCTATACAAAACCAGGGCAAATGACCTGAGAGAGTCAGAAGACTCACAAGGCTGTATAAGCAGACAAGCCTTGAGGCTCTAGTCCTAGAACTGCCTGTGTGTTGTGCAGAGAGTGCTAGGAGAGTGGTTTTCTTGGGCAGTTACTGACACAGCTGCCTTGGGCTTCAGTTAAGCTCTCAGGTTCAGCAACCTCTAGACTCAGTGAATTATTTCTTTGTCCTCTAGTCAGCATCCTTTCTAGAATGAACAGACATCTTTTGGTATCTCCCTAAGTAAATGCTACGATTTTCCCAAAGACCACCATGGTAATTTTCAGTTTAAAAACAGTAGTATAGTATTCCCTTGCCTATATATTAATGCCTAAGTTTTGATTTTGAATAGAAAAGTCACCAGTTTTTAATGAATAAATGACAATAAAAACAAAGCAGCCCTCTAACCTACACAGTGAACAAGCCCAATATAGACAACAGATGGCATAATCAACATTTCTGAGGACAGTGAAGAGCTGGACGAGCTTCAGGTCTATCTTTGAGCTAGTTTACCATCTTGTCCAGAATAATATCATGTCATATGACATGAAATATCCTGCTGGAATTTTTATCCTGTTCTATAGTATTACTCCATACACAAACTATCTTATGGACTATGAATCCATTCACGTTCCTAAATAATTAAAGATCCATATTTTTCTTGAGGTCAGTAAGTTTAATGCATTTATTGGGTGTGCTAGTGCATACCTTTAATCCCAGTGCTCAGGAGGCAGGGGTAGAGTTCAAGTTAGATGGGCCTACAATAAGACCTTGACTCAAAATAAATGAAAAAATTAAAAAATATTGTAAAAACTGAGCAATTTTAAAAATGTTTCCTGACTAAACTCAACCTTCCTACAACATTTTAGAAGCAAATCAAAATTATGCCAAAAGCCTAACTTAATTTTACTTCTTATAAAAAAATACCAGATAATAATTTATATCACTATTTAATTAATAAGAATCTTATGCCAAACTTTTCTCCTGAGAATTGTATTCACAGAAGCCAAAGTATTAGTCCAGCCCAAAACAAGAATATGCAAATGCAAACATAAACAAACACTGCAAAGCCAGGGGAATCACTACAGATATGTGGAAAGGAACTATGCAAATATCTGTGACTGCCAAAAGGAAAATACATAATATATTCCAGTTGTACTACATAATATATTCCATTTGCGTACTCAGAAAAGGATTCAATTTAAATCATGAAGCATACAAGACAACTATCTTTATAGACTATGTAAACTAGACAATGATCAGCGACTTTTGTTCAGAGAAAATAAAGAAAACATTTATCTCTAGTCTCAACAATATTCTTCCAATCAAAATGGAATTTAGTATACCCAGAAAAAGATGCAGCTTCAATTTATTCTCCAGAACATGTATAAAAAAGTGATGACATGAGAAAGATGTTAAGATATAATTATATGTTATGATTCTATTGAGAATAAACATAGAGCATACATTAAATGATCTTTTGGGTTCACTTTAGATTATAGACCAGGATTTCAAATTTTGGTATGTATAAATAACTTTTTATACAAGTCTACACAAACTATCATTATAAATCATATATTAAAATGTACCATTGAAAGCTTCGACGGTACGTTAACCATGAACATATGAGGGCATCGAAGTATACTACAAACACCATTAAAAGGTACTGTCGCTTGGTATCTGCAGAGTACTAGTCGGAGGTTTCACATAGACACAATTACGTCCTTATGTAAGAGAGGATAATATTTGCACAAAACCTCAACACACCCTTTTGCCAGATTGGTTCCTACAATATGAATGCTACATGAGGAGTTATTATACAGTATTGTTTAGGAACTGACGGCAGAGTCTAAAGATGAATCCACAGACATTAAATCCATAGATGTGGAGGGCCAACTGTCCTGTATACTAGCACCACCAGACTACATGCGTAAACATCATCACAGATACCACTGAGGTAATGTCCTTACATCAGCATAGTACATCAAAACGTAGGTGAGAACCTACACTAGTCTTCCCTTTCACATAATTATTAATAATGTTTGTTCTTTCCATCACAGGTCTAGTTGTGCAAGGGTACGTATTCAATGGAGAGCTCAGTGGGATTTCCATTCCCAGTATTCTGACCAGGAGCTCTAATGTTAGCCTATTTTATACTACAATGTTTCACCAAAACCTTAGACACTTAGGCTATTTCAACTTCTACCAGGAGAAAACAGAATGGGATAAACGATGATATGAGCGTAATCCAAACTAAGTGCTTGCAGTAGGCTTCTGGATGACTTGTTGACAACTAAATGTGGGCCATGCAGAAATACCAATCTTGTGTAAGGAACACAGCTGCTGAACTCATGAAGGTGAAAGGGAGAAGCAACTTAATAATGACTTTACAGCACCATTAGAATAAAGACAAAGATTTCATGTGACATTGATTTAAATGCCTCTCTCTCAATCTGCTTTCCATGGGAACAGTGGGCTCTTCAGGGGCTGAAATCACTTTACACATTTGCCTGGCACCCAGCCTTATTAGCAGCACTTGAGAACAAACATTTTAACAGTAAATCATTCTGAATGCTAACTCTACCAGCAGAGATGCTCACTGCGTTGTATAAGTTTTGAGTATACTCAATTTTAGTGTGTGACATTTTCATTTATTTCCAAGGTTATTTTTTTAAACTTAATAAAATGGGGTGGGGGACCCCTGGGGAAATTCCCTGCTAACCCATCCCTTGATAAAGACCTACGACAAATTAACTACTGCTGAGAAAAGAATTATTCTTCCTTAGGGATGAGCTAAGTGACGTTCAATACCAAGTGGTCAAGCCTAAAAACATACACATGAAACAACAGTAAACAGACTGAGCAGGTTTGTGTGTGTGTGTGTGTGTGTGTGTGATTTGTATAAATGTAACAATAATAATTAAAGAAAAAGAGAACAGGCATCTGAGAGGGGAAGCCTTAAAAGGGTGTGATTACTATAAATAAAAATAAAATATGTTAAAAAATAAAATTAAAATAAAAAGTGGATTTGGGGCTGTAAAATGTATGGAATGTTAATGTAATGTAAATACAAAAGTAGAAACTCATTTAAAAATAGAATAAATCACAGTACAGGTGACTAAAACAATCCGGGTATAAGAGTATTCTTTCTGTTCTGCAAAACGATACTGTCTCTAAGCCATAAGGAGGAAACAATTAGGAGTATAGTTGAAGGTTCATAGGAATTTTTTTTTAATTCAAGGCAGTATATTTTCTGTTTAAGTTCCATTGAGGCTATTCTTTCAGACTCAATGAACAATTAACTGTCTACAAATTCCAAGTTCTCAAATGTGTTAATGATATAATTGAGCATACATTCTATAAACCCAGTAGTTTTTAGATAATAGGTTAAACACCCCATCATTAGCTAAATTTTATAGCTACATATGTCAATTCTAAAAGTTTACCTAGCAATAATAAAATAAGCCCTGTTTGCTAATTGGGTTTCCAGATAAAAATGCCCACTACATATATGTGTGTGGACATTTACATACATATACCAAAATCTATATAGAAGCTTAATCCACCTTTCCAGTATTCTCTGATGCAAACCTGAATAAAATCAAACCCTTGGTCTCTATGCAAGCTGGGCACTCCCAAGGACTTGCACAAGGCTTGCTTGCAGTCTAACATAAACTATATTGAGACCACAGAAGATATGAAATTCTAGAAGAATAAGCTTTAAATTATCTACTTTTAAAATATACTATTACATAATTTAAAAATCATTTTACTGAGTGAACGAAAAAACTTTTGTTACAATTCGGAGGTCACTTATTAATTCACTTTTCTGGAACAGGGTCATTAAGTCTTTGTCGCAAACACACAGCCCACCAAAGCTGCAATGCACAATCAGGCACAATCATGGTCTGGTTCAGCTGTGTGACTGGACTCTGAAATTCAAATGGGAATTGGTAGAGATCATGAAATACTACTTTTTTTTTTGTAAGTCCCCCAAGAATTTAAAACTGTGAAGAACAAAAGGTGCCTTCTTAGTTAAACAGGCTGGGCAAAAAGAGAGGGCTCTACTGGATAGTTCTATATTAACTTGACACAAGCTAGAGTCTTTTAGAAGAGGGAGCCTCAATTGAGAAAACACCTGACACTGGTTGACAAGCCTGCAGTGAATTTTCCTGGATGATGGTTAATGTGAAAGGGCCCAGTTCACTGTAGGAAGAGGCATCAATGGGCAGGTGGTCCTAGGTGCTCTTAGAAAGCAAACTGAGCAAGCCATGGAGAGAAGCCATGAAAGAGCATTTCTCCACGGCATCTACTTCAGTTCCTGCCTCAAGTTCCTGCCCTGACCTCCCTTTGTGAGGACAGGAAAGTTGTAAGGTGAGATAACACATAACATGTTTCTTCCCCAAGTTATTTATTGTCAAGGTGTTTATCATGGGAATAGAAACCAAATTAAGACAACCAATACCTCAAAATATGACCATCCTGGACACAGGACATAGGACAAAGGAAATAAATTTAAAACAATGACATTATAGCAGGTTCTAGTACGATATAGTAAGTACCCTGATTAAAAGGGGAAATTGTACAAGAGACACACAGATGGAAAATTAACATGAGCACTTAGGAGGAAGCCAGGTAACTGATGTCAAACTTTGGGAAGCTGAGGAATGTAAGGACCCGTCAGAGGCACAGGAAGAACATCACCTTCTGCCTCAAAGACTCCACACTCATTTAATTTTACTTTTTGAAACAGAAACTCATGTAGCCCAGGCTGGCTTAGAAGTTGCTATATAGTCAGTCAAGCATAACTATGAACCTAATGCCTCCAAGCCGTAAGTGCCAGAATTACAGACATGTCACCATACCTGGCTGACACCTAAAGCCTCAGACTGTGGAAAATAAATTGCTGTTGTATAAAATTTTTGAACCTTTGCTAAAGAAGCCCTAGGAAACAGTCCAGAAACAGAGCAGTTTAACACAACAGCACTCAAATAACGTCATAATTTAATGACCAAGTAAATAAAATGATTAGATCCAAAATAAAATGCACCAAGGATTACATGTAGTTGTCAAGCTAAAATTAAGTCAACTTTCTACACATGATACAGCTATGAAGTAAGTTTCTTTTAAAGCCCCCAAACATGTGTGCTAATAGGTGAAAGGAAACACTAAAGCCTGTTTACCCATCTTGTCTTGGTGTAAAATGGAAGCATCCTGAATGAAGACATGCGTTGCCTCAGTTACTAGGTCCTGGATCTTCAATATCCAAAGTGTTCTGTGGGGCATTAAGTCTAGTTGGCCCTGAATAACTCCAGCAATGACCTCTAAGAATGTCTTCTTTCCACATGGAGGGAACACAGGCAAATGAAAAGTTCATTTCGATCCATGTCACTCTTGTTTTCCTTTTTGAGATTAGGTTTCATAGGGAGATGGCTCGACAATAAAGAGCACATGCTACGAAAGCACAAGAACCCAAGTTCCAAACCCAGCTTCCACCCAAAACCTGGCCACTGTCATGACTGCCTGTCAACTCTAGTGTTGGGGGATACAGAGAAGTGGATCCCAGAAGCTCACTGCCACTACCAGCCAGTCTAGTCAAGAGTGAACTTCAGGCTCAGGGAGAGATTCCACCAGGAGAAAAAATTTAAAAAAAGGTGGAGGGTGACAGAAAAAGACATACAATGTTCTTACCTACCTCCTCCTGTGTGTGCATGCTCGTGCACACACTGAACACAGAAATTGTAAGAAAATGGACTGTCTTTTGTTAGTTATGCTTTCACGTGGTCATGAAATGGACAGTAGGAGGTTTGGTAGCACAGCCTCACTCTACTATGGACAGAAGTGATGGAGAATCAATGAGACACAGCTAAAGTAAGGGGAGACAATGCCATGATGGTTACAAGAGCTGGGACATGGTCTTTTTTGATATCTTATTCAGGAATCATTGCCTTAAAAATTTATAGAATGCACAACACTATGACTATTGAAACAGACTCAAATTATTTGTACTATGTTTTAAGAAAACCTGAAACTGTGAGCTCACCAGGTATGAAGAAAAAAAAAAAAAAAAAAGCCAGGCATGGTGGCGCACACTTTTAATCCCAGCACTCGGGAGGCAGAGGCAGGCAGATTTCTGAGTTTGAGGCCAGCCTGGTCTACAAAGTGAGTTCCAGGACAGTTTTAATTTTTAAATTGAGATTTGTTTCTACTCTTCTAGAGGAAAACGATCAATCTAGGCTGCACTAACCATTATGACATCTTGTTTTATTAACCTTCTTGGGATTCCAATTCTCTTTACCAAGAATCACTTCTAATCTGCTCTCCAGGCTCTACTGTCTATAACATATAGAATTAAATATGATGGCTCATTCTAAAGCAAGTTTTTAACCATCATCCTCAAACTTTATTTGGCCTAAAATAGTTCTAAAACTAAAACTACAAACAAACAAATAAATACTTATTCTTGGCAACAACCATGACTCATAAACAAACAAACAATAAGCTTGTATGTAAGTTGGAGAAATAGAAGGAACAATATGGAGAGTCAGGTCCCACTGATATTTACAACTGAAGTTAGGAGTTCTGACTGTAGAACTATGTATGTGTCATACATAAATGGGTGTAACAGCATCAGCTGAGTATGGTAAATGGAAGACTATCTTGACTCTTAATGCCATATACACAGCAACGTTAAAACTTGCTGCTGACAGTGTGGCCAAAATACCTCATCTCATATCATCATACAGATTCTAGGGAAAACATCCCCATGTGTCTTGAAACAAAAGGCAGAAGACCCCAAGGCTCACAGTTGTTTCCTATAGGTGGGATGTGGGCACTGCTTTGGGCAATGGGAAACTAAGTGGAAGGAATGCTGAGGGTCTCAACTCACTTAAGCCAGATTTGCACAATAGACAGTGGCATGGCAAAACAATTTTTCATACAGTGCCAGTTATCCACTATCTTGCCTCTTTTTCTATTTTGATTTGTGATTTGGGAGAACTTGGGACAACATATAGTATACAGACTTCCATTTATTCTCTTGCCTTATAAATTTAGTTGAGTTTTCAACAAAACTTGAAGTGTATAGTTTACTGCTCAACTAAGATCTCATTCTGGGGTGTGTGTGTGTGTGTGCATATATAATTCAAAGGAATAACATGTTAAGAATCTTTAGATGATGGTTTAAATCAAAAGTCATTTCTAGTTTATTTATCTTTCATCCATTAAAAATGTTTTCAAAAAGGAGATCTGCATAATGCCAGCTGGAATTTCCAGAAGATCTTGGAAACATAACATCTCACAGTATAAACTTGCAGGCTTCTGCCCTGTCTTGTTTGAGATCTGCGCCATTTCATGTCACCTGGATGTGCACATTTCTGCTAGAGGGCTGCTTATCAAGCACAGTAACTGAAACCCTGCACTAGACTCTCAAGTGTGCAAGGGAGTAAATATCCACTGGAAAGAGCCCTGATTTACAGGGTGGCCCATTTAAAACCTTCCCATTTAATAATGTGGCTGTGCACAGGGCCTCTTTTAAATGGGCCACCCTGCATGAAGCTTTGGTCCAAGATAAAAAATGTCCTCCCTCGAGAATTTTTAAAAACCAAAAACACTGTAGGTTTAGTGGTTTATTTTTAAGGTTTGAGATGGTTTCTTTGGACTCCTTTGGAACTGAAAAAAGATGGATACACATTTTAAAAATGAAATGTTACAACCACACATCTGCAATGAGAACTGGTGCCAGTGGATATTTTTAAAAGAAATTAAAACGGTCAATTTTTTTTATTTAGGTTAGGCAAACGGCTGCTGCACACACAGCTCACAATAACTACTTTTCAGCAAACCTTTACAAGAAATTTCCTAATGAAGATTTATAGGATGTTCTGAGATTGATAATTAAAGGCTCCCCCAAAAGATATGAATGACAGCACCAGAGATGTCAGGGTGGAGGGCTTGTCCTCTAAAGGAGGGGCCAGTGACTTAAAATAAAGATGCATGGCAGTTACAACAGACAAGCAACCACAAAAACAGGCCTAGAGCAAGGCTTTGCTGTTGGACTTTTCCCTCTTCATATCAAGGGCTCTGACAAATAACCCCAGTGCTCCACAATGCGCACAGAGGAGAACTGAACTCCTGATTTAGAAGGGTATGCAATGAAGAGAAAAGGAAAAGGCTTCTCTTAAGAATATTCTGACAAAACAGATGATTCTCACACCCTGTGTCTGGTTCCTTCCTCCCATAAACCAATACTAGCAATGACAAAAAGTGTAAGGATGATGAAGGGCCTTTGTGCTGACACTCTCCATAGAAGCCTAAAATTACTGCATCATTTAATCGCACTACAACACTAGGGGTAAGTACTGAGACTCTATTTTACAGATGGGATAAGTGACACACTAAGATATTATATAGTCTATACAAGGTATACACATAGAAACAAAAATATACAGAGACAGAGAGAGAGTGAGAGAGAGAGAGAGAGAGAGAGAGAGAGAGAGAGAGAGAGAGAGTGCAATATAGTGTTTTCTAAAGAGAGGACCATTAAGTGCAGAAGGCATGAGGTACTTGTATTCAAAGGTAACCACTAGGGACCAGAAATATTAAACACTAAGTGTTGTCTCTTCAAAGAAAGAAATGTATAACCTGTTTCCTTCCCAGAAGGCCGGGAATGGATGTGGTCAATACCCTGGTGACATCTGTGCTATTTGTATGGCCAGGCCACATCTGGCTCCCTCAGACTTGTGTGCTTATCCTACAGACCCTTAGCTTGAACACTGTTTCTCAGTCAATATAATTCGTCTTTACAGAAAAAGTCACATGTACTTTACAAAGAGTTTTGATGTAATCATGCCTTAAGTTTTATTATGTATCTGGGATTGAGTTAATTATCAGCAGGAACCTTTCCGCCCAACCCCCAAACTATGCTGTGCTTAAATACACCTGAAATAAACTGCCTGAGGTCAGAATCTTGAAGTATGGACCAACGCGGGCTTTTGAGTCACGTTGAACCAGATTCCTTTATACATTGTGTGGATCATTAATCTGCTGGTTGTGTTGTTTATATAGACACCCCACAATTAGGTCATTCTCCACCTCTAAATGGAACAAGAGCACAAAATCCTCTGATGGTACCCCCTCCACAGTACCCATTTGTTAATATACTGGACCCTGAACATGATATATCCATGTTTTCTTAAGAGCCATAGCCAGGGTCTTCCTCAAGCCTAACATGTAGGCCCTTGTTACTGACAGACTCCACATCTGTAGACTCATAATATTCTAGCTAAAATATTCTAAGACAAAGAAAAAGAAAAAAGAGCAAAACTGAAACTGATTGTGTACAGACTTTTTAAATTTCCTGGTCATAAATCCCAAAATAATATTAATGTAGCATGATAGTATATTAAATAATATTATAAAATGGAGAGATTATCTCAAGTATATTGGAGCATATGTGAAGAGTATATGTATATGCTAAGCTCATTTTCCCTAAGGGTCCTAAACATCTGTAGATTAGGGTAATCAAGGGACTCCTCCAGACAACCCCCTATACATACCAAGGGACAAATAAGCACATTCATTCAACACACATGTATTAAGTAAGCACTTCTTTGTATCTTTCACTCTTTTAGGCATTTATCACCAAGTAGAGTATGAAAGAGACTAAACTGTTATCTGAATTATCTCATTTTTCAGGATGTAGGATGAGTCTAACCTAAAGATATATATTTACTTATGCCAGCCAGAAAATAATGGGAATATGAGAATGCTAGTTCTGCTCTCCAACTATGATCTAATTGAATTTATACACTTAGAAAAGGACCAAGGAGCAGGCAGAGGAGTAGGTGGAAGTGAGGCCACAAAGGAGAACATGGTACTGGACAGTCAAGCAAGAGGCCCATATCATCAAACACCACTAGAAATGAAAGATGGAGAAAGGGGAGAGGGAAGAGCTAAATGGGGGGAGCAACACGACAGGGAAAGAGGCCACAGAAAACACAGAAAGAACCAGAAAGGATCATCACAAAGTAGGAAGGTAGTGCTCAGTGTGCATCAGGGTGCCTTACTATAATTTATATTTCAAATACTAAAATGTTCACTACATTTCCATGTGCTTATTGGCATTTTGTGTGCCTTCCTTCCTAAAGTGTTAGTTCATGTCTTTTGCCAAGCTTTTATTGGTTTATTTAACTTGTTTTTTAATGGGGAAGTAGGGGGTTGAAGCTTTATATTTTATACTTCTGTGGGCATGCACACAGACACACATATATATACACAGGCATTGCAAACATCTGTTACTAAGATATTTCTCCATCACAGAATCACCTTGGTACATTTGCAGAAAGGCGCTGCCTACAAATGTGGATCTGTTCCTGGACTCTGTTCCTAACACTGATCGACCTGTCCATCCTGCTGCCAGTCCTGCACTGCACTGACCCAGTAGCATTTTATTTTGTAAATCTTGAAACCAGACACTCTGAAGCTTGCAATTTTCTCCTTTCCTCTCACTGTGACCGTCCCCTGACCCCTGTGTGCGTGTGTGTGTGTGTGTGTACATGAGTGCGTGTTGTGTTGTGCTGTGTTGTGCATGTGCACATGTGGAGGTCAGAGGACAACTTGAAGGACTTTCTCCTATCAAATGTTCTGGGGACAGAGCTTGGTTTACGAGGCTCGGCTGTCCTCCACTGAGCTCTCCAGTTGGTTCTGCTTTTGTCCTTCCTTTGAAACTTTTGGCTATGTTTTTTTTCCTTTTATTAACCCAACTGCAGTTTTAATTTTATTATCAACAAATAAAAGCAAAATTGGAAGTAACTGACAATAAATTTAAGAAGCATTTTCTCTCAACAGCCATAGGCTCAGAGTTTTGATGTTTTCTGAAGGTGTTATCAATGATACTGTTCTAAAGTTCTGACTTATAGGAAGATAGTAATTTACATCCTTCAAATTAACATTACCTTTGTACCCTGTGATTGTGATATTTTTGGTCATGTCTAACACCTTTTAAAGCATTTTCAATG
This sequence comes from Mus caroli, assembly GCF_978045245.1. Lineage (NCBI taxonomy): Eukaryota > Metazoa > Chordata > Mammalia > Rodentia > Muridae > Mus > Mus caroli. The sequence goes on from NW_028227273.1 coordinate 49,878,851, forward strand.
TACAAGATTTTTACCATTCTCTATATACAAAATATGATTGCAAAGAACAACTGACTTCTTTTCCAGAGGAAACACTTCCTATCTTACTTCCCTTCCTGCACTGTGTGATAGTTTCAGTCTAACAGAGAGAACTGGCTCTGTAGTAACTATGTCCTAAGGAGGCTGACCATGTTAATTGTTTTGAGCAGATTTTCATTTATAACGCATTGGTTTAATACACACGTTGACTACTGCTCTCTATGGGTTTATCTCTAGAGCGCAGGGATGATGTGCACCTGTGTCTGTACCACCTCTGCATTTTCTGTAGAAATACTCATCATCTAAGGTAATTTAAGGGCACCTCTTACCCCTCTGAACTTGAAAGTGAGTCCTTACTGGAGACATGCATTTCAGGAAGGGGGAGGTGCACTTAGAAATATATGTGTGAGTACAAAGAAAGAGAGGTAGAGTGTGAAGCAGGAGCCCCAGGTTAGCATCTCACTGCTAAGGCTACCACAACACTGCCTAGGTTTTTCCTTCTGAGAGAACATACATTTCCGTAACCATACCCAAGGATCCTGAGCTATAATACACTGAAAACATGGTTTGAGTTCTCAGGTGCTATGACTTCAAACCAATATCTTACTCTTTTGTACATACATTAAAATCAGTGACATTTATTCCTTAATGTTCTTTCTGATTTTAGTGTGATTTACAAAGTTACAGTAAATCAAGAATATATTTTCTCTAATTATATCTCTTATACAGGACTGAGCTTAACAATGTGTTTCACACCCACAAGGTGTCTTAGTCAGGGTTTCTATTCCTGCACAATCATAAGGACTAAGGAGCAGTTGGGGAGGAAAGGGTTTATTCCACTTACACTTCCACATTGCTGTTCATCACTGAAGGAAGTTAGGACTGGAACTCAGGCAGGTCAGGAAGCAGGAGCTGATGCAGAGGCCATGGAGGGATGTTCCTTACTGGCTTGCTTCCCCTGGCTTTCTCAGCCTGCTCTCTTATAGAACCCAAGACTAGCAGCCCAGAGACGGTCCCACCCACAAGGGGCCTTTCCCCCTTGATCACTAATTGAGAAAATGCCTTACAGCTGGATCTCATGGAGGCATTTCCTCAACTGAAGCTCCTTTCTCTGTGGTAACTCCAGCTGTGTCAAGTTGACACAAAACTAGCCAGTACACAAGGTAACCACAATACTTCATGCAGACATGGGTTTCTAATAACAATTAATCCAAAAACATGCATATTAATAGTTTACATGTCAGTTTTGAAGTGAAATTGCTGTGTGTAAGCACAAACCACAAACATCTATTTAAAGTTTAGAGGGTCCCCCGCTCCAGAGATCCTTGAAATTAAGAAACGATCTACAACTTAACTGTAAGATTAAATTTAAAAAAAAAAAGTCAAACAATCACTATATAATGATCAAAAGAATCAGAGAAGGTAATACAAAAATCTCAGAAGATAAAGTGGTTTTATAATGATTATATCAAATTCAACTGTATAGAAACATCAAATGTTATTTCTTAAGCACCCAGGGTGATAAAATGTCTTTTTACTGTAATTTCACATGTGGAAACCAGCAGATGCTATTCTCATTTCTTTATTGTATTTTCCTCATCTTCTGCCTTGACTGTACATTTAGATGCTAGTTATAATATTCCACATGGTAAGACATTAACCCAGCATGGTTTGACTCACACTGCTGTCTATTCTGCAGATTCCTTTCTCAGATGTGACAATAAAAACTCAGGGAAGTGTGAGTGACTATGTCAAGATAATTTGCCCAAGAAGAGCAAAAATATCAACACAGGTCTTTCTGCCACTATTTCCAAGGCACTTTTTACTAATGGGTGACTAACAGTATTTATTAAATGAACATGCCTGGGTTTTCTTGTAAGAATCACATGACTTCTAAATAACAGAATAAGCTTTTCCTGTGGCATATTAAGTAAAAATAAATAATACTAATAACAAAGGCTCTAAACTTCAGAAACAGTCGAGTAAGCACTGATCAGAATCTTCATGCTAGGAGCAAATACATTCAATCCCAGATTTTAAGATTTTAAGATTGCCTTCTACCTCTTGGGGTGTGGGGGGAGAGCAACTGGGATGTACAGTGAATAAGATATATGGATGGGTGGTTGGGTGGATGGATAGATGGATGGATGAATGGATGGATGGATGAATGGACAGGCAGACAGACAGGAAAAATATTGTTTTCTAGCAATAGTTGGAAGGAGAGGAGGGGGCAGGTTTGTGCGCGCCCTGACTCGCCAGCAAGAGACGCTGCAACAGGATCCTTCTGCACACGTTTATTGGGAGAGCTTGATTGCAGAGGTGAAGTGACCCCAAGCCCAGAACTGGTGCTGCTTATATAGGCCTAGGAGAGGCGTGTCTCACACCTGGATTGGTTGTGCTTGGATTATGCTTACCACCTCATTTGCATGCCTACATCTGATTGGTTAACTTGTCTCTCATCTGATTGATTAATTTTTGTTAATTCTCAAAACCTCATCTTGGCAAAAAAAAAAACTTTACTGCCTATGTATGTGTGGTGGCCAGCGGGAGCCAGCGCCACCCTGTAACGGCACATATGGCTTCCCACACGCAGGGAAGGCACTCTGATAGAGACAGTAATTAGGGACTCCAGAACACCACAGGCTATCACTTTGAAGGCTGGCACTCAGAACACAAATAAGATAATGCAAATAATGCAGTGGGTGTAGAAGTTACTCCTGCTGACATTGGGCAGAACTCGGTTATATGTACCAATCAAAAATTAGTGGAATCTGAGAACCTGACCTTGGTACTAAGAAAGAAAAGTGGTTTAGTGAGTACATGAGTTTGATCACATCGTTTCAACATACATCCAAAATATAGATCTAAAACATGTAGTCCTTACTCCACAGAGCAAGGTATCTATGGAGGATGTAGTCAGACGTAGATAAATGGTGCCTTCTTCAGGCACCTTCCACATTATTTTAGGAAAACTGGAGCCTGCCAAGTCTGCTAGACTGCAGGGACACCTTCTGTTTCCACTTCATCAGCATTAGGATTTTAGGTGGGAGACCCAGCTCTGCATTTACATGGGTGCTGATGATCAAACACAAATGATCAAGTTTTGGCAGTGAGTACTTTACTAACTGTGGTGGTTCGAATAAGAATGACCTGATACACTCATATATTTCAATGGCTAACATCAGGAAATGACACTAAAGAAGATGACTTAGGCTGAGGAGATGTGGTCTTCTTGGAGTAGATGTAGAGTTGTTGGAGAAAGTATGACACTGGAGTGGCCTTTGGGGTTTCAAAAGTGGAGGCCTGGTCCAGTCTAAGTCTCTCTCTCTGCTGTCTGTGAATCACAATGTAGAACCCCCAGCTACTTCTCCAGCACCATATCTACCTATTAATTGAATCACTTCCCTAGCCTTGGATTCTTTCTTTGAACCTTCTCTGTAAATGAGATGCACCAGCTAATACAGGACTCAGTAGTAAAACACAGGAACACTTCTACTGAGGTGAGGAACAAGACACAGCTACCTGCTAATTAAGAATCTTACCAGCAGTGTAAACAGAAATCCTCATTATAGGAAGTGCCAAGGATGGAAAACATGTCAGAAAAAATAAAAACAAAAAACTGTTCACATGTGTATAGGATAAACTTCTCACCCCTGATGATTGCATCAAGTATCACAAATAGTGTTTAAGAACATAGGAAGGAGGCCACATACAGGAATAACCAAAAATTATAACTTTCATATTTATCATCACTGATAATAACAAGTTCCATAAGAAAATACAAAAATTTACAACAGAAACCAAGAAATATGCAACCTGTATAAGAAGAAACTTCTCTTAATATACATGTTCTAAAAAATATCAGAAATGGAAAACCATACTAGCCCATGTACAAAGATGAGGTAAATCTTTGGTTGTAGCAAAAGCATCAGCCCTGTTTCCCAATTCAGAAATTCAAGACACTCAGCATAAATTTGGAAATTTATCTGGAAGAGGAAATATAGTAAACTGGCTAAAATACATGAGTATATAGTCTTCTATAATGGTCTGAGAGTGAACCTAGCCTTTGGACAGACACTCTGTGGGAATGCCACCACAGCACTGAGCTCCTCTATGAGGCACACTGGCACTGCTAACTGATGTGTAAGATGTTGATTTTATGGCTGCTGCACCCATTAGGCATTCCCACTTTGTATCATCTTGCTTGATTCACTTAGGTGATCCAGGTACATTTAATATTTCAAAAATGGACCAGGGCACAGCAACATAACCATTTCTCTAAAAATCCAACTTTGCCTTTCTGTTTATCTGCATATATGTCCATGCACTGCTTGTGTGTCAGGTGTCCATGGAAGGCAGAGAAGGGTATAGGAGCCCTGGGAACTAGAGTTACAGGCAGTTAGCTCTCATTGGAAAAACTCAGGTCTTCTGGAAAAGCAGCCAGTACTCTTATGCCAGTGACCCATTTATGTATTCATACAAATTTACTTTTTATAAAAAGGTGTGTGTGTGTGTATGTGTGTGTGTGTGTGTGTGTGTATAGGGGTGAGTATATATGCAAGTACAGGTGCCCATTGGGGCCAGAAGAGAGTATCTGAACCCCTGGAGCTGGAGATAGATGTCTGTGGGCCATCTGACAATGGTGCTGGGAACCAAACCTAGGTCCTCTAGAAGAGAACTAATTACTGTTAAAAGCTGAGCTATTCTCTACTTCCATTTATTAGACAGCATTCTATGTACAGAAACAGGTGATGGAGAGCTCACATATTATATAGTATTCATATTAACCAAGGCAGTTTTAGCTTATATGCACTTAAAATAATCAGGAAGTTTACATTCTTGGAAATGCTAAGACTATGCAAAGATCAATATACATAAACTACACTGTTACATATGGGAGTGAAGCAAGCAAATGCCTAAGTCAGACCTCAAGGCTGGTAGCTTCATGAAACAATAAGGTTTTTTTAACAATGAGGTTTTTAAAAACAGATGAAATTATGTGTGGATGCAGTCAAGTATACTCATGCACTCATGTGGAGGACAGAGGATATCCTCCGATTTTGTTCACTGGATTTGCTATCCTTTCTTTGACTGAGGGTCTCTCATAGGCCAAGCAGGCTAAGTAGGCTAAGGCAGGCAAGTAAGCTAGCTAGGAAGCCCCCGGAAGCTCTCTCTTGCTTCCCCAGTGCTACCATATAAGCTTACTCCATCATTTTAAAAATGGGTTCTAGAGAGCAAACTCAGGGCTTTTAATGATTCAGCAAACTGTCCAGCCTTCAACATGAAACACTTCTGGTGGCATCTGGGACACCACCTTCTACTGGATTTCCTTGATCTTCATGGCAGCAACATCTCACATTCTGTGGTTGTTTCCTTCATTTCTGGAAATAACTCACTCAAAGTGATTCAGGGCTCAGACTAACTTTGTTATACAAATACACACCTCTATGGATAAGTGGTCTCCCTAAATTCTACCACATGTCCCTGAAGCAGGACAGACTTTCTTATCCAATTGCTAAGTTAGCATAACAAAAAGAATGCATGCAAATCTCAAACCCAAATTTCCTCTTCTGAATTTTAGTTATTAACACATCGCTTTGACACAATTATACCACATGGATATCAGATATTACTGGCACTATCATTCATCCAATTCTCCAGAATTAAGGCCTCAGAATTATCTCTAAATTCTTTATTTTGCTTGTGTTCTATATTGGCTCCATCAGTAAATATTCAACTACCTTGAAAAGGTCCCCAGAATTGATGAGCTGGGAGCATAGCTCACTAGAAATCTTCTTGCCTAACATATATAAGGTTCTGGGTTCGAGTGTTAGCTCTGCCCTCCTAAAAAATTATAATTCTGGAATTGCTCAGAAACACCTCAAGCTACTAATGCCCTAATCCAAAAGACCATCACCTCTGATAAGAACTACCATTGCCACAGCATATCTCCTATCCTCCTACATGCATCTCCAGTAACTCTGTCCGTGTGAGTCTCCTCACCTATATTCTCCAAGAAGGAAAACATAATTCAGTCAGGTATGGTAATACACACTTGTATTCCAACAGTCAGGAGGCAAAGAGGAGATCAATGAGCTCCTTGCCAGCCTGCACTACACAGTGAGACCCTGTCAAGCCATGAAAATTTTATACATTTAAATAAAACCATGATTTCTATGGCCAACAAGAGCTAGCTTGTGTCTTCATCTACTGTAGTCCTTAAACTATCAACTTCCCTGCCGTTCTGAAAACACACTAAACACTCCTATCTAGACGTTTTTTATACTTCCTATGGAGTATAAAAAGTAGATGGAGATTGCTCTTTCCCTAGAGATTGCATAATTTCATCCAAATTTCCCTTCAAATTGTCCCTTCAGAATGGCCTCTTTTTGGTCATCACATTGAAAAGACTAGTTTCTATATTTTTTCCTTGTACCTTTTATTCCTAGGTAAGATGGCAGGTGCACACGTCAATGCCCAGGGAAGCCTCACAAGTGCAGACACTTCATTCTGCTGACCAAACTTGTGAAGAGAACACCACAGACGGTGCCACTCTGATGTATTCCAACAATGAACAATAATTCAATAGGGATTTTGAACGAGTAAGTCTTTTAAGGAAGAGATGAATAGCAACGATAAAAAAATCATTTGCTTACAAATGTCTCATGTTCATGAATTAGCTCCAATCACCTCGTAAGAAGTACTTGAATATATACCCATGTAAAACCCTTTATATATTCTGCATAGACTTAGTTTTTGCTGACAGGATGTGGAAAAACATCTTTCACATAATTTAAAAGTCAAGAAAGTATGATTGTTATCTTCATATTATAGGCATTTAGAATAACAATTTTACTCCAACAAGACAGTAGGGAAGAGAGCAGATAGACGGGTTATCTACCCCAGCTGTCTTACGGGGCTTACTTGCTTTTCTAAGTCGGGTGCTCTCTTTTAAGGGTTCTCTCACATGAAGGCATAAGCATAAAGTATAGTCGAAGCTTGTGAAGGTAAGCGGTAAAGGGAGCTGTTAGTTACAGTTACTAGGATGCTTATATCAAGGTCTTAGCAACAGCTGTCAATCCAATTCTTTATGCAGTCATGCTGCCTCTCACCCAAACAGAAAGCATTGTGAGTCCGTTTAAAATAGAAGATCTTGTCTGAGGAGGCAGTTTCTTTGCAATTCACAACTAATTAAAACAAAGAAAAGCCTTCGGAAGAATATGTTGTTTTATCTGTATCAAAACATAGGTCATTTCATATCTGGACCATCCATTCACTCATCCAAATTTTATTTACTACTGGGGTCATCCTTATTTGTAACTTCCTAGTATTTTTATAAGTCCTGGGGATTCAATCCTAGCACTGGAAAATATATATGCACTAAGTATTCACATTCCAAAGATTGTAAAACTTTTAGAAACAAAATACCTAAGTTATAATGCTTAGTGAATGTTACTTTAAAAATAAAATAACTACAAATGGGCTGGGTAGGCCATACCTTTAAGCCTAGCACTCAGAAGGCAGAGGCAGAAAGATCTCTATGGATTCAAGGCCAGCTGGTCTAAGATGCCAGTTCCAGGCCTAGTAATGATACATAGAAAGACACTCTTAGAACAAACAAACAATCCTGAAAGGAAAGAAGAGAAGAAAACTTGAAGGAATGTGTTTGGTAACTTTGGGAGCCAGAGAGACGACTCAGAGGTTAATATCACTTTCAGTGCTCTTGCAGAGGACCCAAGTTCAGTACCAAGCACCTACATTAGACAGTTCACAAGCTGCTTTAACTCTAGTTCCAGGAGATCCAACACACTCTTCTGCAATTCTTGTATACCTGCACTGCTATGCACATGACCTCACACTACCCCCAACAAATAAGAATAAGATAATATATTCTTAAAGAGAGATAGCATGCCTGAGTCCCTGGTTTACGGACGGTCATGTTTTCTATGGAAACGGTAGTGTTTGAGCTAGATTTGGAGAATAAAAGACAAGACATTTCAAAATACAAATCAATGAGTCTGAAAAGGATAGCACACCAAAACTAAAACAAACAGAAACTAAAACAAGAGAACCTTACTGGGAATACCAGAATGTGTGACTAAGGTGGTTCCTCCCAAATTCTAGACATATATAAAACTGTAAAGTTTTTTCATAAAGATAGAAAATTCAGTTTTACCTTATTGACAATTAATTGAGATGTTTTAAAAATGAATCACAGGCCGGGCGTGGTGGCGCACGCCTTTAATCCCAGCACTCGGGAGGCAGAGGCAGGCGGATTTCTGAGTTCGAGGCCAGCCTGGTCTACAAAGTGAGTGCCAGGACAGCCAGGGCTACACAGAGAAACCCTGTCTCAAAAAACCAAAAAAAAAAAAAAAAAAAAAAAGAATCACAGGAAAGGGGTTAAGAAGGGTGATATTTTAGGTCACAGTGCTCAGGGAAGAAGCCTGAGGACTACAGCAATGGGCTGTATGGTGGCTGTTAGGAACCATTCCTAATGAACACTACACATAACTGAGCATCCTGTCCATGAAGTACGTAAATGCCCAGTTCTAAAATACACACTTTACAGCAAATGATTTATTATCTGACATTCAAATGAACAAGGATAAAAGAAGACATATGTTGAACTTCACAAATTAATGTTTATGTGATATTATAAAATATTTCAAATATACAGTATACAATTAAGAAAAAATCTATCGATGATTAGATTTTAAAATACATTGCTTTAAAAGTAGTGCTTTTAAATGTTTATGCAAGGTATTGGTAATTCATCCTTATGACTATATAATTCAGAGAATTATCAACACTTATAATGTAAGAGATCCCAGGACAAATGCTCCTAAGACACACAAAGGTTTAAAAATATAGTCCACATTATTTGCATACATACCTTGTTTTCCTCATTGTCTAAGACTAGCAGAACCAAGGAAACCCACATCCTAAGCCACAGAACAGAGACACCTGGTTTCGTTCTTATCACAGGATGACAAATGCTTTCAATACCCTAATAGCACAGACATCCTCAACATTTGTATAGTGTTTTTTAACTAACAAAACTGTGTGTCCTTCCTGAGTTCTAGAATGGTAAAAGGCTCAATCACTGCAAACACTTCTTAGAATACCTTTGTCACTCCATTTAAAGAGACAGGGCCAAGAGCCTGGGCTTCACAGCATTCTGTTTCTTTTGTTGCTCTAATGCTTACATGGTTGAGTGTGACTTCAGAAAGGTTCTATAACTCATCTTGGTGGTGCACGATTGAAATCCCAGCACAACAGGCAGAGGAAGGATGAGATCACAAGAGAATCTACAAGTTCATGACCACCCTGGGCTACACAGGCAGATAGTCCCTGAAAACCAGACCAAGGAGGGGACTGAAAAGAAACCAGAAAAAAAAAATAGTCTCTCTGGGTTTATACTTATAAATATATCTACATGTCGATATCTTCTTTGGTAGGAAAATAGTAATGATTTTCATCAGTACAACAAAGAAAAGATTTTAATACTCTATTCATGTTATAGGAATTAAAAACATGAGGAAACACATATTTAAAAAGGCTTGTCTTTCCGTGTGTGTGTGTGTGTGTGTGTGTGTATGTGTGTGTGTGTGTGTGTGATTAGAATGATGAAAAGAGCTATTAGTTTTCTTTATTTTTGACCAGTATAATTTTATAACAATTTCTAAGGACACTACTTTATAGTGTTTTGTAATTTAGCTTTTTAAAATAAATTCTAAAATTAATGGCATTATTCTCATGGTTCCAGTGAAAAATAATGCTAATTTAGGTAATCTAGTTAAAATGTTTTTTAAAAAATATTTCAAGAATGTAACAGCTATCAACGTATTTGCTTTAAAAGCACGAGGATCTGAGTTTTCTGAGTAGAGTGGTCTGTACTTGTACTAGTAATGCTAGGGAAGCAATATGGGCAGATCCAGGGGCTGGTTGTGTGGCCACCTGGTATAACCATGCCTAGTTGGCTAGCTCTGAGCAAATGGGAAATCCTATCTCAAAAACAAGGTGGACAGCTGCTGAGGAAAACACCTCCGGTTGGTTTGCTCTGGCTTTCACTCATATGTAACAGACAGGCATAGAGACCCACACAAACACACATACACATTTTCATATACAAACAAACAAGAATTTGGCAATGCCATTCATAACTGATCTCTGTAGATTTGATCACAAAAGTGCAAATAACTTAAAGAAGTGAAATGAACCTGGGCATAGTGGCACACTCGGGAGGCAGAGGCAGGCAAATTTCTGAGTTTGAGGCCAGCCTGGTCTACAAAGTGAGTTTCAGGACAGCCAGGGCTATACAGAGAAACCCTGTCTCGAAAAACCAAAAAAGAAGAAGAAGAAGAAGAAGAAGAAGAAGAAGAAGAAGAAGAAGAAGAAGAAGAAGAAGAAGAAGAAGAAGAAGAAGTAGTAGTAGTAGTAGTAGTAGTAGTAGTAGTAGTAGTAGTGAAATGAATTCCCCATGCCATCCAACTATCAGGCAAAAGCAGCTTTTCAAATGAAAAGTACTGTTAGGAGGCTAATGTCTTTTGTTTTCACCATCCAGATGACAACTCCATCCTAATCTTCCTATTCATTACACTGTAAAGACTTCAATGATATCATAATGCTTGGAAAGACATGCCAACAAGGCACAATCAATTTTGAAATGCTCTGTTAACTCTACAAGGCTGTCACTTAAAACAGATTTCCAAAACTCTAATTACTATTTTACATAGGAGATACCAACTCCTGGTTTTCTTCAGTTTCTGTCACCCCTAGTGCAAATTAAAAGCCCCTACCTAGGCAGGGCGGTAGTGGTGCACGCCTTTAATCCCAGCACTTGGGAGGCAGCGGCAGGTGGATTTCTAAGTTCCAGGCCAGCCTGGTCTACAAAGTGAGTTCCAGGTCAGCCAGGGCTACACAGAGAAACCCTGTCTCGAAAAACAAAACAAAACAAAACAAAACGCCCCTATCTAAAGACACAGGAGAACCTGAGCCCCCCACAAGAGACTACAACTCAATTGTTCTTGAAATGAACAGCCAATGTTGAAAATCTTTACTCTGTATCATAATCAGCATCCTAAAATGTGTATTTCTAAAATTACTCAAAACTATCTATTACAATTGCTTTGCAACTCAAAGCCCTAATGAGGTCATTATTTCCTAACTTTAATCTATACAGAACTCTGCTGCCTCTACAATTTGACTTGACAAAGTATAGTGTCTCTCGGAAGCATTGGCTCTGTCTGTCTATAAAACTGACTCTTGCGACCCAGGATAAGAAATGCTAGTTTGCAGCCACTTTATAAACCTCAGCTTGGCCACAGACACCTCAGAAGACATGGCAATTATGCAGAATAATACCTGTCTAGAGATCACATCTTCAGAATCTTGTTATGGGAAGGATAAGAGGACACCTATTACCTAATATTAGTGCAATGCATATAGTAGCCTACAGGAGCTTCCTTGTTCACCTTAGTGCTATGGTATAGAAATGGCATCCAAAAATATTTCTATTACCCACCACAGTAACTCTCTTGTAATTCATTATTATGAATGCACAGAACCAAGGGTCAGATCCTAATGTGAACATGTTCCACAATACACAAGCTTGCTTATCTATGGAAATAATGAGAAAATGACATCAGACACCTTACTTCAAATTACTCTGCAGAAGATAGTGCTTGCTAGTTATTCAATTTTGCTCATGAAGGAAGTACAAAGGAAGGAGGGTAAATATACTCAAACTAAAAGGTCAAAAATAAACCCTTTATTGTGACTGTTTATCCAACACTACTTGGTGTATTCCAAAATCCATAGGGAAATGTGTCAAAATAAAGGTGGAGTCCTGCCCTTCTCCACCTTCACATATTCCAGTCCTACTGAAGAGGCAAGTTGCTTCATACTCCAGTCACATTTACAAGGGACCAGGCCCTTACCATTTAAGGACTCAAGTGCAGAAAGCAAGGCTGGGATCGCGAATATCAGCCAGAGCCATGCAGTTTGGGTTGTAACTCAAAATTTATCTACATAGTTTATAATCAGGGAGAGTTTTTCTCTCTCTTTTTCTAAAATTTGTGGTGTGTGTGTTTGTGTGTGTGTGTTTGAGAGAGAGAGAGACAGACAGACAGACAGACAGACTTGTTTTGGATCCTCAGAGCTAGTTAAAGGCAACTGTGAGAGGCCCAGTGTGGGGCCTAAGAACCAAACTCAGATGCTCTGGATGGATAGGAAGTGGTCTTTACAGCTGGACCATACCTCCAGCCCTAAGATCTCATCTCTTAAAGAGGCTAAAATGTATATTTCTACATGGCTTGATCATAAATTTAAAGCTATAGGGTTAGGGATGAGGCTCATCTATTAAGATTTGCCCTAGGTCACTAGCAGTGAACACACCAAATGTGCGGTACATCCTGAGATGCTAGCACTCGAGTGCTGGAGGCAAGAGGATCAGCAGCTCAAAATCAGTTTCTGTTTCAGAAGGAGCTCAAGACAATCCTGGGATATATCAGACCTTGCCTCAAATAATAGAAGAGAAATGGCTGGGGATGAAGTTCAATATTTAAAGTGTGTGCCAATGTGAATGGAACCCTGAGGTCAATTCCTAGTTCCCCATAAAACTGAACATGATAATATAAGGCCTGTAATCCTTCAATGCCATCATTGGCTATATAGTAAGTTCAGGGAAAGTATGGGCTATATAAATGCCTGTCTCAAAGATAAATGAATGAAAAATGTTTATAACTTTGAAACGCTTTCTTTTCTGTGAACACTGAGGCCCAGATATAGTTAGCATCTCGTTGCTTTTTCTTTGTTGTTGTTGGTTAGTGTCTTAGTTAGGGTTTTACTGCTGTGAATAGACACCATGACCAAGGCAAGTCTTATAAAAACAACATTTAATTGGGGCTGGCTTACAGGTTCAGAGGTTCAGTCCATTATCATCAAGGTGGGAGCATGGCAGCATCTAGGCAGGCATGGCGCAGGAGGAGCTGAGAGTTCTACGTCTTCATCCAAGGGCTGCTAGTGGAAGACTGACTTCCAGGCAACATGGGGGAGGATCTTATGCCCACACCCACAGTGACAGACCTATTCCAACCAGGTCACACCTATTCGAACAAGGCCACACCTCCAAATGGTGCCACTCCCTGGCCCAAGAATATACAAAGAGTCACAGTTGGTCTTGATCTCAAATTATTTTAATTAATTGTATAAGTCAAATATTAGCACATTTCAATTTGATCATTAGAGAACACTATCAGAAAGGCAATAATCAGCCTATCTTCTCTCTTGAAAGTAGACTGAGATGGTGCTATTACATCTGCCCATCCAGAAGGTGGAGTCAGGGTCAATAATCTCAACACCAAACAAGTCTGGGTCTGAAATAATCAATTATGGCATAGTTATCTGAGAAGAAAAACAGAACTTTAATATACTGTCTAGAAAGAAGATCCAAAGGTGGCCATAAATCATGGTATACTAATAACATATTAATGCAGTGATTAAAGCCAAGGTCATTTACAATAACACTAGTATGTTTCAATTAAGCAGTCATTTGGCAGGCTGAGGTATGACTCATTTATATTCTTATCAATTAAACTACAAAATAACTAGAACACAGTTTACACTAAAAGTTACTAATAAGAAGCAAGACTCCAAAGGCAGCAATTAAAAGTTTCTGAAATATTCAAGGAGATCTACCAAGTGATCTATAGCAAACACTGCGAGAGCAGAACAACAGTACAGCTTTGGGGTTAAAAAGAAAATGTGTCAAATGTATGAACGAGTGATTTCTTGGGAGCAGTCTAAAATTAGATGACCAAAAATATAAGCACTATGGCTCAAGTGTGGAGATACAAAGATTTTCCATGAAAACGAGCAAGTATAACACATATAGATTCTGCAAGCAAAGCAAAACCTGAAACTGAAAATATTGTTTTAGCTGGTAAAAACATTTTTATATGTAAGTGAATTATGGTGTTTCCTAACTGCCTGAAGTGCTTAGTGAATTGACATTTTTAAAAATCTGTACAATTTGTATGCTTCAATGGGAAAAATAGAGCAAGAAATTAAAGTATAAAGGCAAAGAAGCGATGGACACAGGACAAGTACTGGGAAGCAAACTGTGCCCAGAGGACTGGCTCTGCAGTCTGAACCCACAATCCCAAGCCCAGCTCAAGATCTCTATAGGCAGTCCCCCAAAAAAGCCATCAACAAGCCCAGGAGCTTCCCCTCCTCTGTAGTAGGTACCGACAATCTCATAAGTTGCCGTGCCCAGGAAAAGGCAATTCCAAGGACTTGGTAGGACACTGATGCTCAGACCTCAGAACAGTAGCTCAAAGTCACAAAAGCTGCAAATGCTCAGTGGAGAGGGACTGGGAGCTGGCTCAGTCAGTAAAAGCAGAAGGACCAGGATTTACTTCCCCATCATCTAGGCCACAAAGGCAGGCATGGTGGTGCCTGTCTGTCATCCTGACGAAGAGGAGGTAGACACAATCAGATCCTTGGAACCCCACAGTTGGCCAGACAGCCTACCTAAGTCGGTGAGTTCTAGGTTCAGATAAAGAAACTGGACTCAGAACTAACATGCAAAAGAGAATCTCACGGGAACCCAATCCTAAACAAAGAACTTCAGGAAACTAAGGAAAGCTGAAAGATAGAAAGGGTTTTTCTCCAGGAAAAAAAAGTCACTAGGGCATGAGAGAGAGAGAGAGAGAGAGAGAGAGAGAGAGAGAGAGAGAGAGAGAGAGAGAGAGAGAGAGAGAGAGAGAGAGAAGAAGAAGAAGAAGAAGAAGAAGAAGAAGAAGAAGAAGAAGAAGAAGAAGAAGAAGAAGGAAGAAGAAGAAGAAGAAGGAGGAGGAGGAGGAGGAGGAGGAAGAGGAGGAGGAGGAGAAGGAGGAGGAAGAGGAGGAGGGGAGGAGGATAGGAGGAGGATAGGAGGAGAGGGGAGAGGGAGAACAATTAAAAAGAGGCAAGAGGCTATAAATTTGAGAGAGTAAAAGGCAGGGTGCATTATAGGGGGTGGAGGGAGGAAAGAGAAAAGGAAGAAATGATGTAATCATATTTTAATTAAAAAAAAAAAACTAGAAAGGCTGAAAAAGAAAGCACAGCATTTAAAACCACTTACTGCTGTTCCAGAGGACATGAGTTCTGTTCCCTAGCACTCATGATAGGTGGTTTATAATTGCCTATGACTCCAAATCCAGAGCATATGACATACTGTTCTAATTTTCATGGGCACATGAACATGAATAAGTAATACAATATAATCATATAAATATATGCTCCATACATATATGAACATGCATTCAGCCATTAAAAACCATGTATGTGCATATACATATACACACATACATACATACATACATACATACCACTAACTAGCTCTTCAGAAAAAAAAACTCTCAGGAGCCTTGGTTCGCCCATCTTACCTCCCTTCTCTCTCTTCTCAGGCTGCAGAGGATCCACACTGCCTCACTGAAGTTCAAGCTCCTTGAAGGCACAGTGACTGTCTTCCAGGACACTAACTCTGCTTCCAGCCACAAAGCAGCTACTTCCGCAGTGCATAAGGCCTGCCCCACTGGTCTAAAGACCACATTATTATGCTTACACCACACAAGGGTAGGTGCTGGAGTTCAGTTTCAATGCCATTTCCATTGCTACTTACTGCTTGGCTTATTCGATTCAAATATTGTTATCACAGCACCATACAGTAAAGCCAGGAAAATTAAGTATTCTATTGCTTCTCCTTGTTATTTTAAGAGGAAGTCCCTTAAACACAGTAAGTACTAAATAAAGACTTAATAGCAACAATAGTCTGACATGTACAGAGTATGCGTAACTCTATAGGATGTTTCTGAAAGATAAAAATGAATAATATAAATAGATAATGAATGAATGAATGAATGAAGTGATAAGGTAACTGTACAATTTGCTTTAAGAGGTCAACTTCAATACCAACCCTATTATCAATAGGCATACATTTGCATCTGAGACAATTTCAACTGAAATCAACATTGAACCTGGGGAAAGAAAGCATGATGCAGTTCTAGGGACTTCTCACTTTTATCAAGAAAAAATAAAAGCCCTTCCATCAAATTCTATTTCTTTTAGCCTAAATTCCACTAAATACACGTGCCTAGCTCTTAGGCAAGAGCAGAAAGATAACCCGACTGATCCTCCACGTTTGTAATGTCACGCTGTACTTGTGCACACTGCATACTTGTAAAGATACCGTGTTCAGGATCTTTACAAGAAACAAAAAAGATGATAAAATGAGCTGTCCATGTGCACTCCTCCTTCTTGACACTCACACAAAGTCTAAGGAGACCCTGCCCTCCTCCTTCAGCTCCCACAAGTGGTGATCAGAGGATACAGACAGTCATGATTGCTTGTGACATGCCCTCCACCAGGCTCATGGTTGTAATCATAGGCCTCAGCTTGTAGCCATTCTGTTTAGGGAGGGAGAGCGTTATGGAACATTTAGAAAATGGAGCCTATCTGTAATAAGCAAACATGGAAGGCGGAGGGTAGGAAGCAACGTCTTACAGTCCTGTGTTGCCATGTTGCCTGTTTTCTTCCTGCCTCTAGATCCACCTAGATTGTGAGCAAAACCTTCCATTCCTGCTCCCACAGCGAAAGGCATCCCAGGACCTCCAGCATGCCTTCCTTACCAAAACCAACGGGGCCCCCAAACTCCTGGCCAACATAATTCCTTCATCCCTCCTACTGCTTCATGGTAAGAATTAGTCACTGGAGGGGAGAAACAGCTAACACAGAGAGCCTACTGGGCAGCACAGTAGACTACAAATGGCTTTTATTCAGGATCTAGCTGGATGGGAAGCCTCAAAAACTCACTTCCATCCACAATCTCAGGTGGTTGTTGTTGCTAGATAAAGAAAACAGAATCTATTAGAGTTAGTTGTCTTTAGCATTAAAGATCCATACAACTACACAACATATATTTAGAGACATTTTTCTAAGAGCAACATGTCACTATTTGTAATTTGGCATCTGTGGCAATCTTAGAGATCCTATAATAATAGTGGTCTGGAGAGACAACTCAGAAGTTAAAAACACTGGCTGTTCTTCAAGCTGGGAATCATGTGGGTTTGATTCCCAGCACCCACATGATAATTACAACAGTCTGTAACTCAAGCTCTTGGGGATCTAGCTACATCTGTGCCCTCTCCTGGCTTCTATTATCAGCGCTTATGAAGTGCCCATTTGGTATCTTGTTACTTCTGTGCTGCGAGGACCTCTGGACAACTTCTGATTTTGTAGAGTTTATTAATTTTTTCTTTATTTCATTTAATTTAGAGATGATGAACTCATGGTCACCCAGACTACTGAATTTGATTTTATTTTCCTGTAATACCCCAAATCTGGCAACTCTTCTAGAAGACTACACTACTTCTGCCATTTCCTCTTTTCTTCTTTCCCTGCCGTGCCCCTCCCCTGATGAAATCTAAAGATGTACTATCTTTTATAGCTAAAGCACACATTTTACTGAATAAACCCAACTCTGCTCTATCCAATAAGTAAGAAAATAGAATCTGAGACCTGGTATTCTCACCTATTTCAGCCTTTTTTTTTTAAAAAAAGGTAATTTAATATTACTTAACAATGATCCTACAATTCCCTCATTTCCATCTGGCATAGCCCTTCCCCAGGAGCTCCAGAGCTGCTACTTCCATTAACATTAGAATGATGATATAACTTGTTTAAATTTTCTGTTCAAAATAGATACTGTACAAAATAGTATGAGTTCAATATTGATAAAAAGTAATTTTAAGATTCAGACAACCTTGAAATCATAAGAAAGATTTTCCTTCCTTAGTACTGCACAAGGAAGGAAGTGGGAGCTGCCTTCTACACAACATCATAGCAGCTGTCTGACATCTTGTGAGCTCTAAGATGCTTCATCTATTACCAGTCATCTTGATATGAATATGTCAAAATTAAGTATAAATGTAAGAAATCCAGTAGTACCTGAAGAGTGTAGAGAAAATTCAAGGTCGGCTTTAATACACAAGGGCCTAGTAAGCCAAATCACACATCTTACAATGCTAAGAGTGCTCTGTGATGGAAAGACCAGCCCAAATAACCAGCAGAGCCACCAGTCTCCATGTGGACCTGAAAACCAATAGAGCTGGTAAGTCTGATGGCCTGGGTTCAATGTTTAAACCTAAAGATGTTCCCTGACCGCCATCCACACATGGTGAAAACACAAACATACACATACACGCACACACACACACACATATACACTATACGAACACACACGAAATAATAATGAATTTTAACACATAAGAAAATTAATAGATGATTCATAAGCATATTTTATATTTAAATAAAACCATAAAAATTGAGAAAATAGGGATATCCTGTCCACAGAAGGCTCTATAAATGGTTAAGTACGAACACACAGAGAAATAATAATGAATTTAAAAACATGAGAAAATTAATAGATGATTCATAAGCATATTTTATATTTAAATACAATCATAAAAACTGAAAAAAAATAGGGATCTTCTATCCACAGAAGGCTCTATTAATGTTAAGTATGAGACATGTACTAGCTATTGCTGTCTGGATTTCTGAAATATTTGTATCTATATTTGACTCACACATGAGCTCTAACATGAGAAAGACAGCAACAAGTCTTCATTACACTCAGGGCTCTGTGTCACTAAGTATTAATGGTGGCAGTGCAGGCGACGACGCTGATGTACCCTGAAACGGATAACTTATTTAATGCTGTAAATTGTGTGTCATTTCACGTCTTCAGTTTTGTTTGCTAAGAATTACACACAAACAAGACATAAATACACTTAAGAAAAAAGTTGCTGGAAATAAAGGTAGTACCAGCACTGGGCAAATGTAAACAAATATGGTAAGCACACCTACACAGAATCAGTACAGGCTATTTTTATCCCAAAACCCCAAAACCACCATGGCATTTTTATGGCTTATGACTGAAGAGAACCTTTCAAACCAAAATGTCCCCAATTTGAACAGTAAGTCACTTCAGGATTGATAAAATATAATACCAATATGTTAGCACCATCAAACTTAGAAACCTCATTGAACTGTCCCTTCCAGGTTATGAATTTATAAGAATGTCACTTTTGTTAAAGGATGGGATTCCAGTGAAGTACAGTATTTATATGCAGTTTTTCTCACATGTACTAGTTGGGATATCATTCCTATATCACCTCTGTATGCTTTATACTGACAGTGAGTCAGATCATGAAATTCCTCAAGCTAGGGATTATAATTTTTTATGATTAAATATGAACCAAATATAGTACCAAAAGCAACAAAAAAAGTAAAGATAAATCCCCAACAACAGGACACACAAATAGTACTTGAGAAACCAAATTCTCAATTTTTCAACAGATAAAAGACGTGATCAAAAATCAGCAGGGAAGCTGCCCCTGGGAATCCATGAAGAACACATTGAATATAAAGAATAGGGATTCCAAGTACCAGGGACGAGACTTACAAGGCTTGTAAAGAACCGAAGGCCATCTTCTAATGCCACAGAGTGAGGAATGGTGGGTAAATTCCTGGTAGACTTCTTAGAAAAAGTTTAATATCTGTTTACCAAAATAGGAATGTTCTTAATTCTTACTTCTTCACACGTATTTAAATTTGTGGCTACTACAGAAAATACTATGTCTATATAAACTTAAATAGAACAACTTTTTAAGTACAAACTTAGCTCTAAAGCAACATTTGCTAAACCATTAAGTTTTCCAATTAATGTAATACTCATTTATTGGTAAATGTGAATACTAGTGAACTGGTAACAGGCCCTATAGACATCGCTACCTGCTTTTCAACATATTACTGTAGAACTGTCTACCTGTAAGTATGGAATTTCGATTAGCAGAGTCTGTGGAACACCAGAGCTGACTCTGATCTACCACAAAACAGTCAAGGTTCTGTGGAGAGCTACTATCACTGATATTCCTCACATCTAGTAATAGAAAGGTTTCATTCTTTCTAATAGTTCTAAACCTATGCTTGTAAACCACAGCTTCTCAGTGAGGGCTTGGAATAGGAGCTCTAGGCCAATGTAAAGTCACCTATGTACCTAGAAAGAGGCCAAAAGTCTCCTCTCAGAGAGGGCATCACAGATGGCATCTGATGGCCAATCATACAGAGCAGCACTGATCACAAAGTCACCTATGTACCTAGAAAGAGGCCAAAAGTCTCCTCTCAGAGAGGGCATCACAGATGGCATCTGATGGCCAATCATACAGAGCAGCACTGATCACAAAGTCACCTATGTACCTAGAAAGAGGCCAAAAGTCTCCTCTCAGAGAGGGCATCACAGATGGCATCTGATGGCCAATCATACAGAGCAGCACTGATCACAAAGCATTATTACTATTTCTTTCTCTACCCACTCCACAACCCTCTGTATTTTTTTCAATTGTGCACAATGCCACAAAGTTATTAAAACATGGTACATTTCTTCCAAATCATAGTAAGTACCTATGTTGGGAATCTAACTTAATAATTCTTAGATTCAGTGATATATGGAGTCTAGCTGGTCTATTGTTCTAGGTCCTTTTAGCAGTGACTAGACATTCTTTGAAATCTTCATTTATTTCTCCTCATATGCTTCATCTTAAAACATCACTCTTTTGTCAACAATTTTTACCCAGAAGCCAGTCTAAGCTATATACCAACATAGAACTTCCTGCCATAAGTTTAGAATCTAATAAAAGTTTATTGTACATGTGTTCATATCTTTGAGTGTGCAAATATGACCTTTCACTATTAGATTGCACTTCCAAACAAGAGAGATTGTTCCTTACTGTCTTAAGAGTTTTATTGCTATGAAGAGACAGCATGACCAAGGCAACTCTTATAAGGGAAAACATTTAACTGGGGTTGGCTGACAATTCAGACGCTGAGTCCATTATCATGTGGTGGAAAGTATGGCAGTATGCAGGCAAATATGGTGCTAGAAACTGAGTACATCTATATCTTGATCTGCAGGCAGCAAGGAGAGTAGCTTGATTATATCAAACCCTGCCTCCATCGTGACACACTTCTGCCAAGGCCACACCTATTCCAGTAAGGCCACGCCTTCTAATAGTGCCATTCCTTTTATAAGCATTCAAACAACATGAGTCTATGGGGGGCATTCCTATTCAAACCATTACAGTTACCAACCTTGTCTCGGCAACCTCATACACAAGCTCTTTAAATAAACTAAAAAAATTGTTGAAGACAACAGCAGCACACTTTTAAGCTGATGTCATAGAAAAGATAGTTCTTTGGGGCAAGTTCCTTATAACAGATCTCAAACTCATATGTGACTATATTCAGAATTCCATAAAAGTAAGGCATCTTCCCTGACAAAAGAGGTAGGTAGTTCTAGAATTTAAAACTTCTGTTTACAGATATCATTTCATATTACAGATTATATCAAGCATAACATGACTAGTAGATCCCTTTAGGATTAAATGAGGCTTTGGGGTGAAGATCTTACCAACTTGTTCCTAATGAGTATTCCCAACTAGTATCTCCTAATAACTTGATCAGACTACCACAAGGGTTCAGGACTGATGGCTACAGTTGGCTTCATCTACCAAAACTGCTTTAGAAAGTGACTATATAAAATGTATGCTTACAGGTACAGTACAATGATAGCTGTGTTCCTGAAGGCCCAGTGGGGGCTGGGAATAAATCTTTGTGATTTTCCTGAATATAACACCAGGTTACCTTTTAACCTTCATTCCTTTTTTTATACTATAACGCAGTTTTATGCACTGAAGGCACTTGAGCTCATGCCATCAAGAGGACTGTGTGACAGGGGTGACAGGGTTGAGTACAGCTCTGCTCAGCATTGTGGATCCTGGAGGAGTAATCACTACTTCTACCTCTACAGTGAGCTTATGAAGAAACAGCACATTTTCTTGTTTGTACTCCAAACAAGAAGTATCAAGTTTTTCAGACAGACAGGATTAAGTACAGTGAAGCTGAAGAAAACTAGATGTAGAAGGGACCAACAAAAGCTGTCAGGGAAGTGATCTCAGAAGAGATGTAACAGTTGACAATTGAGTAAGAGCATGAAAATACTGGGTAGGATAGGTTGGGGAGAGAATCCCAGCTTTGTCTCTGGTCCAGCTCTCTTCACATGGTAGTAGCCTCTGCCTCAATGCTGACATCTGATACCATTTTTATAGGTAATGTGAACACAAGTCACTACAAGTCACTGGGGGGAACAAATGCTTTAAGCTAGTTCGATCACTGCCATTTTCTTGGAACTTTCCCCCCCATATAGTTTTAAGAGGATGAGAGGAACGGGTGTGGCAGCAGTCCCAAGATGGCACCCCGGGACTGCAGCTAAGTCGTATGACTTGCACCTGACTTCCTCATACACCTGAAAATAAGCCACAACCATCGTGAGAGCTGCACAGGTGTACCATGATGCTGGCAGTGTAAACAAGTCCATATTTGGTGGAGACATGCCCACTGCCGCCCTGATTGGCTGAAGCTGCGTGCCTGGTGAGGTGACCTGGCCTGCTGTGAGTGGATGGGGGTTGAATGCATATAAGCAGACCACCCTGGGTTCCCAGGGTCCCCGTAGCAGCATTGAGGCGTTCCTGCAATAAAGGCTGTTGAGAAGAATCCGACCATGTTGTGTCTTCCTTGCCGGCCGAGGTGGGCGCAACAAGAGAAGTCTTACTATCCAGGCTCAGGTAACCCTTCCTAGGCTAGGCCTCTGGGGAGGCTTAAACTATAGGCCAATGCCACCATATCCAACAGGAAAAGCTTTTATAAAAATAAACAAGAGATCATTTGTCTTGTTTACCAATAAAACTGTATTATGCAAAATAAATTTTGGTCTTTAAAAGTAGTGCGAAAATGTGGACCGTCATCTGTGAGCTTTGTGCAGGGAGCAGAACATCTCAGAAAGGAAGGTCTGGGTTGCCATGGCATTTTCAGTCAGGTATTGTGATGTCCTATCAGTTAAAGGAATAGTAGCTTGGAGCCTCTGGCAGCTTTTCCTGGACCCCATTCTACAATATTTCTTCATTTGTACATCGCACCCTACAAAACCTAAGAAGTGAGAGGAAAAGAGAAACCAGCGTACTAACTTTCCTGAATACTGACTCTGAGGCCATTGGAATAAGAAAACTACAACTCCCACTGGTCCTGAAACTGTGGTCTTTTGCAGCTGTGAAGTGGCTAAAAGCAGTTAACATACTCTTTGGCAGCCTTGGACCCGCATTACCTTTTGAGGCTACTCTGAACAAGCTAGCCTCCCTCACATTCTTTGGGAGGAATTCTGGGCAATTGGAAGGTTTTGGCTTGACAGAGGCATCTAACGATACCAGTCAGCTAAAAGGCAAGAGTCTCCATTGGCATACTGGTTCTTGCCTCTGAAATGTAGGTGGCGTGCATACAACAGCAGCAAGCCACCGGAGGACTAGAAAGCATCAGAAGGTAAGACTGTTCTCTTGACTACTGACTTACCAAAGCAGCCTTACCATGATAAAACAACAGTGGAAATGATGAGGAGAAATACTCAGGCAGTGACACAAGGGCAGAAGCAACACAGCGCATGAAGGGAGGCAAATATTCCTGTTCAGTACTGGAGAAAGAGGGGAAGGAGACTAAACGGCAAGCACAGCCCACAGGCCGGGCCAGAGAGTGTGCAAACAGACTGTGTAGATGCTTCCCCAGTGAAGGGCTGCCAAGAATTGTGCATGATGCCCCCACAGCACGGACAAGACAGCAGGTAAAAAAGAGGGAACGGGTGCAAATCAAAGACCACCAAGAACGCATGCTTCGAGGGAGGGAACTCACAGAGCAAAGACTCAAAGAACAACTCATGCAGAAAGACCAGAGCCAGTTCCCTTCACTTGAGAAGCTCCATCGAGTGAAGGAAGAGATGAAGGACTGTGAAAGGGCCAATGCACACCCGCTTCTGCAGCTACGCACTAAAAGTCTCATTAAGTTGGAGAGTCTTTTGGAGAAGTCTCAGGCAGGAGATGAATGGAAAACAGCTGTAAAGCCCAATCAAAAGAAATGCTTGGCCCTGCCACCATTTTTGAGAAGTCATGTACGAAAAATCAAAGATCAGTAAAATTTCAGTGCCTTTTGTGGAAAAAAAAATTACTAGGAATTAAATAAAAACTTCTTAGAAGCACTGTGTCATTTGGCAAGATTGTTCAGCAATTCTGACACCCTACCTTGCTTCTGAAAGAGCTAGAAGGGACAGAGATAGCTCAGTGGTTAAGCACATGCTGCTCTTGCAGAGGACCCGGGTTCAGTTCCCAGCATGACCAGCACCCATGCAGTAGCTCACAACCATCTGTAACACTAGTTCTAGGGGAACTGATCTCCTCTTCTGGACTCCACAGGCATCAAATATGCTAGCACAAAGGTATGCATACAGGCAAAGCACTGGTTATACACATAAAATCTCTTTTTTAAAAGTTTGAAATGAACATTATTCTCCATATTCTGCTTTTCTTTTGAGTTTTTTTTTTTAAAAAAAAACAAAGCACAAAACATCCTTAAAAGTCTAAACTTGGGAATTCTGTATTGCACATTCATAGAACAACAAAAACAAAACATTCAAGGAGAAAAGAGTAAGTGTGTAAGGGGATTCAGGAAAGGGGATACAATTAAAACTAAAAATTCCAAATGCACAAAACACTTTAAGAACAAAGAAAAGACCAGTAATTTTCATAAACGACATACTGGCATGAAATACTCAGAAGCTTAAGTTAGAAACAATTGCTATGAAATAGTCTTTAAAATGTAAATGATCTGATTTTAATATGAACATAGTTCATTTCAACTAATCAAATTCTCACAAGGCAAGCCTCAAAAAGACCCATGAGCTAATCATATTCATTTGGCCAATTTAACAAAGGAAACAGGGGTGGTAGGCAGAGCAAATAGGAGCAGAGCTGTAGGTACTGGGGTGGTGGGTGGAATAAGAGGGAGAGGAGGAGTGGCTATTTGTCAGAAGAGGCAAAGTAATATTTGGTATCATGCCCCAAGCAAAAGACCACCCAAAGACATGATCCCTGGTGAAGCTGAGATCAAAGCAGAGCTCATCAGCACCGACAAAAACAATTCTCTTCCCCAATTTATTTACAAAATAAACCAGAAACTATACTTTTTGAGACCCCTTCCTATAGATGAGTACCACACTAACATTTCGATTAGAAAACCATTAAGTAGTAAGCCCTTGCTTCTTCATATCTCACACTACAGGAAACACAAATGGCCATGTTTGGCATGTAGGGGATTGGAAATATTTTCTGAAAAAATTACCACAGAAAAAAATCTCACAGTAAAAATTTAAACTTTGTAACAGACCTCCCCTGAGCACTAGGCCAAGAATTCCCCACATCATGTGGCCCTCTGGCCTCACTTCCTCACTACTGTCCTGAATGAGACACTGGGAAAGTTCTAGAAGTTTTCATCCAAGAACCATTTTTGTTTTAAAGAACTTAACCTCTTTCATGGAACAAACAGAGTTCTTCAATGGTGAGTTAGAATTTTAATACACACTGAAACTGTAAACGCTATAGTATGAGGTATTTCCTCAAAATGAGACAAGAGAATGAAAAAAATCGATGGAATAAAAGGAATCTTGCAGGCTTCTTGAAAAAATAGTCAAACTTCGGAATTCTAATTTTTACCAAAGTTATCAAATGAGTTGAATGCAAAGTTTCTCAAAGCAAAACAGTGAGCGCCTTTAAGTCCAGCCATTCATTTTCATGAGTGCTTATATATTTAACTTCTATAAACAATCTTTTGCTGAAATATGTGAGGAGAAAACTATGTAAGGACTTCTCATCTTTCATTTGGACCACTGGACTGACTTGGGAGTAGATCTTCAAGAAGGACTAAAAGCAGATCTGAAATGTTTCGAACAGGTTAAGATTTAAACAGGAGATACCCACTGACCGTCTGACCATTAGATTAAAGGACTGACATTAAAAGACCTAAGCAGTCCTTATAACTCCGTGAGAAATAGCTCATAACCAGAGGCCTGGAGCCTCCTTGGAAGGGATTCTGATAGTCTGGTGTGGTGGAGCACACCTTTAATCCTAGCCCTTAGAGTCATTAGTCCTGGCAGAGGCAGGCAGAGCTCTGTGGATTTGAAACCAGCCTAGTCTGCGAAGTTCTGGCCTACAACAGGCTGCACAGAGAGACTTTCTCTCAAAAGAAAAAAAAAATACGCAATAGCAAATACATACATGGAGACATAGTCAGCAAGTGCAGCTGGGGAACTGAGAATGAAAATAAAGCATTACTAAAACCATTAAGGCACAAAAGATGACCAAATCCTGTCATTTGTAGCAACAAAAGTGAAACTGAAGATATTGAGTGGAATAAACCAGGCAGGAAAAAGACAAACCATTACATGCTTTCACCTACATAGAATAGAATATAGACAGACTGAGCTCAGGAAAATAAAACAAAGAAACAACAACAGCACAATGAGCAGAAAGAACAGTGGCTAGTATTGTCCAGAGGGGAAGACACAGAGGGAACTAAGGAAATATTGGTTAAGGAGCACAAACCATGGCCAGACAAGATGGCTTGGGCTAATGCACAGTGGGCACTTACAGTTAACATACAGTGTTCTTGAATCCACGTTTTGAATGTTCTTCCCAGAAGCAAGCAAGTTTTAAATGACAGATAACCTACACATGTATGGAAGATCAATATACAAAGTACTAATGCACCCAACAACAGACTGTGATACAGAAAAACAATTACCAATAAACATTTACAATAATTTTACTATGCACTTCAAAGAAAATTAATGTAGATACTATACAATCTGCAGTCAAATTTCTTGGCATTTACCATTTGGAATTTAAAACTTAATTAAACATGCCTCCCAGGCCTACCCACATGCCACTATAATGGAGGCCTTTTCTTAATGGATGTTCCCTCTTCCAAGATGAATGCACCTTGTATCCTGTTGACAAAATCTAGGCAGCACACATGAAAATGTGCTCAACCATGTGACTAAAGTTACACGACTCTGGCAAGGCAAAGGTGTGTAGAAATTACAAGCACTGACTGCTAAGAATTCAGAGGGGATTGAGTAGTCCAGGTGAAGCACAGATATTGATAAAGCAATCAAACTAAGTATATTACAGTCTTATCATGAATAATAACGGTAGATACTTGTCCAAGCCCAGTGAATGTGACCTGGACTCTAACTCTTTTTTTTTTTTTTTTTTTTGAGACAGGGTTTCTCTGTGTAGCCATGGCTGTCCTGGAGCTCTCTCTATAGACCAGGCTGCCCTTGAACTCAGAAATCCACCTGCCACTGCCTCCCAAGTGCTGGGAATAAAGCCATGCGCCACCACGCCCAGCTTCCAGTCTAACTCTTAATGTAAAGTTCGGCTTTAAATAATACTGATGAACACTCACTGACCAACTGTAACCAACACTGGAGGAGGGGGAAGAAAGCCATGGAGGATAAGGTACAGGGGAAGAATCTTTCTGCAACATAAAACTGAACTAATAACTACAGTCAATAAAAGCAAAAGAAATGTGGGTGTTTTGGTATACTCAAATTTTATGTCAAAACTGTTTATAAAAACAGTTCTTGCTCTTCCGGTCAGAAAAGCACCGGGGTAGCTAGGGCGCAGGGTCAGCTGACACTCGCCAGCTACCCACAACACCCGCCACAGGATCCTAAGACTTCTGGTGAGTGGAACACAGCTTCTGCTCCAGTCCAATCACGTGGGACCTGAGATTGCTTTGGTTGGGGAGGCAGAAATCCGGCCTGAGTAGGGCCACAAGGCTCTTCCGGTCAGAAAAGCACCGGAGTAGCTAGGGCGCAGGGTCGGCTGACACTCGCCAGCTACCCACAACACCCGCCACAGGATCTTAAGACTTCTGGTGAGTGGAACACAGCTTCTGCTCCAATCCAATTGCGCGCGGGACCTGAGACTGCATTAGTTAGGGAAGCAGAAAACAGGCCTGAGTAGGACCACAGGCCTCTTCCGGCCGGACCAGCACCGGGGTAGCTAGAGCGCAGGGTCGGCTGACACCCTCCAGCTACCCACGACCCCCGCCACAGGATTTTGAGACTGCTGGTTAGTGGAACACAGCTTCTGCTCCAATCTTTAAACAGTGACAACGACAACAACTAACCCCAGAGATTACCAGATGGCGAAAGGTAAACGTAATAATCTTACTAACAGAAACCAAGACCACTCACCATCATCAGAACCCAGCACTCCCACTTCGACCAGTCCAGGGCACCCCAACACACCGGAAAAGCTAGACACGGATCTAAAAGCATATCTCCTGAAGATGGTAGAGGACTTCAAGAAGGACTTTAATAACACACTTAAAGAAATACAAAGGAACACTGGTAAACAGGTAGAAGACAGTTCTAAAAGCATATCTCCTGATGATGGTAGAGAACTTCAAGAAGGACTTTAATAACACACTTAAAGAAATACAAAGGAACACTGGTAAACAGGTAGAAGACAGTAAAGAGGAAGCACAAAAATCCCTTAAAGAATTGCAGGAGAACACTGCTAAAGAGTTACAAATCCTTAAAGAAAAACAGGATAACATAATCAAACAGGTAGAAGTCCTTACAGAAAAACAGGAAAACACATCCAAACAGATGATGGAAATGAACAAAACCATACTAGACCTAAAAAGGGAAGTAGACACAATAAAGAAAACCCAAAATGAGGCAACACTGGAGATAGAAACCCTAGGAAAGAAATCTGGAACCATAGATACGAGCATCAGCAACAGAATACAAGAGATGGAAGAGAGAATCTCAGGTGCAGAAGATTCCATAGAGAACATCGGCACAACAATCAAGGAAAATGTAAAATGCAAAAAGATCCTAACTCAAAACATCCAAGAAATACAGGACACAATGAGAAGACCAAACCTACGGATAATAGGAGTGGATGAGAATGAAGATTTTCAACTCAAAGGACCAGCAAACATCTTCAACAAAATTATAGAAGAAAACTTCCCAAATCTAAAGAAAGAGATGCCCATGAACATACAAGAAGCCTACAGAACTCCAAATAGACTGGACCAGAAAAGAAATACCTCCCGACACATAATAATCAGAGCAACAAATGCTCTAAATAAAGATAGAATACTAAAAGCAGTAAGAGAAAAAGGCCAAGTAACATATAAAGGCAAGCCTATCAGAATTACACCAGATTTTTCACCAGAGACTATGAAAGCCAGAAGATCCTGGACGGATGTTATACAGACACTAAAAGAACACAAATTCCAGCCCAGGCTACTATACCCAGCCAAACTCTCAATTAACATAGATGGAGAAACCAAAGTATTCCACGACAAAACCAAATTCACACATTATCTCTCCACGAATCCAGCCCTTCAAAGGATAATAACAGAAAAAAACCAATACAAGGACAGGAACCACGCCCTAGAAACAACAAGAAGGTAATCCCTCAACAAACCTAAAAGAAGACAGCCACAAGAACAAAATGCCAACTTTAACAACAAAAATAACAGGAAACAACAATTACTTTTCCTTAATATCTCTTAATATCAATGGACTCAACTCCCCGATAAAAAGACATAGACTAACAAACTGGCTACACAAACAAGACCCAACATTTTGCTGCTTACAGGAAACTCATCTCAGAGAAAAGGATAGACACTACCTCAGAATGAAAGGCTGGAAAACAATTTTCCAAGCAAATGGCATGAAGAAACAAGCTGGAGTAGCCATTCTAATATCTGATAAGATTGACTTCCAACCCAAAGTCATTAAAAAAGACAGGGAGGGACACTTCATACTCATCAAAGGTAAAATCCTCCAAGAGGAACTATCAATCCTGAATATCTATGCTCCAAATACAAAGGCAGCCACATTCATTAAAGAAACTTTAGTAAAGCTCAAAGCACACATTGCACCTCATACAATAATAGTGGGAGACTTCAACACACCACTTTCACCAATGGACAGATCATGGAAACAGAAACTAAACAGGGACACAGTGAAACTAAGAGAAATTATGAATCAAATGGATCTGGCAGATATCTACAGAACATTCTATCCTAAAACAAAAGGATATACCTTCTTCTCAGCACCTCATGGTACCTTCTCCAAAATTGACCACATAATTGGTCACAAAGCAGGCCTCAACAGATACAAAATATTGAAATTGTCCCATGCATCCTATCAGATCACCATGGACTAAGGCTGATCTTCAATAACAAAATAAATAATAGAAAGCCAACCTTCACGTGGAAACTGAACAACACTCTTCTCAATGATACCTTGGTCAAGGAAGGAATAAAGAAAGAAATTAAGGACTTTTTAGAGTTCAATGAAAATGAAGCCACAACATACCCAAACTTATGGGACGCAATGAAAGCATTTCTAAGAGGAAAACTCATAGCTCTGAGTGCCTCCAAAAGGAAACTAGAGAGAGCACACATTAGCAGCTTGACAACACACCTAAAAGCACTAGAACAAAAGGAAGCAAATTCACCCAAGAGGAGTAGACGGCAGGAAATAATCAAACTCAGGGGTGAAATCAACCAAGTGGAAACAAGAAAAACTATTCAAAGAATCAACCAATCAAGGAGCTGGTTCTTTGAGAAAATCAACAAGATAGATAAACCCTTAGCCAGACTCACTAGAGGGCACAGGGAAAGCATCCTAATTAACAAAATCAGAAATGAAAAAGGAGACATAACAACAGATCCTGAAGACATCCAAAACACCATCAGATCCTTCTACCAAAGGCTATACTCAACAAAACTGGAGAACCTGGATGAAATGGAGAAGTTCCTAGACAGATACCAGGTACCAAAGTTGAATCAAGATCAGGTTAATGATCTAAACAGCCCTATATCCCCCAAAGAAATAGAAGCAGTCATTAATAGTCTCCCAACTAAAAAAAGCCCAGGACCAGATGGGTTTAGTGCAGAGTTCTATCAGACCTTCAAAGAAGATCTAATCCCAGTTCTTCACAAACTATTCCACAAAATAGAAACAGAAGGTACTCTACCCAACTCATTCTATGAAGCCACAATTACTGATACCTAAACCACAAAAAGACCCAACAAAGATAGAAAACTTCAGACCAATATCCCTTATGAATATTGATGCAAAAATCCTCAATAAAGTTCTTGCTAACCGAATCCAAGAACACATCAAAACAATCATCCATCCTGACCAAGTAGGTTTCATCCCAGGGATGCAGGGATGGTTCAATATACGGAAATCCATCAACGTAATCCAGTATATAAACAAACTCAAAGACAAAAACCATATGGTCATCTCGTTAGATGGGGAAAAAGCATTTGACAAGATCCAACACCCATTCATGATAAAAGTCTTGGAAAGATCAGGAATTCAAGGCCCATACCTAAACATGATAAAAGCAATCTACAGCAAACCAGTAGCCAACATCAAAGTAAATGGTGAGAAGCTTGAAGCAATCCCTCTAAAATCAGGGACTAGACAAGGCTGTCCACTTTCTCCATACCTATTCAACATTGTACTTGAAGTCCTAGCCAGAGCAATTCGACAACAAAAGGAGATCAAAGGGATACAAATTGGAAAAGATGAAGTCAAAATATCACTTTTTGCAGATGATAGGATAGTATATATAAGTGACCCTAAAAATTCCACCAGAGAACTCCTAAGCCTGATAAACAGCTTCGGTGAAGTAGCTGGATATAAAATTAACTCAAACAAATCAATGGCCTTTCTCTACACAAAGAATAAACAGGCTGAGAAAGAAATTAGGGAAACAACACCCTTCTCAATAGTCACAAATAATATAAAATATCTTGGCGTGACTCTAACTAAGGAAGTGAAAGATCTGTATAATAAAAACTTCAAGTCTCTGAAGAAAGAAATTATAGCAGATCTCAGAAGATGGAAAGATCTCCCATGCTCATGGATTGGCAGGATCAACATTGTAAAAATGGCTATCTTGCCAAAAGCAATCTACAGATTCAATGCAATCCCCATCAAAATTCCAAATCAATTCTTCAACGAATTAGAAAGTGCAATCTGCAAATTCATCTGGAATAACAAAAAACCTAGGATAGCAAAAACTCTTCTCAAGGATAAAAGAACCTCTGGTGGAATCACCATGCCGGACCTAAAGCTTTACTACAGAGCAATTGTGATAAAAACTGCATGGTACTGGTATAGTGAGACAAATAGACCAATGGAATAGAATTGAAGACCCAGAAATGAACCCACACACCTATGGTCACTTGATCTTCGACAAGGGAGCTAAAAACATCCAGTGGAAGAAAGACAGCATTTTCAACAAATGGTGCTGGCACAACTGGTTGTTAACATGTAGAAGAATGCGAATCGATCCATTCCTATCTCCTTGTACTAAGGTCAAGTCTAAGTGGATCAAGGAACTTCACATAAAACCAGAGACACTGAAACTTATAGAGGAGAAAGTGGGGAAAAGCCTTGAAGATATGGGCACAGGGGAAAAATTCTTGAATAGAACAGTAATGGCTTGTGCTGTAAGATCGAGAATTGACAAGTGGGACCTCATGAAACTGCAAAGCTTCTGCAAGGCTAAAGACACCATCAATAAGACAAAAAAAACACCAACAGATTGGGAAAGGATCTTCACCTATCCTAAATCAGATAAGGGACTAATATCCAATATATATAAAGAACTCAAGAAGGTGGACTCCAGAAAGTAAAATAACCCCATTAAAAAATGGGGCTCAGAACTGAACAAAGAATTCTCACCTGAAGAATACCGAATGGCAGAGAAGCACCTGAAAAAATGTTCAACATCCTTAATCATCAGGGAAATGCAACTCAAAACAACCCTGAGATTCCACCTCACACCAGTCAGAATGGCTAAGATCAAAAATTCAGGTGACAGCAGATGCTGGCGAGGATGTGGAGAAAGAGGAACATTCCTCCATTGTTGGTGGGATTGCAAGCTTGTACAACCACTCTGGAAATCAGTCTGGCGGTTCCTCAGAAAATTGGACATAGTACTACCGGAGGATCCAGCAATACCTCTCCTGGGCATATATCCAGAAGATGTCCCAACCGGTAAAAAGGACACATGCTCCACTATGTTCATAGCAGCCCTATTTATAATAGCCAGAAGCTGGAAAGAACCCAGATGCCCCTCAACAGAGGAATGGATACAGAAATTATGGTACATTTACACAATGGAGTACTACTCAGCTATTAAAAAGAATGAATTTATGAAATTCCTAGCCAAATGGATGGACCTGGAGGGCATCATCTTGAGTGAAGTAACACAATCACAAAAGAACTCACACAATATGTATTCACTGATAAGTGGATATTAGCCCAAAACTTAGGATACCCAAGATATAAGATACAATTTGCTAAACGCATGAAACTCAAGAAGAATGAAGACCAAAGTGTGGACACTGTGCCCCTTCTTAGAATTGGGAACAAAACACCCAGGGAAGGAGTTACATAGACAAAGTTCGTAGCTGTGATGAAAGGATGGACCATTTAGAGAATGCCGTATCCAGGGATCCATCCCATAATCAGCTTCTAAACGCTGACACCATTGCATACACTAGCAAGATTTTGCTGAAAGGACCCAAATATAGCTGTCTCTTGTGAGATGATGCCGGGGCCTAGCAAACACAGGAGTGGATGTTCACAGTCAGCTATTGGATGTATCACAGGGCTCCCAATGGAGAAGCTAGAGAAAGTACCCAAGGAGCTAAAGGGATCTGCAACCCTATTGTTGGAACAACATGATGTACTAACCAGAACCCCGGAGCTCTTGTCTCTAGCTGCATATGTATCGAAAGATGGCCTAGTCGGCCATCACTGGAAAGAGAGGCCCATTGGACTTGCAAACTTTATATGCCCCAATATAGGGGAATGCCAGGGCCAAAAGAATGGGAATGGGTGGGTAGGGAAGTGGGGGGCGCTATGGGGGACTTTTGGGATAGCATTAGAAATGTAATTGAGGAAAATATGTAATAAAAATATTAAAAATTAAAAAAAATACAGTTCTTATCAAAGCACAAATTCTTTGTGAAGACCAGTTTAGAACTATGCCTGCCACTGCCTGTAGCAAAAACATGTAGCACACATGCCCAGAACCCATGATGTCACAGAAGAATGAGGTGCAAGGAAACAATTATCAAATTACTGAGTTTCTGAAATTGGCCTAGTCATATTTGATACCTACATATCTTTAACATTCTTTACTGTACTTTCGTGTTCACTAGTTTTCCTGAGTAAAGAAATATTGAAAGAACAGAAATGTTCAAGAGAGCAACAAAATGGCTAAAAGGGCTCACTGCCAGTCACTGCACAGCCAGCCCTGGCCGCCAGCTCAGTGCCCCCATGCACTGAGACCTTTCCACTTTCTGGAACACTTTCCTCACATCTTGCAGCCACTCACATGGGTGCTTTGTCCTCTGGTTCTTGGAGAAGTTCAGGTTTTGAGTCTGGCTTTACAGGTCTTATCTCTGATACTGACCTTGTGAAATGATCAAGGCTTACGGGGGATATGACACTCCTACCACATTCTGATTTATCTAAGCAAAACACTATGAAAAAACAAAAATATGACTGTGGGAACAATGCTTTAGAATGGGAAGATGTAAACAAATCTGGATAACATTAAATAATTTAATGAGAGGCCGGGCGTGGTGGCGCATGCCTTTAATCCCAGCACTTGGGAGGCAGAGGCAGGTGGATTTATGAGTTCGAGGCCAGCCTGGTTTACAGAGTGAGTTCCTGGACAGCCAGGGCTACACATAGAAACCCTGTCTCGAAAAAAAAAAAACAAACAAACAAACAAAAAAAAAGTTTAATGAGATTGCAGAGTGGGAGAGATGGTGTAGTAGTTAAGAAAACTTGCTGCTCTTCCAGAGGACCTGAATATGGTTCCCTGCACCCACACTGAGCCAGTCATAACCTGTGTGTAGCTCTAGCTCAGGAAGATGTGATATCTCTGACCTCTGTGGGCTCGAGCACTCACACACACAAGCAAAACACAAACACACTTTGAAAAAAAATTATTTTAATAAATAAAGAGTAAAGTTTAAGTCTTTTTATAAGAAGCATAGTAGTATTAATTCAAGTTGGCATCCCAGAGATAATTAAATAAATTTTCTTTTTGTTTTGCTCTAAATTATACTAATTGATTATTTAAATAAAATGTTCTTAATCAAGAATTCAGAAATTTTTTCTGCATCTCAAAAGGTTTTCTCTCATGAAAAAAGCAAAATTCTGCCAATACTCTTCTGTCTTGGTATTTCTAAAATGCTCAAACAGATAGGGAATGAAAAGTACAAAGAATTTAACAACTTTGATATTACAGCTAATATCATCCAAGGTAGCCATGTCCTGCAGAGAATTAAACTAATATATATATTACACACACACATATATATATATACACATATATAGTCAAATCAGAAATAAAACTATATATAAAATCTTAAATGCAAAAGTAACAACCCTGACTTTGGATACACAGATAACAGGATTATTGAAGATATGAGAAAACACATCTTCCTATAGTTGCATTGCATGGGAAGTTTCTGTTATGGCTAGGTCAACTTCCATATGTTATGACACAATGTTATTTATTCTAAAACCAAGACAAAAACAGTAACCATGGTGACACTTGTGAAGAACCTTAATGATTCTATTTTTCAAACTCTGCAGTTCAGGTTCCTTAAGGAATCAACACACCACTTATTTTCAAAATGAAACATACTGTTAGGGATGTATTCAGGGGTAGGGGATTCCTATCAGGTGGGAGGCTATAGGCTATAACCCTGGCACTGTAGGAAAATAAGGAGAAGAATTATAAAAGTGTATGGTTAATGGGGAAGGAAAACGAGATGGAGAGGGACAGGAAAGAGGTCAAAGATCAGAGTGGAAGTCTGTGCAGTTAGGAACAAGATTTGCTCTTAGAAACCATAAAGTCAAAAATAAGAGAATGTTTATACATTCATATGTGTGTGTGTTTCTTAATAGAAATGTTTAATAAATGCATATTGATAGATCAAGAACCAATTGGGGAATAGGACCTTAGCATCAGAGCCACCCCTACATCTGACCTTTTCTGACCAATAAAATATATTCTCTGAGAGGGGGCTGGTAGAGCGGCCCGTTCCCAGGACTTAAAACAGGGTATCAAAAGCTACACACTACAAACGCACAATAATCAGGAAAGCTTGGAGTCATAAATAATTTTACAAATTCAATTAAAAATTTGAAATTTGTTTAAAACTGACAGTTTTAAAATGATTGTTTTTAATATTTTAAGATTATATCATAATAAAACTGTTCTGTAATATAAAGTTAAATATCAAAACATTGCATCAAATTACTGCCCATGTATCTCCAGGACCAAACAGTATGTGCCCCAAAAAATACACACTTTAGAAATGTAATGTGATGCAAAGATCTCTTAGAAAAACCTAGTACTTCATATGAGATTAGGAAAGTAAGAATTTCATCTTCAAGATTATAAATATAGATTTCGAGATAAAGTAAACTCATATCTGACATGATTTTAACACACATCAAAGATAAATTAATTCTCTAAGCTAATATACTTTTGAAATTATTTTATCTATTTAAGTCAAATTATCTTAAATTTAAAAGGCACAATATAATACATACACACACACTATTATACATGTGTGTTACATGTTCCTTTGCCAAGTCATTCACTCATTAGCGATCAGCCACATGAGGCAGGCCTGATGGCAGACCCCCTTTACCCACAGCACTTGCAGTTGGGAGGCAGAAGCATATTGATCTGTGGGTTCAAGGCCAGCCTGATCTACATAACAGGATGCAGGCCAGCCAGGGCTACATACATTATAAGACCACAATCTCAAAATTAATTTATTAATTAATTAACAAACACAAAAACCATACAGAAATCTGTGGTACCTTTTTGGTCTTTATATGGAATATGTTGATGTTTCTCAAATGATATGACTTCAAAACCAAGAAGAATCTATTAGCTCTATAATTTATAGTTATTTTTTATTAAATTTATTAGTGACAAAAACACAGCTTTCAATCATCATTTATACTATTAACTATATTCTTGTGAGGTACCATTTTTCAGGTGAAGTTTTACAGATGTAATACTGGGAACTTGCAAGTTTTCAGTAATATTTCTTATTCTTTTTTATTATTTTTATTCTTAGACACATTTGTGGGTTTTGTTTTAAATGAACTGGCAGATAAAGGATCTTTGTGGCAGGATAATGGGAATGGGGCGAGAACAAAGATATGGAATGAGGCTAAGTTACTGCACAAATAGTGGCCAAACAACTGTGTGATTTTGTAATAAGTGAACTAGAGAAAAGGTGGCAGGAATGGATGTGGCTGAAGAAAGGTGGTAATGATCAGAACTTTGAGTCTGTATTGGGAGATTGCTCAGTCAGGGAAGGGTTTGCCATGTACCATGAAGACCTAAGTTTTGATATCCAGAACCTACAAACAGCCATGTGCATCAATGCTTGCTTGTATTGGGGAGGCAGAGGCAGGAGAATCCTTAGAACTTGCTAGCCTGATTTTAGCTTCAGGGTCTGTGAGAGATACTCTCAAACTAAGGTGAAGAGTGATTAAGAGAGACATCCATAATTGGCCTCTGGCTTTCACACAGACAGACATACACACATAAGCACACATATAGATATACTCAACAAAAGAAGGAAAGGAAGAACTTCTCAGTTGTGCAGGTAGATGGAGGGTAGTGTGTGTCTTAGCCACCTCACTCTGCCTGTGTAGTGCTGTCGGGGCAGACGAAGGAGGAACTTGCTTGGGTTTTCCCAAAGTCTTATGAAAACCTAGAACCTTGACACTCGGGGCTCTGGGAATATTACCCTGTTCTGTTTTCACCATGAAATGAAAAACACTGCTAACCACTGGGGATCAGCGATAAAGCTCTTACGTAATGGTAACGACACTTATTTGCAGGACAGAAAATCAATTCCATCAAACTAAAGCCATCATTTGGATTCTGAATAATGTCGTGTTTCTTTTTATTTATAAATATGCCTTGGCTTTATAATTTCATTATATTTAAATGTCTGGAGTTTCTATCTAGAAGGCTAACGACTTGGGTTGGTGAGGGAAGTAACTTGAATTGTAGGACTACTGTGATAAGTGTTGTAACAGACCTTGCCTCCTTGCTTACTCCGTTTTCTCACTAGTATGAGGATGTTAATGACAATCTCAACTGTTGGAGTGTTGGGGGAAGAGAAGAGCTATCAATTGGTTGAGCCTGGAACCTGGCATATGACTAGCATTAACACTCTGGCAAGGGGCTGGCACAGGGATGATAACTGCTTTCCGTCAGTCAAAAGCAGACTTTGGGTTCAACATTTTAATCTATCATGTGAGACAAAAGAAGCCTGACATTCTATGGGTGCCAATAGTCCCCTGTTTTGAAAAATGGAGTAGGGGGTGCTTGCATGGCTTTCGGACTTAGGCTACCATTCTAAAAATACTGTCCCGCAGCTGTTTAAAATTTATTTTTTTAGACCATAGCACCACTGTTTGGTTGTTTCCAATTTCTCAGACCACAAATAGTAAAAGTGTACTCAGTCTACTGCAAACATAAATAGCAAATGCACGCTTCAGCACTTTTTAAAGGATATGGAAATTGGCAACAAAAACGCAGTTCATGTTGAAAATTTACGACAGCCTGCCATATTTCTTCAGAAATACAATCAGGTAGAAATTAGGAAGATCTCTCCCAGCTGGGTGGTATTTTTATGTTTTTTCACTTATATTTTTGCTCGCTGAAAGACTTTCATTATGCAGCTTCTGGCACTTGATAAAATAGAGCAATGGTACCTTTGCTAAAACCACAGTTTCTCTGGTTATGTTTAGCATTACACAAACATCCTTCACCTTAGATATCCTTTCCCATCGGGCATTTAATTGGACATGCACTGAAAAGATGATCTTTTTCCAGAATAGTATACTTTCTGGATATCATTAACTGGCAGAATTGTGTTTTTGAAACTTCACAGAAGTATATGTGTGCACGCATTTCAACTATTAGGAATTTGGTTCCATAAAAGGTATTGTGAAAATACAGAGAAAAGGCATGAATACAAAACAATTCAGACTGACCTGTTGTGCAGCTACAACTAAAGGAAGGAAACAAAACAGTAGGAAATATGTAAAAGGCCACAACATGAACTGTATGTCTCTTAACTGTTCTGGGAATGTAAGAAATAACACAACCTCTGCCTGTAGGTTTCAAGAAAGAAAGAAAACATTCATGGTGTGTAAGATTGTTAAATAAGTAACACATAAAGTTAAATTCAACAAAGAAAAACAGTTTTAATAACTAGGAATAAATATTCAAAGTCTATATCTTACTTCAATGTTAACATATCTTCCTTTGCATAGGTAAACAAGAAATACTAAAAAATTTAAAACCCATAGAACTTAACACTGAAGGAACAGACGATCAAATGATTAAATACCTGGAGAAAAAAATAGCACTTTGTAATTTTAGAGAATTTATTTAAATATTTTGCTTTTCTTGAAAAAAAATGAATAATTCAAAACTTGGTGACTTGGGGTCTGGTGTCCCATGCCTGGGGTAAAAGGATCATTTGAGCCTAGGATCTAGCCTGGGCAACATGAAAACAATTCTCAAGAACAAACAAAATTTAATGACAACAGTCTACATTTCACTCTACTCATTTAAATTGAGTTCAAAGGAAAGAAAGCCTAACAAACTACTTTAAGGGGCCACCGCTCATCATCTGATTTTTAGCAATCACACTTCATAGATAAACATTTTCATATTCACTATGTACATGATTTTCACTGCATGAGAGTATGTCTTTTGAAAGACACAAGTTCAGTTATACTACTACTGAAAATTTTAAATTTCAATTTGTGCAATGGAACAAAACTAAGATTAGCTGAATGAGACATCAAAAATGCTCTTGAGTATTGGTAAAAACTCAATGTATTGCTTTCTTAGCTTACTGAAAACAAAAATTAAGACTGAGATCTGCAGGCACTGTGAAGCCCTTTTCTACCGGCTAAGCAGTGGCTCTTCCCAATCTTTCACTAAACGTATGATTTTTGCCAGATAATGTTGAATGTGCAAACTGAAAAATGAACCTAAAATTCTGAGTTAAATATCAAAGAAAGTGGAAGGATCAGATTATAGCATAGCTTAAGACAGGTAGCCCTGTGTTTGTCTCCTCCCCACTAGCACTCACTGAGAAAAGAAACCTATGAGTCTGGGTTAGTTTTACCCTGTTTTAGATGCTGTCTAGGTGACACAGTTCTGACAGTATGTCATGACTGTGGTTCTAGGGTTATCTAGAAGTCACAGTTATATCTTTTGGTCTGCTCAATGATATAAGTAAGGTTAGCTTCTCAAAATGGCTCATTATTGCTTTATTTTATGTCATTTATTCATGTTTTCCTAAAAATAAGAGTAGATCTAATCAATATGAAAACTAGAAACATAATAACATTTTTCAAAGGAATTTTTAAGTGGGAATTTATGTCCTAGTGATGCATTTTTCTTATGTGAAACAAGATCACTTTTAAAAAATTGAATGTTATTTTATATTCAGAACAGCAAAGAATAAAGAATGAAAGTATAAGTATCTACTTCATTTGCTATAATAATAAGTTCTGAAATGGAAAGAAATACAGAATTCAACACTGGCAGCTAATGGAACATACAAACCTTGCAATTTAAAACGAAAAAGCTTCCTCCTGATACTGTATAATCGCTTTGGGTTAAAAAAATTTTCCCCTTAAATTAACCATGAGAAACGGAGAGAATGAAAAAGAAATCACTGCCAACACATTACAAGGACTTACTGAATGTTTAACGTATGGAAACAAATCTAGATTGGGAACCTGGGAATGGCCACACAGGAGTGAGCCATGCTTCCATCTATGACAACACACAGAGCCTGCATCTCTGAATGGAGGAGATGCACTGATCCTGAGAAAGCTCCCGAATTAGTAGATTAGAAGGTCTGACAGTTCCTTCCATAGTCTGTGAGTGGTCTGAGGAAAGCCATCCTACCTGAAACTATGGCTATGGTGACACCAACATATTAATTACAATCATGCAGTAGGCATCTGTCCCTTTCCAGGATGCATAATAACCCCCACCATCACGTTTATCATGAGCTCTAGACAACCAGAAACCAATCACATGCTCAGAGTTACAGAGAAATGGGAGGAAATTGCTACCAATAGCCTGATGACATCCTCTATAAATGTTTCCACTGCTTTATCACAGTTTTAAATCCTAACAAGTAATTACATAGTACTCCC
Source organism: Mus caroli (assembly GCF_978045245.1). Classification (NCBI taxonomy): domain Eukaryota; kingdom Metazoa; phylum Chordata; class Mammalia; order Rodentia; family Muridae; genus Mus; species Mus caroli. Next base: position 49,920,210 of record NW_028227273.1, read on the forward strand.
TCCTACTTTTAAAAATTTGTTTGAAGATAAGTTCTTTTAAATCAGACATGGAAACAAATTTGTTTTTTAAATTTTATTTAACTGAAGGTAGTGACCTATATTTATTTTTAAATATTTTTTAAATGTTTGTTTAGCTGGATTAAATATCTATACATAACTAATAGTTACTTGCAATATAGTACATTTAATTTTTCCTGCACCCTCCCTGCAAAAATTATCATAATTTTAAACTACTTTTTCACATCATTTGGAACTTAAATTACATACAAGTAATGTAATCTAAGACCTTTTCTATCTGGTCATCTGAGGAATTAGCAATTAAAGAATAAATTTTCATGGTCAGTTACATCTTCATTTTATGAAAGAGTAATTTTTCATATTAAGACTGTTTCCTGGGCTTTTTATAGTTTAAAAAAAAAATCACTACTTTGGGAGCAAAGACTACATCACAAGGACTAGGGAAGACACCAGCCTCCTTTTGGGTCCCAGGCAGGCCTGCAGAGAAGCCCTCCAGGGTGGGAGAGTAACAAGGCAGGCAGTTCAACAGAGGTAGTAACTGCAGGAGCTCAGGGGAGCACCCTGTCATGTTACTTAAACCACTGGTCGCCCGGCAGCAGCTTCTGTCTCCCTGTGAGTGTTCTGTCTTTAAACATGATAGTCCTATCTTCTACCTGTCAGTACCACCAGAAGCATTCATAATTCAGAAATGTTTTCCATTTTTGCAATGCAGGATTTTAAACCTGACTTTAAAACAAAATCAGTTAAAGGCTGTATTTCTTTAAGACCAGAGTCTTATTTATGGGAGTCTGTGGCTTAACTGAAAACAATTTTTCTGTTGCAAAAAAAGTCAGTCAGTATGAGTCTGAAATGTACAAACTAGCGCCCATCCGCCAATAGAACCCTGTGGAAAAGGCACCAAGATCAATGTGATAGCTCTCATTAATTAAATCAGAGACTTGAAACTAAAAGCCAAGCTAGAGAAAATAAAACATTCATAATTTTTTAAATTACAATGTATCATAAAAGTAAACACATGTGCTACCTCACTTATTTAGGACAGCAAATACTTAATAAAGCCAAAATATGTCAATATGGTGAGTGCCAGACTTATGACGCCATGACCCACCCCTCACACAGTAAGCATGTAGAAATCCCTCAGTGCTGTTGTACAAAGTTTGTTCACTAAATACTCGTGTATAATTTACTTATTTCTAAAATGTTAGCAATATTAAATAAAAGTTTAAAATTGGTATGTTAATTGAAAATAAGAATGAATTAATGAAAATTAACCCACAACCAAAATATTTAATAAAGTAGCTATAGTATATAAATAACACATAATCTTAAAATCAGTATTTATATTAACTACCTCACATACAAGCTAAGGAAACCTACCAGGAATGAGCTATGAGAAATCATTTGCAGTCAAAATATGCTGCATTAACAGATGAGCAGAAACACTAAAGAACGTCAGTGACACAGACACAGGCCAGTGGGCAGCGGGGTCCAGAGGTCTCTGCCCAGGAAGGCCTACCTATCTTTGTACACATCACAGCAACACAGGAATCCTTAACACAGGAAAATTCAAAACAAAACAAAACAAAACAAAACGACAAAAAAAAAAAAGAAACAGCTATCATTTTTAAAGCAAATTTGTAGTATTTACATATTTGATTACCCCTAAACCTCCTAGAAAATTAATATAGTTGTAATAAATGATCATTCTCTATCTTTTACTACCTATATTAAAAATAACAAGATGAAATGAGCAATTGGTTTTAAGTAACCATGTATAAATACTCGTATAAATTCATAGATGTCACTGTTATGAGAGGATAAAAATTTCAATCTAAGCAAAATTGTTAAAATAAAAAGTGTTCTGATTGTAAGTAACTCATATATAAGAGAATAGTTACATATATATACATCTTTCCTTATCTTAATTTATTGAATTTTTCATACTTAAATAATACAGATAGCACAATCATACACTATTAAATATAAGCATACATTATTACACTTTATTGTAAAATAATAGTTATTCTATAACTGTCTTCTGCATTATAAAACAAAACAGAAATTCTACAGCAAGCTATAAGAACTGGCAAATGCAAGTGTGCTCACTCAGCAACTGAAATGTGAGCCTTCCGTTTCATTGCTGGTTTGTTGTTCACTAAGAAAAAGTGGCTTCTTCCTCAATGAATGATGTTTCCTATTTGGATAAACAGGGGAAGTCACGCCACCAACAGAATGTGACTATCTATAGTGAGAGTTAGTTACTCTGTGTTCCCTTCTAAACAATACATTCACATATCAACACGCTCTATAACATTTGTATAAACATTAAAATACAATCTATCAGAAAGTGAAAGGCATAATGGGGTTAATTTTAGAGTGTGCACACAGACTTGAGCTGCCCAGTATGGAATGGACTAGAATGAATGTATTGGACACATGATGTTACTCATTCTACAGGAAGTACAGAGAAGGACAGGGAGCCAAATCTTCATTCACATCAAACATTCGTGGGTGCCGCTGTAATTGAAAGACCGTTTCCAAACAGATAGCTACAGACTTCAGTTTCCATTAAAATAATATGCCTTCACATCTGCTCCAACAAAAACAGTCCTGTCCTTAAGCTTTACCAAAATGCCTTATGCTTAATTTTGTAAAATATTACCACTTTGTTTTGCTTTAATTTACAATTAGTTAAACTAATAAAATGTTGTTCAAATTTCCAAATTATGTTAACATGTTAGAAAGTGCTACCATGGTGCCTAATCAACATTGTACACCAGTGGCTTTCCAAGCTTTCAAATTTCACTTGCTTCATGCAACTTCCTAGAATGATACAAATCATATAAATTTTCAATTACAAATTTGATTATACCTCCTCCCAAAAGAGGGTCAATTTTACAAATCAAGCTTTCATAATCAATGCTAACAGTTCTCACTTTTTGAACCTATACAATAATTAGAAATTAAATATAAGTCAACACATAGGCTATTGAGACATGATATATTGTAACAGTATCTAACTGGTGATGATGCATTTCTTGAAACTTATAAAAGAATGCAAACATGTTAAGAGTACAGATAACTATGAAATAAATTAAAAGAGGTTTTAAAATCCATTATTTTAAAAATAATAAGAGAATTAAAAGCACAGAGAAAAGGAAAACAATAGAGGCCTTCATCCTTCCTTGAGAAATACTGAAACAGCTGACACTGACAACGCAACTTTAATCTACTATTTATCTGACAGTAAATTCAAAACCATTAATAAAGTTAATGGAAACTTAATCACATTGCTTGTACTCAATGATGTTTTTGTACGGAACAGTCAAATGTCCCATTTAGAAAGACTGCCTAAATAATTTTATTCATAAACCTTTACTAATAGCTGAAACTATAAAAATGTGCAATATCACTACTCCTCAAAAAGATGCCTACCTTGAAACAGCCTTCGCATTTAATGTGGAATACTGACTAAGGTGAGGACAGAAAGCTCCATTCAAAGCAAATCACCAATGCAAGCCACGGGTTTTACTCTTCTCCGAGTTTCAGGTACACGAATTCATCGCTTTGAAAGAAAATGCAATGCAAATTGGAGAACCCTCACCGTTTATGAATACTAGCCTCTGTGTTGTATCTACTAATGACAAAGCATATCATACACAATAAGGGCCTACTGATAGCAGATTCCACAAAGGAAGTTTTGTCTGGTGGTTTGGAGAGAAATTCCAAAATTATTTAAAGCACAAGTCAAAAAAAAAAACCATGAGAGAATATGAAGGTGTGGAGCAGATGGTGACAATGATGGAGAATGTGAAGACAACATAGGAAAAGACATGGAGGAGTCACACACCCGTACCTAGTAAACCTCAACCCCTCTGTCTCAGCCTTCCTCCTCCTCTTCCTCATCTTCTTCTCCTCCTCCTACTTCCTCTCCCTCTGCTGCTGCTGCTGCTGCTCCTCCTCTTCATCCTCTCATCCTCTCCTTTTCTGAGCTCAACTACATCTTTCTGAAAGATGCCTTTGATCATCCCTCTATAATAGTTCTCAAGCACAAAGCTTTTATAGGGATCTTAACATGATTTCATTTTTAACTTTATTTTAAACTTCGGCTTTCTTTAATAAACTGTAAGTTCCATTGGGAAGGAATCTTAAATCGTTCTTGTATTCTACTAGTCCTGAAACTCAAAACAAAAGTCTAAAAAAATAAGTATTTACTGACTGCTAAGGCAAGCAAACAGAAGATTTAAAGATGCAGGTGAGCAGGCAGTCAGATGAAGGACTGGGGTCACCATAAATGTATGGCACACAGAGGATCCTGATTTCTGGTGATACTCCTACCACACATCCCCTCCATCTTTGCTTCACTCTTCTCTCTCAGGGGATTTTACATATTGACTTTCACAAAACACTCCATTGAAAGGGGGGGAAGGTTTGAAAGCCAGTGCGCTGAGTCATGTCCAAACCTTGACGGACTCACTCAGACTGTCCTGTCTTCTTGCTAGCATAGCTGACACCGATCTAATAGAAAGCACCCTAGCTACCCAGGCTGAGCTCAAAGCACAGAGAGACACTCCTGGGTCTCACATCTGGCCAATCGTGTGCTGGTGATTCTCTCTTCCCTCTTTCTCCTCTTCTCAGTTCTCACTGCTGCCAGCTTAAATGAAGGGCTTCGTTTGTTCCTGGAACTAAGCTGCAGCTTCTTAAAGCAGGACACTTGATTCCAGTAACTCTTTGAAATACCCACATGCTGGATTCAGATTTCTCAGAGTCCTGCCGTTTTACCAATAATAAAAAACTGGTGAGGGATTGTGGTATCATATCCTAACAAAACCAAAGTCCCTCCCTTATTAGGTTTTTTGTTTTGTTTTGTTTTTTTAAATTCCTCTAGAACAGTGTAGAACTTGTAGGTCGTGACCCTTTGAGGTGTTGAACAACTTTTTCATTGGGGTCACCTAAGACCATCAGAAAACACAGATATTTACATTATGGTTCATAACAGTAGCAATATTAAAGTTATAAGGTACCAACAAAATTATTTTTATGGTTGAGAGTTACTATACTACAACATGAGGAACTGTATTAAAGAGTCACAGTATTAGGAAGGTTGAGAGCCACTGCTCTAGAACCATAGATTCAACATATTGGCCTCCTGTTCGCTTTGATCAAATTCCCCTGTTTCCCTAAAACACACATTCACTCAAGCAGCATATGTTGTCCTCTCTATGCACATAGAGACCTAAAGTTGCATGGCCCAAGAATAGAAGCACATTGCTTAAGCTCCAGGAGTGAGTGTTAGTTCTTCCTCCATTTCTGTAGTTTGTATGTCCACTACAGGGACATACAAATGTGCATCTTATAGACGGACAATAAGCACCATACTCAAGGTGGCAAAGTCAGCTGGTAGTGCTGATGGTAATTTACACCACCTTCCAGATTTTTCTCATAGTCCAGCTGTCTTCACAGGGGCCATTTTAGCACAATTATGAAAGAGGATTCTACATGCAAATGCGATTGAGTAAAATTAGTATTCCATTATATTAAGTTTTAGCTATTTGTGTTTTTTCTTGTTAAAGATGCCTTCATTTAATAACCATTTTCTGGGATTCTGCCATGTGCTGAAAAGAACCTACCTTAACAGGGAAGGCTGATGAGTCCACATGAATAGTCAAATACATAACATACACCGTGTCAGACAGTAGGTGCAGGTACCAGTGAAGGAAGCAGATGCTATCTTAAATGTGGTAACTTATGAGGCCTTCAATGATGATGTAGTCTTGAGGAAAAGACATGAAGGAAGTAAGGACGTAAGGGAGTGTGAGGATCTCCAAGTAAAGACTCTAACAGGCTTTTAAGTACAGAATGGCCCTAAGGCAGTTCAGTTGCAGTGTTCTTTGTAGGATTGTAAGCAGATGGTAAGAAAGATGCTGCTAGCACTAGGAACAAACACCAGAAGATGGGAGTCAACTGCCTAGATTGAAACATGCAGCTTTCATTCCTATAACAAGAAAGAGTTCTGAACTAGGGCAAAGGAACATCATTGGGATTTCTGAAGTTTCTCTGGTCATCATATGAAGATTACAGTGAGGGGTAGGAACAGGGCTAGGGGTTGGAAATCAAAGGGAAAGACAGATAGGGTTTTCTTTAAAACTCCAATGGAAAGGCAGTGGCAGTCAATGATTGAATGTGAGCAGAAAATAGATATATGATGAGAGTTATTAAGATGCTGTCATTGATTACGACAAGAAGATAGAGTAGATTGACAAGATTCTAACCTACACATTTGATCTTGAATCTGCTCCCAAGTTACATAGGTTCTCCTTCCTGTAGCCTATATCTGTATGCTTGTATTCAGCCTGGTTTCTACTGACCTACGAGCTGATGACAGATGTCACCAGACATTTTGGGTTGTTTGTCTGCTTTTAGTTTATCATTATTGTGTTTTGGGGTTGTCTGTCTGCTTTTATTTTATCATTATTGTGCATGTATGACACATGTAGGGGGCAAAAGTATACCAGATCACACCTGTAGAGACAAGAGTACAGCTCTGTGAGGTTGGGTCTCTCCTCCCGCCTTTCTGTGGACTACAGGGATCAGACTCAGGGTGTTAGGCTTTTCCAGTCATGACTTTCCCTCATAGGCCATATTCCCAGCCCCCTTACCAAGACTTTTGGTCATAGTCTTCTGCCTTGTCTTACTCAGCTCTTAACATGTGGCTGCATTCCTTGGCCTTTGGCTTCTTCTCCCATTCTCAGCACTAACAGGGTAGTTGGTCCTCAGTCTGTGATTCGGTTTTCAAAGTCGCATCTGCCTGGAGTTCAACTCTCCTGCCTCCTTTAAGAGTTTCTGTCAACACACTGGGCACCATGCTGATAATCCTAGTGATTTTGTAATGTAAAGATATCTAATTGGATCACATTCATAAATCCCTTTTAACATGTATATTAACACATTCGATAGTTCAAGGATAAGGATTATAAACTTCACTGGGTCCTATTAGTCTGTCTATCACAATAATTGAAGGGTTTATGAGTATGGGTTTGGTAGTGCTTTTAGATCCATGGTTCCAAGATGACTGTCAAAGCTTGTTATCAAGCCCAAATTCAGGAGGACAGGGAAAAATGAGCTGAGCCCTCAGCTGACCTGAGTCCTTTGATACACTGCCCCCAAAACTCTCCCACCCCAGTGAAGTTCATTCCCACTGATCATTCTGTCAGGACGTGTGTATTAAATGTACTGTTCTGCTTCTTGTTCAAAAAGGGAAAAATCAAAAAAGTCTTCCACCATAAACAACTGCAACTGAAAATAATAATAGAAGATCTGTAAGCATGCAAACTTAAGGTTAGAAAACTTGTAAAACTTTGTAAAACTTAAACACTTTCATTTCTTAATATTCCAGAGATATTTATGTACCATGAAGACAGTTAGGTGCAACTTGTCTGCCCCTCCTGTCTGACTTAGTTCTTCTGTGAAGCTGTAGGAATAGCACAGATCAAACACACACCACACACATGCATTGAGTACATACCAGAAAACCTGCTACTGAGCTACTTGCTCAGTCATGGTCCTGTGACTTATCACTCATCTATCCCACAGGGCTCTTTATAGCATAACTTCTTAACATGATGGTATTGAGAATTACATTGCTAACATCAAAACTTTGAAAGACACACATAGCATTCCTCTTCATTATTAAGATGCATATTCTAAGTGCTAAGGAGTTGACTCAGTTGCCAAGTGCTTGGATTGCAAGCTTGGGGATGTCAGATCTGAAGAACCAAAACACAGAGGAAAAAGGCAGGTATGGCAGCACACACCTGTATCTCAGCACTGGGAAGATGGAGACAGGGAGATCTCTAGGGCTTATCTACTAGCCAATTTGGCCAATCAGCAAGTTACAGGTTCAGTATACACATAAAAGATTCCTACTTGTCTCTTAAACACATTTAAGTTGCCTGTGCCTGAACCACAAAATGACCCTGAAGCCCAATACAAATGGTGGCCTGTGTTTATCCAGCTATATTTAGGCTAATTAAAAGAAATAGTCTAGTAGGAAAGTTTAATATACTTGTTGGTCTTCTACATCATTACTCACTTAAAATCATGATTTATAGCCTGGCGGTGGTGGCGCATGCCTTTAATCCCAGCTCTTGTGAGGCAGAGGCAGGCAGATTTCTGAGTTCGAGGCCAACCTGGTCTACAAAAGTGAGTTCCAGGACAGCCAGGACTATACAGAAAAACCCTGTCTCGAACCTCCCCCCACCCCCCAAAAAAATCATGATTTATTTTATGTAGTTCATCTCTTCCATGCATTTCTTATGCAGTTTCTCAGGCCCATTGGTTGCTTTCTTTTAGCTGAAACATCTCTCTTGCTGTTCCCACTTCTACTCAGATATTCAGTCAACAGGACTCCATCACACGGTGTCCCTTTTCCTGGAAGCTGCTCTTCCGGTGGTCTCAATTCTGGCACTAGCCTTGAAGGTCTGCATGTACACATACAGGCCTGTGCAAGAGATCCATAGCTCTCGAGGTCTTCTTACTAGTTTTCTTATCCGCACTCAGCCTTAGTGCCCTCGTTTCCTTTAGCTTGAGAATCTCAACACACTGCCCTATATGACAAGTCAGGATCCACCCTTCAAACAGCTCTGAGCACACAAACTCTAGTGTTCAAATGACCCCAGAGTGGCTATCTAGACAAGAGAATACAGCAGACACAGAAGGGTTGGCTCTGTGTGTGTGTGTGTGTGTATGTATTATATATAGCTGTGCTTTATATATAAAATCTACTTCATATGGATTCCTCCAAAAGAAAATGAGCCATTTGTAGTTTACAGAGGGAAAACATAAATGGCCAAAACATTTTCCAATGTGCAGTATCAGTTCACAAAAAAACATGTAGATCAAACACATTAGCAGTCTTATTTGGCAAAGACAAAATGTATTGGTAAATTGCCAGGGAAACAAATATTCATAGCCACTGTTAGTGAGCAGAAATGGACAGACATTAAAATTTTTGATAATGGGACTGAGGAAGTGACTTAGTCAATAAAGTGACTACTGTATAAGCATGCAGATGTCAGTTCAATCCCCAGTTTTAGTACCCACATTAAAACAAAACAAAACAAACAAACAAAGCCAGGTGTGACAATCTCTCAGGCAGGAAGCTGTAACAAGAGAATCTGATGGGCTTGCTGCTCAGCCAAACCTAGACAAACACGCAAGCTCCTGGCTCTGTGAGACAACCTGTCTTATCAAAATACAGTAGACAGCAATAGAAGACAACCACACACATAGGCACACACATGCACATGCATACATGTAAAAGACATATACACTAGAAACATTAGTTATAATTCCAAGTTTCTACCCTGTGAAAACCCTGGTCTCACTTACCGAACTGAAGTCTATGACTAACTTCATAAAGAGTTATTAAAGACAAAGAAATTGACTAAGTGCTGGCTGACTAAGTCTGTAACCATGTAAGTGCCTGGTGTTCTTAGCCTTAATTACAAAAGAGAAAATGTAAGGCTGGGGAGATGGCTCAGAGGCTAAGAGCCTTTCTTTCTTGCATAAGGACCTAGATTCAGTTCTCAGCACCCACACAGCAGCTCACAACCATTCCCAGCGACTGTAACTCCATTCCCAGGAGAGCTAGAACCACCATCTGGACCTGGAGGGCACTAGATATACACATGGTGCACAGACATACATGCAGACAAAATATTCAAGCACATAAAATAAAATCTTTTTTTAAAAGAAATGTTAGAATGAAAACAATGGCTTGATCACTAATTCCCTATATTTACTATATGATTTACTATATTCTCATTGTGACTCAATGCACGATGGGGAACTTTGAAACTTGGTACTGAATAAAGATTACTTCAAAGCTCCTAAAAAGCATTGAAGTTTACATAAGTTACTACTTAAATGTAAACAGCCGTGCCAATAATGTCATTAGCATTCAAAATAATTCCAAGATTGTAAAATGAAAAAAAAAAGTTAACATATTGAAAGCAATTAACTCCAGGAAGAGGTCGAAACAATAAAGTAATGTATAAATGAGCAAGCATAACACAGAACACAGTATCAAAGAGGCCAGTGACCACCCAAGTACAGAGCAGCTCAGAAGGAAGAAATCAGTTCTCTACAACACCTTAGGAAAAAGTTTAAATGTGGCCACACACATGCCCAATTCATGCAGTTTGAGAGGAGAGAAAATAACTGGGGGAAAATTATCTAAAATTTAAGCAAAAGAATAAATTATGCCAAACAGGAAAGTCATGTGACTGACAGCAGTAAAATCTGAAGATAATAAAGTGAGGGGAAGGAAATCAGCTCTAACAGTAAGAAATACGAAAGGAGTGAAAACCTTCCTGCCCACTGGTTAACTCTGGAGGGAAACACTGAAAACACACCGTCGTAAAATATGGATCACAGAGTATTGAGTAGCTTAAAATGAGATGTTTCCAACCCACCTCTTATGAATAGTCAGGAGAAACACTTTATGAGGACATTGAGGGTGGCTGTTAGATACCAGTTCACGAAGTAAAGTAGGGAAACCAAGTGCCAAGAGCATAAACAGCCCGAACTTCCTTGCGAGGTAAAACATGTCCATGAACTATTTACTATGCCTATACTCTCAGCAATTGGAAGGTGGAAGAAATACTAACTGGAGACCAGCCTGGGCTACATAATGAGACTCTCTCAAAAACATAAGAAAAGTGGAAAAAAACAAAAACAAAAAACCACACACATTTAATTATCTGCTTTCTAACATTCCCAAACAAACTGAGCACACTGTACTTACAACAAGAGCTGGCACCAGTAGTATGGTTCAGTGGGTAGGGCTCCAATCCCTGTGCCTGGAGAAGAGAGCTGACAACTCACTTTGTCCTAGTATCTCCCCACATGTGCTGTGTATAGCAAGTGCACATGAGCACCTCCCATGCATACTAAATAAATGAGGATGAAGATGAAGACTGATGATATTGTGACCTTTAAGATGTTTTAGCTTTTAACTCCTTAAGGGTAAAAAACAAAACAAAACAAAATTACAGAGCTAAAAGCTCTAAAGCATTGCTATCATTTCTTTTACATGAAACACTCTAACCACTTCTTCAGTGCATGATAGCACACTAATAACATTCCACTCATTCCCACAAACAACAGTATATGTCATTTATATAGTGCTCTGGGATGGTTTTAATACCACTGAGACATGTGTCCTGACTACAGCACAGTCACATTAACATTTTATTCTATTACTTTTAAGTAAATTAAGGAATTTGTACTTAAAACTTTGATAGAAAGTTCTTAATAAAGTACTGGGGGGGGGGAAGAATCTTGGAGAATCATTTACCTACAAAACACAAAAGAGTGAAATGTTTGCTATATGCTATATGTTATAAAATGACATTTTCCTGTGATTTAAAGTTATGTTTTAAACCAAAACAAAAACTACAAAAAAAAAAAAAAAACCAATGATAAAGTTAATATTTAAGACAAAGAGAGAGAGAGTTAAGGTAACCTAAGTAGAAATAAGAGTGTGGGGCTTTACCTGAAGAATCAAAATGCTGCAGCCATAGACTCCAAATCACTTATGGACAAAGCAATCAATTTGCAAATTATGTATCATTAAATAAAATGTACTAAGACATGCTGTAAATCAAAAGAGAAAAACAATCAAGCACTCATATAGGAAGAAAAGGAATAAAAGACTAGAAAAAAATCTGTAATATTAAACTAAGTTTCATGAAAATAGCTAAAATATACCATTTAAGAGGTCAGGGTTGGACAGTTTATATAAAAATAATCCTTTGTGTAACAGATGTCTAAGATAATAAACTATATTAATTATCCAAATTTATTATTTTATTATTTTATTTTATTATTTTATAACATCTAAAAGTATCAAAATAGCACACCATACTCCATAAACATAATGTAACTAACACATCTGCTCTATACAGACTATATTCTTGTTGGAATTTCTTCTAATTATACCCTCCCTGGTAGAAAGAGAGGGAGGTAGTGTGGACACATGAAAGCAAAAGCAAGTAAAACACATACCAATACATAAAAATCAGAACAACAATATTGACGTGAATAATTAGATTTCAGAGATAGTAACGAGACACAGTGTTACGAACAAATAGTCAACTCAGTAGGAAAACAGGACGATTCTATAGATGCTAACCAGTTGTGGATCAGGTTTAATGCTTGTATTATGTTATTTGGGTTCCTATATGTGAAATGCTGAGGGTCCCTGCCCTCCAGCTGGTTCTGACTGGTAAATAAAGTTGGCAGCAGCCAATGGCTGGTCAGGGAGACAGAGATGGGACTTTAGAATTCATGGGCAAGGTGACCAAGGAAGAAGCAGAATTGCCATGCTGAGAAAGGTATAAGATTAAGGCTTGACAGGGCCAAAAAATGGGACTGGGTGGGTAGGGGATTGGGGGGGAGGGTATGGGGGACTTTTGGGATAGCATTGGAAATGTAAATGAGGAAAATACCTAATTAAAAAAAAAAAAAGATTAAGGCTTGAGAACTGCAGGAAGAGATACATATCAATTATGTAAGATCCAGGGGAGAGTGGCGCTACTCCCCCCACCACACACTGGGTCAGGGGTAGCAAAGCTAGAACACAGATTTTAGTAAGTAATAATTCAGAAGTATCAGAGGGAAGGAAGTTTGAGCTGATTAAGGCATATTAAATATAAGGTTGTGTGTGTGTGTGTGTGTGTGTGTGTGTGTACACGTGCGCACATGCATATACACACCTTTCATTAGAGATACCAGAGCTTTGGGGTGGGTAGCAAGGGACTCAGCTGGGGAGACTAGAGCAGATTAATCAACTACAACAACACTAACCAAATAACAAAGTCTCAAAGACACACAGGAAAACTATAGAAGTAGACGCAGCACCTGTAGATTCCAACAGCTAGAGGACCAGTCAAAAATCATCAAAGATCTAAGAACTCTAAACACATACCAAGAACATCAAATTGAAAACATGTTGTAACACTTTGCCCTATAGCAATGCTTCCAGGAGGCTCCTTAATACATGTCCTGGGCTAGAAGACAAATTTCAACATAGTAAAATGCATGAAGTTCAAGCAGTCATCTGTTTATTCATCTGTTTATCGGATAAAACCAGAATAAATAAAAGAGAAAAAAAAGCTTAAACACAGAGAAATTAAACAGAATGCTTCTATATAATTGAAGGGTAAAGAGAAAATCTACCAGTCTGACAGAGGCAGTTTCTCTGTTGAAGTTCTTTCTTCTTGGGTGTGTCAGGCTGGCAACTGAGCCATCATCAAACACTGTTACTTAAAAGGAGAAAAATGGAAATAGGGCAGTCCTGACCCACCTGGGAGGAGCTGCCCACCCATGAAAGCTATCTGTGGACATCCTCAGTGGGAATTCTGCTCCCACATCACAGCAAGAGCTACTTTCTTGAAATGCTTTGTGAAGCTCACTTTCTTTCGCAGTTACCTATGTCTGCTCAATCCCGATACAAGGATTTAAAATTTGTTCATTCTTTGGTAAACTATGACTGGTTAAAAACAGTGGGCATATGGCACCAAGTTCCTGACTTTTAACTTGGATCATTTTAAAATTATATAATTATTTCAACTTTGGAGAAGCACTGGTTGAAATGATACATATTTTGTGGGTTTTTAATCTAATTTCATCATCATGCCATTATATTTTTTAGGCAGTAAACAAACCCCCTATCAAACTCTAACAATTTCTGATTGTCTTCATTTAATTAAGTGAATGAAACTCTCCCAAGGAGATCTCTCTTCTAATTGGAAACTCCTTGATGATACACAAGAGTTTTATAAAACATAATATTCCCATGTCCTTAAAAACCCTAGAACAGGTAAGATATAAGCCTTTCTTCAATTAACAGCTGGGTGAGTCAGATGCCTTGCAAATGCTGTACCACCTCCAACATGAAACATCTGCCCCGCAGGAAAGCTTATCAGATTCAGAGAAAGTGACCAAAAAGTGAGTTTAGATTACAAAAAGAGACAAAAGAAGGGAATCAACTCCATAAAGGAACCCTAGGCAATAGGGACCAAAAACTATATAAACTACATGTACAGAATAGTTTAAATTATTATGGGAGTTTTTTTTTTCTGAATCAATATAGGGGTTTATTCAATTATGTTTTAGCCTCCCCTACTTTATAAAAACTAATAAATAATTTAATAGCAGAAGAGATTAAGCAACTGGGAGATGGCTCAGCAGGCAAAGCCAAGCATGATAGTCTGAGTTCAATTCCCGAGACTCACATGGTAAAATGAGACCCAACTCCCATAATCTGTCTTCTGGACTCCACAATGCAAGAGTACACACACATACACACACACTCACACAAATAATAAATAAATAAATAAATAAATAAATAAATAAATAAATAAATAGTGAATGTTTTAAACTATCCATAAAGAGCAACTTTACCCGTTCTCCACATACATTTGTCTTAATGCTCACTAAAGTACTAAAATTCAGAATAAATTCCCTTCTGAAAGCTGCATGGCTCAAGTGACATTACTGAGAAACAAACTTGTACATACTAGTCTAAATACTATTAAGGATAAAGGGTAGCTGTTAAGAAATAGAAAATGTAATCATCTATAATTTGATTAGCTTTTATATTCAGAGGAAAATCAGAGTCATCTTCTAAATGTTTGTGCTATCTGCATTATGCTGCTTTTAGTCCATGAACACTATTATCATTTTTGTGGAGAAACTGATAGAAAACAGATCAACTGTGGTAAAATGATCCAATCCATTTGAAAATTTGTTTTCAGTTTTCCTTCACAAAAAGGCTTGCAAATACATGACTGCTTCCCACCTACATTATGCACCATAAACTTAACAGCATGCAGACATATACTTTACATTTGCAGATGAAAGCAATCCACCTAGGTACCACACAATGATAGGTACAAATCAGGCTATCACAGAACGGAGAGTAAGGAGCTGGAGCACACAAAACTCACCATAGAGACAAAGGGTAAGAAACAGATGACAAAGAAAGAGGCAGAACCATCAGACAAAAAGACAAAAAAGAAACAGGAAAGGGCGGACAGGATAAAGGAGAACAGAATTAGGAACAATCAAGAAAGAGGAGCAAGCAATCTCAAATAACCCCATTAAAAAATGGGGCTCAGAACTGAACAAAGAATTCTCACCTGAGGAATACCGAATGGCAGAGAAGCACCTGAAAAAATGTTCAACATCCTTAATCATCAGGGAAATGCAAATCAAAACAACCCTGAGATTCCACCTCACACCAGTCAGAATGGCTAAGATCAAAAATTCAGGTGACAGCAGATGCTGGCGAGGATGTGGAGAAAGAGGAACACTCCTCCATTGTTGGTGGGATTGCAAGCTTGTACAACCACTCTGGAAATCAGTCTGGCAGTTCCTCAGAAAATTGGACATAGTACTACCGGAGGATCCAGCAATACCTCTCCTGGGCATATATCCAGAAGATGTCCCAACCGGTAAAAAAGACACATGCTCCACTATGTTCATAGCAGCCCTATTTATAATAGCCAGAAGCTGGAAAGAACCCAGAAGCCCCTCAACAGAGGAATGGATACAGAAATTATGGTACATTTACACAATGGAGTACTACTCAGCTATTAAAAAGAATGAATTTATGAAATTCCTAGCCAAATGGATGGACCTGGAGGGCATCATCTTGAGTGAAGTAACACAATCACAAAAGAACTCACACAATATGTATTCATTGATAAGTGGATATTAGCCCAAAACTTAGGATACCCAAGATATAAGATACAATTTGCTAAACGCATGAAACTCAAGAAGAATGAAGACCAAAGTGTGGACACTGTGCCCCTTCTTAGAATTGGGAACAAAACACCCAGGGAAGGAGTTACAGAGACAAAGTTCGTAGCTGTGATGAAAGGATGGACCATTTAGAGACTGCTGTATCCAGGGATCCATCCCATAATCAGCTTCTAAACGCTGACACCATTGCATACACTAGCAAGATTTTGCTGAAAGGACCCAAATATAGCTGTCTCTTGTGAGACGATGCCGGGGCCTAGCAAACACAGGAGTGGATGTTCACAGTCAGCTATTGGATGTATCACAGGGCTCCCAATGGAGAAGCTAGAGAAAGTACCCAAGGAGCTAAAGGGATCTGCAACCCTATTGTTGGAACAACATGATGTACTAACCAGAACCCTGGAGCTCTTGTCTCTAGCTGCATATGTATCGAAAGATGGCCTAGTCGGCCATCAATGGAAAGAGAGGCCCATTGGACTTGCAAACTTTATATGCCCCAATATAGGGGAATGCCAGGGCCAAAAGAATGGGAATGGGTGGGTAGGGAAGTGGGGGGCGCTATGGGGAACTTTTGGGATAGTATTGGAAATGTAATTGAGGAAAATATGTAATAAAAATATTAAAAATAATAATAATAATAATAATACCTCAGACTCAACTTCTGATTGTTGGGGTTACAAGCATGTGCCACTATATCCAGCTACCTAATAAGTTTGAATGTGGGACTAAAACCTACCCACCATACCTTATTTACAACTAATCTACATCTGCCAATTAATTTCACTAGTTGTCTCAACCTTAAGCTCATGATTTTCGTGGATGTACTCTAGTAAGTTTTCCAAATATATACTTTCATCATCAAATTCTGCCCAGAACAGCATTCTCAGAGCAGTACCAAGTAGAACACAAGAGCTTCTCAGAACTGCTACATGCTACATAGTATAAAACCCAACTTAGCAAATTCCTCATACACCACTGTTGCACAGAAAAGTACTTACAACGTTACATTTTGTTTAAAACTCCCAATTATTCTTTTCCCTCAGTTTGTGTTGTTACTCCTGTTAACCTTTTTTCAACCACAATGCACTTTGATACTAATCTAATTTCTACTTCCCAAAGACTTATATTCAGTCCCCTATCCTTCCAATATTTTCCCACTTTTAATTATTGAATATTTAAAGAATTTGGAATGAGTTTATGCAATATATATATATGTATATATATGGATGGAGATTAGAAGGGGGTTTACTCAAGGCTCAGAATTCACACCATGGTCATTGTTCCCAGAAGTATAATGATTCTTTTCATGACTTTTTTGGATTCTGTGGTCCAGTGGTGTACTGGCTGGTTTTATGTGTCAACTTGACACAGGCTGGAGTTATCACAGAGAAAGGAGCTTCAGCTGGGGAAATGCCTCCTCCATGAGATCCAACTGTAAGGCATTTTCTCAATTAGTGATCAAGGGGGAAAGGCTCCTTGTGGGTGGGACCATCTCTGGGCTGGGAGTCTTGGTTCTATAAGAGAGCAGGCTGAGCAAGCCAGTAAGTAACATCCCTTCATGGCCTCTGCATCAGCTTCTGCTTCCTGACCTGCTTGAGTTCCAGTCCTGACTTCCTTTGGTGATGAACAGCAGCATGGAAGTGTAAGCCGAATAAACCCTTTCCTCCCCAACATGCTTCTTGGTTATGATGTTTGTGCAGGAATAGAAACCCTGACTAAGACAAGTGGCATAGTGCAGTTACAACCAAATGCTAAAATAAAAATTCAGCAGCAAGCTCAATCTCTAGTTATCTCTAAATCATCTTTTTAAAAATCTTCACTTATAGATACCATCTAGGAGTAAAACAGAAAGGCGATCTAAGACCAGACAATAATCCAAAAGATACATATGAAATCCTCTACAAATAAACTACATAATCTTTGCAAGGATTCATGAAAACTTACTAAGATTGAACACATCTTAGGTCATAAAACAAATGTAAATACATATAAAGAAATAGAACTCTTGCAAAAGAAATTGAAGAAAATATTTTAAGTGAAATGTAAACAGAACATATCAGTATTTATTGTATATCCAGAGTAGTGCTAAGAGAAAAATTTGTAACATTAAGTGCACATATTACGAAGGGGCTTAAATCAGTAACCTAAGGTGCCGACTTAAGGAAGTAAAAAAGGTAAATCTAAATCAATCAGAAAGATAAGTGACAGAAATTAATGAAATATTAATAAAGAAAACAAAAATCATTGAACCTAGAAAATATTTCTTTTCCAGAATCACTAATTCCCTAATCAGCAAGAGCTACTATAACAGACCCTACAGATACTAAAAGTATATTAGTAGGATACAATTTTTAAACATATGAATATAACTATGGATAAATTCTAAATCATTTCCTGAAAGCACACCAAGCTGTAAACCTTTAGGATAACAAGAATCAACCTTGCAAACCTTACATTGCCTTCAGAAAAGCCAGACTGCAGCAGAGTCTGCATCTGTTTACCACACTGAAAGGCTCTTTGTCTTCCTTAGGCACTAAATCCTTACCAGCTTCCCTAGAAGCTTTATATGAATACTGCTTAGTTTAACTTCACCTTTCCTTGGGGGAGCTGGAATTTGACTAGCAATGGCTCATGAGGCAAATACCAAGTGAATGACAAGGCCTAAATAATAATTAAAAAAAAAAAAAGAACAAAAACAAACAAACAAAAAACCCAGGTACAGTGTCTGGAGTCACAGCAGTGTGAGAGGCAGGAGGATCACAAATTCAATACCCTTAGGAACAGATGAAAAAAGCTTTCAACACAACATTAGAAATTAAATCCAGGTACATATACATATATTACTGAATGAACAAGTAGGACATAAGCCAAGGGTATAAGTCTGGCTCAACACCTAAATATCAAACACCATCTACCTCATAAACAACTAGGGAAGCATGGCATGCCCTTATCAGATGAAATAGGGAAAGAATTTGACAATTTAACAGTTGCAAGATTAAAAACCAAGCATTCTAGAAAAGGGCCAAACATAAAAGTGGTGTAACTATAAGAGAAAACACTATAGCTGACATCATAGTTCATGACAAGTGGTAATATTAACATATAAGCTGGGAAGAAAGCACTAAGGGCACTTCTTATCATTGTTTTCCAGGTCTCTGTAAGAAATCCTAAAAAAGACAATAAGGTTAAAAGAGGGAGGAAAGAAACACAAGAAGGGGGTAATGAGAGAGAGAGGAGAGGAGGAGAAAGAAGGCTTAAGAATGAAAAGGAAAACAGGTGAAAAAGAAGAAATAAAACTGTTCCTGCGTACAGAAAAACCGTAAGGTATCTAGTGCCCAGCACTTCTAGAATCAGAGAGGTTAGCAAATTTGCAGGATAAATGCTGAAAACACAAATATAGATCTAATTTTTATATACAAGCATAAAGCAACTGGAAATGGAAACTTTTATTAATATTTAAAATTGTGTCATAAAACAAACATACAAACTATGTAAAAACCGAACACCAACACTTACAAAAATTTGATGAAAAAAGGTAGAAGTTTTATTTTTTAAATACAAAATAATATCATGGGTGGTGGGGGTAGAAACATCCTCTTGGAGACAGGGAAGGAGGAATGGGATGACTGTGGGAAGGCAGACCAGGAAATGGGTAATGACTAGACTGTAAGAAAATAAAAGTAATTAAAAAAAAATAATAATGATATCTTGTTTCACAGATTGGAATTCTCAGTATAGTTAAGGTATCAATTCTCTTAAACATCAACAGAGCAATCCCAATCAAATCTCAAACTTTCTGGTAGGCAAAGACAAATTCTAAACATCATTCATTAAGATAAAACCAAAAATAGAATAGTTTAAGACAAGTTTCTAAAATTAAAATATTCATTCCATGACATTTTCTTACTTACCATAAAGCTACAGGGATCAGGACAGTGAGGTGACTGAGAAAGGCTAGATTTCAAGAGCAGCAAAGAGGGCAAGCATATTTGCTCACTGTCTATTCATAAAGATGTAACAGACACTCAATACAGAGATGTCAGACTTGACACAGCACAGCCAGAACAGTTGGCTTCTTACATGCAAGGACATGACAGGGCTGGAGAGGTGGCTCAGCAGTTAGAGCACTTGCTGCTCTTATAGAGGCCTATGTTTGAGTGCCAGCAACCATGTAGAGGCTGACAATCATCTGCAATGCTAGTTCCAGGGTGTCTAATGCCCTCTTCTGACCTCCTCAGATACTGCATGTGTATAGGATGTGTATACATGCAAGAAAAACACTCAAACACACAAAACACAATAAATAAATCTTTTTTAAAAACCAACAATGGCCTGTGCATCATAACTTACACAAAAACAATCCAAAATAATCATAGGCTTATTATTTAAAACAAGACATTATAAAAGTTTTTAAATAAAAGAAAATCTTTGTGACCTCTAGTTAAACAAAACTTCTTTGACAGAATTCTGAAATCTTGATATATAAAAGGAGATTTACACCCCCCCCAAAAAAAAAAAACTGGATTTAAACAAAATTTAAACCTTTGGCTCTCTAGAGGAATCTGTTGGAAGAATGGAAAGAAGTTACAGGCTGTGAGAAATTCATGGCATCTGCACTTCAGAAGAAGGACTTCTGAAGTACTGGACCCCAGAGTGGATTGTTTTTTAAAGCCTCAGCCCTCTAATCAGATAAATAAGAAACGGTGAACAGGCAGGTCTTCGACTACAACACCAGGAGCATTCTAGACTGCAAATGACCATATGCTAGATGAAGATGTTTGGTATTATTAGGCAGTAGGGAAATTAAAAATGGAAGCACAGCATATCAATACCTCTTACCAATTAAAGCACCTAAGGTTTTTTTTTTTTAAACCACCAAACCCAAAACTACCCTAGCAATTCCAAGTGCCAATCAGGTTACTGAGGGCCTGGAATCTCAACCACTGCTGAGTGGAAGGGAACTACATTAGCCACGTGCTGAACAGCTTGGTCATTTCTATAAAACTGAGCAGAAACTACCTCAGGATGTGGCCTGCCAGCCCTAGGAACCTGCCTGGGAACCCCAACAGCAACAAGAGGAGGCTGAGCAATGGAAACTCCTCCTTCCTGGTGGAAGAAAGCTCGGCCTAAGTGGCTAGAACTGACTTTCTTACCTTTATCAGTCCTCACTTTCCCGCATTACTAACAGAGATAGCAACCTTTCCTACTGCACTTTTATTTTGCTTGTATTTTCTTGCACTTCAAATCATTGTCTATTATGTACATAAAATTACATGTTAGCACCTCATGGTGTAATTTATGAAAGAAACAGAATATCTAGCTAAAAGACATTTGTCTTGAAATGTCTTGAAAACAGGGAAAAGGACCTCCCTTCAGACTCCCACCATCACTTCACTCCATTTGCAGAAGGCTAAAGGGTCATCATTGAAAAAGGACACCAGAGAGAATCTGATTGGGAGCAGCAATATAGACTTAGATTAAGGCACTGAGATGCATCGAACTACAGAGAAAGCTTAAGGAGAAGTCCACATACTACATTCTAAGAAAACTTACACATTTACCTCAGGCTCAGCTGCTAAATTATTCATTACCTGGCTTATAAGCCCTAGATATCCAAAGACTCATCTTTAGTGAAATATTGAAAATAAGAGAAAATAAGGCTATAATTAATAATTTTGAGAAATTTCCCAGAAAAATAGCCAGGGCCTCCACCTGATTACCCTACAATAAAAGTCCACCTCACATAAATTTTGTGAATATTTGTTTTGTCACTGGTGGGTCACACACACGCGCACACACAAAGCTTCAGTCTTCTTTAAACTTTGATTGACAGTCTTAGTAAGCTGGCAGCCTGACCTCTGAACTCATTCTATTGCCCAGGCAGGGTTTGAACTTCTGATCCTTCCTAGCTCAGCCTCCTGAACCACAGAACTCAGTCCTCACATATATTTTGATGTCTCATTCTTAAATATGAATAGGCATAAAATAAGCATTGAAGTAAACACTCAAGAAAGAAAAAAAAGATACTCCAGAAATCAAATTATACCCAGGGAAAAATGAAAAATGAAAGATACATTTGAGAATAATCTAGGAGAAAGAACGAAAAAGAATGGAAATTGGACTAGATATAAGAATCAGCTTAGCCGGGCGTGGTGGCGCACGCCTTTAATCCCAGCACTCGGGAGGCAGAGGCAGGCGGATTTCTGAGTTCGAGGCCAGCCTGGTCTACAAAGTGAGTGCCAGGACAGCCAGGGCTACACAGAGAAACCCTGTCTCGAAAAAAAAAAAAAAAAAAAACCAAAAAAGAATCAGCTTAGTATCTACAACTACTGAATAGCAGTGATTCCTGAAAGATAAAAGAAACAAAAGTAACACAGAAAACAAGACTGTGAAGGAAACAATAAGGTTTCCAAGCGAAGGATACATGCATCTGGTAAAGGAGATGAAGAGCCACACAGCAGAGGCAGCCGGGCAGACCCAGAGGCTCCAGGCACTATAGGGTGTGTGGCCCCTCCTTCCAGACACTCTGGGTCAGAGTGAAATGGGGGTCTTCCAAGCAGCAGTGGAAGGTAGAAAGGAGTGGAAGGTTTGCAGGGAACTGACTTGGAGCCTAAAGTCCTAGCTGCAGGGCACTAGCAAATGTGATGAGAGCACACTAGTCCACACTGCATGCGTATGCATTCTCCACTGTTGAGCTTGGCTTTGGAATTTGTTATGTACAACCTTTCAACAACAGTCAACATCTAAATTACATTTTTCTAAAACAAATTAGCTTCTTCTCCAGACATATTCTAAATGACTATGAAGTGGGATCTGCCAGCAGAAGGTCAGAATAAGCTTAGCATTTTACTGTGGGAGTGCCTGAGGCACTGGGGACTGAAGAACTGAGTGGTTGTCAGTTTCAATCTGAACAGCAATGTAGTCACAGAGTGTTCAAGTCTTAAACTACCCTCTTCATAAACCCCTCCCTCTAATGCCAAATGTGGGCATTGTGGGAGATTTCAGATCCACACTAGGAAAGATGACAACACACAAATGTATTATTCTCAGAAACATGCTACATTTTAGTCTATGGACATTTCCTTTGATGCCCACCATCAGTGGACATTAGTCTCACTTTACAGACAAGCAACTATGCCACAAATGGTCAAATATACTACCATAGGCCAAAGTTCATAATGGAGTGGTAACTTGTCACAGAATTGTCCCAAAACTTATTTCTACCACAATTTAAATGAGATTCGAAACTTTAATTTGAATGTGTTGTTGATGCTTTGAAGTCTGTAGTGGTTCTATAAAAAACATGAAGCAAAATTGCCTACGGTCAAAGGTGCTCTCCCTAAGGGCCTCTGCATCACCCATTGTCCATTTTGTTTATCTGTTCAATTGACTACTCAGTTCATACCATGTCAGAAGCATGCTTCTGGGTTACAGCCTTCCAGACACAACTGCACACCTAGAGCAGACACTTATAAATTCTACAGACTTAAGAGCTGTACAATAGAACACAAGTCAGTGAAAAGAAAGACATGCTCTTGTCGAAGGTACACAAAAAACATAGTCTTAGACTGCTTCACAGTACTTACTTTTTCACTCAAAACAAAACAAAAACAAAAACAAAAATAAAAGAAACAAAAAAAAATCTTTGAGAGTGCTCTAATCCTGCCCATCAAGGCTACTGGAAGAATGCTGCCTACTGGTTGGCTCAGCTTGCTTTCTTAAATCACCTACCATCGGGGGTAGTGCCATTCACAGAGCTCTGGACCCTCCCACATCAAATGTCCATCAAAATAATGCCACATAGGCATACCAATCTGACACAGGTAACTCAGTTGCGGTTCCCTCTTCCCAGGTAACACTACTTTGTGTCAATTTGACAAAAAAATAAAAAATAAAAACATAAGTGCAGCAGCTAAGAAAGCAACCATTTCAACAGAGCACAGAACCCAAACTGGGAATAAAATCTCACCATGGAGCTCAACTGTCAGAGGAAGCCATCAAATAAGCAGCAGCCATTTGCATATAGTATATACCTCCAAAACACACAGAAATGAGTTCAAAGCTGAAAAGACAGTAAATAATCACTAATAAAAATCCAGATTTCAAATGAAAGGACATCAAGAATCTTGTTGTGACACACCCTTCTCGTAAAACTTTTCATTCCTTAAAGTTTTCTGAAGCTATGTACGTTTTACTTAAGAATATAAGGTTTAGGGCTGACGAAATGGCTCAACAATCAAGAGAGTTGTACTTCTCTTACAAAGGACGTGAGTTTGGGTCTCAGCATTCACATCTCATGGCTCACAAGTGCCTGTCTGTCTAGCTCTAAGAGGATCTGATACCTCTGGTATCAGTGAGCACCTCTGCTTACATGCATATACTCACAGACAGACACACAGACATATAACTTAAAATAAGAAACAAGTATTTAAAAACATATAAAGCTTAAAGAAAACAAAGTACTATTTTATATCACCCTGGTATTTACATTAGAAGTTAGACTTTGTAAATCATGTTTTAAACTCAGAATTCATTTACAATGGACCAATGGTTTCCGTTTTCCATATTTTTATAAGATGTGTAAAGAAGCATTTCTGCCTCACAAAGTGATACTGCATATTTTAGTGTTGCCTTCTGCAGTAGGCATGTGGACATGAGATGAGTTTAGCAGATCATTTACTTTTACAACAGAAATCCTTCCAACGTATCCATGTTGCCTCCTCATTTAAGAAAAGAAAATGTTTTTAAAACTAGGAACCAGCAATTGAATAAATAATTACAAACCAGGCCTGCTTTAGGTAGAGGGCTTATCATGTAATTATAATGATGATCATTTACAAGTATCCAAAATGACTCCAGCATTTTAAAGAGCTAAGCAGAGTTATTTTTAAAATCAAACATATGTGCTTTTTCTGTTTATGTCTTTGGAAAGAACATTCTGCATAATGAAAAACACGACCAAATTTTTCACAGTACATCACTATAAACCCTGTAATTGACTTTTGGGGTTGGTTTACTCTATATCTATTTTTGACCACGTAGAAAACAGCAATGATGTGGTGAAAAGCCCAAAATGCAAGTCCCATCACAGGCTGAGACTCCACTCTGATTAGTACAAAAGTATCATGTTTTTTGCTGGGAAGTGTGCCCATCCTAAAAGAGAAAGTTTTCCTGCACAAGAATCTCCCTTTTCAACATCAAACTGCAGGAAAGCTGATCACTGGTGCCCGTTCTGGGCCTGGGTCGGGACCTGGAGATTTTTGCACTGATCTCCTCGTGAAAGGCTCTCTAACACTGGTGCTGACCTCCTCCGTGAAAGGCTCTCTAACACTGGTGCTCAAAACTGAGCTTTACTCCAGTTCATCTGATGGGAGAAAAGTGGGTCTACAATTCAACAATCTATACTAACCTTTGAACTATGACTTAACATTGACTAATTATCCTCTTCATGTCTTAACACAGATTAAATAAAGAATTTAATCTCCTTCCAAAAGCTTTGAACTCAGTTAACTTTGGCAAAACTAATTTACTATTCCTAACAAAACCACTGTTTTTCTTCATTGAAAAAAAGAAGTCTAAAATACCTCTGAATGAGCACTGCTGGCTTCATCAGTAAAATTTACATATTACCAAGTAAAATAAACGAAAAGAGCAAGATGTTGTGTGGTTTAAAAATCAGCCCTGCAACACCTACCACAGATTTATCTCCTGTGAGTTGACTCAACCATTCCTTTTTCTCAGTAAATAAACTAAGTTCCGCGCAGGGTACTACTGAGAGTTTTTCAGGGGCCAAGTGAAAGAATATGTTTCAGATGGAAACTTCCACATTGACAGCCTGCCCACTCTCGGTAGTTATTAAAGGGTCCACAGCACTCTATGAATTAGTTGTGGTTTACCTAAATAATCATGGCCAGAATTACCAAGGTCACTGCACACTTGGAATACTATCTAAAATCAGTGCACCTTTAAAGCCATTACTCCTCTGAAAATCTAAGCTGAAGTAGCAACTTTCAGCCAGCTGTTGATTAAAAGGTATGTCATATTTAAATTACAATAAAATTTACAAGTCAACTATTAACATTTGGTCTCATAAGAGCACCTACTCATTCTTCGTCTCTATATTTTAATGCAAGTAATAAAACAATATGTGGCCTACCTATATTCAACATCGCCTCTAAACAAAAGAATTCTTACTAAGCCAATCAAATGAAACATCACAATCTGATGTCTACTCTCAAAGTGAAGTAAGATTGAATACAGTAACTGAGTTTCAGAAGTCACCACAAAGGAGTCAGTCTAGGAAAGAGTCTAGGGATGCATCTCAGCCACAGTCTCAGCTCTATTCTTTGTAGAGAACTTCTCTAAGCAGTTAAAATTGAGCACTGTACCTCACCTAGACCACTCAATGAGTTGGGTGATGTTTACAACAACATAAACCCAAAGCTAAGAACAAGAAGTATTTAAAAAAAATAGATTCAAATAAGCAGGCATTTAAACAATAAGTCCTTTTTATAAGGAATTGAGTGTAATCTTTTCACAAATTACAAATTATTTGTACATCAATGTCTTCTTAAAATCCACTCATTTAATAGAGGAAGGAAAGAGAGATAAGAATAAGAAAAGGATAAAACTAACTTTAAAAACAGAAAACATACTCATCATGAGCAAGTCAGTTTGTTATTTATATCATAGATGTTATTGATCTTATTCCCTTATAATCCACATATAAAACCCACCCTCCACTATTTTACAGGTCAGTATCTATAAAAGTAATGTAATTTCAAACATCTTCACATAGCAATAAGGTAGCTAAGAATGCGATTCAGGTCTACAAAGCTCTATAGAATTGCCATCGATTTTACATGTTTAAAATAGAATTCAGCTTTCCATCAATGCTTCTTAAGATAGTTAACTATACCAGACTTATTGAAGCAGTCACTCTGGATCCAGCAAATCACTGAGTTCTTACATTCTGTTCCCACCACCTTTATATTGCAGGAAGCGCTCAATTTCAAGAATAACAGCACAGATTCCACAGGCAAAGAAGTTATTGGGATGTATATGGCCATATATTGTACATATAAGGTTTCAAGGGAAAAACAAGAAGAGATTCAGGCAAATAAACAGAACACTAGATGACCTGAGATTAAAAGTTGTATTTGAAGGTGTCTCTGCTTCTTTGCACACTTCAGGTTTATTCAGAGTCAGAACGTAAACCAAGTCTTACAGCATTAGCACAGTGTTCCCCAGAGCATGGAGTAATTGACATCTAAGGAAAGAGAGCAGTGCTGCCTGTGGCCAGTGATTGCAACAGAGGTGACTCCTGACTACACACTGCTTTGGGGTCCTCTTCCTTTCAGACTTGCTGCCACTTTCTCCATTCTCTTCATCATTTTGTCTTTCCTCTATCTTCCTATTCTAACCTCCTCTCCTGCTTCACACTGATCCATGTAAAAGAACTAGTGTGATAATAACCGGAAAGGACCAGTCCCACCCAATGTGTGTTTGACAGCTGGAAACCCTATGACTTAAGGTACTGCATCCTGGCACTTTGCAGAACCTTTTTGCTTTGGAAACTCTTAAAATCTGCCTTGGATCATAGAGAGGAATAAGGTTTTAAAAGACAGAAAGAGACAGAATCAAAGGGCATTTCCATAAATGCACAGAAGACTCCTGGTATGCTGCACAAAGACAAAGCAAGCTAACATTGTTCTTGGACTCCCAACAGCCTCCAGTTCAGTAAAAGGCATAAACACAGCTCCTTCTCTCCCAGCAGATGCACTTTTCCTCAGCATACAATTGTGACCACTACACAAAAGCACCATGGTGATGTCAGAGTTTTATTACGGACTGTAATTACTTTTCTATTAAAAAGAAGAGATTTCATATAAATACTTCATTAAGAAAGATAATACAATGTAGTTATCAGTTTTACTTAAATGTCCTTACCCTGTTTAAATATTTCCTATCCAACATAAAGTAAAACTCAAGCAAGCAAATTTGACTTACTGAAAAAGCTTCCTGATCTTTTTGTCATTACCATTACCATGAACATAGTGGCAGTCCATGAGAAGTAGGAATCTATAACCACTGCATCAACTACTAGAAATAGAATTGATTAATCACAACTGAATTACTACTTATAGTTATTACTTATTATTACTTATAAAGGCATAAAGTTGTACTTTCAGAAAAGTCTTAAACTCTTCTATATAAAGTGTCTTCGCAGACTTTTAACTTGTGGTTAAAAAAAAAAAAAAAAAGGTGGGTAAAATATACCAGCCAACTTGGGATTTTGCTCCCTAAGTTCTTCAGGAAAACTGACCTCATGGTAAGGATGAAGGAAGAAATGAGCTCCTCATTAGTGAAGGACATTACAATTTCCTCAGCATGTCCGGCCTTCCTCTCAGTACAGCCCATCATATCTGGTGGTCTGGATAACCTTTTGCAGTGTATCTCAGAACACAAGCAAACAAACGGTACCTTTACTGTAATAGATCTCGTGAGGAAGGTTTTACATAAGTAACTGCACAGCTGCACAATCCGTAGTACAGCAACCAGGACAGGAGCTCTGAAGAGACAGTGACAAGAGTTAGACCACTAACAGGACCCCATCAACTGTTAGAGTTTCCATACTTGTTAAGCCCCACACTGGCCATCAAAGGCTCAATTTCAAAGAGGATACCTTCTTAAGCATGAAATATAACATAAATATAACATATAACATAAATATAACATATAACATAAATATAACAATAGGTCAGGGATAGATAACATGAGTAACTGAAGGACAATGTCATAACTGGGACAGCAGAACAGACAGGGAAGGAAGGCACTGGCAAAAGTCTGGAGTAAAGAAGTTAATTGGTTTGGTAGCTAGGGAAGAGACTGTGCATTTGAGTGATGAAGATGAAGCCTGAGAAGTATGTATGTACAGAAACACCAAAACGATCTAAATTATGATAAAGACATTTTGAACAAATATACCTTATTACATTTCAATTAAGCCATTACTCATGCTGTGTTATGAGTGGCATTTGTCTGGATGTCTGGCATGAGGGTGAGGTGGCTCATGCAGTATTTATCTCTCTGCCTGTGCTCCCTTCCTCTCTTTAATTAGCAGGTGGTTTTGAAGAAAAAAAAATAGGATCAGGAACAAAGGTCACTGAAAAAGAAGCATAGGTATTCCTCTCTCTAGTGCTTCGTTACTCTATCTTTCCATTTCTGCTTGTGAGCTTCAGTCTATAGTGCCAGTTCTTCCTTCTTGAACCTAGAATCAGAAGATGGGGGTGAGGATGTCCTAAGAGCAGAATGCTCTTAAGTACAGTTATATACTTAATACCTAACAGTCAAATGCACATTCACTTTTTAAATCTGTAAAGAGTATTTGTTGCCATCTAATGTGCTTGCCTCGAGGAGTTTTGATGAGGTATAAGTGAACAATTAAATCAGATATGAATATAAATATTTAATGTAGAAACTATACAGACTTTGTCAATATAAGCTAGAGAGCTCCAGAAATCCACCTCTGTGATTCTTCTCTTTAGTTTTCCAGACTACAGTACATGACCCACCCACGTTGTTCCTCCACCACCCCTAGTGAAGTTAACACAGATCAGAACATGGGATCAGTGGCCACCTGACCTATACCCAGTGCATGAAGGTTCAAAGTTTGACAACTCCAAGTCAGTCTTTCCAAACACCTTTATACATCCCTGCCCATCACTAAGAGACTCCTGTATGGTCTGAATGAATAAAGCACCTGGTCTCAAATTCTGGTGCATTATGCTGGAAACCATACTGGGACTACCCAACAAGCCCTGCTAGATTTTGACATCCTTGAGAAAGAAAGCCACCATCATTAACAAACCTTTGCATACAGCAAAAACGGGAGGGGTAGGAAATGTCAAACTAAATGGCAAAAGATTCAGTGCCAAGGATGGGACAAGTAAATTCCCCCAAAGTATGTGTCCCATATATTTCCCACTGAAATTGATCCAGTCCCCAAAAGCAGACATTGTGAAACATGGAAGGCTGCTCACGGCTGTTTCTCTCAATGAGTAAATTCTTCACCTCGTCAGAAAGCACCACCTACCCTCAGAGTAGAGGCCTTTCCAGAACAGACAGGCTCTCTCTCCTAGCTCTATTGAACATCAATCCTTACACAAGTCTTTCTCTGCTTCTCTTCTTACTAAGCACATCTCTATTCCCCCTTAAGCTCAAAGTTCCTGGAAGAATTCCATATCCTGTGTAAAGAGATTTAGGCTTAGATTCCAGATACTACTATGTTTTCTATAGGAAATATAAATTAATAATATTCACACAGGCACTGGCCCTTAATCTATTCAGATATACTGGCCTTCATATAAACACAAGTCACACTAAGCATGCTGAGTGCTAACTGCAGCCATTCAAATGCTGTATCATCTTCTATTTTGTAATACACAAAAATAAGTGGGTGGGGATATGTAATTTCGAATATTTGGGCAAAGAAAAAGCTCTCTATGACTAAAACAAGATGGCAAATGACTTCATCTTCTTTTGGAAAATAACCTCATTATGACAGCTTGCTAACCAACTTGTTTCCAAAGCCACTAACAGTAGCCTATAAAGTCACAGCTGCTACTGTTGCAAACTACTAAATGTTGATTTCATTCTCAATGTCATTTTGAAAGAACTAATGAGTTCTTCAAAGCACTACAATGTATGACCAAGAAATTATACTGAGAAGACTACAATGAGAAATTTATGTCTTGCTCAGTAAAGATGATTATATGGGATGACAGACACCAGACTGAAAAGGCATGACTGTGAAATTCCTGGACAACAGGCAGACGTATTCAGAGAGGCTAGAAGTCATTAGAGAGTAAGAGAGTCAACAAGTGCCTATTCTGATCTTCAAGCCATGGAAATGTGACAGGCTACGTGCAAGTTCTGAGAGCCACCTTATTTCAAAAGGAATGTTATTTATAGGAATGATAAAAATAACTCATAAAATTTGAAACACTCAAATCCCAAGTATAGTGGAAAAGAACTGTCAATTTAAACTGTGCTTAATTCACAATTAAATTTTGTTTTTCTTTGCACTTGTTATTATATATTATTTTAAATATATTAAAACTGCTTTGAAATATTGGCCAAAATGAACTGATTAAACCAAATTACAGTATAATCCATGGAAAGGAATACTATGTAGTCATTAAACAAGACATTAGGAAGAATACAGTACTCATAAAATATTCATGATATTTAATGAAAAAATTTTGAGAGAAGTCATTTAAGTCTCATGTTATGTGTGACAGAAAAAGATACATATACAAAAGTTTTCACAGTATTGAACTGTGAGCTCCATACTCATACTTAACTGTCTAAATGATATTTCAACTTGAACATGTAATAGGTTCGTCAAAGTTTGCCTGGGGGAACCAGACTATTGATGAGCCTGCTCTCCTGGTGACTACTTTGTTGACCTTCAGTTGTACAGGCTTCAGTTGTGTAGGCGGTAGGCTTCACATCCTTCTTGCTGACCTTCAGTTGTGTAGGTGGTAGGCTTCACATCCTTTTGACTCCTCCTCTCCTTGCAAAGCTCACACTGAACCACTCAGCAGGGTCTCTGGCTTCCACCTTTTAAATGTTCTCAGATTCTAACCATGTAGCTACTTCTTTCAGTTACTCTCATGGACCGAGTCACTTGAATACCCTACTGCCTCCATTCTGACAGAGTCCCCAGTACTCCCAGTGACTTGCTATAGTCTGCTTTCAACACAGAGATGAACCTTGACTCATGTCACTGTTTTGCTTACTTTACTAGCCTGGAATGCACACCTTATGAAGATGTTCAGAGCCCTGCATAACAAACTCCAGGGCATCTTTCTTCGTCTAATTTTCACATGCCCACAGCCTATTACTAACCACACTACGCCAAGATATTTAAAAAGTAGCCAACTGAGTTGATGCACAGATTACTGTCCCAACAGTGGAGGACTCTGAAGTAACCTAAACAAAGCACAATCTTGGGTTATTTGAATTTATTTCTCCTTAGCGTTATTGTCCTGCAGTGATTTACACACACTAGCTAACTGTCAAGTACAGAACATGCAGTTTTCCTGAGCAGCACCATGGCTTCCTGCCTCCTCCATACTAAATTGATGCTCTTCTTCTCTGATGTACCTAACATCAGTCCCTTGCTTCCCCTGGAACCACTGTGTGCATCTGTAGGTGTATGTTAGTGCCATGGCACATGTGGAAGTCAGAGGAAACTTGGTACCTCTCTCCATCTCCCGCGGAGGTCCTGAGGATGACTGTCAGGCTTGGCAGCAAGTGCCTTTACTCATCAGCCCTATCTTTTTGATTTTACCCCAATTTTATAAAGGTTCATGTTTGAGTTTCTATTACAAAATTCCAGGAACATACCAGAGATTAAAATAAAGATTCAAAACTGGATTTTTTGTTTTGTTTTCTTTTTGTTTTTCTGTTTGGTTGGGTTTTGTTGTTGTTGCTGCTGCTGCTATTTTGTTGCTGTTTTCTGAGACAGGGTTTCATTATGTAGCTAAGGCTGGCCTGGAACTCACTATGTAACCCAGATTAGACATAAAATTTACAGAAATCCTCCTGGTCTCAGCCTGCTGAGTACTGAGATTGGTATGAGCCATCATGCATGGATGGCTCTATGGACTTTTTATCATTATTATTACGATTATCTATTGTGTGTATGTACATGTACATGTGTATGGATTAGTGCTATGACACATATGTGGAGGTCAGAGGAAAATATGTGAAAGTTAGTCCTCTCTATCATGTGGATTGTGGGCATCAAATTCAGGTTATGCTGAATGCCAATCATCTTTCCCAGCTGAGCCACCTCCTAGTCTGCATCACAGTTTGTCAGAATGGATTCTTACTTCAAGGCATGTCTTAGAAAAAACTAAGGTAAAATGAATGTATGATTTAAGTCTGATTTCAGTTTAAACATATAAAAGCATCTCCACATTGCTTTATGATATTCCAAATGTTTTATCTGCCAAGTTATTTGACTTTCAAATTAATCGTGGGATGAGTTCAATTTCAAGCAGGAGTGTGTGCACACTCATATGAACGACCATAAAGTAAGGGCTGGCAAGCATGTAGAGAAGTGGGATCCAAGTGAGACACAAAGAGGGTCCCATCTCCCCTTGGGCATTAGCTGGGGTAAAATATGGTTGAAAACATTGTTAAAATCATTTTCCTATCGCCGGGCGTGGTGGCGCATGCCTTTAATCCCAGCACTTGGGAGGCAGAGGCAGGAGGATTTCTGAGTTTGAGGCCAGCCTGGTCTACAAAGTGAGTTCCAGGACAGCCAGGGCTACACAGAGAAACCCTGTCTCGAAAAAAAAAAAAAAATCATTTTCCTGTAAATAAACAAAAATGGTGGGGCATAGAGCAGCTTGCCTCTCTCATTACCAGCTATTGGCCTCTCTTGCCCCTGTAGTAATGAGAAAAAGGATGGTCAAACAGCCAGACCACCCTCCCGCCTGCATCAGCTGTTTTGAGCATGCCATGATTCCTTGATCCAGCTTTATAAAAGACTGCAGCTGCCCTCCCTGGCTCCTGAGAACACAGGCCTAGCTGTGACTCTTTAACGCAGATTATATCATCCTTTTTGCAACTGTAAACCATTTGTACTCTAACCAGAGAAAGACTACTTCCCTTGGTGGACTGACTATGATTACTAGCAAGGCCGTGAATGGTCCACAGTGAATGATTGTGATTAGCCAAAGAAGTATCTGTGGTTGATCCAAACATCTCTTTGGAGGCTACATAAGCAGGCTATAGGAGGCCACTTGAGGAGCACCGCTCCCTGCTATCGCCCTTGGTATTGCAACATCAAGTCTAATAAAGTAACTCTTATGTGGTTTTGTTTTGGCTACTTTCAGTAAAAGCAGCTGAATTGGAATCAAAGTAACAACAGTGAGAACAGGAGAGAGATGGGCAAGCATCAAGGTAAGGAAGCAGTACCTAGGAACCAACACACCACACAGGCACTGTGCACATGTGGTATGCCCACCCAGCCAGTACTTGTGACCTGCAGATTCCATGGGTGTGGACGAATCTGACAGTTTCTGGAGCCATGCAAATCCAACACTGCCCTGTACCTGGTACCTCTGATCCTGACATTGGACTTCTGGGTTTGGCAGAAGAAAAGTTCTGGTGGCCTTGGAGGTACCCCAAAAGCTCATACCTAGCTTCTGATACCTGGCATGAAGCTCCCAAACACCCCTACTTGTGCCAAGCCCAGAGCCCAGCTTCTTAAATGCAAACACCAGTCAACAACTGCTTGTCAGTTGAAGCAACAGCAGGGTGGCAGTCTTGGCATAGCTGCTTGACAGATGAAAAGGTGGTACCCCACCAACAGGGATCACTCATAGGCAGGCATCTGCTCTGAGATTCCCATCTAGCCAGTGGGATCCTTCTTTCAGTGTGTGTGTGGGGATGTCTGAGGGGGTGTTAATGCCTGTACCTAAATGATCCCATCCACGCCTGGGGCCATACCTGAAGAGTCTTCCAGATGCCCCTGCTCCTGAATGCTGTTATAGGCAGGCAGCCTAAGTCACTCTGGCAGTAGCCACTAATAACACAAGGAGAAGCTGAAGAGTTCAAAGAAGGAAAGTCTGAACAGAGGAGAGGATAGCAGAGAGCTGTTAAATTCTGGGGAGCCTGAGAGAAGAACCTGAAGGCCCTGGACACCAATGAGTTCCACAGAGCTGGCAAGGCATTAGAGCCAAGTGTCTCACACCCTTCTCCGAGAGCTGCAACCCTGGCTGCTGTCAACGGTCATCATACCTGAGTGTTGCACAGGTCTGTTACACAGAGGCACCATTTGCTGAAGCTTTCACCTGCCTACTGCCTCGTCTGCTGCTGTCAAACCCCAGGGAAGGAAACCTGCAAGATGCCAGCATCTGGAAGGCTTCTTTCCTAGCCAGATACAGGGGAAAGGCCCTCAACCAGCTGAAGGGTGACCATAGCACACTGCTAGTAGACCCGTAAAGTGAATCAGCAGCTTTGGAAAATAGCTTCAGCCTCCCAACAAGATTCAACACAGAATTATTATAAACACAGTAATTCCAGTCTAGGTATTATCAGTGGCTGACATCATTGACGGGTGTGCTGCTTGTTTGTTTGGGGGTTATCAAGGCAAATTAAAAGTGGCTGCTTACTGGGTTTAGGATTATAATATGGATTGGTGAGAAAGCTCTGATTCCACAGTTTTTATACTTAAAGCTTCGTGCTAGGGTGTCTTGATCTAATCAAATACAGTGGTATCCAGCACAAAGCAAGCAGCAAACATTCTGAAAACAAGTCCTGACAACCACCCACCCTACGCCAACATTTTGTTAGTGCTGGGTTAGTAAGACACAGGCTGCAAGACTTTGACAAGTGGCTGTTGAGGAGGAAATGTTTTCACCCTTTTAAAGGAAACTTGAAAAAATATTTATTCACTTTTTTTAAAAAGGAAGAAAAATCTAATTCAGCAAGAATCAGTTCTACTGTTACCAGCTTGCTCAGAAGAAATGGCTGGTAATATCTTGGAGGATATTGGGGGTGGGGGGTGAGGGGAGAATAATTTATCTTACTAAGAGTCCACTGGTACCCCAAAAAGAAAAGGTTCTGAAATTAAATAATGAATATTTGAAAATATTGCAAACATACTTGACCTCAATGAATTACACACTTTAAATGTCAACTTTTATACTACCATAAAAATGTGTACTTCTTGATATAGCTGTCTCCTGAGAGGCTCTGCCAGTGCCTGACAAATACATAGGTAGATGCTCATAGCCATCCACTGGACGGAGCACAGGGTCCCAAATGAAGGAGCTGGAGAAAAGACCCAAGGAGCTGAAGGGGTTTGCAGCCCCATAGGAATAACAACAATATGAACTAACCAGTACCTCCAGAGTTCCCTAGGACTAAACTGCCAATCAAAGAAAACACATGGTGGGACTCATGGCTCCAGCTGCATATGTAGCCGATGATGGCCTTGTCAGTCATCAATGGGAGGAGAGGCCCTTGGTCCTGTGAAGGTTCTATGTCCCAGTAAAGGGGAATGCCAGGGCCAGGAAGTGGGAGTGGGTGGGTTGGTGAGCAGGGGAAGGGGAGAGGGGATAGGGGATTTTTGGAGGGGAAACTAGGAAAGGGGATAACATTTGAAATGTAAATAAAGAAAATATCTAATAAAAATGTGTACTTGATAATAATTTGAAAAGTAGGAGGAGTTAAGTTCCTGGGACACAAAATCTAAGACAACAAATCTATACATGACTGAGGGAGTATTTCCAAGTCAAACAGTCCAGGAAAATGCATAACAACACTGTGGGGTCAATTCAAGTCTAGCCTCAAACTACCCCCAGGGTGAGTCGTGAAGTCTAACTGGCACCAGGGAGTCATCATATCTTTTTTTTAAATTTTATTTATTTATTTTTGTATAGAATAGAGTTTATTTAGGGCAATGGGAGAGGAGTTAAGAGGGTAGTAGTGGCAGGGAAACGCAGAGAGAGGGAGAGAATGGAGAAGTAGAGACCAGCCATGAATGCGTGGAGATGGGGGAAGGGAAGTAGGGAAGGGATGGGGGAAGTGACTAGCCCACGAGGGCAAGAGAGAAAAAAGAGCAAGTCATCATATCTTGAAACAAGTCCAACCCTGTATCCCATACATCAGCCAGTCACCCACCGCCCTTGGGCAAGTGGGAACTGAATCCCATAGCAGTCCTATGGCTATGGTAAGAACAGACCTGTGAGCCATCAGCTCTACAGATGAGGAGTAGGGAGCTTTGTCATCTCAGTGGGCTGTGCGACTGCCTACTACTAAGGCAAGAAAATGCTCCAATCCCCTAGGATTACGGAGTGACAATGGAACAGGAAGTCTCCCCCATTTGACCAATGCACTGATTCCAGCTACAAAAACACAGTATGGTCATCATTGTCCTCCAGTTTCGTCCATGTTCACTCTTCTATCCTTGACTTAGGCTCATGATTTCCTTCTGTTTTGAGACTTTCTTTTTGGAGATGTTTTTGGATGGCTGGTTGGAAGAAGAGCATAGATGGTTTCCTTCTCTCTTTCACGAACAATTTCTGCCATCATCTCTCTTCCATGCCAAAGCCCTAGTTTATGTATTAAAGTGACAAAGTGTG
The DNA here is from genome assembly GCF_978045245.1 of Mus caroli. Taxonomy (NCBI): domain Eukaryota; kingdom Metazoa; phylum Chordata; class Mammalia; order Rodentia; family Muridae; genus Mus; species Mus caroli. The sequence continues at coordinate 49,957,226 of NW_028227273.1, forward strand.
ACAAACCGTCAGGTGTGTGTACACGCATGAGGAGAGAGAGAGAGAGAGAGAGAGAGAGAGAGAGAGAGAGAGAGACCTGCTCAGTCTTTACACTGTCATTACTTTGAAAACAACCACAGGCTGGCTTACAACTATCTGTAACTCCAGTCCCAGGGAATTTGACACCCTCTTCAGGTCTCCTTGGGAAACAGTACACAAAACACCCATATACATAAATTTAAAATAATAACAATAATAATAATAATGTCTCTGTCTCTGGTGGGGCTATGCCAGTGCCTAGCAAATACAGAAATGGGTGCTCACAGTCATAAATTGGATGGAACACAGGGCCCCAATGGAGGAGTTAGAGAAAATACCCAAGGAGCTAAAGGGGTCTGCAACCCTATAGGTGGAACAACAACATGAACTAACCAGTACCCCCAGAACTCATGTCTCTAGCTGCATATGGAGCAGAAGATGGCCTAGTTGGCCATCATTGGGAAGAGAGGCCCCTTGGTCTTTTGATGATTATATGCCCCAGTACAGGGGAACACCAGGGCCAAGAAGTGGGAGTGGGAGGGTAGGGGATCAGGGTGGGAGGGAGGGTATAAGGGACTTTCGGGATAGCATTTGAAATGTAAATGAAGAAAATATCCAATAAAAAATTGAAAAAAAAAGATATCCTAAATATTGCAACAAAGATATAGACAAGCAAAACTTTAAAACTTAAAAATCATGACACTAAGAGTTGTCAATTTTTAAAAGATGAACAAACCCTTAGCCAAACTAAAAAAAAAAAAAAAAAAAAAGGAGCCATATTCACAGCAGCCTTATTTATAATAGCCAGAAGCTGGAAAGAACCCAGATGTCCCTCAACAGAGGAATGAATACAGAAAATGTGGTACATTTACACAATGGAGTACTACTCAGCTATTAAAAACAATGACTTTATGAAACTCGCAGGCAAATGGATGGAGCTAGAAAATATCATCCTGAGTGAGGTCATAAGAGGACACAGATGGTATGCACTCTCTGATAAGCGGATATTAGCCCAGAAGCTCAGAATACCCACGATACAAACCACAAACCATATGTACTTTAAGAAGGAGAAAGACCAAAGTGTAGATGCTTCAATCCTACATAGAACAGGGAACAAAATAATCACAGGAGGTAGAGGGAGAGAGGGACCTGGAAGGGAGAGAAGAGGGGGAGGAAAAAAAGGGGGCCAGAAACAGGTATTGGAAGGGGCAGGAGAGAAATAAAGAGGACCAGAAAATTGAATAGAAACACTTAGCATTGGAGGATATGGAACTGGGGGTAGCCACTAGAAAGTCCTAGACTCCAGGGAAGCAGGAGGCTACCAGGACACAATGGGGATGACTTTAGAAGAAATACCCAAGAGAAGGGAGATACAACCTATAGAAACCACCTCCAGTAGACAGGTACAGCCCCCAGTTGAGGGATGGGGCCACCCAAGCATCTCAAAATTTTCAATGCAGAAATGTTCCTGTCCAAAGGAAAGGAAGGGACAAAAAATGGAACAGAGGCTGAAGGAAAGGCCATCAAGAGATCACACCATCTAGGGATCCATCCCATCTGCAAACACTAAACCCCCATACTACTGTTGACTCCAAGAAGCGCTTGCTGACAGGAGCCTGGTATAGCTGTTCCCTGAGAGGTTCTACCAGCACCTGACCAGTACAGATGCAGGCACTCACAGCCAACCATCAGACTGAGCCCAGGGACCCCAATGGAAGAGCTAGGGAAAGGACTAAGGGGACTGAAGGGGATTGCAACCCCGTAAGAAGAACAATATCAACTAACTAGACCACCCAGAGCTCCAAGGAACTAAACCACCAACCAAAGAGTATACATGGAGGGAGCCAGGACTCCAGATATCTATGTAGCAGAGGATGGCCTTATTTAACATCAATGGGAGGGGAGGGAGACTTGATGCCCCAGCGTAGGGGGATGCTAGAGCAGTGAGGGTGGAGGTGGGTGAGGGGGTGGAAGAACACCCTCATAGAGGCAAAGAGGAGGGGGAAGAGTCGGGATGGGATTAGGGGGTTTTAGCGAGTAACCAGGATGAGGGATATCATTTGAAATGTAAACAAAATGATTAATAAAAATAAAGTTAAAAAAAAGAAGAAGAAGAAGAGAGAGAGAAAGCTCTAACAAAGTGACATAAAGAGACATTGCACTATATAGACACACAAAATGATACAAGAAGACTAAAAACGATCATTGTCAATCATGAAGGCATACAAAATCAAAACAGACCAATAACTTGGAGACTGAATCAGTAATAAATGGCCCCTATCAAAGAAAAGTCCAGGACTTGATGGCTTCACTCCTGAGTTCCACCAAATTCAAAATAATAAACCAATCCTTCCTACAAAGATTTAAAGGGAGGAGGGGAAGGAAGAAAGGAAAGAAGGGAGTGAAAGAAAGGGAAGGAGGGAGGGAGAGAGGGAGAGGAATGAGAACAGAAGGAAAAAGTATACTACCTTCTTATAAGACCACACTTACTGTGCCACTTAACAAGGGCATAAAATTATAGCCAAATATCTGAAAAAAATGATGCAAAATCCTCAGCAAAACATCAGCAAACCAAATTGAGCAGCAGATTAAAAGGATCTCTCACCTAGCTAATAACCAAGTACAACTTATCACTGGAGTGCACGGATGGGGTAACAGACAAGTCAATACGACACAGCAACAAAAAGGATGCCTATATGAGCATGTCAAAATGCTGTGCCTTTTCACAGCAGAAAATCCTAGGAAAAGTAAGTGTAGGGGGAATATAGCTCAACAAACTAGAGGCCACCATAAAGAACAAACCCATAGTTAACACCAGACTTAACACCGAAAAGAACGTTTTCCCTCTAAGTAAACATGAAAGGAATGTTTTCCTTTATAAAAACAGGATTCCAACTCTCACCACCTCTTAAACATAGCACTGAAAGTCCGAGTCAGAACACTTAGTAGGTGAGGAGGAAAAAAAAAAAAGACATCCAAGACAGACAGGAAGAAGGTAAACTCTTTTTGTTAAAGGTGCCATGAACCTACTTATAATGATATAAAGATCCCACTTCTGAAAAGCAATTAGTACTAACCCAGGTGTGGTGGCACATGCCAGTTATGCCATCTCCTAGGAGGTGGAGGCAGGAGAATAATGAGCTAAAAGCTATGTATCCTTAGCAACAAAGAAAGTTTGAGACAAACTTGGCTACATGATGGTTTGATAGACTTAACGATCCCAAAGCAAACAAGAAGTAATAACACAACAAATTTATGACTAAGAAACAAATTTGGTGAAGTTGCAGAACACAATTCATATAAAAGCCAGTAGGATTTAACCATGGGCTCACTGGAAGTCTGTAATCAGTGAGTACAGAGTGGTTAGCATTGCCTAGTGCAGAGGTCTACATACACAGAGACTGCAGCTCAAGATGGGGAAGCCTCGTGTTCTAAAGAAGAGGTCTCAAGAGAGAGCCTCACTGGAGGAAAGTGAACGTAAGGGCACAAGAGGAAATTGTCATGAGTGAAGACAGCATCTCACATGCCTGCCTTAGATTGTCTGACACAACACACTGAGGCTTCATCAAAAAGTTACAAGTATTCTAAAGGTCAAATTAAAAAAAAAAAAAAAAAAAAAAAAAAAAGACCCTGAGAAACCCTGTCTCGAAAAAACAAAAACAAACAAAAAAATCTGCCAGACACTGAGCTACCAACCAGGCAGCACATACAAGCTGGTCCAAGGCCCCCAACATATATAAAGCACTGGACTGCCTGGTCTGGCCTCAATAGGAGAAAGTGTGCCTAATCCTTGAGAGACTTGAGGCCCCAGGGAAGGGGGAGGCCTAGCGGTGGGGAGGAGACAAGGGGAGGAGTGATGCGATGAAGAACTATAGGAAGGGGGACCAGGAGGGGGACAACAGATGGATTGTAAATTAAAAAATAAAAAATAAATAAAATCTGAAAAGACATAGTAAACATCAAGGGCCAAAAAGGCACAGTGTAAGTTTTGAAATCCTTACAGTAGAAATTTAAAATAACTCTGAACATCGATACACTAAGGGCACTAACTGAAAGCAGCAGCCATGAAGTAGGAGTGTAAGCATGCAAAAGGCCCTGAAAGAAGCAAAAGGAAGTGCTGAGGAAGGAAGGAGTTCCAAAGACTCAAGCCACTTAAAAGAAAGGAAGACTTTGGCAGACTCAATGGGAGCCTGGAAATGGAAGAGGAAAGAACCACTGAGCTGAGAAAATGTCAGAGGAAACTTCCACAGCTGAGAAAAAAATGAAAAAGAAAATATCTGAGAAGCCTGGAAAAAGTATTCCCCTTAAAAACATATCATCCACAAAGTTGATGCAAGCAAGAATAAAAGGAAAAGGGGAAAGAATATTTAAAGTAACAGTGGCTCAGAATCTTCCACATGTAATAAGAGAAATGGAGCCACAGTTCCAGGAAGGCCAAAAGACACACACACATATACACATACTATAAATAGACAGACTTCGGACTACATTTGTACATGGCTTAAAGATAAGCTTTTAAAAATGTATTTTTTGAGGACTTCATTAGTGTAAGAGCATCTCAGAGTGTAGTTATCAAATCCAGAGGGCATATCTTACAGTACACCAGGATTATATGGGTCAGCCTGTTATTCATCTTGGGCTACAAATGTATATAACATGATACTCCATGAAATACAATTAGAGGATTTTAGCACAAGGTTAAACATTCATATATATAAACATCTAAAAGGAGACAGTATCATTAAAAAACTTACCCAGTCTTTCTATAGAAGCATTAAGAAATAATGCTGTCCTAATTTTCTTCTCTGTTGCTAGGATAAAACACTGACCAAAAGCAACTTGGGGGAGGAAAGGTTTATTTAGGTTTACAAATTACAGACTGTCCTTTAAGGGAGCCAGGGCAGGAACTCCAAACAAGAAAGTAGCTTGCTCTCTCTAGATTTCTCAGCTAGCTTTCCAAAGTGTGGTGGTCCCTCCCGTATCATCAATCAATATAATTCTCCCACAGACATACCCACAGGTCAATCTGATCTGGGAAATCCCTCAACTGAGACTCTCTCTTCACTGGTGATGCTTCCATGTGTCAAGCTGACAATGAAATCTATCCAGTGCAGATACCCATGTGCAGATACTTACTGTGAAGTAGCTAAGAGGACTGAAACTTCTCTGAGAGAGCTAGTGAGTGCTGAGCCAAAGTGAAGGCCTAGGAGATTATTGTGCACTAAGCAGACATTATAAACACTATGTCACACTTTTTCACAAATAAGTACTAGGCAATATTTCAAGAAGATGTGAAATCATTTCACTGCAATCTGTTCCAGATAACACAGAAAAAAATACTTCCCACCTCATGCTATAATGCCAACACTACCCAAACACTAAAACCAAAGAAATTCAAATAATGACAACTATAGAACAAAGATGTAAATATCACCAACACAGCATTAGCAAATCAAGTTTAATAATGTCTAAAAAAGTATATAACCCAACCAAGTGCAACTTCTTCCAGATATGCAAGGCTTCTTTCAACATTCAAAATGTTGAGTCTCCGGATCTAAGCCATCCAATAAAATAGGCTCCAATATCCTATTAAGACATACAGGAAAATAATTTGATATGTTCCAACACCATTCAGACTGAAATCTTTTCAATAAATTAAGGGACGATAAGGAGAGAGGTAAAAGAAGGGGACTGAACAGAAGGGAAGGGAGGGGAGAGGAGAGGGGACAGGAAGGGAATGAACAGGAAGGAGAGAAGAAGAATGGATGCAGCAGTATATGAAACTCTGAGGCAGCAGATACTTTGCCTTTCAAACCAATCGACAGAGGAAGCCTGACCTGGTAGCTCAGGCAGGCATTCCAACTGGGAAGACTGAGGCTGGTAGAGCCTAAGTTTGCAACAAAGTAATGGAGTTTCTTAGTATGGTTTTCCTTCTAGAAGACTGGACAGAAGGTAGAGAGTCCCCCAAAGACTCCTTCCAGGCACCATCTACGCACAGCTTGTATTGGTATCTGGAGGTGTTACAACTGATGAACCTAACCAATATGGATACATACAGTACTGTTCATTAGAACTCTTAGGGAAAAAAGCCTTTGTGTTACACAGTTCTGTAGATTTTGCCAATAAATAATGTCATGTGCCCAACACTGGCTCCATTGTGCAGAGCAGTTTTACTGTGTGGCCCATGTGCCACCAATTCAATCCTCAAGCCTAACAGCTTCCCCTCTTTTCCTTTTACTGATTTATTTCTCCTAAGTGTACACAACTATTTATTTTTCCTGCCAGTCTTCTGAGCTTCCTCTGCTGTTTTGGCTTTTTTCAGAACGTCCTATAGATGGATTCTCTCAGTTACACACATTCATTTGTTTCATTTGTCTTTCATTAAACTGTTGAATGCTGCAATAAGATATATACTCAAAAATGAATAAGCTGCAGAAATGTACAATCTTTAGGAGTTCCTGACTTTTTAAAATGCTGAACTTAAAAACTAAATGGACAAGAGTCTCAAGGACTTAAACAGTACCCATAGAGCAAAGTATATAAATCTGCACTCAGTGATTTATTATTAAGTGACACACCATTCAGCAACATTTTTTTTCCTTCTAAGTAAATGTTGGAACTTTAAATGTCAAAACTGTTTTATTAGTTTTGGGTGCATATCTTCCCTATGTGATTTATTAAATATCTTCTAATCACTTTAAGTGTGATTAACAGTGATCTTTCTGCCTTCTAATTTTCTGGGTTATTTCACCACAATGATACCTTTTGTGTCTATGTATTGACTTTTTAATTTTTTCACATAATATAATTTGATCATATTTTATTTCTTTTCCCAACACAATTGTCCAAGAGCCTTCCCATCTCCCTACCCACCCAACTTCATGTTTTGTATTGGTATGGTATTTTTGTCTTTTGCAGTTTTTGTTTGCTTGCCTGTCTGTTTTGATTTGGGATGCTGTTTTTTGTTTTGAGAGAAAGAACAGTGATTGCTTTTTAAACTGCATTGTAAGTGAGCAATGTGACCTTCCATGGAAAGGCCCTGGAGGATGCTGTTGGGGTTTCTGAGCACTTCCTTGTGTCCTGCCAAACAAGCTATCTTAATCACTACTTGCAATGACTTTCGTGTGTCATCTCACTAAATGAAGGTCTGAGAAGTGGTTCAGCCATTACAGAGAGGACCTGAGTTCAGTTCCAGTACCCATTTCAGACAGCTCGTAACCCCCTATAAGCCTAGCTCCACTCTGTTCTCTGAACTCAAGAGGCATCTTCATTCACATGTGCATATTCTTGTGTCTCTGTCTTACACTTACACACACATGCACACATCATACATACATATATACATACACACATACATACATACACAAATAATATTGGGAAAAATAATTGATAATAATTAATAGTATTTCAATTAAACATTTTTGCTTGGGCATTAAACCCAATGAATTCTCAATAAATAGTACTTCTATGGGTAAAGAATACAATATTTTCAACTTTACTTTTATAATTATTCCTCAATTATTCCATTATGATTTTATTAATGATGATGAACAACTAAAGTAAATTTCAATAGGACTGCTTCTAGAATATATAATGTATAAATGTTGCTAGTCAAAATAATTTACTTGTATTCCAACTTCATACCTAAAAAGTTTTCTAAGGTACTTCACAAATATACACAACATAATAATTATACAATTAATAGAAATTTACTACAAAGTCATTAGCTGGGCCAATTCAACAGATGGTTATAAAGCCCTGTCGACACAAGGCTTCACATGGCAATAAACTTTTAATAAAGATTTTGTAAACAGTCTAAGAATAATAAACTTGATCATGACTACAACTCATTCTTGCCTCTTCTGTAGTTGGTATCCACTAGACCACATAGCTCTCTAGGAATAACAGTACAGGTGCAGGAGCCAGAGCCTGGTTTGTAAATAAAGTTTTAGTGGAATGCAGACACATGTATTCATTTACTGGCTGCCAGCTTTGAGACTGCAACCAGAGCTGAGTTGCTGACAGAAAGTCTACAACCCCTAAGCCAAAAATATTTATTATTATCTGCCTCTTTATAGAAAAGGTATGTTAGCCCTTGGTAAAGTATCAACTAGTATGACACAAATTCAAGATTCAATACTTCTGATTTAGACATAGGCTTCTGATCCCTAGACTAATTCTTGAAATGTAAGATTTAGAAGTAATAATATAAGCTAACAGTAATTAGTTGATGTGAATGAACTGTTTGGCTTTATTTTACCTTTATTTTTATTTTACATGTATGGATGTTATGTCTGCATGCATGTCTGTCTACCACATGTGTGTCTTGTCCCCATAGAGGCCAGAAGAAGGTGTTGGATCCCTGGAACTAAGACTTACAGACAGCTGTGAGCCTGGTTGTGGGTACTGAGAACCAAACCCAGGGCCTATGCAAAAGCAGCAAGTGCTCAGCTCTGTCCATTCCCACGATTGGCTTGAACCGGGTTGGGGTCGGCCTACACGGTGCACCCTGGCTTTAACCTCTCATCTGCACGATTGGTTTGAACCGGGGTGGGGTCAGCCTACACGGCGCACCCTGGCTTTAACCTCTCAGGTGCTCCTGCCTCAGCCTCCCCCTGTACACATGTACACTACCATGGCTAAAATGGATGAATTTTTAAGGGTATTTTTATACATTCTAGAATGATCCAACTTAATGGAAAGTGACACACCATTTTCTCTACAGGTGTCCAGCCCTGAGTTGCTTCACTACAAACTTAAGAGTTTAAGGTTAACGTTATAAACTAAAATTATTAAATTACTAATTGTAACCAATCTATTCCTGCAATTTTTTCTCTTCTTTTCTTTTCCTTCCCTTTCCTTTCTTCTTTTTTTTTTTTTTTTTCTTTTTGAGGCAGGGTTTCTCTGTGTAACTCTGGCCTTCTTCGAAGTCCCTCTGTAGACCAGGCTGGCCTTGAACTCAGAAATCTGCATACCTCAGATTAAAGTCGTGTGCTGCCACTGCCCAGCTAATTTATTCTTTATATACCATACCACACAAATGAATTTTGTAACTATTTCAGTTTTAAAACTAATTCCTAAGTCATTTAAACACAAATGCTTCATGTTTCAGAATCCACTTTTTAAGTAGAAAAATAAATGTCAATCTATCCCTTTGCACAGATCCCACAGCAAACACTGGCACATTTATGTGTGTATTTGTTCGAGTATGCCACTGACTTCATCATACTTCCTTTAAGAGGAAGGAAGTCAACACTACTGTCGTCAGCTTGATGCTCCTGAGTGTAACTCACTGGTACCCAGAGTCTAGATCAGAGTCTCCTCAACGGGTCTAAAAATGGCCTATGCAGTTCTCTTCTTTTCCTTTTTTTTTTTTCCTCTTTCTTTCTTTCTTTCTTTCTTTCTTTCTTTCTTTCTTTCTTTTTCTTTTTTTTTTTTCATAGCAATCAATCTAGGTTCAGACATAGCTAACCTTTGAGAAATAAACACCAGTTCTTTTTTAAACAATCTATTTGTACATGGTATATTCTCATCTCTCTATGAACTTGTTCACTGAAAAGCCAGAAGTGGTTGCCCCAGTCTTCATGCTCTGGGAGGACATCAGCCACATGGGAAAGGAGGCCTGTGCCTATGTTGGGAGAACAGGGAGGACACAAACTTATCTTGGGAGGTTAGAATTATTATAAGTATATTAAGTATATGCACTAATCAAGTGAAAAGTCTTGTGAATGTTTTTAATACAATTATTGCAAATAGTAATTATGAACACGTCCAAATATATCATTTTATTAAAAGAAACATTTTTGCAAAAGTCTAGAGTTCACTAAAAATGTCAGTTTTTGAGGTACCAACTTTCTTTTAAGAAAACTTGTAATTTTAATTATAGTTTTGAATTTTGAACAAAGCTTTAATCATCTCATAAAAGACTGGTAGCCTGCAAATTATGCCTACATACTTAGAAACTGTCTTCTCCAGAATTTATTTCAATGCTTTCAAGCTTTTACTAAATTATAAAATTTACAAACACTGTTTATAAGTAATATTGTTTTTTAAATATACTTTAAGAAATTGTAATTTTCCTAATATTATCAGAGAATACAAATATTTGAATATTTCTAATTTTTAAAAATCTTTAAGTTCAAATAGAGTAATTTTTAACTGCTAAAACATCTGAGAAATTGAGATTTCCAGTGGGAATACTGTCAAATTTGTAAAAACAAAAAGATCCGTATTCCACTGCTTCATTTTCAATATTCTTTCTGTATTGTTAATTATGCCTGAACTCACCATAAATTATACGTAAAGCTTAATAGAGACCTCAATCCACAATAGCCTTTTCTGAACCCAATGAGAAATCTATACACGGCCATGAAACTGGCATGCAAATAAAAGAACTGTCAAGACATGTACTCCTGAAATAACCCTACAATAACTATTCTAAAGGCTGTGTGTGGTCTCACCCATATATTTTGGCAAGATGCACTTTCTCCGACCACAGTCAGATTCATCCAACAGCAGTGGCACTGGAGAGCCTCTGTCTCACCTGTCAAACTTGAGAAACATTCTTCCAAAGACCACCATGAGTCCGTGGAGAAAGCCACGCTGCGACAGCTGTTCTTGATAAGCATCTTCTAAAGTGGGGAACTCCAACAATTAAGCAAATCATCCTTAAAGGAGATATAGACAGCAACACCCAAACCTAAATGCTGAGATGTTCCAAAATCAAACATGGGTAATCCAGACATCCTGCAATATGCAGAGGGGCCATTCATAAGTGATACTGACAGTCTTTCCTTATCATCTAATAAAATCTCTTACCATTATTTGTCAACTTAAAAACTATGTATCCTTTTTTAATATTTGGCCAACCTCCTTTGTAAAACCTTAAAATACATATAAATTTTCAAGTATTAAATTCATCAAAATTGCTGAAGTTTGACAACTAAAAGCTCAATAGCTTATAAATAAGACTTATAAATGGGAATATTAAATATATTAAAAGCTGATCTTTTTATGATACATTGATACATTTTTTTAGCCACATCATATAAAAGTTCACTTTTGCTTTGCCTTGACTTCATCAAGTTTATAGACAGAAGGGGAAGGTATGGATACAATGGTGAGAGAGACAATTACTCAGAAAAGAAGTATGCCTCACTGGGCTTGACTCAAGCCGGAGCCACTACACAACAACAAATGATAAATCAGACTTTTAAAAAGTGCACCTGGCCCTCTACAAAGCTTACATAAGACCGACAGTATCTAAAAATTGTAACTTTGTTGCCTTTTGGGTGACAGGCTCCTCTAACTCTGTTCAATACAAGAACAATTCAAGTGAACAAGAGAGTGGTGGCGAATAGGGCCTTTTCCAAGACAAGCGACACCAATTAAGTTCTCACTTCAGAATAATGTCACCTGCAGTCAAGTCCTAAATCACAAAGACAAAGTGACAATCAAGGTTCCCATGTATTAGGCTGCCCCACACTTACCCCTTACTATGCAAGCACAAAAGTTAGTTTCACTTTTCTCTAGATACACTAACTTGCATAGCTAGGATATTATTTTTCTTTGGTTTGGTCAGAAGCATGTTTGATATAAATTTTATTAAGTGGTAGTGTATGTAACATTGCATTGTGGATAGTCGTTTCCTGCTTTAGTCTGGCCACATCCTCTGCTGTCATACAAGCATGTTTCCCACATTTTGTGCAAGTTGTCACCTTTTTTAAAAAAAATCTTACAAAAATGACATGAAGATGAATTGCTTTAATAATTATAAGAAACATAAAATATTTTATACAGATACATTACAGAAGTATAGACCACCACTCTTCAGAGAGTAATGCCTCACAACCAGAGTGCCAATGTCGTGCATAACAATATGCCTAAGTAAAACAGCATAAAGGAAAGGGTCGAGGGACAGACTGGCAGAAATAAAACATTCCTGGACAGAGCTGTCAATGATCTCTAAGACCTGAGGTACAGTACACGGCAGTGTGCACAAAGGGCTGCACTTCAGACCTGTGAGGTGCTCATTAGTGAGTGCTAAGATGTCGATATTCCTCGATAGAATTTTAAGAACGTTCTGAATATATAGAAATGTATAAGCATGGAAAAAGAAAAGTAAAAAGCCTGGAGCTGGAGTAGAAAGGAAAAAGAGAGGAACAGAAATGAAGGAGGAGGGACCATAGGAGGGGGAGTATGGAGGGGGGAAGGAGGGAAAGGAGGAGGGAGGAGGTAAGATGTGGACAACAACTTAGGATGTTCTCTCTGGGCATCCAATCTGCATATTACATCACACTTAGAAAGACCACTGCCAGAAGTACACACACATGAAATCAGTAAACAAGAAAACTGTGGTACTTTTTAAAATATTATCTAATTTAAAACCTCATAGCCAAGTTCAAAATACTCTGTACTCACAACCAGATATGCTTTCTTATAATTGTAATATAAAGGCATGAGAGTTAATATCTCATAATCATAATTCAGAATATAAAACTATAATGTTTTGCCAACACAGAACAATTTCATGTCTTTAATAAAAGTTTGATAAATGCCAGGTGAACTTAAACAGCTATGTATTAAACCTGAAAAAAGAAAAATTACCCACCAATGGAAAACACAAATTACTAAATATTAAGTTAAAATGAATTAAGAAAGTCCCTAGCCCAAGTCTCATAAGCAGACTATTTTAAGCCAGAGTGGGCACCTAGAGTTTGTTAGTCATTTTCTTACTGTTTCGATTAAAAGAATAGAAAAGCAACAACTATACATCCAAAGGAATCCTTCTTTAGAGCACAGATATTGGCACAGTATTGGTAAAGTAAGGCTACTGTGTTAAAGTGCAAGCAGGAACCGATCAAATAAAAATTAATTCAAATGGTAACATTGAAGAAATGTATAGTATTTAAGATATTACTATACTGTTATATTCATATGTCTTGATATTTTAAGAACTTTGACAATTCTGAAAAAATTATTAAATTGTAAAAAAAAATAAGAAAGCAAGACAATAATTTCATGATTTAAGACTGATTTCAAATTTAAAGCTGTATTTCATTGTTATTGAATGAAAACACAGAATCTATAGGGCACAACTAAACTTGTTACTTACTTCACAGCAATTGCTAGCATATCCCCCAAAAGGATTACATTTAAAAGATCTTTAAAGAGAGTCTGTAGTTTCCATTTCTGAATATAAGCATGGTAAAAGTCTCTAAACAAGTGCTTTCTGCCATGGCTTTTCCAAAGCTTGTTCCCTCTCTCCATCTCTAGCAGCCATTTCTAAGGAAATGCAGTCAGTATCAAAGATGTTACCACTCACCAGTGTTGTCTTTAAATTTCCACAACAATGTACAGGTTGCTCCTGAGTCTAGTTTGAATTGGGAGAGGTACGAGGACAATGAATGCATAAATTTAACCACAAATGTAACATTCCTGTTTTTATCCTGCCAGAATGTGATGGACTTTACACAACACATAAAGGCCACTCTCAGCAACATCTACTAAACTCTTTTATCATGAGATACAGACCATAACTCACAGACACAGGAAATAGGGTTAGGTTACCTGCAAAAAAGACCATGTGACTACAAGATAAATGAGATGGTGGTAAAATTTATTCAAATTCATTTTAGATCAATTTGAATACCAAAATGTATATACCTTTTTTTTTAATGTAAGGGAAAAATTATTGCATGAAAAATTAGGAGATAAAAGACCTGGGCACTCTAAAAGAAAAGCATTTGCTTACTATCCTAAAGCAACTACCCAGACATCTTCAACTGCCAAGTGCTGCGGCGATGCCTTGTACATATGGAACTAAGTTCAGAAACTCCACAAATTATATAGACAAAACCCTTTTTTTATTTACTTTGAATAATAGAGATAAAGATCACACTGGCACACTTTATTTATGAAAGAGGATAATAGAGTAACTTTTTTCCCCTCTGCATGAATAATGACCCCTAAATGAAAACTTCAGTATAAATATCTGTTTTACAGTAAAACATGAGTCTAGCCTCAAAAATCAAACAACAGAATGTATTTCTGTGGTTTTGTTATTAAAAGTTTATTCTGAAAAATTAAATAAATAAACCTAGATTCTTGAAAAATAAGGGGTTAAAATCATTACCATGTCTTTCCAGTATATAGAGAAAAAATGTTTAAAGAATCTTATGAACATGATTTCATAGATAACTTTAACTAAGAGGAAACAAAAACAGACAATGAGTTATTTTGGGGTGTACAGACACAAGAATATTTTACTTCTGGCACCCTCTAAGTCACTCCCTCTTACCTCCACTGTGCACCCCAAATAATTTCTTGTACTTCTGTGTCCCCACCCACCATCACAGTCATCCGTTCCATGCCACTCCTGGTTACCATCACACTAGGAAGAAATCTAACATGCAAATTCAGAGTGGCGTGGATAAATGGCAAAAAATGCCTAGGAAATTGGTCTGCTCGCCTTTATAATGTTTGTTGAAAAATCCTCCATCGCTCCCAACTAATGAAAACAGGAAGCTCTATTCATAAATGTGAAACTCACTGCCTATGATATATAATCATCCTAATAAGAAAATGAGCTCTAGACATACATGTCCAAGAGGGCAAAAGAAGAGATAGTTTCCCAAAGATGGTTTCAATTTTCTTCTGAATCAGAATTAGCAAATCGAGACGACTAACATACTCTGTCTGTGTGCATTATTCCTTACTACACACAGCATTTTGTAATTTATTTCAAAGCTTCCATTATAAACAACAAAAAAATACAGTTTCTGTTAACCCCCTCTATTCTGAGCTATGGAATTACTGCATATTTCATTATATATGCAGAACTGCACCCAAAGTCCTGTTACAGTCACTGTGCATGCTGACGAAAGAATTATACAAAACATTTCTGTGAAAGATAAAATCCAATCATACAGAAAACTAACATTAGTCCAACAAAATGTCCACCACAATTCCTGACATTTGTTTTGTAAGATCTTCAAAGTAACCATGGGATGATGGCAAAAATAATATAAACGATACTAATTACATTTAATCTTTATTGTAAGAGCCGCCACATAATAAAAAAAAAATCAACTATACAGCCATGATTTAATATTTGTAAAGGAATCCCCAGGCTAACACTTTTGTGACAGCCAATTACAGTCGATCCCGGCAAGGAGTTTGCAAGCAGACCTCTGGAAAGGTGAACTGCTTTTTACAATGAGTTACAGATCCCCAAGCCTAGGAAGACAAGCAAAAGGCAAACAGAAGGAAGCAGCCACCCTGGGAAATCCGAAGCAGCCTTGCAAGGGATACAATCCCAAGATGCGAATTACTGCAAAGCAGCACTGTTGCTCAGAACGCCACACACTCGGTTGAGACAAATTTGCTCACTTTTCCATAGACATAATAATGAAGGAAAGGGAGGAGGGGTAGAGAAAAGAGACGAAAAAGCAGAGGAGGGAAGGGGGGAGTAGGGAGGTGGCAGAAAGGAAAACCCTTAGCTACAGAGTTCTGCTCTCCAAAGGCTTAACCTTACAGGAGTGTGGGCTCCTTCAGCATTTGTATTCTATCCAAATCCTCATGAGTCACAAAAATTAAAAAGCTATAACCTTCTGAATGCCAGGAAGGCCTTACCACAAGCCTTTTGTCAGAGAGAGAGAGGGAGAGAGAGAGAGAGAGGGAGAGAGAGAGGGAGAGAGGAAGGGAAGGAGAGACAGAGGAACACCCATAAGTAAAGAGACGGAAGGAAAGGGAGAGGACAAGAAAAGAGAAAAGAGGGAGGGGAGGGGAGAAGGAAAAAGACTGAGAAAGAGGGAGGGAAGAGAGCAAGGGGAAGCCACAGTGGTAGGCAGTCCCACTTTACTTTGAGTACTGTGAGGTCACAAACCACATGATTCTGTCTCTCCAGTAATAGTGCTTGCAAAAAATAGGAGTTTTAAAGCTTTTGCTTTTTTGGATTGTGTGAATGCTTCATTCGCCTCACAAACAACCACAGAACCACAAGTGCGGTGCAAACTTTCTCCAGGAAGACTGCAAGAAGGCTCTGGCGTTTAAATGGTTAATCTCTGCAGGTCACTACCAGCCACCGAGACCAACCAAGTCAGTGAGTGCTCTAACCACAGTCCATGCAGGAATAGTAGGTCCTTCAAATATTTGCTCACTACGTTTTGTTTTGTTTCCTTGCTTTTCACATGTTACCAGCTACATAATTTCTTGACAGAAAAAAATAAATATAAAGTCTATGTACTCCAGGCATACTGTACAACTAAAACAGGGACTGGGTATGGTTTGTATTTTCAGTTTAAGGCTGCAAGCAGTATTTACAACAGAGGGCACAAGTTCTATCTGGAAAAAAAAGGAGGGACTATGGCGTCAAACAGCCTCTTCAGCGCAGTGACACCGTGTCAGCAAAGCTTCTTTTGGGGTAAGTGCTACCTTATTTCAAGTCTTTTTCTCTGTGAACCTGTTAAGCATGAAGGTACAAGGCTTAGCAGGGCTGTGAGCTTTCCTGGGTCACAGCATGTTAAAGATCATGATGATGCTATTTTCTCTCACTAGAAATTGAAAAATGAAATTGCTGTAAATATTTGCACTTGGCATGTGTAACTAACTCTCGGGGTAATGGCTTGAAATCGACAAAATTAAATGAGCTCATGTTAATCAAATTGTTTTCCAGTGTAAGAGAAACAAGGATGTTAAAAACAGTAAGAGCTTAATAGTCCCATGAACTTCCCTAGAATAAAGCTGGATGCTGAGTTAATCAAAGTATTGTTAAGTTATTGACTCCGCAGCTCCCAATATTGAAACAAATTTCCAAAAGGAAGCAATTTTACAAAATAGCAGACCACAGAATTATTGAAACATTGTGGTCTACCATGTATGACACAGGAGTAAACCTGGAGGCGAGTTAGCATTCTCAGGCGCTCCACTGAAAGAATTCTCTCTACCGCTTGAAACTATGTCTTCAGATACCTCTATTAGCCTGTTTCTAAACAATTTTCTGTGACTAAATCAGATATTCAACTAGAATAGAAGCATTTTCAAGACACCAGAGCTGTTCTGTAAAGATCTCCATTGCTTGGGACACTGAATGTACATGAAACTGAACTTTTCTAATAATTTTAAATTTAATTTTATATCTATAGACTATTGCTCCCACATAGAACTTATTACAAGCACACAGCAAACACTGGAACCTCTAAGATTCCTTTGAGCACATCCTTAAACCTACCAAATGAATACCGTTTTTAGTCTCACGAAAAATAAACTTCACAAGGATACCCTGAAGGATTTAAGAACCATGCCGACAAAATCATGCTGGACTTTTAAAACAAAACAAACATAATGCAGTCCCTTAATACTGAATTTTCAGCAAGTGCTGATCCAGATATGTAAATGGTTTCGATCCTCATCAACTGTCACAGGAGTGTAGTAAAATGTCCACTTACATGATTCTCTGTATGATATCCAACATGTCCCAACTACACAGCAGATTTTAAAGACTGTCTTTTTAGCTTTTAAATAAATCCTTAGCTGCAGAATTTTCAAACTAGTGATTGGAGTTCCCATTACTCCTCCTCCTCCTTCACACATCTTAACTGGCTCCTAAAACAGGGCTTGCCTTAGCTCAAGTCAAAGAGAAATAATTTAACCTAAAAAGGGGAAGTGGGGGGGGGTGTCTCTTAAAGGGTAAAGAAATATACTTCAGGTTTTTATTTTTAAAATAAGTGAGATTGCTACAATGACTCCCACAGTAGCCAAAAGTAGGTCATCTCAGTTACAATATATGCAATGTAATAATCATAGATAAAATCATAATTTCAATAGTGGGCATAAGCATTGCTTTTAAAAGCTCTGCCTTCAGGAAGCAGAAAACTACAGTTAAGACTGCACTATATCCCAGGATAGTCCACATTGTACAAACAGCTCACATAGGAGAATATTTATTAGTAGTCACTGAGAGACAAGAACATTAGGCTACATTAAGGCTATTGTTCCATGGGGGTATTACTTGGGGCGGCCGCAGTGAGCAGTTAAACATTTCAGACCTGGAGGCAGAATTGTCAAAGAATGTGTTGAAATGTCCTTGTTCTATCATACAGGAGTAAGAGTGGGTCTTAAGTTCTATGACACTCTTAATGACTATTGTATATTAAAGTTTCCAAGATCTGATTAAGTTTGAGAGATAAATCAAGGCCATCTTCTATAGCATGCAGTATTTTTTCACATTCTAACCAGGCTTTCTCTTCTGGAAGTGAGTCTCACCTTCCCTGCCTCCCCCTCCTCCAAACAGTACCTTAGGACTGGCTAGAGAACTTACCATGAGCCTCCTACACCAGACTAATTACAGGTGAGGAGTGGACAATTGTTCCAGGTTATCATCACGTCGCATGTTTCCCTGTTCCATAATGTTTGTGAGGCTGAAACCTCCCTTGAAGGTTACCTTCTTACAGTGCTCAGCATAACCACCCAGTGCAATGTCCTAAGTACATGTGCCAATTTTGCAAAATGGTTAAAGAAAGTTTAGGTAAGGGACAAAGCATATGCTTACTGAATATCTCACCTCAACCACTGGGAGGGAGGGGAGAAGGGAGGGATGAAGGAATGCAAGAGAGCAAGTGGAGAGATGAAAAGAGAGTTCCAGTGTCCTTGATCTCTGCTACTTTAATCAAGACTTTCAATCTGTGCTACTCAAAACCATTACTTAATATGAATCAATCCTTTTGAAACAGAAGATTGACTCAACACGTATCTTAGCATTAAGGACTCGTTTGTGAAATCGCATAAGCTGACTGGTCACATTTCCACATCCGCTCCTTAGAGCAGACCAAAGTCTCTGATGAAGCAGAGTGTGTAAACAGTCATTTCCAAAACAATAGCTGTGGTCTCCATCAACAACAATCATTCTGTAATTTCAAGATTCCCGAGTGACCAAGCTTTGCAACTTGTTTCCCAGATAACAGAGATTAAGTTCAATAACCCAGAGAGAAGAATTTAAAAGAGCAAGCAATGAAGGCTACTCTAATATTTATTAAAAGCTAAAACTGCCACGTACTGCCCAAAGAGACTACCTTCCATTCAAATAAATGATTCTACTTTACAAAATTAATACAGATTTCACTTTTAAATCATAAAGATGTTTTGAAATGTAAATGAAATTACAGAAGAAGATCTGTTAAGTCTGAGTGAGCTTCCTGATAGTTTCTAGGCACACGGAAGGCATGAAATATACACAATTACATTATAGTATATTTTAGCTCTTTTAGTAAAACAAAAATAATTTATTCAATTACACCCTTCAAGCTAATAATCACTGATGGTCAGACTTGTTTCAGTCAGCAGTGTTAAGTCCAATTCTGTAAGGTAGAAATGTTCCAGCTTATTAAGGGAAGACTGTGGGGTGGGGCTGACTCATGGAGGGGACTAAGATGTTATCAGGAAGGCAGAATTAATCTTTATTGAATAGAACCATTCACAAATCAAATCTCACTGTACTTCAATACTTTCAAGCAGCTCTAATCAATTACAACCCTTCTCTAGTGCTTCAGAACTCATGTGCTTTCAATTTTACACACTGGTGGTCCTGAAGTACTATATTGGGCAGAGTTAAGACATTCTGCATCACAACTTTTTTAAAAAAAAAAATATTCATCTAGAGAGCTTTATCCCTACCTCTCAGGAGCTGTTTGCATGCAAACTGTGGTAATATTTTTATACTGTGCTTCCTTGTTAAAGCAAAAGGTCAGGGGTTACCCAAATACCTCAACTGTATTTATATATTAAAAAAGAAAAGGTAAGTATTCATATCAAAACTCCAATGGGACAGGCTTCTTTATTTCTGCATTTCCAATGATTAATGAGGCCCCACGCCACTTGGAGACTGATGGCAGAAAAAGGGCACATCTCAAAGTCGTCTCCACACTTACCCCCTCCCATACCCCAGCCCCGTGCACGAGTCTTCGGACGTGTGCTCTAAGACACTAGTATGTAGCAAGGCTAGGGCAGCAGAAGAGCCGGGCAAGTTCTTCCTGAGCACTCAGACTGCAGGCGCTATCAGGCAAGCCTTTGGAGACATGTTTGTATAAATGGTTCACTGAAACGGTAAACCTCTGCAGCGTACTTCCAAAAATATTACAGATGTGGCCAAATAAATGCCATCAATTCAAGGTGAAAGAAATCGTGTGGCAGAAGCTAAAACCGTAATTTGGACAATGCATGACTATTTTTCACAGCTGGTCAGACCTGTCATTTAATGTACACTGGCCAACCCAATGCTGGTTTAGGCAGAGACTTCCTAACAGGTTACCTAAAGGAATTTTTTTTTTCCTCTCCAACACCAATGAAACAAAGTTGTATAACTCTAACTCAAGATTTAACATAGTTAAAAATAAAACCGGCACTAAGCACCTATATTAAAGATAACAGTAATCTCCAATACTTGATATTTTCTAAGTAAATGTCAGTAAAATATTTTGATAACCTCAAGTGTTTAAAATGTTTAATGGTTTTAAATGGATCTTTATAAAGTTTTCTATACAATATACACCTTAACAAAACCTCTTGTCATTTCAAAAGGACAAAAGTATTCACTGGATATGTATTCTGACTAATGTGTTACAATCCAAATAAAATGAGGAAACACTATACCTTATTCAAAGGGAGTTTCCATACAATTTTAGCCACAGTTAACCACAAACTTTTGTTCATTCAACAGAAAACACAAATAAAACAGACCGTATAACTTTTTAAGACTTCTATAGAAACCTAAATGAAATGTTCCTTTATTATACTACTTACAATATCTTCAGCTTACATGGAATTCTAAGGAATTTCCTCCCCATATAGTACTATTAAGGTCATGGGATTCAAGGTTTGCAACACTGTTGAATGGATGTAAGAAACACCCTATAAAACATTTCAAGCTCCTGCTATTATTAAACAGGAGTTAATTCTAAAGCCTATTTTTTCATAAGCGTGTTTTCTTCCTTTAAGAAATAGTATTGTAATCTCTCCAAATGAGATGAACTATGGAGCTCAGACTCCTTTAACCACTGCTTGTTATGGAAGTACTTAATATTTCTATAGAAAGAAAATGTGTCAAATGTGTTAGTCATTCTCTTCCTATAAGCATTCCATATTGTTATTAATACTCAAAAACCCAGCATCTAGAGGTTAGGAGCGGAGCTCAGGAGCAGAGTGTTTCCCCCACGTGTACACGCCCAGTTCAACCCTCAAAAACACACATTTAAAATGATAGTAATTTTTGAATCCAATATACATCCAAGGAACAAAAAAACATACAAAATGTGAAGACTACTGGTGGAAATAAACAATAAGTGTTATGTACCTTGTTTAAACTTTTTCTTCTAAGTCTACTGTTTAGAAGAAAGAATTTATTGACATACAGACATAAACACAATTTTTTGGAATGTTTAAGAGTGTTAGAAATTATTGCATAGATGTTAGAAAATTTACCAAGTCAGTATTCGTGTCAAGGTGTACTTAATTTTTGAGAACTACTCTAAAGACTTTGTGACTGCTCCTGATCCTACTGTCATTTCTCCTCAGAGACTATACATCAGAGTGACATTACACTAGTGACATTCTTAATTAGGTAGATCTAAACATTCTATTCAATACAATTAATTTTGACTGCAAAGTCAAATAAATTAATTTTATCATGCTTACTTTTCAGTAACATTAACTTTTCTCCATGAAGAATGTCTGTTGGATCATTACATAACCAACTATTAACATATATCTACATAAAAGGTTGAGTTAAAAACTCCCAAAACTTAAATACACATTTATAGGTCCCCTTAAAATTACATGAGACTTGAGTGTGCCAAACCATTATTTATGTATTTCTTATGGTCAGCTATCTCACAACTAAATTTATTTTGTGGCTCAATAAAAGCAAAAAAGAAAGAAAGAAAAAAATACTAGCCAAAACCAAATAACAATTACCAATAAAGTTTTAAAAACATATATATACATGATCTTTCTTTGTAAAAATTACAATAATAGTGTTGTGGTATTCCACAACCTTTAATATAGATATTGACATTTTTATACTGAAACAAAATACCTGCCACATATATTGAACTTTAATTCCTTTTAGGATATCAGTCTGATTTAAAATTTTTATACATGGTATACACGTATGCATAGGAACTGGTGACTATGAAGTTTGGAATAATGATTATAAACCAAGAACAACAACTATAAATTATATAAATAAGGAACTGTTAGAATCTCTTGGAAAACAATTATTTTTCTATACTTACAATACTGCAGTAAAATGTCAATCTGTAAAATCAAATTAGAGACTAGGCATCCATGAGGAACCATGCTACTAAAATAATAAATATTATATTTATAAAATCCAAAGTCCTTATTTTCCAATTATAAATCCAAATAGTCACTGACACCAATCAGTAAAACAAGACATTCCAGTTTACGCTAGCAAATTTGAACTTTATCAAT
This sequence comes from Mus caroli, assembly GCF_978045245.1. Classification (NCBI taxonomy): domain Eukaryota; kingdom Metazoa; phylum Chordata; class Mammalia; order Rodentia; family Muridae; genus Mus; species Mus caroli. The sequence continues at coordinate 49,979,729 of NW_028227273.1, forward strand.
GCACTAAGAGATCCCGATTCATAGCCATCTTAGCTGTCCCTAAAATACACATCTTCTATACATCTACTCTCTGCCCATCTAACCTGGGTAAGGAACACACTATATTTTTCATTTTTGCTGGTTTTTTTAATAATAACTGCAATTTTCTTTTTAAATTTCTGTACTGAACTTCTCAACTTAAGACTGAATTACCAAGATATTATTTAAGTAAAAAGTGATATTCTTTAACAAATACTTAATGATATTCATTGTTTCTACCACATAATTTAGAATTATTTCAATAAATATAAGTAGCCTGAATGTACTTTGAAGCAGAAAACAGGTTATGACATCAATCCTACTATACATTATATATTATAATTATATATTATATATTACACATTATGTAATAAAGCACATTATACAGTTAATGGTTCAACCCCTACTCTACCACTGTAACTAGCTACTAGAAAAAAGTATCAAAAGGGGGAAAGGAACAGATTCCCTTGCAAGATGTTGTACGCAGGTGCAGTGTTAAGGGCTCCGTTGCTTTGCTTGTCTGGGGTTGTTTTGTTTTCATTTGTGTTTGGAGAAACAACCCTTACTTTGTTTCCGAGACTTCTAGCACACTAGAGCTTATATGACACAGAAAAAAATCTCCTTTGGGGTAACAATCCACATTATGTCAATCAGCTTTCTATGAACCTTGAACCAAACTATCAATGTATATCAGGGTTATGGCTAGAGCCCTGGCCACATGCTCAAAGTCCTGGGATCCTCCCCCAGCACAAGAAAAAAAGAGAGTAAAATGTATGTAAGTAGCCACAGGTAAGGCCTGAACACTCAGAGGGTTAGGAGAAGACTTAGAGAAAACTCCACTGAACAGTTGTGCCTTAACAGTAGACAACTGGTTACAAAAGATAAGCTAGTAAAAGTTATGGTTCACTGTCATGAAATTTGTAAGTCTTTTATGTGACTCGGCTTTTGAAAAAAAAAAGCATTAAAGTTTTGCTAGTGCTCTTTCAAAATTAATTTTCATACATACACATACTATTTAAAGAGACAATCAGGCAGATAATACTTTTTAAAAAGAAACTGTATTGCAGTGCATTAGTAAAGCAATATAAGTAGGAAATTCAGTGTATCCCATTTTTGATGATTAATCCACAACAGAAACTACTTCTTCATACTCTCATGATCTCCAGGATTCAAACAGAATTCTCTACCATCTCACACTTATGTAACTAGATACATATACATATGCACACGTGCTTTATATCACTGTCTGTCTCTATCATTTAGGAAGAAAATCTATTTTTAAAAACTTTTACTACTCATATCCACCTCATTTTAAAACTTTGTTATCTAAAGTAGATATATATGAGAAGACTCTTGACTGACCTTTACTCTTGATGCAATACAAGTCTTTTATGGCATACAAATGCACATTACAGAAGAGCCGAGCACTTCAGCAGTTGGAAAAGAAGCACGCGGAGATGTATTTTAATTATCAATCACAAATACCTAGGAAGTTCTAAAGCATCCACTAACTTCAAGTCTTATTTTTATTTCCATACGCATTTTCTTTCAAAACTTAAGTAATTTCAAATAGAGCAAAATATTGTTTTAAATTGCCAAATTACTTATTAGATGGTTAAATCTCTCATAGAGGTAATAAATTTCTTATTGAGATGAATCCAATCCATTTTTGTGGCTATAAAATTAAATTGTGTACACCCACAAACAACGTAACACAAAATTTTGTCCCAAGTATTTATTTACAAAGTAAGTATATTACATGTAAAAAAAATAAAAAGATAGGAAGAGATTTTCTATAGTATAATCTTTCTATTTATTTACTTTTATGCAGATACATGATCATTAATTTTTAATAAAAAATACTTAATTACCATCCATGCTGCTTCCTTTAAAGGAAACACTGAGGGAAAAATAGTACCCTTATTCATTATTATAAGTTGAAAGATAGCTTTTAAAAAGTAGTTATAAAAATAATGTGATCTGAGGACTCATACTCAAAACATCTAAAATAAACAATAAAAATACAAACTGGAACATATAACTACTTAAAAATAAATATAAAGCCACTCTGAACATAAGAAATATACATACACTTTTAAAACAGAAGTTTACTTGAGCAGTTTTTAAAAGCAAGCTTTAATTTGAGTACAATAACCCTATGAATACAGAATTTTCTTCTAAACTGGTAAGACTAAAAGAAGTGTCTAACATCTAAATTCATCATCTTAATATGTGATAATTTCTTTAATCACACAGCTACCACATTTCCAAATCCTGTAAAAGGCTTGACCATTGCACCTTTTCCTGCCCATTCCTCTTCCTTATTGATTACAGTGTCTCTTCAGCACTTGAGGTTCCAAAATCCTAACTCCATTTAGAATACATAACTGAGCCACCGTTGCGGCCTGCTCTAAAGGCACCGTTTCTAGAAGGCAAGGAAATCTTGGTCTTTAAAGCTGATGCTTCTACACAAGAAGGCAAGTTCAGTGGGTTCCTAGCTACACCAGAGCCATCCGCTCCAGGAGCTCAAGGGTGCCCAAAACAACGGGTTACCTGTTCCAGCCAGGCTAAGGAATGTGGCCAAATCATTTTTATTGATTTAACCTTTACAGGAATGCTACATATCCTCAGAGCAAAACATTTTGAATGTATTTATAATATGATACACTTCTGAAAAGCCATGAAAAAGAAAGCTAGGAACAAATCTAGACAGCCCTCCACCCTTGGTTGTTAGGAGTTTATTTTTATTTTAAACATTATCAGTGGACCTAAATACAGAATAATTCTACTTGGGGAAACTTACTTTGGCGTGATTGTATTTGAAATAAAAATTTATTTCAGAGTATAAAAGGTACATTTAAGTAAATTCTAACTTTAAGAACTACAACTCCAAACTTGACAACGATTGACAAATTTTTAACAAATTCTAAAGGCTCTTTTGACACTCTTGATGCGCATCCACCATGAAAACAACAAACATATCAAACTAAAACTTACAGGGCATAGTCCCCACTGAATAGCTAAAAGTTATACTCTAGTTACACTCTGGGCATTTACAGAGCAAGTTCTGTGGAGTCTATCTCTCTCGCTTCCTGCACATGGTACTTTATAAACGGCTGCGGCAGCTAATGCCTACACTAGGTGCATTTGCCAAATAATAATTCACAATATTATGCTTCCTCACATTATGCTCCATCATTAGTTAACTTGAACCTCACTCCTCAAAAAGTTCTACTTTCACCGCATACTGTTCTCTTCAAAATGCAAACAAGTTTTGAGCATTTCCAGATGTAGCAGACTGCCTCTCTCTCTCTCTCTCTCTCTCTCTCTCTCTCTCTCTCTCTCTCGCTCGCTCGCTCTCATATAAACACACTCAAAGAACTCTAAGTAACAACATAATAAAAGCAGAGACACTGTTTTCCACCTCAACATCGATGTGTTTGAAATGGGAGCTGACTGATAGGGCTGCATCTCCAATGAGGTCGTGAGTGCTAGCTACCAGCACAGGCTGCAGGTAGCTGCCACTAGGTAAAACAGCAGCATATTTTGGTAGCAGGCAAGATTCTGCCGTCCTGGGTTTTCTGAAACTCTGGCAGCTACTGAGTAAGCAAGAATAAAGGCAAATGCTGTTCGCTTTTTCAAACTTAGCTTGAATCCCAGGTAATATAGCTGGAATTCAACTACATTATTTTCATCTTCTCATCAATTTTTTATATAAAGCATCCTAGCATGTATGAGACTATGCTAAATCAAAATCATTTGCACGCAGCCTACTTCTCTGAAGTAGGGCTAGGAGCCCTGTGAAACATGGGAGGTGGCAAGGGTGACATTTTCAGAAAGGACTCACTCCTCTACAACCCTCAAAACAAGGGCTTTCCTGATGCTCCCTGGGTACTCAGGAGGCGCACCTCACCAGGGCCGCGTGTCACTCCAAGGGCCTATCATTACAGATCACTGCCTGAAACACGTGCTTAGCCAGGTAACACAGGTACAACACGGGAAAAGACCAATAGGAGAGTGAAAAGGTAAAGTAAGAATATGTGTAACCTTCTGGTGTGCTTTATATTTGATTTATAAGTGAGATTTTCTTGAGAAAAGGGCAATAAGGAAATATAATCAGTTTAGACTCTAACCAATTGTTATTCTGAGAAAGCACAAATAGCTCACAAGTTTGCTTTCAAGTTATTTACTCTACGAATCATGCAAAGTAAACAAACTGCCTTTACTACTTGGTCATCAGACTTAAAAACCAATTCCAGAGTGCGCTCCATTAAATGTTCCCAGAGCCACACGGCTGTTCTGGTCCAGGCACCATATCTGGTTGATCCTCAGCTCTGCCTGAGGCATAAACCATGGGAGAGGAAGGGTGAGACAGGGCCAGCCTTAGGTGCCTTTTGTAAACAGACACACACCCCTAGGTAAATCAATGAGAGCCATTGGCTACTGAATTTATGTCAGAAATAAGCAAAAGCAAAGATAAACATGCAAAACATTCACAGCAAGCTGTTTCCAAAAAAAAAAAAATTGCAGTTTGTTTTTAATAAAACATTACACTTCCTTTCTTCTCTTTGGTCTAGAGCTGTGACCATAAGTAATACTAAAGGGAAAATAAAGACAGAGACAACTTTGTAAGATGAATAAACCAAAAAGTCATTATTTATTTCTCCAATACGTTTTTAAGTACATATCAATCTATACCCCAAAGAGTTTTATTTGAAACTAACACTGGGAAAACACCCCAAGTCTCTCCTGCTGCCTGTGATTCTAATGGAGTGCATGAACGTGTCAGCTGAGACTGCATGATTCATTTGGTACCTTTCCTTGGTTGAGTCTGTTTCTCTATTAGCTTTCTGGGCTTGAGATTTCCTGGGCCAGGTGCTGTGCTAATCCTTTGAAAACACTGCTGTTTAATTCTCACAATTCCCTTCTATGAGGGGTCCCCTAATTACTCAGATTAGGGGAAAGAATGAAGTCATGAAGCCTGACCACAGTCACACAACTGACTAGCTGACAAGCTAGTCAAAGCCTTTATACTCTGGACAATCACTTTACAATATTACATGGGCCTTCATGAAGTCACTTCTTGATCCTTAATTTCTTCTGTAAAGTTACTGGTTCTCAGAAGCACAATCATCTGTACTTTGACAAAATACTAAACAGGTAATCTCTGTGTCTCCATCTATTCTACTCCATCAATTTACATAAAAATCATCAGGGAACTGAAACAACTAAGAAACGGTCAAAGGCTGCTATCAAGGGAAAAGGTTGTCTAAGTTTGATCAGAAAATGAATTTCAAGAAACTTGATAATTCTTAGTCATTATAATCAGTAGTCTTTTGCAATGTCCATGGTAACTCTTCACATGATTAATAATATCATTTAGGAATCAAAAACTCAGCTTTTATAACACCAAGAATTTGCAACTATCTTAATTTACAACCGAAAATGATAACGGTCAAACACTTGGCCTTCCAACAGTGGGGAGGTGGGGAACACCCTGCCAAGATGGCCATAGGGGTTAAACAGTTCATATTTTCAGAGACATGAGAACTGACTGAGAAACCTATCTGACGTCTCAAAAGTCCAGCAGCATTCCTGCACCCACATTTTACTTGCCAAGGAATAATAACCAAGCTAGCAACTCTAAACGTCTAAATAAGAAGGCTCACCTGTTAACATAGATATGTAGACAAATGTAAATCATAGGTACACCATTTTAGAAAAGAAAATCATTTTACATATTAGTTTTAGTTAGAAACATCCAGGGGGAAAAAAAAGTTAGACCTTGACTTGTTATCATGCCTTCCCTAGAGTGTACAACCCAAGGCACTAGAGATCAACGGAATGGGTAAACAACAGTATACATATAAAACTAATTTTGAAATAACAGAGAAAGTTCTTCTGTAGTTGCACTAGTACTGCGGTTCTGATTCTGCTGTCCTGCCTATCAGTGGATGCAAGAAGTTAGAAAAATATACCATGGGAAAGAAAAGGGGATTGGTTTGGATAAGGCAATTCACTGCATTTAATTTAATCCCCACAGTATTCCCACTTACATTATCAGGAGCCACAAAAATGACAGAGACAAAAATTTTTGTATGTAGCCAAAACAGTTAAAGAAACAGAGGATAAACTTTAAAATGCAAAATGTCTCAGCACTAATTGTGTGTGTGTGTGTGTGTGTGTGTGTGTGTGTGTGTGTGTGTGTGTAAATGACTAGGCACAGGAGATGTATAGAGCTCAGTGACTGGGTGTTTGCCTAGCATGGATAGGCCCTGGACTGATCCCAGCATCCAAAAAACCAAAAGGTTAAATTGAAAATATTCCAAATAAATTAGCAGGAAAATTGGCAACAGGAGGACTAAGAGAGGGGGGAAATGGGACTATAGTCCAGGCATAATTCCTGAATGTACTAATGATTATGAGGAGGTGGCAAGAGGTGGACAGAGTTCTGTCACTGCTAAAGCTATGTTTATGAGAAAACAGGATGCTATATTACAGGATGCCACAATCTCAGCTCTTTAAATTATAAGTATGTTTTTATGCATACTCGAGGAATACAAACTAGTAACAAAAGCTACGCATACACCTAAAAGACAGGAACATATACTATAGTATTACAATTTAGTTAGCAGTGGACTCTAGTATTTGATAAGTTCACTTTCCTGAGTCAGTTTAAAACCTTCATTTTCCCACATTCAAGTTGTAAAAAATAGAGCAAAGTTCTCCAAAATAAATCATATTCTCAGAAGAAAAAAAAAAGGCCCTGACAGACCAGCAAGAACTTAATTAGTATCTGAATCTCCATTATACTCACATAACGTTAAGCAAGAACACAGTGTCTGATTCCCTCATCTATAAACAGCACCTACCCCAAAGTTTCCCATGACAACTAAATAAAAAGTAAAGTGCTTACTTACATCCTATCTGACAAAACTCATAGAGTTATTAGGTATAATCAGCTTTCTAATCCTTCAGTTTACTGCAGCACACTTGACTGTTCACAGTTTCCCCACAGTGAGCACATGAGTACTGCAGCATCAGCATCAGCATCAGCATCAGCATCAGCAGGCCTGGAAAGCTTGTTCAGTGTAGACTCTGAGACTCTCCTTTAAAGGAGGATCTGTTCCCGAGTAAGAGCGGCACGAAGTCTCAGTTTGTTAGGCCTGCTCCAGACAACACTAAGTAAGGCAAGGGTCCCGCTGCCCACTTCTCAAACTGAGCAGAGCATCCAATAGCTTTCTACTAATCCCTCACTCTCAGGGACTCAAGAGCCCAAGGAGAAAAGGTGAACCTAATTCTACTTCCAAACACAACGTTCACATGCAGAGAGCAACTTATGTCCCTTACTCCTGAGTTTACCCACAATGACCAAGCACTTGCACAATGATCTCCTAAAAAGTTCTGTCACCTTGTTACTTTAGTCATCCTGCAAATCATGACACTGCATATCAGCTACTAGATTGTCCTCATGCTATCAACAATTTCTCATCAGATAGGTTTTCCAGATGCCTTGAAGGTTTTTGCTTTTATCCTGCAACTGTGATTAAATCATCACACTCTTGCTCATGTATGTCTTTCCACTCTGTGTAGATGAGCACATACATACAATCTTCCCCCTTCCCTCCCCTCTCCTCACATTGCCTCTAAGTCCATAGCATTGCACCTACACAATATTCCTGAAGCAGTATCCAGTGGTTATGACCCAGACTAAGTTTGTGAAACATGCTGCAGTTGGGTAAAATCATGTTGCTCCTAGCATGTTTGAGATGCTCACAAATCACTTCTAATCCTCACTCCAAACTCACCAGCAGAGATCTCAAGCTGATGGGTAGACTTTTGCATCTAGTCCTCTTCTGATGTTTTACAGCACTTTCTTACTGGTAAAATAGTGTTTGACTGTGATTGCCTGTTTTCCCCCTCTTCCCTTGCATGGTTACTGATTGAAGAAAAATGTTAATGTAGATAGGATACTGTCAAGCCAAAGAGGAAATCAAGTTCTGTTTCCTGGCATGCACGGTGATGTGCAGTACAGAGCTGCTGCTATGATCAGCAGTGGAGGGAGGGCTGCCCACTAACTGCTTCAACTGCTTTCCCCAGCATTTCAGAAACTCCCTCATCTAGTCAGCCTGCACTTACCTTACCTGTCTTACATCTTTAAGTTGGATCTGTCCTTAATTGCAAATATGTTCTGCTGTTCATTCACACCTGTATGAACTTTTTTTTCCCCATATATGTCTTGTGACTACATATATGTCCTGTGCCCTAGATCCTAAACTTTCAACAGAGAGCTCAGATCTGGAGCCTTCCCTTTGAATGGCATCTGGTAGAGCTGTGTAAGCAATCAGGTGGTTAGTAATTTTATGACGGTCTGGTCAATGCCTTGTAAGAGACTACAAGGAAGGGAATGTTTACCACACATTTAACAATCACTGAGAATTAAGAGTATCAAAAAGCAAGTTAATACTTTGGGCACAGAAACTGTATCCAAACCAGTACTTGTTTTTGACTAGAAAGGCTCAAGGAGAAAAAGAAAGAAAGAAAAGAAAATACTGACTCTGTAAGGTGAGCCTAAGACAAAAAAGAATACCTGGAAAGAGAAAACAGGAGCCCTTCAGAAATAAGCAATGGCATGAGCCCACATGGAGAGCCAACAGGGAGACAGTGAGCCAAACAGAAGACCTGAAACCATAAACCTCCCTACGCATGAGGCTGTAACAGGATAGCTCAGCTCTCCTGTCCTGTCTCCACGTCCTATTCTCTACTCAAGCTTTATCCTTACAGGCTTAGACCCCTCTCCAGGAAGCCCTAACTGAATCAGAACTCAACAAACCTGATAAGTCTGACAAAAGAATTACATATAAAGATGCTTCTGAGAACATGAGACAGAGAAACTACCCACTTACCTATGCTGGATCCCATGGACATTTTAAGGTAAAAATGTGACACAAGCTGTCAAAAATATCAGACATTCTCAAAGAGTATTAGATGTAAATATAATCAAGTACTACAGGAAAATCCAAATGTACATTCATGAGACTATATATAAAACAACACGCCTGGTGTCTTTAAAAGGCAGGGTAGGCTATGAATGGTCAAACTTTTTACCAAAGCACAAAACTGTAAAATCGGTTAGAGGCCAACAGTTTTAGAGGTTCAACTTTATGAAATTATGTTCATTAAAAATCATTTGAATGTTACTGTATTCATTTTTCAAACTCAGTGGAACATTTTGTCATGTCCCTTATCACAAAAAACAAGTAAACATTATATATAGCCAATCATATATATGTTTGATTTAACATCATTTACTTTAGACATTACTCATAAAACTAGAAATAATCAATTATAAAAATACATTCATAGAAGTATAAAACCCTTTTTCACTTTAGGAATCAGTAGTTTCAAACATTTCCTTATGAGTCTGTTCAAACAGCAAATTTTAAGATGCACATAGCATCTCAAACAGACACTGAGAAGCAGCTCTCCCTGCCGAGAGAATGAAGGAAAGGACTTCTCCATGTTGGTGATGAAATTCCTATAGCTCCACTGAGCACAATTTGAAAGCACCAATTTTATGATCAGACTTGCCACCAACACCTTTAAAAATAAATGTTTCTACTTAATAGTGCTATTTCCCCAGTTCAAAGTCAGAGATCTTACTGATTCAACCAAAAATGTGGATTTTATATTTACTGTAGACATATAGCTAATGACACTGGTTGCTGACTACATAACAGGGTCCCATAGGTTTCCATGGAAGGAATGTTCTCAGGCCTCACCTCCAAAACATGGGACAATCCTAACACCCAACCCATAGTTCATGGACTAAGTCCGTTGTGCTCAGACAGTGCACAGTGCTGTGCTTTCCTGCTGCTGTTGGAAGGAAGGAAGGATAAAGCTTCTGTCCCACCACAGCGCTGCTGAGGGACTTTATGCATCTCTGTGCAGGCGTGTCTACTACTTTCGGATTTCACTTTGATTTCCTTCCCTGCCCTATCCTGTTGTGTTATAATCTTGCTATAAACAACCCTGACAGATGCCTCAAATCTTTTTTGGAATTAAGATACAAATGATAAAACTCATTGCTCAATCTAATATCATTAGCTTCCCATTGGGCTAGAACACTGGTTCTCAACCCGTGGGTTGCGACCCCTTTCACAGGGGTCACCTAAGACCAACAGAAAACAGAGATATTTAAAGTTCATAACAGTAGCAAAATTACAGTTATGAGGCAGCAACAAAAATAAATGTATGTGTGGGAGTCATCGCATCATGCAGAACTAACTGTATTACAGGGTCACTACATTGGGGAGATTAAGAACACTGCTCTAAGATAAAGACCTTGGTCTTTCTCCTTTAACTAGTTTGTTAAAGTATCTTTTATTCTACTGAATTAATTGTCATCTCGGAGGCTTACTGCCTCCCTCTGCTAACCTAGGCCTAGTCCTGGAAGCTTCTAGCTCTGTGTAATCTATTCTAGGCCTAGAATGTTCTCAGCCTCTGAGACTTACTGCTATTCTGCTTATTCAAGCTCACCTTTTCTTTTGCTTTCTGAACTCTTGCTAGCTGATCAACTCAGCTGTTCTGGCTCAAAACTCCTCTCCATGCTAACTGATTTATGCTGGCTTATCCTGAATTGCTCTGCTTGACCTCGAACTGACTCTAGCCATCTGTTCTAATCTTCTAGCTACTTCGCATTCTCTTGTTTGTTTTGTCTTTATCTGTATCAAGTTTGTTCTCTCTCCAAACTGCCTCTATAAAACTCTCCAGGTAAAACTGCCTCCTTCTTTTTAGCACAGGAGAGTTGGGCACTTCCTATTCTGTCAAACCTTTCTCTGACCTTGTCTGCTACTCAGTCATCACTTTCAAGAAGGGTGCTTCCTTCTACAAACTAACATTACCTTTGCTGTTTGGGATTAAAAGTGTGTACTAAGGGGCTGTCTGAATTCCAGCCAGAGATTAAAGGTGTGTGCTAAAGCTGAGCCACACCATAACTAGAAACAGTTTTTTTTCAGTAAATCCCACAATCTTGGGGCTCACAGTGTAATCAAATGCCCTGCAACCCTAGTTCACTATTCCCATGAGCCTCTAAGACCTAACAAGCTAACCTGTGCAATGTCTGACTGATTTGTTACTCTCCTTCATTCCTGGTGCCACTGTCTCTCCCCCAGCCAATCCAACTTCCATGGTGCTACTACCCATTCTCCTCAGTCAAGGTCAATGCAGATCAAACCTGTCACTTGGCAAACACCTTAGAAAGGTTTCCTATGCCCAGACAAAAGATTAAATTCCCTAGTCATCCATTCAGTTTGCCACATTCCAATACTGATCACCAGTCTGACAGTATTTTCTACAAGCACATTTCCTTCAGCTACATTTAAGCTACCTGAAGCTCACTCCTAGTGTCTCCTTCACTTGTGGTGCTCCTTCCTTGTGCTGTCACCCTCCCCTAGGTTTCTGAAGGTTTAAATGGTACCTATCTAAAGAAAGATCAAATGGTATTATTTTCATAAGATTCCTCCTCGCAGCTGAAAACCCTTTCAGACACCTCTGTCTTACCACGGGAGAGCATCAGTAACCTTTCTTTACATACTTATGTTCTCAATCATCGGCCATTCTGCGTCTACCTGTGGGGAAGACCCTACTTACACAAGTGTGTTTAATTACTAGTTGGTGAGTCCAGAACTGAAGCTGCAGAATCCATTTGTCTCCTACTGTGTTCGGAGAAAGCCTTTTAAAGGAGCTTACTGGCGAGGAAAAAGAGCTGATAATGTAATAAAAGCCTCACCCTCTGGAGCAGCCACAGATGCCTTGTGATGAGGCAGAGCTTAGAGTACACTATGTTTCACACTTCATGAAGACAGAAATATACTTAATGGTGTGCACCTGCCTCCCATATACTAAGCCATGATTGTACAAATTATTGTGAATTCAAATTCTACCCAGGCGACTTAAAACCCGTGTTTTCTGTGTAAATCTTTAATGTCTCTGTACCTAAGTACATATCTATAAAGTAAGAAAGGTAAAAATTGCCTTATGCAATAATCAAGGACCACAAGACACATAAAACACATACATACTGTATCAGCAACATAAGCACACAAGAATCCCCATGCCCCTGCCTCTTACATATCACCTAGCCTCATGCCTGCAGAACACAGGAACTCAGCAAAATATATTGAATGTGGGTCGCTAGATGAATAATAATTGCTTAAATAAGAAAAAAGACTTAAAACAAATGTGATAAGTTACAGGAAAACAAGACATGCTAAACAAATTATATAAGAAAAGAAGGAAAATACTTTTAAAAAGACAATTATAGTTGCAAACAAAGAAGAGTGGTAGGCACAGTGTACAATTTTAAAAATAAACAAACAAACATGTTTTCAATTTAAAAAAACTCACAAAATCTGAGTTTATGACCAAAGAAGCTAACATTAAAGAATTAATCATTACATTAGGTAGATAATGTGATAACACTCAGTAGTTTAGGGTTAATACAGATAAATTAACCTACAGTGAACAACTGTGTTTTTAAATAAAGTCTATTTCATTGATTTATTTACACTTATGAAATGTCTCAGTTTTCTTTTAAAGATATATATATCTCCATGTTTTCTCACATTACAAACATGAAGCTTCGCAACCCTAGTTACAATCTTTGGATAATCTGTGCACAAAAGAAATACCTCAACATATAACACAAGGACAGAAAATGAACCCAAAAGGAATGGCCATCACATGTAAAAACAGTGCACTTCAATAACTACAATCATCTGAAACTAAAACGCCACTCAGATTATACTATATCTACAGCTTTCAGAACACCATGGCCAGGCCGTGGTGGCGCACGCCTTTGATCCCAGCACTTGGGAGGCAGAGTCAGGTGGATTTCTGAGTTCAAGGCCAGCCTGGTCTACAGAGTGAGTTCCAGGACAGCCAGGGCTATACAGAGAAACCCTGTCTTGAAAAACCAAAAATAAATAAATAAATAAATAAATAAATAAATAAATAAAATAAAAACTTTTTAAAAAGTAAAGAACACCAAGACCTTAAAGACCTTTAATACTTTAACTGGGTTAATAAATATAAATGCAACAGGCTATGCTTTTCATATATATTAGAATACTAACATCCCAGGAAAATGCACATGGCAGAAAAACTTCAGTAAGAAAACATAATCATAAGTGACTGCCTTACATAGAGAAGAGTGGTGATTTTTCTGAACAAACCATCAAAGCAAGGTCAAAGTAGAACTCACCAAGCTTAACTCATAATGAGGACTACACTAGAATCTTCATTAACTTCATAAAAAATGTGAAATCTCACTACCCCATGAAAGCTAAAACAATACACAACAAAATGGCATTGCTTAAAGATGAAAATAAAAAAGGGATTCCAAGAGTAGACATAGACTTATTAAGACTGTACATCTGTCATTAAGTCTCAGTCACTGTTGTATTGCTGTGAGGAGACACCACAATTAAAGCAATGCTTATGAAAGCAAGCATTGAATTGGGGGTTCATACAGTCTCAGAGGCTTGGTCCATTATCATCATGGCAGGGAGCATGGTGCTAGAACAGTAGCTGAGAGCTACATCCTGAGCAGAGAGAGACAGAACAGAGGAGCAGCCTGGGCCTGGCCCTGGCTTCTGAAACTCAAAGCCCACCTTGACTGACACACCTACTCAGCACAGTGTCACTCCCTGGTGACTAAGCATTCATATATAAGAGCCTATGAGGGCCATTCTTATTCAAACCTCCATATTAGCATACACACATTTTTGAAAAACTACATTGGATTTTTAAATTCATGCCTCTTTTATTTATTGGGTTTCATTAATTTAATGAGCCGATCTTTATTTAAACATTAAAATCATAGTTTTTCAGTGTAATCTCTAAAATAGTCTAAAAATTAGACAAAGGGTTATCTCTGCCAGTGATGTAAATAAGAAAGCAAAAACTGATTAATATTCTAGGTCCATGCAACTCATGATCAGTTCACGTTGCTGGTATTCTCTCTTATTGGAAATGAATTTCTTCTGATTTGCCTTTTAAACAAAGATCCTTGCTTTAAACTAATTTTAAGTAAAACTAGAAGGTGACTCAGATACACTCCATTTTCAAAGGTTTCACATGTCATAGGAAAAACAAGTCTTGAGCCAAAACTGCAATCAAAAGTAATGCCACAGCCATAACACAAAAGTGTATATAATTGGGTCAAAGACTTTAATGTACAATATTGTAAACTCCCAAGAACATGGTCCCACAAAAGCAGTAGTAAGTCTAAACCATGAGACATGAAGTGTTTCCAACAGAGTTGGAATGTGAAGTGCATCCGTCAGATTAGGTACCCTGCATGCTGTACTCACTGCTAGATATACAGAACCAGCCTACCGTAAACAATCAATGTTTGAATGAATAAACAAAAAGCATTAGTAATTAGTATACAAAATATTCTAGAACAAATATGGCCTAAGACCCATTTGTTACACCATAAGGATTACCCAGAATAGTAAATCACCTGCATGAGATGATCCGAGTGCACACCACTGAATTCCACTGTCATCATGGGGACGCTGCTTACTTCACAGAGCAATAGCAAACAAAGCTGGACGCCCAGAGGTGCTACCGTGGACTAGAGGTTTTTAATGAGAAGGAGAAATGGGAGGGAGAGCTAACTCCAAGGTAAAGAATTACTAATGAAAATAATGGCTGGCTTCTGAAAACTGCTAAGTAGATCACCATGTCTGTTAAAGAAAGCTCATGGAGCATGAAAGCAGCAAAGCTTGCAGGGTGAAGGGGTTCTGTCCATTTAGGTCCCAGTTGTATAAAATTTAAGACATCCCAGTAATGTCTAAATGAATGAAGTTTTCAGAGCAATCTATAACAACTGATAACATGACTTAAACATGACATGCCTGGGATTAATGAAAATGCTTCATCGTTTTAAATGAGTCCGATATTGTAGTGCCATCTCAAATATAAAGGCAGAACGAAAAACTAAATAAATGCTGACAGTTTGAAAATTAAGGAAAAACAAGAATTGATCAAATGAACACTAATTAATAGCAAAGACAGTTGAAAGGAGTGGAGAGCTGATATTCAAAAGACCAGGTAGTAAGTCCTAAGCTAACTAAACAGCTACCCTTGGACAAATCAGCCCTTTTCTACATCTTCGTGAATCAATAATGGATGGACCTAACCAATTTCTAAGACACTCAGATTTCCATTCAGTCAAAATAACTGACACTATTAAAAACAGTTTTCTTTGTCTCTGAATACCAAATCAATTATCCACATTTTAAAAAGAAAAAAAAGTGCCAAAATTCTGTTCTATCCCTATAATTTAACAGTCACTTACACAGAGTTCACTGAGCAGGTTACTATCTATGCAAATGGTTTATGCGCATTACCTGACTTATCCACCTTAGAGATGAATATTGTTCCTTAAAACACTGCAGAAAACAGTTGGACTCTGCCCTATTTGCCAGACTTTACTATGCTGCCTCCTCCTCCCACCATCCACATGGCGTCTGTAAATATAGATCTGTCAAGGAAGCAACAAAGAGGACTTAGCTAAATCAGAACTCTAAATGCAGAAAGCCACACTTAAAACTACTTTCACGCATGTAAGACAAAACACAAAAGCAACGTAGTAAGAGAACAAAAAACAAAACAAACAAAAAGAAAACCTCACAACTGAAATGGAGCAGTCATTTGAGTTTCTAATATGGAATCGTGGTCTAAGAACTATCTGGGGCTCCTATTTCCTTCCTCTTCTACTTGGAAACTTTTAAGATTGCAACTGTTGCCTCCCCCCTAGAGGCTGTCCTCCCAAACACAATGTCAGTATCACCACAACTTCACATCTACCTACCAGACACCTACAAGATGCCAGCTAGAGCACATCAGGAAAAGGTTTAAAGCCCTGGAAACGGACTGGATGAAGACAAGCTGTCGGAAACTACACCGGGGCCTTTTGTGGGAAGATTACCAGGCCTTTCCTAAGAATAGTACCTGGTGTCAGGCGCACAGATGGGGCAGCACAGGAAGTCAGAGCAGACCTCAGGAGAATAGCTCAGGCCGACGACCCTCTAAGCTCTGAGCACTGCTCAAGCGCTACATAAATGTACAGAGCGCTGAAATCTCCAATTCTTTCTCACACTTTGTGTCCAAGCTGACCAACTCAATTGCGTTTTAGACCTCACCCCTAGGCTGGGTCCTCCGACTTGTCAAATTAATAACCTCCTGTTACATTAGCCCTTCAGATTCCCACATCAGCCCAGTGACCTTGGCCATCCAGTCTTACGCCCAGCACAGTGTGTGCCTATAGGAAACGAGTGGCAGGCAGCTTATACTCTCTGTGCCACCTCCTTTACTACATGACAACCCTTCAAAACTCTAAGCAAGCTTCCTATCTCCCAGCATTGCCAGCAGTCTGGTCTACACCTGTTGGGGCTAAGACAGTGAGATATGTCGAATGAGGACAATAAATCAGCATCCACCAAGGGTTGAAAACAATTAAAACTGCAAATAGACATGGTTTAACAAAGAAAACTAGTACAATTTACCATAGAACAGACCTAATGTGGCGCCTCTGAATCACCCTAGAGTGTCAGCAGGGGAAGCCCAATGAACTGTAGTAAACTATCTGTGTAATCTATCTGTGTGAACTCCATACCCCTGCAGGCTGTTAACCTACAGTAGAGACTTTTACTGAACTGGTCAAAAGAAGACACGTTCTATCACTTTTCTTATGTTTAAAACGATTATATTAAATATACTCAGCCTCTTAATTCCATTGAATGGACACTGATATTTCTCTATTAGTCAGAATGCAGTATTACAGATCCATTTTTAAAAACTGACCATTTAAAACTGACCATTTCTGACATTCAAAAATAAAATCTCTTCCATGGTTTAAAATTAAGGTGATAAATTGGCTGGGTTTTGCATACTGCAGTCACAGCACAATTCTACACTCAAGCAAGAAAAACAAATAGTAAAGAAGACTGAGAAGTTTTTCGCTCGGTCTCTAATCATCCACTAGTTAAGCGGCCCACTCATTAGTCTGGTTGTTTTTACTGTTTCTATCAGGGGTTGTTTCAAATAAACTCTCGAAATGTAAAATTACTTCATTAATCAACTTTAAAAGTAAAATGGTTTGCAAAGACCCATGCCTGAAATCTGAGAATACAGCAAAAAAGCATAAAAAGAAATGAAAAATGAAAGCCCTTAAAATTTGCACTTAGAATTTGTTTTGGAGCTCGTTGAAATGATTCCTAAAAATTCATCTGGAAGCATAAAAATAAGAAGGGGCCAAAAATATTTTAAAAAGAAAACTTATGTGGACAGACTTGAACTATAACACCAAATATTAAAACACATTAAGAAACTCTAATAACTACAATAATGCAGTGCTGGCAAAGGAAGAGGCCACTCTGTGGAGGAAAGCAGAGAGGCAAAAGGAGCCACTTATTATCTGATAAAGGCAGAGTTTCAGCTGTGAGGGAAGGAAGGCTTATGGAATTTGTGGTGGTGGGGACACTAGCAAATGGATTTAAAGCAAAATTGCTTTCACTTAGAGCCCTCCCTGACAACAGAGAACAACAGCAAAATGGACTAAGTGTTAAACTGGGGAAATCAAACCTGAATCCAGAAAAGTGCATAGGGATTGTGTGTAGAGATTGAGAGGACATCAGGGCAAAAGCAGAAGCAAGACTGTGAAACTGACTAAGCTAAGTTTTTACAAAAGGAAAATTAACACACTTTTAAATCACTAAATAATCCTTAAAAAAACCGAGTGCTGGGTAGAAGGAAATGCCAAATGGGATCCACAAGACAGGAAACTTTTGAAATATTAGAAGTTCCTAATAAACTACAGGAAAACAAGAAGATGGTAAAAATCTATGCTAAGAATAAGAACATACAAGTGTGCACACATGCACACACACATATACAATGTAAGTGACCAATATATTTTGAAACTCAGTAGCCAAGCTTTAAACATCACAACACCATGTCTCTACTGTTATCAATTTGGGGGGTGGGGGGAAGCTCTCAGAATGAGACAATAACGTAAAGCAGTCCAGCTTCCTTGGGGGGAAACTTAAAAATTTGTACCAAAAGGGGCATTAGACTGAAAAAGTATTCTTCTTTGACTTTAAGGTAATAGGTACCAAATATTTTATTTCGTATTTTTAATAATACTGGAAAACCTGGAAATAACAATAGGGGATTAATAAAGTCTAAGAACACACACATTGTTCATCATATACTTAGGAGGGAGGCAGACATTACAAAAGCACAATAGTAACTAAATATTGCTAAGAATCATTAAAAAAGAAAAAAAAATAGAAAAGCTAGAGATGGTTCAGCAGATAGGAGCACTGCCTGCTCTTTCAGAGGACCCAGGTTAGATTTTCAGCACCTACCTGGTAGCCCACAATATCTGTAACTCCAGTTCCAGGTGATCTAGCACCCCCTTCTGGCTCCCGCCAGCATCAGGCAAGCAAATGTTACACAGACATGCAGGTAGATAAAATACCCGTCCACATGAAATAAGAAGGAATAGCTGCCACACAGCCACAGCCCTGGTGTACAACTTGCCCTTGGCCTTGGCACGGGTTATAGCAGACTGTCTTTGTTTCTCTGCCTGTGTGACCTTGCTGCCTCCTTGAGCTTAGGTAACTTAGTAGCTGTTCAGTTTCTTTAGGATGGAGCACTTGCTTCTGTTTGTTAGGGCAACCACTTGGTAGTAACAGAACTGGGCAACTTTCATTGTAATTGACAACCAGATACTTGTCAGTGATACCAACCCTTGGAAAAATCCTCAGTAGTGTCCCCGGTTAGAGAGCCTGCAATCCAAAGGCAAGCAACTTGCCACTAGCGAGTGAACACAGAAAAATGGCAGGACTGAAAACAGCAAAACAAACAGGAAACAGCAGGGGTAAGGATTGGGAGTGAAATCCTCCCAGCAGGCAGGGATTAAGTCTGCACTTCCTCATATGAAAAATGCACACAGCCAAGTCCTGCATGTTCTATGCAGATCCCATTTGTATACAATGTAAAGCCTGAGGTTTTTAAAGTCATAGGAAGTATTAGCAAACTTAAAAGGATCCCCTCGGTTGGCTCTAGCTCCCTTTCTGAGGTGAAATTCATAAGGGGAAAAACTTAGCCTCTCAATGCTGAATGTACTATTAGGAGCGGCCTCTCCCTCAGGTCTGAAATGAAGGAAAAGTGCATACTTATTCCAGAGTCACAGCCAACAATAACCTTTACATTCTGAATCCAGCTTAGGTAGATCGCTTGTGAAGATGTGTGCAAAAGTATTTAATAAAAAATGCTGAATTTACTTTTCCTTTTCTTTTTCCCAACTTTCTTAAATGGTCTTAGGTCTATTAGATACAAATATTAGGCACAGCCATTCCAAAGTTTCTGTTTTCTTTTTATACAGAGCTAGTTTTATAGCTCAGAGGTCGACTTCTGCATAACCTAGATGGTAAATATTTTCAGCTTCATAGTCACATGGTATTTGCCACAAATACCTAGCTCTGCTATGTAGCATGCAGACAGCAGTGAGCAATGGCTAGAAACAAAGGAGCATCACTGAGGGCTAGGGCAATGTCATTCACTGAGACAGTCCCACAGTGTGCTGACCCATGCTGTGCACCACCTGGCCTGCACCTACTAACTTACATATTGTTTTCATAAGTTCTATGAGATTAGCTTTAAAATACTTGATTTTTTAAATGAATATTGTGAAAAAAAGGTCAAATAAAACAGTGAAAGAATAGCTTGTCAAATTTAGATAAAGGATACATGAGATTCATTATGCTATGATTATAAGAATCTGAAAATATCCAAATTAGCAATTAAAAAAGATTAAGTAAATCAATTTAGTGTCACAGAAAAAATGATATTCATCACCTTATCATAAAGAGCACACTTAATATTTTAAATATAATTCATATACCATAAAAGTGATAACAAAGCCGGGTGTGGTGGCGCACGCCTTTGATCCCAGCACTTGGGAGGCAGAGACAGGAGGATTTCTGAGTTCGAGGCCAGCCTGGTCTACAGAGTGAGTTCCAGGACAGCCAGGGCTACACAGAAAAACCCTGTCTCAAAAAAAAAAAAAGTGATAACAAAAAGTACATTACATTGTAATGAAAACTTAAAGTATATATATAAACTCTTAAAGTTTTCCATAATTTAAAATATAGGCAGGCTCACAAAATTCAGCTTCTAAATTAGTGCTTTTCCCCATCTTTGCAATCACAGAGTGTTATCAGTTTTTTAGTTTTAGAGCATAATTTTTATAAGAGATCATATTTCATATATAAGCTTATTAATTTTCAAATGAAGGCCTAAATTTTTATTTCTCAGTTTTAAACTCTAAGAACTAAATATCTATAGATGACCTATACAACCAAGGTTCTCAAAGATGCTCAGTAAATAAGACTATAAAGAGATGCTGAAAGCAAAGTCTGACGCTAACTATGATGCTAATGCTTTCCTTCACTTCCCCAGACTGGTTATAATAATGTCCTCCTACTAACACCGTGATGGGAGGAGAAGGCACAATCAGCCACAATCGGGATGTAAAGTTAATTAATTAGTTAGTTTTACAAACGCTTTCAATGTGAACAGTTTCTTTGAAGCATGTCTCCTGAGAAACTATATGCAATCAAATGTATCAAAACTGTGCTTTGAAGGATCATTACCACACAGTATAGAGGTAACCGGGTAAAAAAGCTATCAATACACACATGGGGAAGACATTTAAACTTCCCACAGAAATAGTCTTTTATACCGCCTGATCAATCACTGGGAAAGAAGTGCTATTGCCTTGTCACCTCTTCCTGTAAGATCCCTTTGTCCTGAAGAACTCACTAAGAACTCAGTCCTTCAGGGTTCCCTGTCTGCCACCCCAGCCAGTTAAGAAGGTAGCCTCCCTCACTGCAAGCTGACAATCACCAGCATGAATTCTTAAACAAATGTGCAATTCCTCAAAGATTCAACACGTGTGATTTTTTTTAATGCTTTGCATTTCTTTTTTTTTAATTTATTTATTGTTTTATTGGATATTTTCTTCATTTACATTTCAAATGCTATCCCAAAAGTCCCCTATTACACCCACACACACCCTGCTCCCCTACCCACTCACTCCCACTTCCTGGCCCTGGCTTTCCCCTGTACTGGGGCATATAAAGTTTGCTAGTTGCATTTCTTACAATAATCTGAAATGCAATGGTTCAAACATTATCAAAATTTAAAACTACTTTGAATCAGGCTCACAGAATTAGGAAAATTAAGAAAAACTGCAAACTTCTCTGAAAACATTTTGACTATCCACAAAAAGGAGAGCCAGTAGCACTCAATTTTCAAATACAGTGCACCACCGGAGCACTTTACCCAGTTCTGCTGGTCTTCCATGGAGCTATTTAAATGTCAGATTATTTTACTTCTGTTAAAATACAAATTACATTAAGCTAAGGTTTATACATTTTATTTCAATTTTCTTCTTCACCATTAATCAGTTTAAAATAGCAACAGTCATATTGTGTAAAGACGTACTCACATCATACTCTGCAACTCGGCCGCAAAGCTTATAGTCTTCCCTGCATTTCTTCCACTACTTGAAGTGGTAGTAGACATCGGGCTGGCTGCAGCATTATTCATCTAGATTAAAAGGAAAAAAAAAATAAAACTTACACTCATAGAAAGTACACAAAATAGAGGCAATTTTGAATTCAAAAAGTATAGAAACTTTCAAATTTCTGATTAATTTCAGTTATGTATAAGTTCAGTTTCCTTCTACTCAATGTCTTTATTCAAATGAGAAGTAGTGCAGTGGAGAAACTGTTTAGTCAGCTCAGGTATCAAACTATGTGACTAGGACACATCCAGTAACTACTCTACAGTAAATAAGAGAACTGGAACACTCTTTAAACTATTCTGGCATAGTTCCATAGTTCTGTCCTTCCCCAGAGTATGGCACTCCACCCAAAGTCTCATTAGCAATTCTTCAGGGAGGGTCCAATAGCCCCTTAACACGCTTTCCCCCACTTCCATCCAGATCCATGAAAACAAAGGTCTCTTAGAGAGCTGGAGAGTTGGCTGTGGGCACAGTGCTTGCAAGCACAAGGACCCAAGTTCAGAACCCGGCACACCTATGAAAACTGGCTCAGCAGCAACTCCTGTAACCCAGCACTGGAGAAGAGAGGGGCAAGGGTAGATCCTGGCTGTCCTCTGGCAAGTAAATTAGGCTGAAACAGAGAACACTAGGATTTGAGATGGCTTTGAGGACAACCTATCCTGCATTACTATAAAATGATAATAGAACTATTGCTGTAGTCGGCATGACACTATATACATAATCATTGCTGAACACTGTAAGCACCTGGGACTAGTTGTAGCACCTACTCTGGATATTTTTCAAACAGAAATACTGTTCTGAGTAAAATGAATAATGTGCAGAAGTGGCTAAAGACAATCTGGTATCAACCTCTGCCCTCCATACACATGCATGCACCAGATATGAGTATGCATGTTCTCTCTCCCGCTCTCTTTGGGAATACCAGTTGAGAGGCCATTGAAAGAAGTTCTTATGGCCGGGCAGTGGTGGCGCACGCCTTTAATCCAAGTGCTTGGAAGGCAGAGGCAGGCAGATTTTTGAGTTTGAGGCCAGCCTGGTCTACAGAGTGAGTTCCAGGACAGCCAGGGCTACACAGAGAAACCCTGTCTCAAAAAAACAAACAAACAAAAAAAGTTAAAATGTTTTTTAAAAAAAAAAAAGAAGTTTTTATAACTATAATATACAAAATGAGAAAACTACATCATAATCTAGTTCTCTTTTGAATCAAAGCCTACAGTAGCAATTCAATCAATAGATCGGAAGTAGGAATTATAGTTTATAATCTTATGAGCAAATAACTCATTCAATTTAAAATATGGCATTTTCCTTATTAAATCAGGCTGACATTTCATGAGAAAACTAGCCAATCCTAACACATGCCTTTTTATTTACTGTACTAGCCAAAGAACTAGCCAAAAGAACATAAAACTCATTGAAGTGGGTAAAGTATCATTAGCATACAATAAATACACAATGAATGTTACTTCCTAGGCTTATGTAAACTTTGGAATAGCATCATTTCCCCTAAGTTAGAAATTAGAAATACTCTGTAAATTCTATGTCAGAGCATGCAAACTTAAGAACATTGATGGAGCATGTGGCAGAGGTTTGGGCATAGTCTAGTTGGTAAGGCAAGTGCTAGAGTTAGTGTTACATAAAGGGGTGGGCCGTTCAAACCACTGCAGAACACAAAGCACAGGCAGAGAACAGAACCTTCTATGGTGACATCTGACCTGAAGATGTGGAGAGGCTGAGCTGAGCATAGCCTGCATTAACAGGAGACAGGAGACCTCAGCCTGGCGCTACCTTACCCGTGGAAGCATGCGGCTCACTCCTGCGCATGGCCTCTCTTCGGCCTGTGGAAACACTCTCCCACTCTGCACATCTCGAGGACAGCTCATTACCTCCTCTGGCATCCGCGTCACTGATTAGCTTTCCCCACACAGTTCCTGGCAAGTCACACAATGTCTACCTAGGTGGCTGTCTCCTGAGGCCCTCTGGCTGACTGCTAGACTCTCAGGAACAAAAGAAAACAGGTTTCACCTGATTTCTGTGAAAGATATGAGATAAAGTAAAAAGGAAAGTCTGGCATAAAGATCTGATTTCAATATTTGGACTCAGAGGCCTGGGTTCAAGTCCCAGCTCTGCCTCTTTGTGAGGACTTTAGAGAGGTTATATCACTTCTCGTTGCTTCCATTATCCTGTCTATAACATGTGAACAGTGGCCCTACTTCTTAAAAACTATTGTGACAATTTAAAACAATCTTGATACAGTAAGTACACAATAAATGTTAGCTATTAAAATAAAGACCTCTAAAATACCCCTAGAGCTGACAAAAGCTTTTATATCAATATGGAATACCTTTACTTTAAAAATGCAAGTCTGAAAATGGGTTCTAAAGAGACCTCCAGAATTCATGGAATAGTACACATTTTATAAAGTCCTTTGACACCAACTGCTAGGCACTCTACCTATATACCCATCTCATCTTCAACACTCCCTGTACTCCATGATGTACAAGCAGACAAGAAATTGACTTTCTTCCCCTCCCACTCCACCACTACCGCCTTCTACGAATTCATCTCTTTCATGCCTGGCTCATGCTCCACACGGACACAATATGTCCAATTAATCTGATCAAATGTGTGGAACATGACAAAAGTCACCGAGGGAATCTAGATGAGGGTCACGCCTCGAGGACAGAAGGCTCCAGAAGAAGCTGCTCAACTGCCTGAGACAGGCCATTTTTGAAAAGGTGATGACAAAATTCTACAGCAAACAGCACCTTGATTATAGCATAATAAGTAGGTAGACATACTTATATGTGATTATGTCTAAAATACCCCAATACTCCTCTGACTTATGCTGAGTGCCCTAGGGCCCAGGCTAGAATTAAAAAGGGCACAGAGCATCTGTGCTCTGAAACACAGGAAGAAAAGAGAAAGCTTCATTCAAACTGAACCTACAGCCAAACACATAAAAAACTAATACTAAGAAAGACTACCACTTTCCTTTAAGCCTGAATTTATTCTGGTTTTTCACAAAGACTTTTGAAATAACTACTATTTTTTATCAACAAAATAACAAACAAAACTACCTACAGTCCCATGTTCTTTTTTGTTTCTGAGAATCTCATGTATTCTGAGATGGCAATGAACCTGGTAGGCAGCCGCCCTGGTGCTGAGCGGCTCCACCTCCTAGATGCTGGGATTCCAGGCATGTGCCATCAAACTCCAGCTTGAAACTTAGATACAAAACAAAACAAAACCGACACACCCTCCCAGCCCATGACTAGGGGAAAACAGGAACCACAGATCCCTACAATGAGACCAGCAAACAGAGAACAGTTTTCCTTTTTCAAGGACCTTCCCCAGGGTTCTCCAGGTTCCAACACAAAGCCTGGAGAAGGGTTAACCTCAGCCTCCTAAAAACAGACTTTGAGTTGGCCCATTTCACATTTGATATGCGGGCCATACTGTGGCCTTCGACTCTGGCCAAACCTTTGAAGTGAGACTCTGCTGAAACAGTGTGTCCCTCTGCTGAAACAGTGTGTCCCTCTGCTGAAACAGTGTGTCCCTCTGCTGAAACAGTGTGTCCCTTTCTTCAGTTTCAAGTCCAGTCGCCTGGATTTGAGAGTTTTTAACTCTCTCAAGAGGACATATTTCATAAAGCCAATTTATACTAAGATAGGCCAGACCCTAGGTCTGATGGCCAGCTCTTTTTCAGTTGTCTCCCCATTAGAAATATTTGCTGTTGAGATTATTTATTGGAAAGGGCCTACATCCAAATGTATTACAAACATGATCAGCCTTTCACAGACAAGTGAATTAATTTCTAAGTCAAACAGGTAAATAACATTTTTCTTGACATGATGAGCTGATAGCTCATTAGACTCTCCAAAATAATTCTTTCCTGTACCCACATTTTGTTTGATGATTTAGATAATTATTTCTTTAGACATTAACTTCTTTACACATCAAAGTCCTATCATTCCAATGCGTTATTTCCTTTCTTCTAGACATTTAAAAAAAAAAAAGTCTGTTAAAAGCAGAAGCACTCAAGTCAATTTTCACTAATAAATACAGTTAACATGGAACTGAAAACCTACTGTAATCTTCTCAGTGGGTTAATGTCCTGCAGTTGTTTCAGCTTTCCTAGGAGATGCAGCTGCTTGCCATATTTTACAAAATGAATTCAGATGTGCAGATTGAAAGCCAGATCATTTCAGCATGCCAGTTTATACGTGGACTCCAGGAAAAAGTTCATTTCTGATTACTACTGTATTAACCGGATCACAAAACCAAAAGCCAATGCTGCGCCACATCTGGAAACTCCCATTCCAGAAAATAAAAATTTATGTTTATTTAATTTAAACATATATGTGTGTGTACGTATATACGCATTCATGCATGCAAAATTCCTTTCATTTATAAAGTATTGCTACCAAACACAAAAGGTCCCCATTGTGGTAAAGGGTAAAGATGGACATCACGAAAGTAAATCAAGTAAAAGGCTGCTGGCCGTGTCACTGGGTGCCCAGTAAAGAGCATACTCTTGTTGACAACATGACCATAGAAGACAGCCATGAAAAACATCTTCCATCATATACCTCACTCTGAGTAGTTTCTGTATCCTAGAAGGAATATCAAAATTTGAGATCTAAGTCTAATGGCCAACCAGCCACTAAGAGACATAATGGAGATGACCATTTCTTCTACTATATCACTGGCGAGTAACGTTAAGTCCCATCTACAGTCTCAATTCTAAGACATCTCACATAATATAAATAAGTTTTTATGATTAGTAATGTTTTGTAAAACCTAAAGGTAGGAAAAAAATCATAGGTAAGTCAACATTCTTACATACTCCATCTTTGTCTTATTGTTTAAAAAATGAAGTTATATCATAATCTAAATTTCTACTGATATGAAAATTACCAAGTGATCAATCACTACAAATGCAGGAACTCAAAAGGTGAAGAATATTTATAAAATGTCTATAGTGTGCAGAATAACACAAGTTTTCTAGCCAGCGTCTTGGCCAGAGTAGAGCACAGGTGGCAGCGACTAGCCAGGTTCCTGAGCGAGTGCTCTTTTCCACTTGAAATCTCATGAGCAGAACACTGTCTCCTGCACCTCAACACTCTGGCTTCCACATGGCCATCCCTAAGCTCTGCTTAAGTCAAGCACACCAGGCTTCGGCTTGAACCCGCTTAGATCCCAGCACAGCTATGGCATGCTCTTAAGGTAACGTACTGTAGCACAATGTCAAAAGGGGGGATATCTGTAGCTTATGGCACTCAAGGGTTTCTCTAGATCAAAAGTCCAAACTTCCAAGTTCCTTCTACAAAGCAGTTTCAGAGGCCTACAAGCCACACACATGGTCAGGTAGCCCAGCAAAACCTCATTTCTCAAGTACCAATTTCCTCTCTTTCTCAATACTATGGCAAAATGCCTAGCAAAAGCAACTTAAGGAAAGATATATTTTGGCTCACAGTTAGAGGGGATACAGCCAGTCATGATGGTAAGGTCGTAATAGTAAATAGTCATACTGATCCCTTGTCAGGAAGCTCGTGTCCCAGGTTTGTCATAATAATAGATAGTCACACTGATCCATGGTCAGGAAGCAGGTGCAAATGAATGCTGCTGTGCCAGGTTTTCTTCCTCTTTGCTTTGTATTAAGTTTGGGACAATATCCTATAGGATGGTGCTACCCACATTCAGGTGGGTCGTCCCTCCTCAGTTAAAGTTCTTTGTAAACACCCTTAGAAACAGACCCAGAATGTGTCTTCAAAATTATTCTAAATCCAGTCTCATTGGCAATGAAAATCAAACATCACAACTGGATAGATAATACTATCTTAGTGAATGTGAGTTATTTTATTTTCATTCTAAGCTTCTGTCCCATACTGAATCCCTCCTCCAACAACTGGTAGGTGCGACATTATCTCTTAAATGACATAGAAACAGAAACTCATAATTGACTTATTTCCCTTCTCTCTCTATAAAATATAATATGCCTTCTATTCCCTCTTCTTACCATAAAGGCACTGGCAATGTCTTTTTTAAAGTCCAAATTATATTCATAATTATTGGGCACTTACTAAAAGCCAAACATTTCTATGTCCTCAGGAAGTTATAGTGACTAAACAAAACCAGAGAGAGAGAAAGAAAGAGGGTGGGGGGGAGGAAGGAGGGGGAGGGAAGGAGGTAGAGGGTGGGGAGGGAGGGGGAGGGAGGGAGGGGAGGGAGAGGGAGGGAGGGAAAGAGTGGGAGATCGAGAGCTAGAGGGGGGGGAGAGAGAGAGAGAGAGGAGAGAGAGAGATGCATCACAGGTAAGGAGTAACACTCAACAACAATTTGAATTAGTGTTTTAAAAACAAATTAAACAAATGGACTTCAACTACAAGATGGCAATTAATATAAGACTTGAGAAAAAACATGCAAGAGGTGGTGTTCCCAAACCAATTTGGGAGAACAAGATCCTGAGACCACAGTGGAGTGGGTAGAGGATAAAAGCAATCCAAAGTAAGATCTGAGAGTCCCAAGGAGGAAGTATATTACAAAGCCTTGAATGTCACTGGAGGTGAAATTTTACTGGAATATGAAGCTGTTAAAGAATTTCTGAACTCATGGAATTTTTTTTAAAGATAGACACAGTGAGTCTTCTCTATAAGCAAGGGTGACCCAGAAAAGCAGAAGCTACTGAAATTGTATGTCAATGGTTCTGATTAGACAAGAGATGCAGACACTTTGGGTTATTATAGCAAATGGAGATAGGAACACATTCGGAATGCAGAGAGAACTTGCAGGTGGAATAGACAGTGGGTATGTGAAAAGAGGAAAATGACTCTGAAGCTGGGGATCCTGGAAACTAACTAAAAATACTACCATTGCTACTAAGCAGAAGGGTGGGAATGAGAAAAAAAAAATGCCTGACACATTGAACTTTGTTGGGAACTATCTGCTTATATCCACTCACAATGGAGCAGGAAAGGGCTGAGCTCTGGAGTTCAAGCAGAGGCTATAAGGTGTATCGTGACCTTGGGCAGATCATGCCACCTCTCTTCCTCAGCTCCTCTAAAGTAGAAACTTAAAATACTTCTCTTCATGAAGTAATGACTAAGCAAGACCTGGTGCACAGAAAGAGCTCAGTTCTTATGAGACATGATAGTGAACATAAAGAAGACACCGCTCTTTAAAAACATTCTCAGTAAGGAAGCTCAAAAAAGGAGGCTTATGGGTGGGGTCGTCTTTTCAAAACTAAGCTAGCAGGCCCACAGGAGACATACAGGGCTCAATGGCAAAGCTGATGACATTTAAAATAGCAAATAAAACAGTTCATCCTCTTCAGCTAAAATGAATTCACTCACCACAATAATGGAATGGCTGGATTCTTTCTCATAATGTAAGTGAACTCTAAGCAAAATCAGTAATATTCTAATACATAAAAAGCAAGTTTCTGACCTCACCAAAAACAACATTTCAACAGGAATACCCAATCTTGTGGCCTTCCTGTATTTGCATATTTGTAGCCTCTCACACCAAAGGATTTTCTTTTCTTTCCCAGAGAGAACCAATAATCACGCGACCCATGATTTCTATACAACATAAAAGGTGAAATTGACACTGCCTAAAGTCACCAAGTCGTTCTCTAGCCTTACTTACTCCAGATATCACTTAAATAAGGGCAACAGCATGGACTTCCTCACTGTTTTCAACAAGTGGATTTCGGAGACTGCAAAATAGCTAATCATTCCAAGATTATGTTAAGAATTGACAAGCCTAAAAAGGGTGGCCAGGTTAGCACTGTCCAACCTGGTACATGTTTGATTGTATGAAAGGAGCCCTAGTAGTAAGTATGCGGGGACATGACTATCCCAGAAAAATTAAGATAGCCAGCTTACTTATGTCCAGCTCAGTGTCATTTGCATGTCATGAACTAGTCTCTGCATATGATGCAACTCATAAGCTTTAAGCTGCCATTCCAGAACCAATGGTTTTCTTCAGCCTTGAGGCCAAGGCCAACATTTTACAAATATCAGGCGGGAACTCTGGATACAATCAACCATGATAGTTTTATTTTGGCTTCTTTTCCCCCTTATGTTTTATTTTCAAGGCCTGAGTGCATAGCTTAGTTGGTAGAGCATCCACTTAGTATGTGGGAGGGCCTGGGTTCAACCCCCAGCACAAAAAGGAGAGAAGGAAGGAGGAGGGGGAGAGACAGGCAAGGAGGGGGAAAGTTTTTTCAAGATTTACAAAACCTCAGATAATATATGGATGGGTATATTTCAAAGAAAGTGGCCTCATGACACATTTATCACCAAATTTCACTTTTCTCTTCAGAAGTTTGAATATGAATACTAAAATGATTTCAAAATTGCTCAAAGGTTACTATTATAATTTATTAAACTGCTTTATAACACAAAAACTTAAGGGGGAATCTCCACTTCTTAAAGGGGGGGGGGGGATGAGGGAACCACAATAAAAAGTTTAAACTTTTCTCTAAGAACTAATCAAATGGTAAAAGACAATGGAAGCCATAGATAATTAAAGAGAACTCTAGTTAGCACCGTTGTCTTTCCAACTAAATCTGCCATTAGCTTTAGAACCAGAGTCCAGAGTATTTTGCTTTAGTTTGCCAAACTGTAAATAAATACTAGCAGATCTACAATTTGAATGAAAGGCATTATTGAGATTCTAATTACAAGTCCTTTTAAAAGCATAAATAGTTCAAATGCTGGCCTCTCTGACTTAAAATTCAACCAAATAAAAAACTGCAACTGGCTCTCAATCTCTCAATTTTTTCAGACCTATGGGATCCCATGCAATAAGCACCATGCCTGTGTGTCTACTTACTTACATTGTAATTAATTTGCTAACCAATTAAAAATCAAGCTCACCAGAGCCACCTGCACCCGGTGGTTACCATATTGGTAGCCCATAGTGTATAGCATTTCCAGCTTGGCAGAAAGTTCCCTTGGGCAGTGCAGCCGGAAAAGGGTGGGAAGCTTGCAATAGTATGGTTAAAGTAAGGTCCGGTTGTGCAAAACATTATCTTAGTAGTCATATTCCGCCTCTCTGGAACACACAGAAATTCTACCAGTTGTTTCTTTCTTTAAGTAAATCTTTTAACTGCTCCTCAAAAATACTGAGAACTCAGGTCTTATCCCAGATAAATATGTACTGGTTTCCTCCTGAGTCTCTACTAATTTCAAGGGCATAAAGCTAATTTTAATCCGGGTGTACAGTAACAACACTGCTACTGGGATCCTGTCTGACCGTTAAATATATTCCACTATCCCTATAACTCTTATCACTTGTCACATCAACTAGCCTGACTTCCAATACAGAAGGCAAGATGACAGACAATTTCCTTGGAGCTCTAACGTAATTAATCACAGCTGGCGTGATACAAGCTTTTAGCACACAGATCTTCTCCCATAAACCTGAATTTTGAGCTAGGCTGTGATAATCCCCATCTATACCCCACACCACCGGCTAAATGATTTATTTCCTCAGGGGTCCCAGAGGCGAGCTCTGACAGCAACATCTCTGTGTCCTCTGTCCCTCAGCCTGCACACTGCACTTCCTTCCACTACCACTTCCTAGCTTCCAAGAAATAGAGCTTGCCTTTTTGGAGGACTCCCCACCCATCTGGGTGACACGCGAAACGGTGCCTCTCCGCCCGGCCCCGAGGGCTCCCCTGCCTCACGCCCACCGACGACGGGGAGGAGCCACGGGGCACCCCACGCTCGGCGGCCTGCATCCGGCTGGGCCCGCAGCCCGGGGCCAGGCATTTGGCTGCCACGACGTCCCTCAAGTTCCCATGACCTCGCCCCACTCCCCGCCGCCCCCACGCGCCCCCACAACCTCTGCTTAAGACACGTGGAGGCACGGCTGCGCGTCCCGCGTGGAGAATGAGAGGGGACAGAGATGGCGCGGTGTCTGCGGCGGCGGCGGCCCCGGGACACGACGGGCAGGGGGGCGGGGAGTGCGGGGAGCGGGGAGACCAGAGAGTGTAGAAAGGGAAAAGGTGACTGAGCTAGGCTGGAGGGGGTGGGGGTAAGATGGCGAGAGCGCCACTATGAGGGGCGGGGCGGGGGTAGCCGAGCCTGAGGTGACTAGAGGGACGGGCCAAGCCGTGCGGCGAGAGCGCATGCGCACCCGGCTGGCCGGCGCGCGCGGTCGCGGGCCTGCTCCTTCTACTTCCGCCACACTCCGGAGGCGGGGCTTCGCGCTCCCGCCACGGCGTACGGAGGGGCGCGCGGCAAGCGGCGGAGCCTCAGAGCGGGAGTTGTGATGAGTCGAGTGAGCGTTCGGGCAGAGGAGCTGGATTTGGCCTGTGGTGACTCTGCAGACAGTAGGAGTGAGCCCGAGGAGCTAGGATTATTGAGAGTCGGTGATCTGCCCTGGGAGAAAGTCTATGCAAGTTTCTCGTCAGGGGTTGGTCAGGTGATCAGAATTGTTTCCAATGACAAAGGGGCGCAGAGTTAGGAAAGACCCCCTCCTCAGAGAAGCACTGTGTGAGGACTCAGCCCGTTCTAGGACCTGGGAACACCCACCTACCCCTACCCGCCCTTGTGCAAAATCTAAAGTCTGTGAGAACTCATCTGCAAAGTTCCCCCCCACCCCACCCCCGTTCCTTTCTACTAAGTTCCATTACTTTAAAAAGCATGCTTTGGTTGATAACTTTCACTATTGGGGAAGCTTTATAAGCAAGCAGTGGTGGTTTTTCCTTGCACCACTTGTATTGAATTGTATGTATGACCTGTCTTCCCGTGTTTGATGGGTGCAGGTGTAGTAGTACCTTAATGAACTGGAGACAATTGTGTGTGATGTTTTCACTCGGCTGTTTAGAAAAGAAAATATTCACTATCCTACCATTTCAAATATTTTTATTATTTTTACTATTATTATTTATATTAGTCACTTTTTTCGTTAGGGTTTTACTGCTGTGAATAGATACCGTGACCAAAGCAACTCTTAAAAAGAGCATTTAATTGAGGCTAGCTTACAGGTTCAGAGGTTCAGTCCATTATCATCAAGATAGGAGCATGGCAGCATCCAGGCAGGAATGGTGCAGGAGGAGCTGAGAGTTCTACATCTTCATCTAAAGGATGCTAGTAGAAAACTGGCTTCCAGGCAGTAAGAATGAGGGTCTTAAAGCCCACACCCACAATGACACACTGACTCCAACAAGGCCACACCTACTCGAACAGGGCCACACCTTCTAACAGTGCCATTCCCTGGGCCGACCATATACAAACCATCACATTCACCTTTACCAGGTCTTTTCAAGCACTACTGCCTTCACTAATGTCTTGCCTATGAATGTATGAGTTCTGAAATAATCCTATTTGCTTAGTGTCTTTAAAACAGCCATTCACCTGATCATCTCCTCTCTGGACTGCAGTTGTCTTGTGCTTAGTCCTCTATAACTGCCAAACACTTCAATATTTGCCAAATACACTTCCAAGAGTAGATTTAGGATGTGGAGGTTCAACATGAAGTGTAAGATCCAGGCTCACTCCGCCCAAAGCTGAGTGCGAGCTATATGGGAAAGTAGCCAAAAATTGTCATTATTTCCTTAAAACTTAATAGTAGATTATATACAATAGGTGAAAAGTACCTATTAGTACATTGCCAAGAAATAGGAGATTGGGCTGGGCGTGTAATCCCAGCATTGGAGAAGTCAAGGTCTGCCTTGATTACAGGGTGATTTTAAGACAGGCCTGAGCTGTCCTATAATAAATAAATAAATAAACAAACAAACAAACAAACTGCTGTAAAAACAGAAGACAGACTATCCAAAGGAAAAAAAATCCATGCAGATCATTTTAATTAAAATTCTGCTCAACTAATATCATTGCACAGGCATTTCACCTCCAGATAAAGACCAGATTTGACTCAAAAACAAATTATAATGGTCAGGTCCAAAAGAAACTTGGGACAAATGGCTATCTGGTTCCTATTAGCTTAAAGCATATGCTGGCCTGCAGGCTTCCTCAGGACCACAAGAACCTGGGACTCTTCTCAGCTCTGTTCATCTTGCCTTTTACCCTAAACCTTTCCAGCTCATGGGCTTCCCTCACCCAGAGTCTTAGTAACCCTAATGTTTCAGCTATGTACGCTCTTTGCCCCCTCTCTTGCCTCTCTCTAGGTCTCATTGCACAGACTCTGTTAGTCTTCCTCTCTTGCTCTCCCCAGCTCTCCTTTCTTGTCTAGATCCAGTCTGCTGGCCATGTTCAGTCCGCTGCTTTCTCTCCCTGCTCTGGGCCCTTCCAGATGCCTCTGGCTCTACTCTCCCTCATACCTACAATAAAAACCTTCCCCTCACCCATACCTTGTAGCAGCCGTGTCCTGACTTTATACAATAACAAAGCTGAAAACGAAGCTCTTGCGAAGTTAAAGCTTTGGAGACCATTAGCTCTTAGAAAAAGAAATAATTTCCAAAGTGGGTGGGAAAACACAACAGGAGGCCGAGTGACATCACACCACCAGAAGAAGAAGAGGAGGAGGAGGAGGAGGAATAGGAGGAGGAAGAGAAGCAGAAGTAGAAGTAAAAGCAGCAGCAGCAGCTTGGCCATTGTCCATGTACCCCTTTTCAATGACAAAGGAAGTCCTCATTCTAAATAGGACAGCAGAAGCCATAGCTAATAGGAACCATTTCTGTGAGGAAGCCACTTCTTCACTTAAGAGTGGTTCACTTCAAATAACCTGCAAATCTTGCTCTTCTGATCCATGACTTTAATTTGTTAGGACAATCATGAGAGTCTCGCTGTAGAAATACAGTGGGCACGGTTACTGCATATGCATGTGCTGCTATAGTCAATTGCTTTTCTGACGTTGAAAACTATTTTTGTCTTACAATCTCAAAAGCAATCTTATTTTAATTTTTAGACTAAGTACTTCCTGGCAAGTTTTTTAACATCATTGAGCATCAGTTTCCATATCTATAGGATGAGACATTAAATCTATTGAGCTAAAACCAAGCTGCCTAAAAGTCTATGCTCCTTTAAAATAGGAATTCCCCAAAAGTTAGGTCTTAAAATTGTACAGAATGAGTTTAACATGTCGCTTTCAAAACATAGGTGAATATAAAGAGCTCTTTAGATACATGAAGATATCTAACTCACTTTATATACCTCAAAAGAAAAAACAATATGAACATGAAAAAGTAATTTGTTAATACATTAGAAAAAGAGATGATAGTATTTATACATAATCAAACTGGCTACTCCTACTTTCCTATTGCATTCATATATTGCAAAGCAGAAAAAGCAACATATTGATAAGATATGTTCAAAATTGCAATACTTGGGCTGGTGAGATGGCTCAGCGAGTAAGAGTACTGCCTGCTCTTCTGAAGGTCCAGAGTTCAAATCCCAGCAACCACATGGTGGCTCACAACCACCCATAATGAGATTTGACACCCTCTTCTGGTGTGTCACAAGACAGCTACAATGTACTTACATATAATAATAAATAAATCTTTTTTTAAAAATTGCAATACTTGATGGCTTTTAAAACTAAAATCATGGGACTGCAGTGATGGCTCAGCCCCTAAGAGCACCTGTTTGGAAAGGGTCCAAGTACAGTTCCCACCTCTCACATGCTGGCTCACAACCATCCATCCATAACTCCAATGCCAGAGTATTTGACACCTTCTTCTGACTTCCAAAGGCACCAGGCATATATATGTGGTACACATATTTCCATGCATCTGAAACACTCATAAAATAATATCAATCTAAAAACAAAAACTAATCATAATCATCTTCCTAGGACTTTTCGTTCTACCCAGGTTTAACAAACCAGCATCTTTTAAAGCTACTGCTTGGCCACTAAGATAGCAATCATGATTTTTGAGAGTCAAATTAGGAAGGGAATCTTAAAACATCTGGCTTTCAAAGTGCTCTGGAAGTCTCCAGGCGAATGGGAACTTACTCCCATGGAGTCCAGTGTCTGATACTCTCCTAGAAGCAAACAGCTTTCACTTTGCAACAAATGTTTCCCATGTGTCTGCCATACTCTAGAAGCTGCTGAAATAACAGTACACAGAGTAGATACCCAGGTCATTGCCCAGCTTCCATCCCAGTAGAAGAAATCCAATAAACAACAAAATAAATAGCTATGTTCTATAGTATATGTGAAGGGAGTGGGTGTTACCAGAAAGGGGAAAAATGGATGGGATGAGGGAGTTGTCATTGAAAAAGGTCAATTGGGGTCCAGACAGACTGAGAAAGTGGTCCAGGAATGTGGACATGCAGAAGGCAAAGCAGATTGCTACAATGTTCGAAGGGCCAGGCTGAGGCAAGTCACTGAGGTGGGATAGGTCTGGTAAGGTGGAAGATCTGCCAAAAGGTTCTGAGCTAAAGAAGAGTTACTCAGAAAGAAAATAATGTGGCTTGAGGACAGAGGAGTACAAGGGAGGTCCAAAGGAGCGCTGACAGCAAGCCTTCACTACAGAAGCCTTCAGAGGATGCTACCTGTCAAGCACAACAAAGGTATGCTTCACTTTGTTTATAAGAAAAGGTGAGGAAGTCCAGTCTCTTTGTATTTAAAGTGAGAACAGAACAAAAGTGAAGTAAAGTATCAGGAGGGGGACTTTAGTACCTGAAAGTAAGATAGAGAATTCGAGTTGAGACTAGTATACAGAACATGTAGTTCTTCAATGTGTTGGAGTGGAAACATTGGGATGTGAAATTGGATGTATTTTTGGTGAATTATTCAAATAACTGCTTTCCTCTTCTATTACATATGGAAACAGAGCCAAAAATTAATTGGTGCCATGTGCAATAAACCACAGTGTGGCTCATGCAACCTGCCCTTCCTGCTTCACACCCCAAAGCTGGATGCAATAAGCCTATTTTGACTAAGTAACGCTCAGATCAAGTGTTAAGTAATGATCAAAGATGTAAAAACAGGCTTAACTTCTAGCATTCTACAGAATGCGTGTGTGTGTGTGTGTATGATATATATATATATATATATACACACATATACATATATGTGCCCTGTTTTCTTTTTTCTTTTCCTAGAATCTTTTTAAACAATCTCAATAACTCAGTCAGGTATAGTGAAAAACAGATGGGTTTTGGTGCCACATTTTGGCCACAGTAACTTGCTGTGGTTCAGCCTCTCTGAAAGTAAGCATCCTCCTCTGTATATTGTTACAGGCTTTAGATGGAAGACTTCTGACCAATTGAAAAAGCTCCTTAGTATGCAGCCATTATTGTATTCCAGCTTTTAATGAGCTATTTGCAAATTTTATCTTCTAGTGCATTGAGTTGGGAATATAAAGAGAAACATTATCTCAAATACCAGGGTTTGTTTCTGATAATATAATAAATCTATATGAACATGACAGTTTTTTTTTGTCTTCTCTCCCCCTCCCCCTCCTCCATCTCCTCCTCCTTCTCCTCCCCCCTCTTCTTTGTTTAAAATAGTTGTTAGTTCAGGCTAGCTTCAAATTCATGATCCTCCTGACTTGGACTCTGGGATAGCCTGGAACTCATGATCCTGCCTCAGAATCCCCAGAATTTGGGATTGCAAGCATACTCCTCCATGTCCTCCATCAATGAGACAATTACTCTTTTTGACAAACATGTATTGAGGTTCCAATAGGTACAGGAAGCATAGTTAGGCACTAGACACATAAAGATTGGTAACAAAGGTCCTGTCTTCCAAAAGGCTTGTTGCTATTGACCTAGGAAAGCCAAAGGCATTGACAATATATAATGTCTGCTGAGTTCTCTTCGACCTTTGGCATAGGTCAGGATATCTCGAACCACCACTCCAGCCTTATGTCCAACCAGACAGTTCTTCATATTTCTTTGGGGCTACTGTTCTCCCCTCTGGCACTGGACTCCACTTGATGCTACATCACTGAAGTTTATGGATGAACGTCTGTGTGTGTCCCTGTTCCACAAACAACCACTCAAATATGAACTGAACCATGTTCCTAGATTTTACCTCAATGTGTTTTCTTGGAAGTCTGTATGGCCATAGCAACTGACTAAAGTTTTGAGAGGAGGGAAGGGGTTTTGCCCTCATACTGCATTGCTATGTTTTGGTACCATGCCCCTTTCAACATTATACTCAAACCTTCTCTACCCACAAATACCCACGCACTGCTAATATTGAGTGTTTTGGTCATCTCTTTCTCTAACCTGAGATTCTAGAAACCCCACTCTTTGAGGCTAACTGACCACCCAGCTGCTCGTACTTTCCTAAATAATTTGGAGTTCATTTCCTTTGCAACTGTCAACTCTAATATTAAGTAATCCCTTTTCTGTGTATAAATTGTAGAAGATAGAAAATTAGGGAGTAGTCACTGAGGGCAGCAAATGTGGACTGACACACACACAAGGAAATGTGTCAAGGTGGGCAGCCTCTCTTTACTCACTAGTTTCATCCTTCAATTGAGCATAACAATAGAGACTCTTAAAATAATGCTGTTATCACATGGGAATGAATGTAGAGTCTTACACATTGCTAGGACTTAATTTTCATTAATGTGATTCTTACCACTGAGACAATGAGTCAGAACTCAGTCTTGGAAAGTGAGTCATCTGTGAACAGAATGGGGAAAGACGATTTAAGCAGAGGAGGCAGCACTAGGAAAGTTATGGTGTATTAAAGAGAATCACAAGTCCAGCATGATGGAGCACAGAGTCTGGGAAGAAATTTGTCAGGGTCAGATCAAAGGAAGTCTTAGACATCATAATTGGGAATGTGGGCTTTATGTAATTAGAATTTGGGGGTGTTGAAATTATTTTTAAGGTGATATCATGATTACACAGCCTGTTTTGAAAGATGGAAGTCATATGCAAGTTAGAAGGAAAAATGGGAAGACACAAACAGTTCAGTAAAGAGATAAAATAGGGCAGAACTGAGCCAATAGGTAGGAAACATGAGAAGATGCTGGGAGAAATGAAACGTGAAATGTTAGAGGACTCAGTTACCAACTGGTAATATGTGAGAATCAGAACTGGAGAGAGTGCTTGATGGGAAAAGCACTTGCCTTACAAACTTAAGGATCTGAGTTCGAATCCCCACAAATCCTATAAAAAGCCAGCCATGGGAATGCCTTCCTGTAATCTTCATGCTCCCATGAGAAGATGGAAGGTGGAGGCTGGATAATCCATTGAAGCTTCTGTGCCTCCCAGCCTGCCATATGTAGTCTTTAACTACAGAGGAAAAAAAATAATTGTGACCCTA
Source organism: Mus caroli (assembly GCF_978045245.1). Lineage (NCBI taxonomy): Eukaryota > Metazoa > Chordata > Mammalia > Rodentia > Muridae > Mus > Mus caroli. Next base: position 50,018,619 of record NW_028227273.1, read on the forward strand.
TTTCAATCAATATAGAAGGCAAGGTCAAACACTCAAGGTTATCTTCTAGCTTCCACACACAGAGAACATCCTACACATCCTACACATCACACACACACACACACACACACACACACACACACACACACAATATAAACTCAACAAGGGAACTCCCAAATGATTCCAAGGCTCCTTGGATTACCACATAGATGGCAATACCATTTTTCAAGACAAGGAAGACTAAGAGTGCCAGTTTCAGATATGCTAAGTTTTAAGATGACTGCACAAAATCGCAAATGGCTATAAGCAATAGTCAATTGGAATAACCAAACAGTGTTAAAAGCAAAACCTAGAACAAAAAGCCTAAAGTCTAGAACCAAAGGATTAAATGCCTGCATTACATTTCTAGTGTCATGATAGAATACCATGGCAAAGGCAACAGAGAAGAGAGAGTTATTTGGGCTTATGGTTCTAAAGGGTCAGAGTCCATGATGGCCTAACAAAGTCATGGTAGCAGAAGCAGGAAGCTGAGGGCTCACATATTGAACTACAGGCACAAAGCGGGAAGAGTGAACTAGAGATGGATCAAGTTTTTAAATTCTCAAAGCCTATCTCCAGTGACATACTTCCTCCAGCAAGTCCATGCCTCCTACAACCTTCTCAAATAGCACTGCTAACCAGGGACCCTGTATTCAAAAAATCGAAGCCTACTGGGGCTTATTCTTATTCACACCACCACAATAGACATGTAGCTTTAGGAACCAGATTCACTATTTTCACTCATCATTTAATATGATGTTCTGCCCCATTCCTATATTCAATCAAAAAAAAGAAAGTTCTCACTAGGATCTCTGTGGACACAGGGTAAGCCAAACAACAAAATGGTCAAGACAGCTCCTAGAGTAAGGATGAGTGATTGGGTCCTCAACACAGGCAATGAGTGAGGCAGACAGTCTATAAAGACCATTGAGAACATAGTAGTTTCCTGATGTCAGGAAAACGGTGGCAAAGAGGCACATTAATGATACTAACACAAGAGTTAATGTCAACTGGACTTAGCTCAAGGTGGGCTCTGGCAAAACCAAGTTTTATAGAGATAGGAAGAGAAAGTTGGTTATTCTGACTTAAGGGAGGAGTAGATAAAGCAACTCCGTATTCTTTCCAAGACCTGCTTGCCATGAGGAAACAGGGTGGCTCGACACATCAAGGGACAAGGGGAAAAAGAATTTTATGTTCAAGGCATTTGAGCCTGTTTGTGGGGGTTTGGAGAAGAAACTGGCCAAGAGAATAAGTCGAACACTTAGGATAGAAAAAAGCCAATGATAATTGCACTGGGAAGTTTGTATAGTACTTGATCCTGGAAGAGATAGCAGAAGGCTCAGTAAAGAGTCCGAGAAGTGGCTAAGACCTAAAATGGAAAAGAAGTTTGACTAGGAGAAAGAAATGAAGAGGAAGCTGTCCATACAAGCCAACCCTAGTTTTTCCTAATGTAGAAAAGAAGCTACATGAAGAAAGTGGGAGATGACAAAGTGAACCTTATATAAGATGAGGAGTGGGAGAGCCTCAGAGGCTGGCTGAATTAAAGTTAGTCAGTACAGAGCAGCGATTCTGACATGAAATTACAACATCTGCTTCTTATTAGAAAGGAATACGTGGTCCCCATCCCACACCTACAGAGTCAGAAACCCCCAAGGGCAGGCTCTGTGGTCTGCCTTAGCAAAGCCCTCCAGGCGATTTTGAAGTACAGCCCCTGGGAAATGCTTGCATAGAGTTTCTACGGAATCTGTGGCTTCCCCAACCAGCAAGCAATGATGAGGCACAAACGGTGACACACAGGCATATCCTAGGCAGTTTTTTTTTAAGTAATATTTTCCATATTGCAATAAAAATACACTTACTTGGCATGTTAGAGATTCTGTAAATTTCTATGTGGAAATGAGTGTCATACAAGGTTTTAAAAATCTGAACAAAGAGATTCCTTTCATCTGAATTTCAGAAAGCAAATACTGTTTTTAAAAAGTGCCTTGCTGCTCAAGTTTTAAACTTATAATAGAGAAATAATGAAATTGCCATTCACTTCCTCACAAAGATTCCGTGACCCAACACTGTAATAATAGTTCTCGGATTTTGCTTGGGCACTGCTGTCATCTCAATCTAAGTGATGATGATCAACGCTTCTGGGGGAAATATTTATGAATGAAATGTTCTCAACTTTAAGTTTCCCTCCCATAAATTTATCTTCAGGTCTTGATTCTGGCTACTGACTATCTGGCAGCAAGTAATGACCTCTGGCAAAACAAGAAACAAGTGAGCAAACAGTAAATGGTTGTTAATGAACCTGGAGGTGGTTAGTCAAGCATAGCCCAATTGTGTCCCCGGAATTAAATGGATGTTCATGACTGAGCCTTTTATATGTCATACCAATAGTAAGGTCATTTTCTGCTACCATTGTTCCAACAATGTTGTCACAATTCAAATATTCAGAGCCTAGTTTGGAACCATTTTCACTTATCGGGGAATGTTCCTTTGAACACCCCTCAACCAATGGAAAAGCCAACAAACGCATAGCCTTGAAGGATTTTAAGAATTTATTTACATGCTGACTTATCCAGGTGTGTCTTACATAAAGAAATATGGGATCTGGGAATCCATATTTAAAAACCAGATGCGAGCATGCAGAGAACAATGAGCCACACCCCCAATTACTTTTACAGATAAGACTGAGCTCTCAAAGTGAATTTGTATATGTGAGCAAATACTGACTCATGGTAAGGAGAGCTAGCAAGCCTGAATCAGGACCTGATTAAAATACTATGTAAATAAGGAAAAACATTGTCATGGAACAATGTAAAAGCAGATTTAAGCACATTAGCTTAGCACATTCCAACACAGTGGGGGTATAAGCGGAAAAGATGAACAAGTCAGGCTCTCTGGGTCCCAACACTCTGAAATTCAAATTAGGTAGCTAATTCTCCTCAACTTGATTTTACTGTGACCAGGCAACCTTTCCTTTTTTTTTTTTTTTCTTTTCTTTTCTTAATTCCAAGAGTGATGGACTGGTTTGTATGAATAATATTTTACTACCAAATATGACAATGAGACGCATTGAAAAGTTTCAATTCCTGTAGCAATTGGATTGTCTCACTGCAGATCAGTAACTCAGCAGTGTGGGTTTTGTTTGGATCTCTTGGAAGCTGAAGTGTGTTCGTTCTAGAGGAGGAATGTGTGGCCTGGTAAGAGTAAAGGAACAAATCCCAGACCTGAATTTCACTCTGAGGGGTTTCGGCACCCCATCATAGCAGCAATCCAACCCAGACACCTGCTCTATCAGTCAGCTTTCCATAACTATTTAAAAAAAATACAGGGACAATTAATTTGTAAAGAGAAAGTATTTATTGTGAAGCATAGTTTGCAGGGCCCAGTCCAAGATTAGGCAAGATCATTGATTTAATTCTCTGGTGGACATACCAGGCCATGCTCATGGCCTGGGAGAGCATGATGGGAGAAAAAATTAAAAAAAGGTGCTCACCTCTTCAGCAAGTAGCAAAAGAAAAGAAGAAAATGAGGTTGGGACCCCACATTTTTCTTCAAGGACATGCGCCCACCCAGTGACCTAAAAACCCCCTCCGATCAGCTCTACGCTCTAAAGATCTATAGCACCAATAACATCAACTTAGATGTGCCAGGTCTTTGACACATGCATGAACAACTAGGGCAAACAGGTGCTTATTCAACGTCACAAACGAACCTTTCACCTTACGAAAGTCCTTGCAAATACAGAGCACGTAAAGATGGTGAGAACCTGAGAAGGGTGAGAAACTGAGTTCAGTTAGAAATGCCATGTTGACCTAACAAGTGTTGATGACTTCTTCGGGTGTACGTGCGAGCAAGCTAAGCAGATCACTCATTTCAAGAGTTTATCAAGTTAGAAGATGGAAAGAGAGATTGGTAAATGGAAAGAGGGCTGGTTGTAAGGTTTTCCCCCCACGAGAAGGAGAGGAGGTGGGGAGGGGGAGGGGGGCCAATGGAAACAGAGATATATGAGGTACAGTGAGGGAGGTAGATTCCTGGCAATGCAGGTTCCTGAGGATGTTGGGGGGGGGGCAAGGAGCACACATCTTTTGGAGAAAACATCTGAAATATATTATTCTGAAATATAATATTTAGTCACTTCTTCTACTTATTTCTTTTTATTCGGGGACTCCAGACCCCCAAATATTGCTCATGCAGGCAAGCAGTCTACCACTGCTCTACACTGTCAATCCTGATCTGCAAAGCATGAATTGCACCATGCATCCTAAAACATGGGCTTAAGGAAGCGAATGAGAAGACATGCAAGAGCATTTGGAATAGAAAAGAGAGTCACAAAATTCAGGGAAGATGACCATCTCTGATTTTCTTTACCTTACACTACAGCCTATGAAAATGAGCCTCTTGTCTTAGGTAGGGTTGCTGTTGCTGCAAGGAAACAGCATGGCCAAAATGTAAGCTCCACATTGCTGTCTATCACAAAAGGAAGTCAGTTCAAGAATTCAAACAGGGCAGGAACCTCGAGGCAGGAGCTGATGCAGAGGCCATGGAAGGGTTTGGCTTACTGGCTTGCTTCTCCTGGCTTGCTCAGCCAGCTTTCTTTTCTTTTCTTTTTTTTTTCTTTTCTTTTCTTTTCTTTTCTTTTTTTTTCTTTTTTGTTGTTTTTGGTTTTTTTGTTTTTCGAGACAGGGTTTCTCTGTGTAGCCCTGGCTGACCTGGAACTCACTTTGTAGACCAAGCTGGCCTTGAACTCAGAAATCTGCCTGTCTCTGCCTCCCAAGTGCCGGGATTAAAGGTGTGCACCACCACTGCCGGCTTCATCCAGCTTTCTTATAGAACCAAGGACCACCAATCCAGGGATGGTATCATCCACACTGGGCTGGGCCCTTCCCCATTGATCACTGTATTAGTCAGGGTTCTCTAGAGTCACAGAATTTATGGATAGTCTCTATATAGTAAAAGAATTTATTGATGACTTACAGTTGGTAGCCCGATTCCCAACAATGGTTCAGTCGCAGCTGTGAATGGAAGTCCAAGGATCTAGCAGTTACTCAGTCTCACACAGCAAGCAGGCAAAGGAGCAAGAGCAAGACCCTTCTTCCAATGTCCTTATATTGTCTCCAGCAGAAGGTGTAGCCCAGATTAAAGGTGTGTTCCACCACACCTTTAATCCCAGATGAAAGATGTAGCCCAGATTAAAGGTGTGTTCCTTAAACTCGGAGATTTAATCTTCTGGAATCCATAGCCACTATGGCTCAAGATCTCCATACCAAGATCCAGATCAGAAACTTCTATCTCCAAGCCTCCAGATAAGGGTCACTGGTGAGCCTTCCAATTCTGGATTGTAGTTCATTCCAAATATAGTCAAGTTGACAACCAGGAATAGCCACTACAATCACTAACTGAGAAAATTCCCTAAAGCTCCATCTCATGGAGGCATTTCCTCAACTGAGGCTCCTCTTTTTATGACCACGATAGCTTGTGTTACGTTGACACACAAAACCTGCAGTATGCCTTTTAAATAAGTGATATACAACTGAGCTCATATCAGTTTAATGTTAGAGAAATGTTAATTCTATTACTACAAAAAGAATCTTGTTTTATTTAAAAAAAAAAAAAAGCTTTTTTTTTTCTTGAGGGAGGGGTGTGTGTGTGTGCTGCTTTTGGTTTGGAGTGCTTTTTAAAGCTTCTGGGTTTTCCTAGATAGAGTCTCACTAGCTGATTCAAGATGGCCTCCAACTCACAATCCACCTGCTCCGTCCTCCCCAGTGCTGAGATTATAAGGACGTAACACTATGGCTAGCTGTGAAAAGATTTCTTAAAGATGTAAAACCTGAGTAGTTATGATCTCCTGGCAAAGGCTTTGGAATAAGAACCTCTTCTAACATATTATGGAGCTAAACATCTAATTTTTATAATTATGAACAAACCATTAAGCTATAGTTATTCCATATGTTCATCAGCTTGGCTGCACAATTTGCTGGTTTAATCCATTTAGTGAGTTGGGTGACCATCACCGGAACCTAGTTTTAAAACATTTTCACTGCTTCAGTAAGATCATGTGTGCCCATATATGATTACCCTTCACCCCTGGTTCCAGCTCTTGATAACCACTAGTCTACTTTGTCTCTGTCTAGTTGACAATTTGGGGCATCTCATGAACAGAGTGGGTTAGTTTTTCATCTCGTGGATTAGCATACTTGGGGAAACAGGAGGAGGGAGATAGAAGTTGTTTGGTATCATGATTTCAGAGCTCCACCTTTCTCCGTGGTGGAGAAGGCATGGTGGAACAGAACAGCTCACCCCTCACAGACTTGGAAAGTGTATGGTTGAGAGAGTGCAGGCGGTAGTGGGCTTCCTTCATCTTTCTCTTTTAGGCCCTCCAGGTCATGGGACAATTGGATGATACCATGCACAGCCAAGGTGTACATAACAATTGAATGATATCATGAACACTCAGGGTGGGCATACAATTGAATGATACTATGCACACCAAGGGTGGACTTTTATCTCAGGTTAATTGGGTTCTAATTGATACGTTGGGGGCCATTTTGTTGCAGGAAATCTCCAACCCCAATAAGTCTGTGCAAAAACCACACAACTCAGTTACAATATTTATAAGTTGCACGCCCAGATTGGGCAGATTTGCCACTACACTACTCTATTCCCCGGCTATGAGATTCCTTGTTACTTACAGCTTCTCTGGGCTACACGGTTCTGTTCTATCTTCCTTCCATCTCTTCTTCCTCTCTTTCCTCTGTCTCCTCCTCTCCCTCTCCTCCTTCCTCTCTTCTCCCTCTCCAAAACCTCCAGCCCCACCTTTCTCTTCCACTGCCCAATCACAGGCTCTAGTCTTTATTTGACCATTTAAAATGGGGAGAAGGTTCACAAGAAATCATCTGAGTACTTGATCCACTCCTCTTCTGAGTAGCCCTTTCTGGAGAAAGCAGAATTAACATCAAAATACAAACAGCAGTAGGGCAATCTACAACACATTCCGCAAACCGCCTCAGATCTAGAGGAGTTGTTCTATCTTATCTCTCAACTGTTTCTTAATCCACTAATGTTGACAATTAAGATCACCCATCCCTGGGAGACAGAATACAAGGAACTGAATATGGTATCTTTCACTTAGCATAATGTCCTCCATGTTCATCCATTTTGAAATATATCAGTATTTCACTCACTTTGTATGACCACATGGCAAGACCTATTGGCTAGATACAGAACATTTTATTTACCCATTCACTAACTGATGGACATTTGAGCAGTCTTCACTTTTTGGCAGCATGAGTAATGGTCATATGTGCATCAGACAAGTGTGTGGACGCATGTGTTTACTTCTTGTAGCAAACTTAGTGGGTAGAATGTCTGATTCGTATAGTAGACCTGTTTCACGTCTAAAGAAACAATTCACATGTCTCCCAAAGTCACTGCACTGTTTAACCTCCCCACCAGCAATGTCTGAGATTTTCCATTTTTCTACTCCTTGTCAATGTTTGTTCTTGTCTATTTGATCCCAGGAATCTTAGTGGATGTGAAATGGTATCGCGCAGTGGTTTCATTTGCATTTTGCCAATGACTAATGATGCCAGGCTTAAGAGACTTTTGAATATATCATATATCAAGAATCCCATTGCTGTTCCTTCAGGAACATGTCTGTTCAAACCATTTTTATGAAGCTAAAAATCTAAAAATGATTGCTAAGTTATGTATATCAGGTTGCTTTGGGATAGTCTAGTTTTGTTTTTGAGATAGGTCTTTGGCATGTTGACAAAGATGCCCTGAAACTTCCGTGACCGAGTCTTTTTGCCTCAGCTTCCCACATAGCACTCTGCCTTTGATGATCTCAGCAGAGACTAAAATCTATCTGACCTTAGTACTCCCTGCATCTAATGTTAACCTAGCCTTGTGCCTAGCATGTCTCCTTTTGCCTAGCGTCCTTTTGATAGCTAGTTTACACTCATGTCTGGAAATTCAGACTACGGGAACTCATTTGAACTTGACCAGTGGCTCCACTGATTTGCCTTCCATGTGGTGCTTTGTGTAGTCATTTTGGGGTGTCTGCTGAAGTCATGTGATCAACGTTACTGTTTTCTACCTGTGTGCAGATGAGAAAAAGGCTCCCCATTTTTTATTAGACTCCAGTTTCCCCACCTGCTAACTAAACATGTAAAGAATTGTCTTGGGAAGCAGGTTAAAAGTAGTCACACAAAGCTCCGAGCAGTTCTCAGATGTAATCACTGTTGACTAAACGGGAGCTATTTAATCACAGTAGCTAAGAGTCTGTGTGGCCAGCCCTCTGCTATAGCTTTGATTAATAGAGACTGCTTGGCTACTCTGCTTCTTCTTAAAGGATTTTACAAGCAGAGTGAGAGAGATGGCTCAGTGTGTATAGTGCTCATTGCACATACTGGGACCTGGGTTTGGATCTCTAGGGTTCTGGTAAAAGCCAGATGCATCAATGTGTGTCTATGACATCAAGCACTACAGGGCAGAGGTGGGTGGATCCCAGGTTTACCCAGCCCATCTAGTCAAACCAGGAGCTCCAAATTCACTGAGAGACACTGTCTCAAGAAATAAAGTTGAGAAGGATGGAGGAAAACATTCTGCCAACAACTTCCACACACATGGACAAGGACACCACATCCATACACATATGTATATAGATGCACACATATACTACACACATACACACACACATACACACTTGATGCATATTCAACATTATGAATATGAAAAATATGTGAAGATCAAGATTTTAAAGAAACTGTATACACAGTGTGGCATCTTCATTACCCACTACCAAATAAATATTTTCGAATGAAAATTTCAAGTCCACCCGGCATAACTTGACATATTCTAGCTGCATCCATTCCCAAACATATAAAGGACAATTTTTATAAATCCTACATTCCTGTTGTCAATCCGTCAGTTCCCCAGATGAACTCTTTTAATATGTACAGGACTTGTCACCTGTAGCCCCAGCCTAGAACGTCCTTCCCGGTGTTATTCCGTGCTCTCTTTTATCACACGCTTTTATCACATGCATATGCTCTCGTGGAAGTCTTCAACATCCTTCTCTTACAATCGCTTTCCACCCAAGAAATCTACATGTCTTCCGGATATAGGGTTGTTACCTTCTTTGCTACAATATACTAGACAAAAGACAAATTAAGGAAGCATCCTTAGTTAGGGGTTTACTGCTGCGAAGGAGCATCATGATCAAGGCCACTCTTACAAAGGACAACATTTAATTGGTGCTAGCTGACAATTTCAGAAGTCCAGTCCATTATCATCAGTGCAGGAAGCATGCAGTGTGCAGGCAGACATAGTGCTGGAGGAGCCTAGAGTTCTATATCTTGATCCACAAGCAACAGAAGGAAACTATGTGCCACACTAGGTGTAGCTTGAACACCGGAGATATCAAAGCCCACCCCCCACAATGACACACTTCTTCCAAGGCCACACCTCCTAATAGTACCATTCCCTGTGGTACCACCACAGGAAGTGAGAGTTAATCTGGCTGCCAGTCTCAGGGCTTGGTCCACCGTGGTGGGATGTCATGGTGGCAGAAGCTTGAGGCCGGTAGTCCCATTTCCGAGAGAGATGAAGGCTGGTGTTCAGCTTGCTTCCTCCTCCTATTCAGTCTGGAATCCATCTGAGTCCACACTAAGCTAATTAACCAAATTAACCTAAACTAAGCAGTCTCAGGCATGCCCAGAGATTGTTTCCATGGTGATTTAAAATTCTATCAAGTTGACAAGATTAATCATTACAATAGATACTTATGAAATTACATACAATTAAACTAAATAATAAATACAATAGGTATTTAAATAAGTATGGAAAATAAAAATAGGGACAAAAAATCAAACATTTAATGATAATAATTCAAAGAAATTTATCTTAAAGCACTTTTTGTATGCTTACTTTTGCCATTAATTAAAATGAAAGCAAATTTGCATAGTATTAAGAGAAATACAGTTATTTATGTTTGGAAACAGAATTAGATCTTGTCTGAATGTTTGACATCTTGACCAATATTTTGAGTTAGTAGTCATCATCGTCACCGTCACCAGGCCTGATGGTGAATGTTTACAACCCTAGCATTTGGGAAGCGAAGGCAGAGGCAGGGGGTGGGGGGGAATCACTGTATTTTATAAGCCAGCTTGTTCTGCATAGCAAATTCCACTCCCTGTCTCTCAAATAAACGTAACCGCAAAAGGAAAAAAAATATATAGCTAATTCTGGGCACACCATTTTGTATAAATATGTAGCATCAAAGAAAGAGGTCTATTCAAGCCCATTTCAGAAATAATTGAAAAATTATCCGTAATTCCAAGCCAAAATTCATTGAATTTTTTTTTTTTTTTTGAGACAATGTCTCACTATGTATCTTTGGCTAGCCTGGGCCTCGATATGTAGAGCAGGATACCCTCCAAGTCGCAGATCTCTATGTGCCTTCTGCTTCCCAGTGCTGAGATTATGGTGTGTGGTGATTCCCAGAACATTTAATAAACAAAACAAAACAAAACAACAACAACAACAACAACAACAAAACCGACGGGACACGTGGTGGCACACGCCTTTAATCCCAGCACTGGGGAGGCAGAGGCAGGCGGGATTTCTGAATTCGAGGCCAGCCTGGTCTACAAAGTGAGTTCCAGGACAGCCAGGGCTATACAGAGAAACCCTGTCTCGAAGGAAAAAAAAAAATACAAATCACTAACTCAAACAGAAAAATTTTAAATCAAACTTTCTAATGTATTTCATTCCAAAAAATATACTAAATTGATACTTTACCTAATGAGAAATAATGGTAGGAAAATATTAAAAGTAACTGTAGTTAAATCATTGTTTCTGTAAGAGAAGAAAAGCTTGTGTGCACCGTAAGAACCCTGCAAATCATAGCATGCGATATAACATAGCCTTGAAGTCAAGCCGAGGTTCAGTGGTAGTGCATGCTGTGAGAGCATGCGCAGTGCACATGTTGCATGTCTATAACCGAGGCAGCAGTAGAGCGGCGCGCTGCAACATGCGTGAGCTCTGCCAGAAGCACCTAGGGTTATAGATTTGATTTTTGAGTTAACTTTTGGTCAAAACTCTCTCACTGTTGACAAAATCTCACAGCCACCGCATTCAGTTTTCTGACCCCTAAATAGGGTTACAACACACAGTTTAAGAAGCTGGACTCCAAGCCGGGCGTGGTGGCGCACGCCTTTAATCCCAGCACTTGGGAGGCAGAGCCAGATGGATTTCTGAGTTCAAGGCCAGCCTGGTCTACAAAGGTGAGTTCCAGGACAGCCAGGGCTACACAGAGAAACCCCCGCCCCACAAGAAGAGGCTGGACTCCAAAGCAGTTCATTTTAATATATCCAACAAGTTAAGAAAGTTTTTGTTGGTTCCAGTTTAGATTCAAGAAAATGGAGACCTGGTGTGGTTCCATCGGTTTCCCGAGTCAACAAAAGTCAACAAAAAAGCCCCTGCTGAATCTAGTGTCTGGTGACCCCTGCGGGGTATCTCTTATGGCAGAAGAACTGTAAAATTTTGTGTCTACAAACGCAAACTGAAGAATCACCGCCTGCCTGGACTGTGAGGCGGGGTTGCTGCGAGGGAGTTTGAGATTTTGTGGATAGGAAGGACATCTTGAAAAGAGGTTTTCTCTTCTCTCTTATAGCGCCACTTCTTCCTTTGTCTCCAGTTCATTTCCCATTGCTTTCCTCCCTGCTAATGAATAGTCGCCACAGAAACTGAGTTAAGACTGCACTGGAAGCCAGCAGCTCCACCGCCCAGTTCCTGGTTTCCCTCTCTCCTCTTCCTCTTGCTACTTTCTCATTCTATCTCCTCTTTGCTCTTCCTCTCCCCATTCAAAGGAAGAAGTAAGAAAAAAGGTTGGGGGTGGGGAGGAGGGAAGAAAGGAAGCGGGGGGGGGGGGGGGAGAAAGAAGCTGGGGCGGGGGGAGGGGATTCTTGTGTATTGGAGGAGGTGGAGAAGAGAGAGGAGAACTCCTGTCAGGAACTGAGCCTCTGGCTCAAGCCAAGGTCTTCTTCCTCTCCTCTGTGCCCTCTGCCCCCTCCTCCACCTCCTCCTCCACCTTTCCTCTACCCCCTCCTCCATCCCCTTCTCCATCCCTCTACCAGTGCTATCTATAGTTATGGAACACTTCTAGCTCCAGTAAATGGTACCCTCCTTTCCAGTGGTAATTGCTTACCAGCTGACATTTAGCTGTTCCTTAAAAGATACAGGTAAATAAGATGGACTTAGAGCTCTATTTCTGATGTATGCAAAATCCTCTGCCCTTTACCAGATGTCTTCTAATCCCCAAGACTTAGTGGTCCTTTGGTTGCCTCTATGTTTTGATTCCTAACCCCAGTAAACTGGGAGTTATATTGTACTATATTATCCCTTATGATTATAAAACTAGCTCTCCATATCTGTGAGCTGGGATGTGTTTTAAGGAACATGTCTGTGCAGAACATGTGTGGACTTTTTGTCACTCTTTGTTAACACAGTGACAGCAAGCCACATAGCATTTACACTGAGGATACGTATCGGTTGTAGGCAAACACGAAGCCACTTTCCAGGAGAGACTTGAACATCTGTAAACTTTGGTATCCAAGGGGGCGGTCCTGCAACCAATATGCAGACATCGATGGGAAGACTGTGTATCTTTTTGTGTGTAGAATCCACCCACGCCCCTTCTTATAGTTTTAACAAACCACTTGCACATGGGCTTGTGTGTGGTAAGCTTTATTTGCGGGAAGAAGGAATGAAGAATTTCAGAGCATCATCACAAACCTCTCAAGATGGAACACTAGTGCAAACCTGTGTTCGTTCATGTAGAGCCTAGGTGGTGAGGACGGGGCTGGGCATGCGCAGTCAAAAGAAGCTCCGGGGCTGGAGAGACTGCTCCGTGCTTAAGAGAGCTTGTTGCTCTTGCAGGGGACCCTAGTTTGGTTCATGCATTACTATCCGTGGCTCACAACAGCCTGGAACTCCAGGTCCAGGGGTTCAAACACCCTTTTATGGCCTCCACAGACACTACATATGTGTTCACATACATACAGGCATGCTCGTGCGCGCAAGCAAGCACGCGCGCGCGCACACACACACACACACACACACACACACAAATGATGATGATGATAAATAATGTTCAACTTTATAATTTGCTTGACATTTTCCTAATAAGATACCAGAAAAAAATAGGAACAAAAATAAATCCCTCAATCCTCCGCCAAGCATCCAACATCCTCCTTCACAGTCTCTTCTATTCTGGACTATGTATGTTCTGGCACAAAATCTCTGATACAATTTCCCTTCATTTATTTCTAAGGGAAAGTGGTCTATGATGTGCTGTCTTCTAACCACAGCACCTTTGGGTCCTCACTCAAGATGCTTGAGGTCCTGTCAACCAGTTAAAATCTCCTTAAGTTGCAAGAACAAGAATCACCTTACGTTACATTTATCCGGCCTTTGCTCTCAGGTGTTTGCGTTGATACAGTTGTCTAGGCTGCCCTTCACCTTACAGTGTAGCCAAGGATAAACCTGAGCTCCCCATCTGTCTCTCAAGTGCTGGGATTCCAGGTGTGTGCCACCATGCCTGGTTCCACACCCACACATTCTTTAACACTTTAAGTAGTGTCGTGTGTATACTGACTGAGTGGCCTTATAATTTCTCAGAGACCATTTCCAAGATACCTAATATGAAAAGAGGTACAATTTTTAAACCATGCCCACTCACTAGATTTCTCTAGATTGGATAATATGAACTTAAAAAAACAAAACAAAACAAAACCAACAACAACCAAACAAACCCTATAACCAGTAATTGAATAACTGGATAATGAAAAGAGAATGGAACCAGTTTATGTGACTGGACTGGGACTGACTGTTGGGGGTCCCTGGGTTTCTGACTAACAAACAACAGACACTATAAGGTGCCTTATGCGGAAGCACACAAGTTCCCTCTCCCCATGTCCATGTGTGGTCCTGGTGTGCAACCTTGTTAAATAAGATACAGTTTAGATGACTCTGGTGTCTTCTCCGAAACCCATCTGGCACACAGAAAGCTGCCATCTCCCACCCAGTGATCATAAGAATGTCCAGGCTTCTGCCGACGTTACTGCTGTGAGTTCTAGTAGTCATTTGGGGAGCACCAAGCAATGTTTCATTCATCATCATTATAGCGCAGGAAACAAACGTGAGGGTTAATGGTGCCTTTAGAGTCTGCATGCATAATTCTTGGGAAATGCTCTTCAACTTTTCTCTGCCCATGGAAGTTTTGGGTTGGTTTTGTTTGGTGTTTGGCCATTTTCTGAAAACATTTTAAATGTCTCTTATCCTCTCAGACTTGCCTACTTCCTTCCTTGATGGTGGTACAAACAGACATGTTAAAATTAAAACATTGTTGCCAGGCGGTGGTGGCACATGCCTTTAATCCCAGCACTTGGGAGGCAGAGGCAGGCAGATTTCTGAGTTTGAGGCTAGCCTGGTCTACAAAGTGAGTTCCAAGACAGCCAGAGCTATACAGAGAAACCCTATCTCTAAATAAATAAATAAATAAATAAATAAATAAAACATTTTCTTGGCTCCTGGCAAATTTTGCAAACAGCCTCATACCAATCTTGAAGTTGCACATATCCTCAAGACTTTCAAAAGATATGTCAGTGTCAGAATGCCTCCCAGAGAAACTCATTTGATGCTCATATTTAGAAAATAAAGGCGAGCGAGAGATCCTCAAGACGCCATTATTTCCGTACATATTGACCAGAACCTCATGTGTTTCTTAATTGCTCTTGTAGAAGTCTTATAGAACATGTTATAAAATGCCAAAACCTCAGTTATAAAAGGCTTTTAAAGTCTAGGATATGACAACTATTTTTAAAATAGCTACTTAATAATTCTTTTTTGGGGGTAAATGCTGGAGAACGGGACACTTTAAAAGCAATAGAATCTAAAGAGATAATCCATATTCACCGTATATTTTTCTTCCTAAACTTATAAGACTCATATGTGTGCTGGGAATACAGCTTATCCTAGTACACATAAGGTCCTGGGTTCAATCCCCAGCACTCTAGCTTAGTAAACAAACCACAGGGACATGGTTAGAGTAAGTGGACATGGTTAGATTTTAACGAGCACTTTTGCCATTTCATTAAGTCTACCATTAACACAAAAACGGGATTGGGGATTTCTATTTAGCTTCAGCAGCTAATCAATTTTAATTAACCATAGCTGCTTTGTCATTTTGATTTATTAGTTAGTAGAGGTCTGTTTAACCCAGCATTCCAGTGGCGAGGGCTCTTGCCAGTAGCTAGAATGCCCTCGCTGTGTCTGATTATCTTATCACACTGAAGTCAAGCTCATATTTATCGGATGCCCACTGTTCTGAACATTAGGTGGTCAGGGTAAACAAAGCATTCAGGATCTCACTCAGCGTACGGCCTCCATGTGAGAGGAAAGAGGAAGGGAGAGGATAGATTATAAACAAATAAATAACCTCAGGTAAATAAACAACAAATGGTGTGTGCCATGAGGGATATAATGACAACTAACTGACATAGTCTGTAGAAACTCACTGAGACAATGACTTTTTAAAATAGTAGGGAGAGAGAGCCACGTGGGTATCCTGAACCAAAGCAGGATGTGCAAGCATGAAATCGCACTTCCTAGAAATTCTCTCCTCTTCTGAAATGTTCCTGTTTTTTGTTTTGGTTTGGTTTGGTTTTATTTGCTCTGTCTCTACATTCTCTAGGGAATAACTGCATAATTAAAGTGTCCACTCAATGTTTCCTATCAATTTGGTTATAATTAAGATATAATTTCTATAAAATAGCAGTAAAAAATATGTATGTGTGTGTGCCTTGGCACACCTGAGGAGGTCAGAAGAAATCTTTTGGGCCTTAGTTCCTTCTCTCCTTCCGCTGTGCGGATTCTGGAGCTTGAAGGCAGACCCTCAGGCTGAAGGCCTCTACTCACCAAGCTATCTTACAGGATTCATTGGTTTAAAAGCCCACGATTCAAGGGCTGGAGAGATGGTTCTGTGCCCAGCACTCACAAGGTAAATTTCAGTTCTAATGGAGCTGATACCTTCTTCGGGCATCCACGGACACTGCGTATGCACAGCGCACATGACATGCATGCAGGCACTCATACATATATCTAAAACAGACAAATCTAAAAATCTTCAAAATATCTGATTTAGAAGCTTTAAAGAAGATTGGTGGGGATCACTGCCGCCAAGGGCCAGACCTCTTCCATTTCCTTTAGAGAAACCTCATACTCAATAACATCCATCTTTGGTCCACCAGCCCCTGGCAAATAGTAATTTACTTCCTGTCTCCATGGACATCCCTGTTATCGGCTATGCTGGTTTTTTGTTTTGGTGTTGTTTGGTTGGTTGTTTGGTTTGGGTTTGGGGGTTCTTTTTTTTTTTTTTTTTCAAAATCTAGAAGAACCTAGGAAGAGGGAATCTTAATTGAGAAAATGCTCACATTTAGATTGGTCTATGGGCATTTTCTTGATTATGTTTGATGTGAAAGTGTTCCACTCACTGTGGGCAATGCCATGCCTGTGCAGGGGGTCCCAAACGGTATAAGAAAGCAGAATGAGCAAACCACAGGGCGAGCCACTGAGCAAGCCACTAAGCAGGGTTCCTCCATGGCCTCTGCTTCAGTTCCTGCCTCCAGAGTTCCTGCCCTGGCTTCCATTGAAGTGTAAGCAAACTAAACCCTTCACTTCTCAGGATGCCTTTGGTCAAGGTGTTTTTATCACAGCACTAGAAGGACATGGACATTTTATTATGAATGAATACAAATGATATGTAGTCATTTCTGTCTGGCTTCTTTTTTAAAAAAATATAATGCCTTAAAAGATTTATTTCATTTTTAATTATGTTTGTGACTTAGTCAATGTTCTATTGCTATGAAAAGACACCATGACCATGGCAACTCTTACAAAGAAAAGCATTTAATTGGGGCTGGCTTACAGTTCAGAGGTTTAGTCCATTGTCATCAGACAGGAAGTCTGGCAGCATCCAGGCAGACAAAGTGCTGGAGAAGGAGCTTGAAGCTTCTACATCTGGATTCACAGGCAGCAGGAAGTGCAAAAGACACTGGGCTTGGCTTGGGCTTCTGAGATTCCTAAAGCCCACCGGCCAGTGACACATCCACTCCATCAAGGCCTCACCCACTCTAAGACCACACCCACTCCAACAAGGCCACACCTCCTAATCTCTTTCAAGTAATACCACTTCCCAGTGAGGAAGAATTCAACTATTTGAGCCTATGGGGGCCATTCCTACTTAAACTACTACAGTGTGTGTGTCTCTGAGTGGGTATAGGCATGTGAGAGCAGGTGCCCATGGAGGCTAGAGGTGTTGGATCCCCTTGAACTGGAGTTAAAGCTAATTAGAAGACATACTGTGGGTTCTAAGAGCAACACTTGGCGACCCCAACAAGAGCAGCAAGCGCTCTTAACCACTGATACAATCCTTCCCATCCCACCATGTTTTCAAAACTCAACTGTGCCACAGTATTTATCAATAGTTCATGCCTTTTTATGCTGTTGAATTAATATTCTTTGGATGAATATAACAGTTTTAATTTATTCTCTGGTTGAGTGATTCCCACTTTTTGCTTATTATGAGTATTTACATACAAGGTACAAGGTTTTTAAAAATCTTTTGAAGACTGTCATGCATATATATCTACATAATTTGCACCCTCCCTCCCTCCCTTCTTCTAACTCCTCTCATGCACTCCCAATTCAATTCTTTATTATTGCTTCACATATGTGTGTGCATATATACATTATATAACATGTGAATTTGTATGTATATGAATATATATTTATATATATATCACAGCAGTTAGAAGGACATGGATATTTATTATAAATGGATACAAATGATGTAGTCTTTTGTGTCTGGCTTCTTTTATTAATACGATGTTTTTAAAAATGTATTTCATTTTTAATTATGTATATATGTCTACATATACAAATTAGTCAAATACATATGATTTATATATGTATATATACATACATACACACATATACATTTATGTATGTACATATACACAGAGGCACATTTAAATACACAAAATATACAATATATATGAATTTGTATGCATGCAGGCACATGCCTGTGTACATAAAGTTTGCTGTGTTCATGCAGTACTGTTTGTATGTGCATGTAAGCTTTCTTTTCCCTTGGGTATGTGCATAGACATTGATCAGTGTGTTGTATGTCCATTTTATGTTTAACTTTGTGAGAAGCTACCAAACTGCCTGCCACGGGGGCTGTACTGTTTTATATTTCCAGTAGAAATGTATGAGGATTCCAGCTTCTCCATATCTTTGCCAATTTTTTTTAACATCCATCTTCACTGATTATAGGCATAGCATTCCTTATCCAGAAGGCACTTGTTCAGAACAGTTTGGGATGTGGGGATATTTGTAGATATAGTGAAATAACTTAGAGGTGGGTCTTAACTATATGCATGACACTCCCCATGCCTTATATATAAATCATATACACACATATACACATACACACACATACACATACATACACACACATACATACATACACATACGCATACGTACACACATACACATACTTACACACATATACATACATACACACATACACACACATACACATACATACACATACATACACATACATACACACATACACATACATACACACATATACACACATACACATACATACACACATACACATACATACACACATACACACACACACACACACACTGAATGTAAATAGCTGTGCTACTTTTAGTGTGCCTGTTTTTGACTGGTTTATTGTGAGAGGTCAGGTGTAACATTTTCTACTCACAGTATTAGAGTAGTAGTTTCAGATTTTAGAGTATTTCAGAGTTTTTAATGTTTTATTGAAAATGCTCAGTTTCTGTGATCATCATAATAATTTGTAAAGCGATATCTCAGATTGTCTGATATGTATTTGTCTTATGACAAATAAATAAAAATAAATTTAAAAAAAGGTGAGCACCTTTTCATACACTGACTGGCCATCTGAGTTTCTCTTTGGAGAAATGCCTATATTCAGATTCTTTGCCCAGCTTTAAATTGGATAGTCTTTTTGTTGTTGAGTTGGAAGAGGTCTTTATATATTTTTGATACTATGTTCTTATAAGACAGATGATTTGCAAACCCTATATCTGTTCTCATTTCATGAGTTCTCATTTCTTTACATTTTCTTCATAGTAGCCTTTGAAATACAACTGGTTTTTGAAATCTGATTTATTTTCATTTAGTTATTTGTATTTTGGATTTGAATCTAAACACCCAAGCCACTGTCTAGTTCATAGTGATACAAAATTGACCCTGTTTGCTTTTGAGATTTGTCGCTCAGTTTTTCATGCTTTGACCTTTGGTTCATTTGGAGTTACTTTTTGCATATGATGTAAAGTAGATTTCTGACATTTGTCCTTCTCCTAGGCTAACCCCAGTTTGTGTCGACACCTGTACTGCCCATTTGCCAGTCCTCTCTTCCTGTACTGCCGTTTCAGGAAATTACATTCCTGGGTTCCTTATCACATGACTCCCATGTCAGCCTTCAGTTATGGCTTTATTTTATTCTTTTAAACTCTCTTTTAGTTAATTTTTCTCAGTCTTCCTTTCTTTTTCCTTCCTTCTTTCCTTCCTTCATTTATTCCTCCATCCCTCTGTCTGTCACCACTCCTCTTCCCCTCCCTTCCTCCCTCCCTCCTTTCCTCTCTCTCTCTGTGTCTCTGTCTGTCTCTCTTTCTGTCTCTGTCTCTCTCTCTGTCTCTGTCTCCCCTCCCCCCCAAACCTCTCTGTTCATATGATTTTAATAGAAGTTTAAATACAGAAGCTGTGGATACATCCAGTGCTGAAATGAAGGTTTCTGAGTCACCCAGGCATAGGGGAGAAGCCGGGGCTCTCTGCCTTCCCTCAGCTGCAGAGTCTATAACCAGCAGCACAGGTGTTGCCTCCCGGGGTCCATACTGCACCAGATATCTGTGTGTTTCCTGGTGTGGTCCCATCATGCTCCTGCCTCCTAGATGACCTTGCTTTCTGAGGCGTAGTTAGTAGTTAGAACACCGCGTCCTGATGTTTCTATAGCCCCAGATTGGGAGCAACTGCACCTGTTGCTAGCCATTGTTGCTTATGGCCCCTGTTGACTACTCAGTTATGCAACTTGCGTTTCATTCTTTCTGCTTCAAAAGAACCTGCTTTCCCATTAGACTTGAATGATAAAACATCTAACATCTTACATGTTTAAATAGCTGTAAAGAATGTTATTTACAGTTTGTTGTAATAATTGACACTTAAAACAGATGTATCTTGCCTTCAGATTTATTGTGTACAAGGTAAATACCACAGTGAGCTGAGACCTTGAAGTCACCTTCATCCACTAAGAAAGTCTATGAACAAGATCTTTGTCCCTCATAAAATTTATCTTCCTTATTTTTAATACCGCTTTTATTAAATTTTGTCATAAACTATATTAATATATATTTTATGCCGTAAATATTTAATTAATAATACCTATTTCTCAGAAGGAAAAAAAAAAGGTACATAAATTAGAATCGTACCTTGTTAACTGTCTTAGATTATATAAGTTTTGATTAAAATATTTCTGAGGGTTGGGCATAGAAGCACCCTCACCTTTAATTCCACCACTTAGGAGACAGAGGCAGGAGGATATCTGTGAATTCAAGGCTAACCTGTTTACAGAGAGAATTGTAGGACAGTCAGGGCTACATAGTGAGTGAAACTTGTGACAAAAAAAAAAAAAAAAAAAAAAAACAAAATGAACTTTGGGGACCAGAGTGTGTGTGCATATTAAGTATATGTGTGCATGTGTGTGTGTGTGTGAGAGATGTCTGTGTGATCTGTGTGTTTAACATGTGTAAGAGTTTGTGTGTGTGTGTGTGTATGCACACATGTAAGTGTGTGGTGTGTGACACATGTATGAATGTGTGCAAGTGCAGTGTGTGGGTGTGTGTGTGTGTGTGTGTGTGTCTGGGGAAGTGACTATGGAGGTTTAATGTTGACTTTCAAGTATCTTTCTTTGCGGGGCTGTGGGTGTAGGGGAAAGAGGGGAGTGGGAGAGAACCTGCTTCCCACCAGAGTTCCGTTGCTCTGGGCGTGGGAGGACTGCCAGACGCTTACCACGTGGCCCCGGGTGGGCATCTGGTTGTGTTAGGCCGTAGACCCCACACGGCGGGTGGTGGACAAGGGGCAGCCTCAGGTACCAGGTTCTCAGCCTCCTGCATTCCATGCCAGATGAGGTGGAGGATCTGAGAACAGAATAGGGGCCCCTGGGGCCGCACTTGGCCCCGGGGAGGAAGGCCCGCGAAGGCAGGGGGAGAGGATGGCGCTGGGTGGTTTCCACGAAAGCAAGAGTCCTTTGTCCGGTTGGTCTGTGGCTGCAGTGTAGGAAGGCCTTCTGGCGGCTCGTTAGGCCTATCCCATCATTTAAGCATGGCGGACCTTCATGATCAGAGACAGTCTAAGGTTTTAGAGCTTTATGGTAGAAAGGCAGGGAGAAAGGAGAGAAAGTAGAAAGAGAGAGACCAGCCGTGGCTACATGGAGAGAGGTGGGAAGGGAAAGAGAGAAAGAGGGCTAGAGAGTAAGAAAGGTAAAAGCTTAAAGAGAGCGAGGAGGGGCCAAGCAGCGCCTCTTATAGTGCTGGGCTGTCTTGCTGTTTCCAGGTAACTGTGGGGTTGGAGTCTAGCCAGAATGCCAGAAGCTTGGGACATTGTCTATGTGACTGATAGCCACATGCCTCTCCTGTGGGGGGCTGTGGGGGCGGTAACTTCGACAGGAGCCATGATCGAACACCTTCCGTCCCATGTAGGCAGAAATTACCACCCACCAGGTCCCACCGGCGTTCAAGACCTAAGTTCAACTGGAGACCAGGCTGTCTGTGCATAGCCCATTGCCCCACATTTCTTTATCACTGTTCATTTTACTTCCTTACACAGGTCTCTTGCTGAACCTAGAGTTTGACATTAGTTAGGCTAGCTGGCCACCAAAGCCTCAGCACCCTCTCTGAGTACTAGGATTATAAATCCCTATGTTGGTGACTCGCTTTTATGTGGGTGCTGGGATTTATCTCGGGTCATGTTGGCATGGAGAACACTTTACCTGCAGAGCCATCTCCCTGCCCAGGAGTCCTTAGGTGGTAGGGGTGTGGGGGGGTGGGTGCTATGAAACCACGTAAGAGTTTAAAGCCATGCAATGTGATAGCGTTCAACCTCTTAAAGGGAGAGCACAGATGCTTATGCCCAGAGCGGATCGTGATTGAACTGTGCATAGATGAACATAGCAAGGTACGTTTCGTATCTATGACAGGTGAGTCTCAAGATGATAAAGGCCTGACTTAGGGTAATGGAGGATATATAGACATAAGGAATAATAAAGGATTAACAGAATGAAGAGACAGGGCAATGTAGAGAGTGCTGATTAGTATATCTCAGGACCCAAGTTTCCGCCTACATAGGTATGCTCATACAGTCAACTAATACACATTGATCATATAGTATCTGCTAGGCTTTCTGCTTCCGACCAGGCTATCTAGGGCTAGCCCATTCCACGACTCCTGTAGACACCGCACACTACCTGTTCATGGGATAGAGCTAGAACTTCTTTCCCTAGACTTCAGTGGTCTAGATTACCTATGTTTGAACCAAAAGGAAAAAGCATAGCATCTCTTACCGTAGAAATCTCAATCCTATATACATTGATGGCAAAGATAAGAACTGTGCCCTAAGCTTCAGGAACATAAATAAATGTCTCTCTTATCTTTTTTCCCCCTAAACAGTGAAGTGGACATAGTGGGCATTTTGGTGTCAAGGAACTTACAGAAACTTCACTTAGAGACTTCTCTGAGGCTGTAGCATGTGTTAGCCTAGGATCTGGTTCAGGGTTTTACAGTGAGCCACCCAGCTAGATTCCCCAAGTTGTAGCTACATCCGTTCTCCTAGGAGACCCTCTATAAAAACAGACCCCTCCCCCGACCCCAGGGATCTTGTTGCCTGTGACTTCAAACGGAAGACACCAAGGATCCTCTCCAACAGAAACCTTCTGAAAGTCAATTCTCTCTCCTCTGTGACTTCCAATTCTATACTCTCTGAAGGAGAAGGTCAGAAAACCAAGTGGCTCGCATTAAATTTATCAAGGCCACATATGTTACTCATATGATAAAATGATTTCAAGGAGGAGTGAATGAGATGAATTTATTTTTCTCTCCATGCACGTGCAATCAGAATGACCGATAGATTGTTTCTACTGATACCCTTCATGTCTTCCTTTCCGTGACAAGCGCAAAGCAACGCTCCAAGGATTTCCTTCCAGTTTCGCCATTTTAAACTTGCATTTGTAACTGCTAGCAAAGCGAAGTTGAAAATTGAAAGCCTTTCCATTTTCTAAGGCTGACTGTATGCTATGTTCTGCTGCTCACGGGTCCTGCTTTTGATAACTTTCTTGTTAGTCTATTTTCCATGGTCCAGTTGGATCGGAGCTGCCTTTGAAGAGAATTTTTAGTTTCCTGGGAGATGAGGATTAAACTGTGAATGATATGTATGTTAAAATCTAACACCTTCATCAGGTTTCAAAACGCAGTTGCATAATCACATTACAAAAGATAAACACCGGGCGGGGGTGGGGTGGGGTGGGGGGTGAGGTAGGCCAGAAGCAGGAGAAGAAAAACACTAGATTCAATAGAACTACTAGATGCAACCTATACTTTCAGTAGCCATGAGAATAATAAATTTTAAGCAGAATAAATCAGGTCAATTCTGGAAAAGTTCTTTGAATCTGACACGTTGTGGGAAGTCTTACATAAAAATAATCATAAGGTTCCCACATGGAATTTTATATTTGGAGGTTTGAGTTGTGGGTGACTCATTGTGTGTGCGGGTCCCATGTTCTGGACCACTGGAAAGCAGTCTTGCCTGCTGAGCTATATCTAATAACCCCTAACCCAATATTCTTTTCTTTTCTTTTCTTTTCTTTTCTTTTCTTTTCTTTTCTTTTCTTTTCTTTTCTTTTCTTTTCTTTTCTTTTCTGGACCACTGGAAAGCAGTCTTACCTGCTGAGCTATATCTAATAACCCCTAACCCAATATTCTTTTCTTTTCTTTTCTTTTCTTTTCTTTTCTTTTCTTTTCTTTTCTTTTCTTTTCTTTTCTTTTCTTTTCTTCTCTTCTCTTCTCTTCTCTTCTCTTCTCTTCTCTTTCTTTCTTTCTTTCTTTCTTTCTTTCTTTCTTTCTTTCTTCTTCTTCTTTTTTTTTTTTTTTTTTTTTTGTTTTGCTTTGTTTTTTTGTTTTTTTGAGACAGGGTTTCTCTGTGTAGCCCTGGCTGTCCTGTAACTCACTTTGTAGACCAGGCTGGCCTCGAACTCCGAAATCTGCCTGCCTCTGCCTCCCAAGTGCTGGGATTAAAGGCGTGTGCCACCACGCCCGGCTTAACCCAGTATTCTTAAAAATCAATTTTGATACCATAAAATCCCATGATGAACAAAGTATAAAAATTTAAAACCAAGTGGGGAATCTCAACCTTAATCTCACACTTCTCCTTCCCCTAAAACCCGCAGTACCTAGAGAACCACTCCTGCCCCACCCCACCGAGGAGGCTGCTGGGATAGGATGTGGGCAAGGATTGGGGCGTGGCTTCTCGAGGCAGCCTCGATAAGTTTCCTCTCTTGAAGAGGTACACAAGTGAGAATCATGGTACCAGGACCGAGTGACTGATGTAAACAGCCCAACCAAATACGTCACAGTAGTTTACAGACAGGGATGGCTGTCTATTTCCATAATATCCCTTTACAGACGCCACTTTAATGCTTTAACTCAGCCCCTCCTGCTTTGCTTTAGTTAAGTTAGCATTAAACCAACCAACCAACCAACCAACCAACCAACCAACCAACCAACCAACCAACAATTCTGTATACTTCCAAGGCCTGGAGCTTTCTTTGGAAGCAATGATTAAACTCTTAAACATTGCTTTTACGTTTCTCTCATGGAGATTGAAAATGTATGTGGCATATTAAGAGTTTGCAGAAAATTAGCAATATTCAATCCGTTTATTTTGTTTAATCCCATATTGCCTTTGCTTTCTTTTCTTTTTTTTTCATAATTCATTTTTTAGATTTAGGTATTAATTTATTGTATATGAGTACACCGTCGCTGTCTTCAGACACTGGAAGAGGACATCGGACCCATTACATACTGTTGTGAGCCACCATGTGGTTGCTGGGAATTGAACTGAGGACCTCTGGAAGAGCAGTCAGTGCTCTTAACCGCTGAGCCACCTTTCCAGTCCCTAGCTTTATTTTTTAATTGAGTTATAGTCTTGCCCAGTCCTTGGCTCAGCTGTACCCAGGCATTGTATGCCTGCTGCTGCTCCTCTTTTCCTTGGAACCTAACATTGTGCCTTTCTGGTCCCTTGAGATATCCTTCTCTGCCACTGGCTCTTGTCAGATCTGAACACAGGTCAACTTTGGAGTTTTTGCCTGTGATTTTATTTATGTATTTTTTTAAACAATATTTATTTTATTTTATTTTTTGAGAGCTTCATGCATGAGTACTGCAACACCACTCCCACCCTTCCTGCCCTCCTCTGATTCCTCTCATGCAAACCCACTCCTAAATTCATGATCTCTATATCTTTAATGTCACACAAATATTCATCTACATTTATATACACATATGCATCCAACTGTCTCCATTTACTATTGTCCATAATTATATATCTTTTCATTATCACATGAGTTGTAGGATTTTATGAAATATAGAAAGAGAACTCCAGAAGAAATGCCAAATAGTTTCACCTTGTGCTTTAAGGCACCCATCTTTTGCCTCTGTTGGCATCTTCATCTCTTGAATATGTGTATCTTCTAACTATGCTTTTCAATAGGTAAAAATAAATCATCTAATAGATATGACGTAGTCCTTAGAGTTTAGCATAACCAAGTCCAATGAAGAAAGACCACAGAATGATTTGAGCAGGCAAAGTTTAAATAATTACTGATAATATCAGGGGATTGGAGCAATAAGGAATTGACCTAACAAAGGTAAATGAAGTCTAAAGAATATAGAAAGTAGGGGACAGAGGAATGACTTAACTGTTAAGAGCGTTTTTCAGAGAACCAATGTTTGATTTCCAGCATGCCTGTAACTCTAGTTCCATGGTATCTGATGCCGTCTGCTGGCCACTGTGGGCACTGCCGGCACCTAGAGTACTATACATATAGGCAAAACATTCATACACATAACATAATCTTAAAAAAAAAAAAACTAAAATGAACAAACAATGGCACAGAGAGAGGGGAGGAAGGAAGGGAGGGAGGGAGGGGGACAAGTGCTGAGCCTGGTGGAAAAGGCCCACCATTCTAGCTTCTCTGGAGGCTGAGGCAGGAGAACTTCAAATTCTGGGCCTAATCGGGCTACAGAGAGAATTCAAGGTTAGCCTGGGTAACTTATCAAGACCCTGTTTGATAAATAAGTAAATAAAAATAAGGAAAAAGAACTGAGAACACAGTCCAATAAAGTAGTAATGACTGGGGGGTTGGGGACAAAGTTCAATCCTCAGGACTGAAAGCGAGCAAGAAAGAGGGATAATAGAACATACCTCCTATTCTCAGGGCAACCAAGGAAGAGTCCTTGCCTGTGTACATGCAAAGCTAAGATGCAGACCTTCCATAGCTTAGAATACTGGAAGACAGAAAGGTTGTCTGCAGGCACCTGGACTAAGCTGTTCCTTAAAGGAATATTGTTATGAACAATGCAGATGGGAGGGTCTATAGTGTAGGATGGGGGTGGGGGGCTGGCTGCTAACTGCTTTTGGCTGATATGTGCTGCTTGCACCCGGCAACACTGGACAAGGGAGCCTGGCTGTATGTAGCACTTGGGTCTAGAGTAATTCTTTCCCTCTCTCTTTTGTGTGTGTGTGTGCATGCGTGTGTGTGTGTGTGTGTGTGTGTGTGTGTGCATACGTGTGTGCGTGTGTGTGTGTGTGTGTGTGCTGCATGTGTTAGACTGCAGAGACTTGCTGTAGACACAAGAGAACTAGATCAAAAAAAAGTCTTTCTCCCTGAAATGCCTCTTCCTTATCCACTTTGGAGTGGAATATCATTGCCAGCTAGTAATGAGAAATAGTTAATGGGCCCAGATACACAACTGGTGAGAAATGGGAGAAAGTTGATAACTGGACCTTACAAGGGAGAACAACGGCTCTGGAATCAGAAGCTCTGATAGGAATGTGACCAGGAGAAAGACCTGCCCACTTTTCTAAAAAGTAAAATTACCGTATTTTAATTAACTCACATAGGACAGCACTGCAGCTGGCCTATGGAAGCCATTCAGACACTCGCCCAGTCCCGATCTGGCCATTGAAACGATGTGTTGGGACAGTCACTAAAGGTAGGAGGAGATGACTAGACCATTGTTTATGGGACTTGATCCCATACATAGGAGAAAAATCTATTTCCAGGAAATCTTAGGTGGCAACGTGATAGGCAGTTTGGGCGGGTGAGACCTCACAACGCAGAACACCACTCATAGTAGCGGACTGCCTGCGTACAGTCAGCTGGTAGGAAGATTTGGATTCTTGACACCCGGTTTCTTTTTCTACTTCTTTCTATTGTAATAGGAATTTCCGACATGGTGAAAATGGTGGGTTTTGTACTTTGTTATTTGGAGCAAAGATGTCATAGTTTCCATTTCTCCCATTGTTTGGGCATGACATTTGGTCATCTCTAGGTCTAAAACGAGGCCTTGGTGCCTTGAGCAGAGAGATTAGAACGGAACAGCGCCATCTTGGGTGAGTTTAGGGTAAGAGGAGAGCATTTGATAAGATGATTGGATTCCCACAGGAAACCTTTAATTTTAGGGGTTCTCATATGTTTCATCACAGAACCCCGTAAACTTTGTATATAGATCACTCCGCCATTGACCATTGCTGCCACCACAGACCAAAAGCCAACCAACACCTAAATGCCAGCGGGCTAATTAAGGAAAATTAATTTCACTTCTCTGAACGGTGGAAAATGAAGTAAGACTAATTTTTAGAATCTTGGTCTTCAGGTAAGGAGGATATTATTTAGGGAGTTGGTATTTTAGTCAACCAAAATGTAAGTCCCCTTTAAGGGCATAAAGCTTCCACAGGAGCTCCCTCGACGGAGCTCTGAGGGATCACATGGCAAGCATCACCCGCTTTACAACAACACTGAACCCTTATGAGGGTCTGGAAACGCCCCACGGGAATGTTAACTAGAACAACGAGGAGAGGTTTATGATGCTAAACCCTCCGCTGCGAACATTTCATCTCTTTTTACAGCCATGCAAATTGTTACAGGTCCACTGACAACAGGAAAAATTTACTGGGCTTAAAACAAATCAGGCAGCATTTAACTGTCTAAAATTAAACAGGAAAAGCATGTCAGAAGGCCTCGGAATCACGGGAGTTCTTAAGTTGTCTTAAAAGTGTATGTAAGAATTTGTGCACACCAGAAAATTCTCGGTATGTCCATTTGTGTGTGTGTGTTTTGTTGTTTTTTTGTTTTTGTTTTGTTTTTGAAGACAGGGTTTCTCTGTGTAGCCCTGGCTGTCCTGGAACTCACTTTGTAGACCAGGCTGGCCTCAAACTCAGAAATCTGCCTGCCTCTGCCTCCCAAGTGCTGGGATTAAAGGCGTGCACCACCACTACCTGGCAAAAATTTATTTATTATTATTATACATAATTACACTGTAGCTGTCTTCAGACGCACCAGAAGAGGGCATCAGATCTCATTATGGATGGTTGTGAGCCACCATGTGGTTGCTGGGATTCGAACTCAGGACCTTCGGAAGAACAGTCAGTGCTCTTACCTTCTGAGCCATCCCACCAGCCCCATTTGTGTTTCTTGTGGAGCTATGGATGAAAAGTGAGTAATGAACCTAGTAAATCCTATCTGTGCTGGCAAGGTGGCTCAGTGGTTAGAATGTGCCTAGAAGGATGGCTCAACAGTTAACAGCACTGGCTGCTCTTCCAGAAGACTTTGGTCTAATTCCAAGTATCCACATGGCAGCTTCCATCTGCACCATCTGCAACTTCAGTTGCCAGGAAGACCCTCTTCTAGCTTCTGAAGGTACCAGGCACTCAAGCATTGCAAGACACACATGCAGACAAAACACCCAATCTACATAGAATGAATAAGTAAGAATGGTTAAAAGGTCTTGCCATGCAGGAGAGGATGTGAGTTCAGATCCCAAAGACTGGGGATCCCCAGTTCAAATTGGCTAGCGGGTTTGAGAGCAATCCAGGGTGATTCCCCAACATCAGCTGAGGGCCTCTCCATGCATATCCACACACATGCAGCCACATGGTTTACCCATGAATGTACAAACACGCATACACATTAGCATGAACATCACAGCACGTAGGCCAGCCAAAAAGAGACTTTAGGACAGATCTAGTCTATGGGCTCTGCTATAACTGTTGGTTGGGTGACAGTACTGACCTCCAGGCTAGCTTCATACAATCAAAGCCCAAAAGAAACTCTCCAAAGACCTTTCTGCTTTCAACACCCATCCCATCCCCAGTCCCCTCCATACACACATTCACACATGAGCAGAAAGCTCACAGTGGTCCTAATTTTCCATTAGCCATCCTATTTTATCAGTTGGTTCACTGAAAGGTATTTAAGATTTTACAGGACCTTTCTTCACTTTTCAACATGAAAAAAAAAAAAGGAAAAACACAAGTATATAAAATAATGTGGAAGGAGTTAGGATGGGAAAGCAGAGAGAGAGAGAGAGAGAGAAGGAGACGGAGACAGAGACAGAGAGACAGAGAGGGAGAAGAGACTGTTTTAACATCACACCTTCTTTGGAGAGTGAAAGTTGCCAGGTGTTATCACAAAACAGTTATATTAAAACAGTTTTATTAACATTAAGAAGGGGCTATGCTTGTATCTTTCACAGTAGTCAAATCTTCAGAAAAAATGTATTTATTTTAGTGCTGTAACATACAACCGAAAAGAAGAATATTTGTACAGAGGAATCTAGTGGGTGGTTTTTTTTTTTTTTTAGAAGTGAGTGTGTGTGTGTGCAGGGTGTGTATATAGGATGTGTGTAAGGTGTGTATGTGTGTATAGGGGGTGTGTAGGTTATGTGTATATATAGGGTATGTATTCGTAGGGTATGTATATAGGGGGTGTGTATAGGGTGTGTATTCATAGGGTATGTATATAGGGGGTGTGTGAATGTGTAGGGTGAGTATAGGGTATGTTTGGGGTGTATGTGTATAGGTTGTGTATGTGTGTGTGTGTGTGTGTGTGTGTAGATGCATGCCTGTAGTGGCCAGAGGTCACCCTCTAGCGTGATCCCTCACATGTAATCCACCCTGTCCTCTAGGGCAGGCTCTTACTGGCCTGGGGCTCCTTGAGTCAGCTAGGCTGTCTAGGCATCAAGTCCCAGGGATTAGCCTATCTTACCTTCCCAGCACTAGGGTTCAAACACCATCTTATTTTGATTTCTGGGTGAGTGGGGCTTAGGCACTGGCTTCTGGACCTCCTGAGCCTGCAGTAAGCACTTTACTGAGTGAGCTGTGCTCTCAGTCAGCCCTTGGTTAGAACATTTTCATGTAGAAAAAAAATCTAACCTGAGACTTAGCATTTCACAGCAGCAGTAAGGACGCATACACAAAAGCCCCACGTTTTTTCCTATGCTTTTACTGCTAGGGGAAGTTTGAGGGAAGGGGCTGTGGAAATGTTTCCTACTTGAAGTTTAATGTTCAGAGCAAAGACCACGCCAGTTCCAGCTGAGAGCAAGAGCGCTCTTGAAAGCAGACTGAAATCCAGATACCTGAGCCGTTGTTAGGGCATTCAGTGGAAAATTTCATTTCCACATTATAAATAACTGTAGGATATTTTAAGGGATCCAAGACTGGGAACTTCCAAGAGCTGCTTACATTAGTTCTACTGAAATGTTTAATGGAGGGAGGATGCCCAGCAAGGCTATAAAGCTGAATTACCGGATATGATTAATTAAAATAAATAATCTCACCATTGATTAAATTGCCCTTAAAATCCCCAACCATTGAGGCCTGCATGTCTCATTATGCATCAAGTAAAAAAGGGGGAGCATGGAGTGGTGGTAACTAAACAGCAATGGCGGGAAAGCAAAGGCCCCCAAGATAGGATTTCTTATATTCAAACGACTGTAGAGTTTCTTGTTGGAAAAAGCCCCACTCTGGGAGCCCCTATTTGAAACATGGGCCGTTTCTCAGTTCTGTCAGTTTGTGGAAGTCCCTTGTTCTGTGGGTTTCCTGGGAGGAGGACAGAATACCCTCTCCCAGCGACTTTCTATCTCTTTGACTACAGACACTATAGATTTCTGGCGACTCTCCGCTCTTCTGCAGTTCCCAACACTTAAAATGAGGGGCAATGGAAACAAGCCATCTCTGTTGGCTGTGCCATTAAAGAAAGCTGTGTGTCATGACGTCAGGGTATGAATTTGCGAGGATACAAGTTAGTGTGGATGCAGTTTCTCTCTCAGATGGGTTAGGAAGCCTGGCTTCCTTTTCTAGGCTGGCGTCTATGGCTGGGGCGATTAGTGCAAGTGAGCGCACGCACGCGGTGGGGCAGTATTCAGGCTTAGAGCTCTCCCCTGTGATCAAAAAGATATTTAAAGTAGCACCCTTAGGAGACAGCTCAGTAACTCGCTCCACCTGTAATGTATATCGGGAGTGACTTCAGTGGTCCCTGGATCGGACCGGAGCGCTAGGGACACAGAGGCCACCAGCCACGAGGAAGTCGGGTGGGAGATGTGGGCGCCACAGGTAGTGGCATAGAGGAGCTGGCAGTGGAAGAAGAGGGAGACTGAGTGGCTCAGGGAGGTGACTCAAGTCTGAGGGAGGACTGGTGGAAGAATCCGGAAAGAGAGCAAGAGACAAGGAAAGACCTACGTGGGACGTGGGGGGCGGGGGTGTGTGTGTGTGCATAGTTGTAAGTGGTGCAAGCAGAAAGGGGAGGCAGAAGCAGTGACTCAAAGGGGGAGGGCACAGGAGTGCTCCCCAGTATCATCCCTAGCCTGTGAGAGAGCAAGCAGTCACACTCAACTCTGTCCACTCCTCAATCCCCATAGCGCCTCTCAGGCACAGGAACACGGGTCCCCAGACCATCTGAGCACAGAGATCCACTTTTTGTATTTTCTAGTCTCGAGTTGCAAAGAGGTGCAAACAACCTCTTTTGCGCTCTCCCGGTACCTTTTCTGGGCCCTGCTGGGCGTGCGGGGTGGGAAGGTCAGAGAGTGGCAACTGCGCTAGGGAGGGTCATGACAGGTCTCTTGCAGAATTTGGAAGGTGTTTGCACTCCAGCAGTAAAAGCCCCAAATTAATGGCTACGTGAAGAGCTTTAAATAAGACGGATGGTGAGAAATGTTACCCAGCTAGCCCTCTTCTTTAGTCCTCCTAGGAGACGACTCCCAATTTTTCACTGATTTCACCAAATCACAGTTGCGTCAACTACCTTGTTACGAATCGCCGGGGAATTTTGGTAAAATGATTCTATTTGGAAGCGTTGGAAGTTTTAAAATAATAGGTTAGACAAGACATATAACAGAACATCACGCTGAGAGGCGAGCCAGCCCGATATTGCTTCTGCCTGGTTCTTGGGGTGTATCAGCCTCCGGCGGATTTCCCGGCTTCTGTGGGCGCCGCCGCACGTTGTTTGATTTGTTTTGAAGGCTCAGAATTTGAGGCTGGTCGGAGACACCCACGTGCTTCTGACTCCCATCAGTACAATGATCGCCTCAGTTTGAGTCGTGTCTATATAACCCACAAAAACCTAATCATTAGAAATCCCAGCCTCCAAAAACCACATTTTAGGTAAAAAAAAAACTGCTGCCGCTTCCCGCACTCCTTCATCTCTCAACCACAATCTTTTGGGGATTCCAAAATCGCCTCCCCTCATAACGCCGGGGAAACAAAAACATAAATAAATAATTACTGAACCATGTTTTAACTTTTTATTTTTAACCCCCCAAAGTGGGGAGCGGCTAGAAAGACAGACACTAGACTTAGTCTGAGATGAAGACTGGACTTAATAAAAGATTGGGAAATGAATGGATAACCGCGGTGTATTCCCCCTCTCTCAGCAAGCATTTTTTCAACTTACAACTTATTTTAATTACCAAGATGACATTTTTTTAGTTCTTTTTATTAAAAAAGCAACCCATCCTTAGTCTCCAATAATGACAAGAAGGAATATATAAGAAAAGTGTCCAGACATCTGTTAGAGTTTCTAAAACTATTTTGACAAACACTCCTGTCACCCATTTTGGTGTCACCTAAGGGGGGGGGGACCCACTCCCGAAGCCTGTAAAAACCTGCCCCCCCGCCCCAACCAATGTGGGGTGGGGTTGGGGGGCAGGGTGAAGAGTGCTCAGAAGTCAAGGTGAAGACTTGAGAATTTCCCTTCCTCCTCTCCTGAAGTTACAACGAAAAATTAACGCCAGCCAGAGCAGCCTGCGGCTCTCCCGCTCCTCAGCTTCAGCGTCGTCAGACTGAGAAGTAGTTCCCGGTCCTGAGGGTGAAGGGGGAGCCGAGGACGCAGGCGGCGATGTCCTAGGCGGGGACCTCCTCCCTTCAGCTTCGGGCGCCGAGCGAGCGCAGCGGCGCTTCTGGCGGCCGGCGGGCGGCGGCAGCGGCTGCGATCCGCAGGCTCCAGATCTGTCGCCCCGAGACCCGCTCTCCCCCCCGCCCCCACTTACCTCCCGGCACCTTGAAACGCGAGGGGGGCCCGGGGCACTTTGCAAAGAGCAGGAGGGACGAGGCTGCGAGCTAGACGGCGGCGAAGGAGAGGGCGAGAGGAGAAGCGGGGGAAGGAAGGACTCGGCGGCCGGAGGACTCGGAGCGCGCTGCCGGCGCGGGGAGCGCGCAGCGGCCTCGGAGGAGGAGGCGGAGGAGGCGGCGCGGGCAGGCGACGGCGCCGCGAGCTGGGCAGCCGCGCTCCGCTTGGCGGTGGCGGACAGCGAGGGGCCACACGCACCGCCGAGATGGACTGCTGAACCTGCGGGGCTCCACTACCGAACTGGAACCCGGAGCAGGGCGCCAGCGCACCCAGGACACGGTGCCCCAAGGCGCCCCTACTGCAAGCTGCTAACTTCAAACCCCTTGCCGCGGCTGGGCCAAACACGCCCCCGCGTCCCGCTCGTAGCAGCCACCGCCGGGGACTCCCAAGCCTCCCGGTGGAGATCCGCGCCTCTTGGGTGTCCCCACCCGCCACCCCAACTCTGTCCGGTCGCCAGTCGCCGGCCCCCAGCAGACTCCGCCCGGCACACGGCTTCCTCGAACTTGATTTCTCACCTCCTCTGTCCCGTCACCTCCATCCTCTTTCCGCCCCCGTCTCGCCTCCACCCCCTCGATTTCCTCCTCCTCGCCCCCCATTTCCACCCTCCTCCCCCTCCCCCGGCCACTTCGCTAACTTGTGGCTGTTGTGATGCGTATTCCTGTAGATCCGAGCACCAGCCGGCGCTTCAGCCCCCCCTCCAGCAGCCTGCAGCCCGGCAAGATGAGCGACGTGAGCCCGGTGGTGGCTGCGCAGCAGCAGCAACAGCAGCAGCAGCAGCAACAGCAGCAGCAACAACAGCAACAGCAACAACAGCAGCAGCAGCAGCAGCAGGAGGCGGCCGCAGCAGCAGCGGCGGCAGCGGCGGCGGCAGCAGCGGCGGCGGCCGCAGTGCCCCGGTTGAGGCCGCCGCACGACAACCGCACCATGGTGGAGATCATCGCGGACCACCCGGCCGAACTGGTCCGCACCGACAGTCCCAACTTCCTGTGCTCCGTGCTGCCCTCGCACTGGCGGTGCAACAAGACCCTGCCCGTGGCCTTCAAGGTAAGAGACTGGCCACCCCCAGACCCTGGCCCGGCCCCATGGAACCTTCCCGCCGTGGTCTCGTTGCCCATGGGTGTCCTCCAAGACTCCAGCCTTGGTGGCCCCACTTAGGGGACCGAGGTGGCTCTGATCTACATACCCCGCAGCGGTCACCCTGAGCAGATCCCCCTTCTCACCTGTGCGCCCACTACCATGTAAGCCTAGGTTCCCTTGCTTCTTCATCCTTCAGTCTTCCAGGCACCGTTCTTGCCTCTTTCCCTGCTGTGAGACTCCTGGGCCCCCAGACGCCCCGAGGCGCCCACTGTGAGCTGCAAGCTTCCTCCCGCCCCCTTCTCCCGGGGTCTCCTCACTCCTCACGGGCATCCCGGCCTCTCCTCTCCGGGATTCCGTGCGCTCCTTCCCGCTTTCCCCTTTGCAGACGCAGGCCTCTACCCCGAGCTAGGTGTCCCTTTCCCGGATTGGTTGCCGTTTGGCACTCCCGGCTGCTCCCCGGCTTGGCCCGGTTGCCCGCAGGGTGCCAGCACCGGAGGGCGCTTGCGCCTGGGGCGAGATGAGGTGCCAACCGAGGAGCATAGGTTGAGAGTGCTCAGTAAACTTGGGGATGGACGCGGGAGAGCGGGGACAGACGGGGACATTCGCGCCTTCCTCGGCCGGCACCGGTTCCCGTTACTTGGAGGAAGGCGGGGCCGCCGGGGTTTCGGCTTCTATCAGGGCCAGGCAGCAGCAGAGAGTTGCGGGGGTTCGGGGCTCTGCGTCCCGGAGTGCGGGAGTGATGAGCGTCGGGGAAGGGGAGCAAGGCTTAGGCTGCCTCCTCCCGCCTCATTTTGCCTGGGAGGGAAAGGGAATCCTGTGGAGCAACTTCGGTTGGTTAGAATGAAACGGAGGTGAAAACTTTATTTGCCTTGAAAGAGCCAGAACTCCCAGATGTCCCTTCTGCTTGGGGAAATCGATGGGTGGCTCCTGCCGGAGGCCTGGGCTCCAAGGTGCGTCCCCGTGGCCTCCTCCTCCAAGTCCGTTAGCTTGCCAGCACCGATAGCGGTAGGAGTCACGCGCAGCTGCCAGCAGGTTGAAAGTGTGCGGGTCCCCAGGCTCTGGCCATATCGATGATGCAGTCTGGGATTTGGTGGTGGTGCGGAGCACCCCTCCCACCCCCCATCCCCGGAAGAGACTTGTCTGGATGGGTGGCTGTCCACTCTCTTGGTCCAGACGCTAGGGATGGAGTTGGGGGAGCCAGCAAGAGAGATGCGTCCATGGGTACATCCAGTTTTAGTGGGTGAGTCTGGGACCCAGCTCTCTGTTGAACAGGTTAAGAATGGTCTTGGAAAAAAGGGAGAGAGAGGAAAGAAAGAAAAAAAAAAAAAAGGCGGAATTGTGCCAGTTCCTTCATCTCAGACTCTGGTGCCAAACTCCCACGGGCCCCTTGCATTTCCCAGTTGTTGATCACCCGGTACCCCACGCAGCAATTCAGATTCCATGTGTGGGTGGAGCGGCAAGAGGGGCCCAGGTCAATTAGAGCAGTTATCTCTTTAGGTCTCCTATCTGAACAGAAATCTGAATGGATTGTTTTGGAAGGGGGGGGGGGAGGAGTGTGTGGCCCTGTAGTGGCCAGTTTCCTTTTGTAGTTGGATCAAGCAGTGGTCCTAAACAAACACACGTGTTTTTCCTTTTTGAGAGCATCCATTTTGGCGATTGTTTTCTTCCTCGTGATGTGAAAAGGTCAGATATAGGGGAAATGGTAGAAAATGATATTTCCATTGAGAGCTATCTTTTACAGTGTTTATCAGCCAAGGACCCAGAATGTTCTAAGTACCCTCTGCGAGGGTAGACATTATTCTAACAATAAAAACAAAACTTTTTCCAAACCTGGATGAAAACGGGGAAAATACAAATACGTAGATATTTTGTATAATGCAAGGGCATACATTAAGGTGTAAAAAATAACTTTATTAATTCAATGTCTAGTGTTCTGTGCACCCTTCTGGTGCTGAATACGCTCAGGATATAATTGCCGTGAACTGATCATCTTAAATGGTGCATTGATTTTTGAGTACAAGTATTCTGCAGGGAAAAGATTTGGGTATGAAGATGCAATGGGATTCAGTCTGAACAGCTTTTGGATTTGGAACCTGGATTTTCTAACTAGTTTCTAAAACTATTTTGAAAGTGAATTTCTCCCTTTGTTGTTATGACTTCTAATCAGAGTGCATTTTTTTCCTTAAACAGTAAACAGGCCATTGATAGCATAGGGCTTATTACAACATTTACATTTGTAATAAATTGAGTTAAAGATCACTGAGACTCATCCTAATAGTTTCATCTCTCTGCTTAAAAAAATACGGATTATCTAGAGGTTCAGATTTTTTTTTGACAATAACTTTTATAATTTTCATTTCAACAATATAACAACAGCCTTTTTAAAATAACTTGCTTTGGGAATAAACACACGAGCATAGCGGGCTTCTTATCCTCTCTCAACATAATCAAATACATCTGTCCCGAGGAAATGCTATGAAGAAGTCCCCCCCTTTCAAACGTGGTAACAGCAATTTGGCTATCATATCCAGAGCTATGTACAAAATAAGTTATGGTATTGTCAGGTGGAAAGCAGAGAGCTAAATGCTCTTAAAACAACCTCCCCTGCCGCCCCCCCCCCCCCCGCCACCGACTGAGAGAAAAAAAATATCGTTGAGAAATCTAGTGTTCAAATCAACACTATATTTATTGAGCCTATATTTTAGGTTTGTGGCACAAAGTTCACTGCAGTCAACAAGGAATGAATTCAGTAGTCTGTCCTGATATCTGATAACTTAAAATAGTGCTTCACCATGATATTGACAATGGATTATATTAAAAAGTACAGAGTCTATTGGTATTGGTATTGTTCATGTAATATAATTTGGGGATTTTAAAAGAGTTCTTATTTCATTTGTATTCGACATGCCAAAAATACAAGACAACTAGTAGTCTTCATGCAAAGTAATTTATTACCATTGCACTTTTACCAAAGTTCTGCAGTTTTGAAACAGTCAGTTCTTCCAGGTGTCAAGGAAATGGAAATGCATATTTTTAACATTTCTTTCAGGTGTATCTCACTAAAACCTTAAAATAGTTTAGGCCTACTATTCGAGGATACTACGCTCTTTCTGTCACGGATGATTTTAGTGCCAGGACAGAGCAATTTGCAAATTCAGCTCAGAAGTTGATGCTTGGTCTGCTAGATGGACTGTATAGAACACATCGACCCTGCATCTAGTAGCGACCCTTGAGTTAGGGTCCTGTCAGCATCTTCACTGTGAAGCCGGGTGTTCAGGGTTCATAACTAAGTTGCCTTAAATAGCTTCAAGCTGAAACACTATGTTGACATCCAGATGTATATCTTATGAGTCAAAGTAGTATAGGCCCATATCACTGTTTTAAGTTAGAGAACAGAAGATCATATATATTCACCAATATCGCATTGTTTCTAGTAATGTTAAAGATAAACTGTGTATTTAGATACATGATCTAATACTCATAGTTAATTTTGTATTTTTAATATCATCTTTTAGTGCTGATGAGGTTTTTAAATGATGTGATTGCTATTTGAGACTGACTTGTTGGCAGTTACTGGCTATTTTTCTTTCTTTAAAAGCAAGTTTGCAACATATACATAACTGAGTGTTAGTGGTTTGTATCTTTCTTAAGCGTTTAATGATCAGACTTTGTATCTTTAAAAAATCTAATTAGAGCTTAAGAAGGGAAGACATTATTAAGCTTGTCAAATCTTTATTAAGTGTAATGCAAACTGTTTTTGAAAAGTTGTGTCAATCATAGTACATCAGGTTGTATGACGACAGGGTACTTTTTTGTAAAACTCATTTAAAGGGAAATATTATGAGGCTGAATACATACATATATATATGCATACATATACACATACATATACACATAATATACATACATATATACATACATACATATATGTGTATACACACATATATGTATATAACTTATTAGTAAGTTAGAATACATTTTAGATAGAACATATATATTTTTTAGAACTTTGGAATATTTCCATTTGAGGAGGTATGGTAGCTCTGCCTCTTTGTATTTTCTCCTTTAACATCAACTGGGACAGTTGTATTTTCAGAGTTCTGGGACAGCCACCGCTAGATGATCTAAGCTACTGTGATTCATGACCTACAGATTGCTGGCTTAAACTGAAAAACGTTTTGTCAAATTTTTTGTTGGGCATACATTTGAAAATTTTTGAGATGACACATTGTACCTGTTTTTCTTTTAGAATTCAATTGGCTTTCCTCCCTCCTGAGTTTAGGAAGCCTTCCTGGATGGAATTCAAAAACCACACTACAGTATTTGTTGAAAATGTTCTATAGTTTACTTTCAGAGGATAGTTTTGTTTTGTCTTTGCCTCTTGCAATTACTGAGTTGCCTTTCTCTTTATTACAAAGAAAGATACAATCAGATTCTATCTTGCAAATAATTATATTTCATTTTCCTGCACATGCATTGTGCCGACATAAAGTTGCTCTGCCAGAGCAATTGATTAGCTCAGACTGAATTGCTGTCCTGGGAATGTCATGGGCAATGTTCAACTTCCAGTATGGTGAGACCACACGAACAGGAGGCTAAGTTAAGTTTGTTATCGCTCCTTGTTCAGAGTGAGGCCCAGATTCAGTCAGAGTGGGACTCAGACAAAAAAAATCTCAACATCACTAGAGTTAAATATTCTTTAGCTTCATTTTGTACAGACTGTACAGTGTGTGGTTTAAATGCTGGCTACAGTGAGGTAAGCTAAATAAAGCAAATTCTTTCTCAATTCTGTGACGGCAGAACAGAAAGTGACTTCTCTCTTCTCTTGCTTTTCTTGACTTTGTAGTTCTTATATTTTAAGAACACCTAGAAATGTAATTATTGTGAGTTCATTGTGAATTATTCTTTGCAGAACAGTACTTCATGTTGGGTAACACTGGAAAAAAAGTTTAGTTCATGTCCAGTCTTTTTTTTTTTTTTTTTTGGTTTTTGAGACAGGGTTTCTCTGTGTAGCCCTGGCTGTCCTGGCACTCACTTTGTAGACCAGGCTGGCCTCGAACTCAGAAATCCGCCTGCCTCTGCCTCCCTAGTGCTGGGATTAAAGGCGTGCGCCGCCACGCCCGGCTCTTCATGTCCAGTCTTAACAGTTAAAGAGTGATATCTCTCTCTCTCCTTCCCTCTTCCTCTTTCTCTGTCCTCTCTGTCCTCTCTGTCCTTTCTTCCTTTCTTCCTTTCTTCCTTCCTTCCTTCCTTCCTTCCTTCCTTTCTTTCTTTCTTTCTTTCTTTCTTTCTTTCTTTCTTTCTTTCTTTCTTTCATGGTTGTTCTTTTTGCTCTTTAGAATGTTTTTCCATTGCTTGGGTTTGGTACAGATGAAATGTGTAAAAATTTCCTCATTCTTTGGTTTTCTTTTAGATAAACATGGTTGGGAATATTCAAAGGAGACTTTTAAGCTTCAGACATCTACTTAAAAAGTCTCAAACATGTAATTATACTTCTGACTGATATAAAGTTAAATACAGTACCCCCCCCCCCAGACATTCACCACTCCTCCTCAGAAACAATGCTGGTCAGTCGGGTCTGCTACAATGAACAGCAGAAAATACAATATAGTTTAGTCCTTGCACTAGAGTTCAGCCTTATCAGAAAGATTGCCACTGTGTGTGTTGGCATGTTCTCCAGACCCAGGTCTAAGCGTCATAGAATGTGCACACAACTGTCTGTTTTGCTAAATATGATATACAAAGCAAACCCATATTTAATATGATTGTTACTACGCTGCATTAATAAAGTGGATTTATGGATTTCACTCTCAGGGATCTTTTCTTTCACATTTTCCCTTATTGAATCAACTTTTGTCTTCTTTTAACTAAAAGAAAAGTTCATTATGTTAAAAAATATGTAGTAAAATAATAATTTTCCAAGCTCTTGAAAGCCTTTAAACCGAGGCAGATTTCTTTATATATATATATATATTTTGAAACACTGCTCAGCTGGAGTGAAACCCCTGGGGAGCAGTCCTTTACCTTTGGACAATACTGCAGAACATTTGAGGCTGTGAGGCCTCACATACGCAGTGACACTCTTAAAGGATGCTTACCACTAAACGCCCGTGTTTAGCAGCAGACTCAACCATCACTCTCCTTATCTTACTAAAACCAAGATCACTATAGTGACACTCTGTGCTTATGTGGCATCTTCTACATTTTACAGCTTAAAAATGATTTCCAATGTATATTGGGGAACTCTGGTTCTTAGAGATGAAATGATTGGTATAAGGGTCAGAGCTATAGGTAAAGTAGGGGGAAATGGAGCCTTATGCTTTTTAGTACATACAGTCTCTTCTCAGATAGTGTTAACTTTCTTTAGCCTTTATTAATATTCATTTTCAATAGAAAGCCAGGCATCAGGGGTTAAACTACAATCTGCTGAAGACACAAGAGGTCTTCATGTTCAGATGAATGTTGGCAGATATAGTCAATTATTTCTGTATTTTCAAACGTGCCTTTTTTTGGCATCAGAGAAATACTCCATCTTCAGGAGCCCAGCACTTGTCTTAGTAACCTTCTCTGCCCTTCCCAAGTTGCTAGACAGAGGTGACAGAGAGGCTCAAGGCATTTGCTTTTGACCCAGGAGACTTCTCGAGTTGAGAGTAGCTGTGTACTCCAGGTAATGCCGGTCTGCAGTGAGGACAGTGCTGTCTGAGGGATGCTGACTCATTCTGTAACTGGTTCCCTCAGCAGGTTAGCTGGTAGCCCACAGAGCTGCTGGCTGCTGAGAGCAGTGCTTTCTATGGAACTCTTTCATTTACTTGTTCCACACACACATACACACACACACACACACACACACACGCATGCACACACACAGACACACACTGGTACACATACATACACGTGTACACACAGACATACAGATGTACACACATGTACATGCACAGAAACATATACATACACATGCACACACACAGACATACACATACATACACACGTATAGAGACACACACAAAGACACGTGTACATACACACACATAGACAAAATGACATACACATACGCACCCATAGACATACACATATACATGCACACACAGAGACACACTTACATACACATGTACACACATAGACATGCACAGACACACATGCACAGACACAGACATACACACATACATACACACACAGAAAGACATACACACAGTCACACGGACATAGACATTCACATACACAGACATACACACATACATGCACACACACAGAGACACATACTCACATATTCCTCTCTCACATATAAATGTGTGTGTGTGTGCATGTGTGTTTGCACATTGCTATGCGATGTCATAGAGTGCTATGGCATGCATGTGGTGATCAGAGAATGACCTCAGACATTGGTCCTTGTGTTCTCCACTGTCCCAGGCAGTCTCTTTGCTGTTTGCTGCTGTGTACCAAGCTAAATGACTCACAGGCCACATGCCCAATCTCCCAGTAAGGGTGCTGGTATTACAAAGGTCAGACCTACATCTTTTTATGTCTGCCCTTTACATTGGCTCTGAGGATTTGAATCATCCCCTATGCTTACATAAAAAACACTTTACGCACCGAGCCTTCTTTCTACCTCCTATTGTATGTATGTATGTATGTATGTATGTATGTATGTATATATGTATGTATTTTTGTTTTTTTCGAGACAGGGTTTTTCTGTATAGCCCTGGCTGTCCTGGAACTCACTCTCTCAGAAATCCTCCTGCCTTTGCCTCCCAAGTGCTGGGATTAAAGGCACGTGTTACCACTGTATGGCCTCTACCTCCTTTTTTTTTAAATACTCATCAAACACTTCTGAATATGCCAGATAGTGTGAGGAGAGTTGAGGTTTGTAAATAAACTAGATGAAATGAAGGCCATTCCTTAAACCTGGGGACTAATTTATTAAAAACCATCATTAATTATCAATCTATATGTAGTAAAAATGAGGGTGACTAGATAGCATGGGGCACTGGGAATGTGAGCCCTACACTACACTATAAGGAACAGCTTCTTGATTTTGCACTGAACAAGGTGTGAGGTTGG
Source organism: Mus caroli (assembly GCF_978045245.1). Classification (NCBI taxonomy): domain Eukaryota; kingdom Metazoa; phylum Chordata; class Mammalia; order Rodentia; family Muridae; genus Mus; species Mus caroli. The sequence continues at coordinate 50,061,622 of NW_028227273.1, forward strand.
TAGAAACTGAGAAACAGTCTAAGAGTCAGAGTAACAGGAAATCTTGATGAGGTTTTATTTTGTGTCACTGTTTTCCTGGCTGGCAGAGAGGATATAACGAGGGGTCTGACCTGGGATAGAGGTTACAGAGAGGGAAAATTTAGTCCTGTTTATCAATGTACAAGAAAGTATACATAAGAAGGACACATAACAAGTGCGTTCAGGAGTATCTAGACGTGTTCCCTAGAGCTTCTGACAAATGAGAGCTCAGAAGCAGAAGTGGGGAAAGACCTAGTGATGGGTGCTTGTTAGATAGACAAGTGCACGGGGTGCCTTGCTAGACAGACAGGCACACGGGGCACCTTGCTAGACAGACAGGCGCACGGGGCACCTTGTTAGACAGACAGGCACACGGGGCGCCTTGTTAGAGGAGTTACTTTATCTGGCTCTTGCCCAGTTACTGGGAGAACTCTGGGCACTAGGTGAAGACATGGGAACAGGCTGGGCAGAGGATCCTGGGAGTTGCTGGAGAGGAAGGGACTGTCACTGTGAAGCAGGGTCTTGGTGATGGATGGAGAACAGGGGACAAGGAAGGGTCCCTGTGACTGGCATTCCATCGCTTAGGTTGCATGCTAACCCAGTGTGCACAGCTAACCTGGCATAAGGAGTTTCTGAATGTGTTAGCCTCAGCGACAGATGATCCTGTATCTCGTCTGAAAAGCTTCAGATGAGTTGTTGAAGACTGGGGGGGACAACCGTGTCATTCCAATATGGTAGATGACACAAAATGGACTTGTGGGTACGAGTGTGTGCTGACTTTTGTGCTGGTGTGCATTTGGAGGTCAGAGGTCAATACTAGGTGTCAGGTTTTGGAGCTGTCTGTTTTTGGGAGGGATCTTTCTTAGGACATTTTGATTAGGGTTAAGATGGCTGGCTGATCTACCCTAATCTCCCCTTTCCTGTTTCCCAGCACTGGGATTCGAAGCATATACCATACCACCTGGCTTTCTACAAGGTGATCACACTTGGGTCCACATACTTGCCAGGCAGGCACTTTACCAACCCAGCTCTCTCCCTAGCTTGGGATATGTTTCTTGAATGTAGAACTCAGTTGTCATTTTTCACCCCTGGATAGGTCTCCGTTCTATGCCCAGCCGATTCTCTTGATAGCTTTGACTATCCCACTGGGTCCCACACAGTTAAGGATGCAGTATACATTCACAGTGCCATTAAAAGGTGACCATTTAGTCCCCTAACAGATCTGTATCCAGTATTTCAGCCAGGACTAGGAGTTTCACCTGAGTCCTTTTCCATAGAGCCAATCAGGTCTCTCCCTCTCTCTCTCCCTCTCCCTCTCCCTCTCCCTCTCCCTCTCCCTCTCCCTCTCCCTCTCCCTCTCCCTCTCCCTCTCCCTCTCCCTCTTCCCCTCCCCCTCCCCCTCTCCCTCTTCCCCTCCCCCTCCCCTCCCCCCTCCCCCCTCCCCTCCCCCTCCCTCTGTGTGTGTGTGTACTCACACACACATACACCATCAGAGTGCATATGGAGACCATGGAGGTCAGAGGTCAACATTGACATATCTTCCTCAATTGCTTTCGGCCCCATTTTAAAGTTACATTTATGTCTGTCTATAATCACACTCAAGTCCATGTGGAAGTCAGAGGGCAAGTTGTAACACTGTTTCTCTTTTATCATGTAGGCCCCAGGAATGGAACAGAAGTCATCAAACTTGGTGGAAAGTGCTTAATCCAGGGAGCTAGCCTATCCTTTCTGCCCTCCACCTTAGGTTTCATGTAACCTGAAGCTTGCAGATTAGGCTAAGGCGGGTGGCTGGCAAGCCCCTCCCCCGAGATTGTCTATTTTCTACCTTCTAGCAGTGGGGTAGCATACAAGCTGTCTTTCCTCAACTTCTCACATGGGTGCTGAGGATCTGAACTTGAGTCCTCGTGCTTCCGTAGCAAGCACGTAACCTCCATTCCCCTTCTGTTTTTAGCTCAAGACCTGACTCGAGACCACACCCCAGGACTCTTGTGGCTGTAGACAGGAGATGCCTTAATATGTATGGTGCAATCTGCAGATGGGGCATCAGCCTTCTTTCTGAAGTATAATTCCTGCAGACAGCCTAACATGGGGATTTAATAAAAGCATACATATATTCTGTGAAGAGCTGAACAATAAATAAAGACAAATTTAGCTTGCTTTCAAAGTGGGTGGACCCTGAATCGCCAGTGTATTTGAAGTGGTATCACAACCCAACTACAGATGCTTCCCTTCTGGTCTGCCACCGCCGGACCACAGCGCCAGGTCCTGATAAGACACCATTTACAGTGAGCATGTGTTCTCTGTCCTTAAGTGTTTCTGATGTGCCACTGTTCCTTCTGTATTTCCTGTTTTATGTAGGTTGTAGCCCTCGGAGAGGTACCAGATGGGACTGTGGTTACTGTCATGGCCGGGAACGATGAGAACTACTCCGCCGAGCTCCGAAATGCCTCTGCTGTTATGAAAAACCAAGTAGCCAGGTTCAACGATCTGAGATTTGTGGGCCGGAGCGGACGAGGTAGGTCTCCGATTTTTAATACTGATCCTGGGATAAGGTTGTTAGGCTCTCTGATGCAAGCAAACTTGTCTCTATATACAAACGAAGTAGCATCTCCTTTCCTTATTGAAACAACCACCGTAGGTTTGCTTAAATAAATCCAGATGCCCTTGAGTGTTCTCCGGAGTAGCTAGGCCTTTTTCGTTGGTTTTATTATATAGAGGAGTCAAACAATGTTTTCCGAAGAACTCTCGCTCCTAATTTCATGGGGTTTAGCACGTACAGTAGGGAAAAGAATGTTTGGAGGGTCAGGTTCTGAGTTAGGAGGAGTCACGTGACGTGAGTGGCCTGAGAGGCAACGGGGAAAGGAGAGTGATTGCTTTGGAGATATTTCCTGACAACCTCCGCTTACTCTGAGTTGATACAGGGACAGTTGGAGCTCTTATTGTCCTTTAATGATATCTCCTGTGGATGATTTCAAGTATTCTTGTAATAAGAATTGATTAAAATATTTATTTAGGTTTTTTTTTTTTTGACAAGGTCTTACTGAGTCGAGCTGGCTGGCCTTACTATGTACACTACTCAGAAGACCGACTCTAAAATCACCTAGACAACTCATGGCTATCTCCATGGTGTCACAGGATTTAGGGTCTTCAATCATTTGAATCCACACTAAGATATGAGGAACATTTAGCAGAATCGCAAAGCAGGAAATATTCCTTTAAAGGAATTCTCACCATAGTTTCAGAAATGGAATTATTATTTTTTTTTGCTAGAGTCTCTAAGGAGATCAATACTTTTTAAAAAAATTTTTTATTGGATGTTTTCTTTATTCACATTTCAAATGTTATCCCCTTCCCTGGTCTCCCCTCCGGAAACCCCCTATCCCATGCTTCCTCTCCCTGCCTCTATGAGAGTGCTCCACCACCCACCCACCCAATAGTTTGTTTTTATTTACTTATCCTCAGAGAGACTTCTCTTGGTTACTCGCCTATCAGAAGTATTATGCTCATTCAATTTATTGGTTCTAATATTTCCTTTTAAAGTATTACACTAAGAAGAGAATAAAAAAGTGGGACCCCTTTAGGAGTGAAGTGAGGCGAAACGATGGAGCCTGTGTGTTCGCTCCAGCCCAGGTTTGAATCAGGAAATGAGAAACACCACTCTAAACTGTGTCTAATAATTACTCTCTAGTTTGGATCATATGTCAAATTATTACCATTGTAAAAACTTGATAAGGGAAATTTAAGCAAGGCTGTTTCCGATGAGAAGTTCTAGTTACTTTCTAGGAATAGGGCCAAGTAGTACAACTTAAGACAAAAAGGATGCATGCTAATGAGATGCTGTCGCTGAAAGGTGGTTTCAACCAAAATGAGGTTCAGAGCCTCTGACAGCATCTAACTAGAGTGTTCCTTTGTGCTCCTTCATCAGAAGAGCAAGAACACACAGCTTCTATCTCCTGACTAGGTTTGGAGGGTGCAGGGTGGTGCAGACATTCAGCCATCCTTTCTTCTACTCCTTTTGCTTTGGTTGGTTTCTTAGTTACTGTTGCACGATACAGTTAAAAGTTTCTCCTTTTTCTTTCTGGAAAAAAAAAAAAAACCAAACACAAAACTAAACATAATGAGGCACCTGTATGCTCTAAAGTAAACAGGATAACATAGCGTATGCTCTAAATTGTACCTTTAGTCTTCTGTGACTGTAACCGGAGTGATGAATTTTAGAATTTAAAGGATGGGGCGCTACTCTTAATTTTATTTTACAGATCCAAAGTTGTGTTTTCGTTTATTGTACTTTTGTGTTATATAGATGCTAAATCACATGTTATATAGATGCTAAATCACCCCCCCCTTTTTTTCCTGATCAATTTGACTAGAAACTATGGTGGAGTGATAGTGTACTTTGTAAACCCTCAACATATTTATTTAAGAAACTTCAAAAGGAAACAAAGGGTGTGCACTGTTTTACTATATTGGCTTTCTGAGTTTTGGCTGGTTTCCCAAATAGCAATTTTTATATTAAAAAAAAAAAGACAGACTTAACTGCTTGCAGACTTTTCACGCATGGAAGATGAAGGAAGCCTCTTTTGATGAAGTGTAATTATGTCCAAACAGAGCTGACCCCCTCCCCCTATATTTCTTATGATCTTAACTGAAGAAAGTAGGATTTTTCCTTTGAAGCAGCCGGGACGTGGTAGAGGATCTGAAGTGCTCCAGTCTGCTGCCAGAGGCAGGATGGAGAAATTGGTCCAGACTTGTCTTCGAGACTTGGGGGAGGAGGGGGAGGAGGGGGTGGAGAGAGAACGAGAGAGAGAAATTGATTTATCACTAATAATAGATTTTTATATTACTGTATTACTTTGAATAAGAGGAAGCAGTAAGACTGAGCTAAAATGGAGAGCACAAACTCAGAGTGCATCAACAAGAGGTGGCTCTTGATGAAAATGAGTCAAGTTCTCAGTCAGGAAACCCTCTAGCGTGACCTGCTTTTTACAAGACCATCTCCAGCTTCCTCTTTGGTTTCTGCCCATCTTCATTTATGCTGCTAATTCTTCTCCACGGGCTTTGCCCACTGGACTTTCTCTCCCAACTTTACCAAATGTGACTTTGATGGTGTTCAGAAGAAAAGAAAAACAAAACAAAACAAAACAAAACAAAACAAAACAAAAAAACAAGTTCCATAAACATTATATTTCTTTTAACCTTTTCACTGTTGGATCAAGTGGATCATAGACTCTCTGAAGTTGAAAACTGGCCTTCGATTATAAAGCATCCACGTTTCCATGCTTCCATTCCATTTTGCTTCCTAGATCATCACAGGACCACAACATTCAAAACTGCTCAGTACAAAGTACAGCACCACTGAGACGTGCGTGTGGCCAGGCAACGTCTCTTCCCTTTTCTCCTTAGTATTTTACACCATTTCTCCTTCTCCTCTTCCTCCTTCTCCTCCCCCCCTCCTCCTCCCCCCCTCTCCTCCTCCTCCTCCTCCTTCTCCTCTTCTCCTCCTCTTTTGGTGTGCTTGCTCTCTTTTGACATCATGCTTGCTGCTTTTAATTTACAAGTCTTTTTAAAGCATTTACAACTCACAGAGCATGGTGTTTTGTCAATTTAGGACACAATCCTGCGTACAGTCTATGTCTTCTGGCTCTTCCTGGCAGCCTTTAAGGCTAAATTGGAATTGTCTTCCAGTGACAGTTCCTGCTATGTAACTAAGAAATGATATGACTTTGGGTGGTATTTCGGGATTAGCTCTTAGATGAAGCTGTGGATGACATAATTGGCTTTGCCTGAGCAGGATTCTGTGTGTCAGGGGGTTATGAATGTGCTTGCACATGTGTGCTGACATGTGTACCTGTATGTAGTGCATGGGGCCCTCAGCAATGGATGCTGACATGTCTTATTCCGTGTTTTCACCACTGCTTTTTCCAAGACATAGTCTCTCAGTGGACTGAGTCCACTAGCCTGGGTGGCTCAGTGTTTCCCCTCTGTACTTTGCTCTCCAGCTCTGGAGTTACAGGCATACATCACCATTCTCTCTCTCTCTCTCTCTCTCTCTCTCTCTCTCTCTCTCTCTCTCTCTCTCTCTCTCTCTCTCTCTCTCCCCCTCTCCCTCTTCCTCTTTCCCTCTCTCCTTCTCTCCCCCACCTCTATCAATATGGGTGCTGAGAATCTGAACTCAGGACTTCTTTACCCCCTGAGCTATGTTCCCAGCTCAAGTAAGATTTGTGTTAAATGTCATCCATAGTCTTCCATTAGTGGATCATGGATGGATGGAACCCTGGCACTGTTAAAATTCATAATCCTGGGGACTGGAGAGATGGCTCTGTGGCTAAAAGCACTTGCTGCTCTTCAAGAAAATCCAGTCTAGGCTGGATTCCTAGCACCCCACATGGCTGCTGGCCCTGTTGGCCACCTTAGTTCCAAGGGGAATCCAATGCCCTCTTCTGACCTCCAAGGGCATCAGGCATACACGTGGTGGACAGATATACCTGAAGGCAAAACACCCATGCACATAAAATTATGTATAAAAATGTAATCCTGGATCCTTGGAAAGTGGAAATTGGGAGACTTGTTTTAAGTTAAGGAAATCATGAATACCCACATAAACTTTTGACTCCGGAAATGCAGCATTATTGTAAGACGAGCTAATTAGTGAGTCTGGACAGAGTTTCTGCAAGTTTCTTCCACACTTTAGGGGCTGGGACTAATCGGAAGTGCAAAGAGCCCCCCTTTAACTTTGCTTTATTGTTAAAGCACAGTTTGAGCTTTAGGAATCCAGTCTGCAAGAGGAGTTTCTTCCCCAACCTTACTTCTCCTTAAAGCAGGCTTTGTTTGTTTTAAATTTCAGCTTTATTTATTCATTCACTTATATTTATTTAGGTTTATTTTATGTTATGTGTATGAGTGCTTTGCCTTGCATGCATATCTGTGTACCACATATGTGCCTGGTGCCTAAGGAAGTGGTGAGCCTCCATGTGGGTACTGGGAATCGAACCTGAGTCCTTTGCAACAACAAGTGCTCTTAACCACTGAGCCAATTCTCTGGCCCTAAAAGGATTTCAAGAAGGAAGACTGGTTTATCTTTGAGTATTTTGTTGCTCTGGTCTTGAAGGGTGGATTTTGTATCTGGGTTTGTTTCTATATGCAGTGTGTTTGTTTCTCTGACTTTGGGAGGAGCACAGACAGCTTATTAAACCAAGCAGGTTGTAAAGATTTAAAATGGAAACATCTCCCAAACCAGTCATGATATATCCACTGACATCATCACTAGCAGAGCCTTCAGAGATGCTGAAGAAGAGCATACGCATCCTTGATGTATTAACATCAGCACCAAGGATGCTGTCTTCCAATCATGGTCTTTGGAGATACTGTGAGAAACGGAATCCTGAGTGTGTGGACTACTGATCTCACCCAGAAGAATGTTTTTAAAATGTTTTAATTCAAATTAACTTTGAATCCAGAGACTCGGCCGTGATTTTTAGTTCTTAATCTGGGCCTCCCCCTCAACTTTTTGATCTGAGTTTTGGTTGACTTTGAGGTCTTTGGGACTGGTTTAGACTCCTGGCTGCCTTATTCTTCTGGCCAGTGTAAATGTTCACAACAGATCTTCTGTACAGAGTCAAATGACTTAAACCCATGTACTATCTTATATGTAATAACTACAATGTGCTGCATCAATGATGCTTATAAATAGATAAATTCATCTGACGCATTCATCCATTTAGATTTATTATTTCTGGGCACAGGGAGCTAATGGGGACTCACAGTTTCTAATTCCCTTTCCATATTCTGCAGCAAAATAAGAAAAAAAAATCCTCTCATTTTATTTCCCTTTCATCCTCATTCCTCCCCTCCCCCTTTCCTCTGTCATCCCCCATCCCCCATCCCTCTTCCCTTCTTCCTTCCCTCCCTTCCTCCCTCCCTCCATTTTTCCTTCCTCCCCTCCCTCTCTCCCCTCTCTCCTCTTCCTCCATGCCTTTTCTTTCCCTTTCTTCCTTCTTTTCTATGTGGGAGAATTAAATCCAGGGCCTTACATAGGCTAGCTATCTCCAAGTTACATCTCTACCCTCGAATATTTAAGGTCAGAAAGATTTGAGTTTGGTTTCTGATGTTTCCCATTTATTAACTGTGTGACCTTGGGTAAATGACTAAGCTTCTCTGGGGCTAAGGCTTCCTCATTTGTGAGCTGGGGCGATGACTGTCTAACTGGGGAAGATTAAATGAGATAATGTGGTTGAGGAGTCTGGAGCTGACTGAGTTTCTGATCAGCATTCATCTGCCTTGTTGTTGGCCCTTCCCACATTCCTGCATGCCCTCTGCCTCTTAACCCCTGTAGCCACGAATGGCAGTCAAGGGGTCTTAAGACTATCCACACACAGTAACAAATGATGTGTTTCTTAACCAGATTTTAGCAACTTACATGGTCTGGTTTGAAAAGAAAAGCCATTCAGTAGACTTGACAGCCAAAGACCTGTTCCCTATTAAGCCTGGCGCAGAACCTGTTCCATATTAAGCTATGAAAAGATTGCATTAAACTTCACATTGCTACATATTGTCTAAGATTTGTGTTTTGATTTAATACTCCCAGCTTTCAGTAGAAGGGGGAAAAAATCTGACCAAAAAACAAAGCAAAACAAAGGGAGGCTTTTATCTGCTACAGGGGCAGCCCTTGAGTACGGGGGCTCAGCTCGCTGCTGTTTTATTGAGTCACCGCTTCTCGCCCACCTTTTCCTGTCTTTGTAACAGTTTGCAGTTCTGACTATCTGACATGACTAACCATTGCAAATCTAACTGATTACAACTGTCAGTGCATCTGTAGAACAGAGGCCGGCATCTCCTGGAGAAAGCAGACGCTCAGATCCCTTACCACACTCTCTCCCCTGCCCCCTCCCATTCCTCATCACTTTTAAAGCTCATTAATTTGAAGCATCAGAGGGAATGTAGCCTTACAGAAACTCTCTTTTAAAAATAAAACATGTTTGTGTGGAGAGGTGTCATGCTTGCTTAGCATAAACGAAGTCACCCTAGGGAGATCCTTCCAGATTTATTGATGAGATGTGTGGTAAGGGAGGAGAAAGACTGCTCGGGAGATGAAATCATCTCCCCCAGGCGCATGAAGGCCTGGAGACACGGGCTCCCCTTGAAATGATTGCCATAGGAGCTTCCTGCTTTCCTCTTATGATGTAAGTAGCGCCACCAGTAATAATTTACCATTGTTCTCTCAAGGGGTCATGACTTTATCCTAAATAAACACTTCTAAAATTGTCTGCCCTCACACTGGGATGGCTGGGATGTTCTCCTGACGTTGGAGAAAAATGGAAAAAAAAAATCAGAGATGCCTCTTGAAGCAGCCCCAGAGTTTTGGTTCTGTTACCAAAGAGATTGTTTGGGAGTGGGGGTAGAGGGTAGAGGCTGCGTGCAGAGAACCGCAGGAAAGATGCTGATCAAGTTTACAGGTGTTCTTGAGTGGCTATCAGAGGCTTTCTGGTTTAGGGGGCTGATTCCTGATTGGTTGCTGCCTCAGAGATGCTGTGGTGAGATTTGGATGTCTGTATTATTGTAAGGTCATCAGTACTACCCATTTATAGTCACCGTTTCCCCTCTTAAATCTGCAGGCAAGAGTTTCACCTTGACCATAACAGTCTTCACAAATCCTCCCCAAGTGGCCACTTACCACAGAGCTATTAAAGTGACAGTGGACGGTCCCCGGGAACCAAGAAGTAAGTACCTGCCTTTCTATTGAAGATGCTAATAGACTTTGTGGGGACCCTGTGAAGAATTCACTCTGAAGGTGTTAGTGTCACTGTCACTACACATGGCCTTTGCAAACTTTATCGTACTTTATTTTTGAATACATTTCAGGGAAGGGCAGTTCATAGAACTTTACAGTTAATAGAAAATAAAATTATAGCTTAGGCTTCCCCATAGAATTGCTTAAGGCTTTATAACTTTGGGGAACAAGTGGATAGCTATTCAGTCATGATAACTTTTAGCTAAGGAACTCCGTTCATCCATTCTGTGCAGTGGGAGGGGCCAAAGAGACCCACGAGGCTGAGGAAGCAAACTATAAACTTTAAAATCTTGAGCTTAGTAAAAAAGCATTTGTGTGTGTTTCCCATGGCCCAAGAATGCGGTGTTTTTTTTTTTTTTTTTTTAAGCTCGCCCACTCAGTTCCCTTTATAAAGAGCACAGGACTTAATTACAAAGAATTTATTTGCAAATGATAACTTGCTTCATTGTTACAAACACGGTTGTCTGGCCATTTTCTAGTAACTGTTTTGGATAGTTTCTTTAACAGAGAGATAGATACAAGTTAGGTTTATGTCCACCTTGGCTTCTTTGTCTATGTCTTGCAAAGCTTTATCTAGGGCTCAGCTGCAGGTAGTGTCTCTGTCTAGGCCAGGATTTATTCTTTTCCTGAATCTGGGTCAGACCTGACTGACTTCCACTGCCGCCCACAGTGACTTGAGCAAGCCTGGCACTAAAATACATCTACAGAGTAAAGGTTATTCCAAGTCGAGGTGAGACGAGTTCTGTAGCACATAATATAATGTAAATAGCATAGAATGGGCTGCCTTTGCAGGCTGAATACATTGGAAGTCCTAGGCATTGCAATTAGGAGGTTAAATTTGGCTTTTGATGGGGGCAGGCAGCAATGGAAGTGTTTGTTTTAACATGATCTTCCACCTAGACAGTGAGGACTGATTCTTTCCTTCCCCAGAAGTAAGGGAGGAGGCCTAGAGGGCTTTGCCTCTTCCTGTACTGTGCATCTTTTAGCAATGGGATCAATCTTACAGTAGCCCTCACCCCCACCCCCACCTCCATCTCTTATGCCCCTGTCTTTGTCACAAAGACTTGCCTGAGCAAGGGAGGTTTTCTGCCCCAAAGAAATCTTTGAGGCTTGGTTTTTTTTTTTTTCCTTTCATGTATAAGGCTTTCTTCCAAATTCCTAATGTGGGGTCAGTGCTGGCCCTGTCTGTTCATTTTGGGAATGTCCTATGAGGTATTTTGCTCTCTCTCTCTCTCTCTCTCTCTCTCTCTCTCTCTCTCTCTCTCTCTCTCTCTCTGTGTGTGTGTGTGTGTGTGTGTGCTCTCAAATCTTAAGTCTCAAGGATCAGAGGTCACGCAGCACAGGTGAAGAGAGCACATCTGGGTGTTTGGCTGGTTTGAGCTTTTCTAGTCTTTTCTGGATTGCCATAAATCTGGGTTGATTTCCTTCTGAGGCCAGACATCTTCCAACCATTGACCTGACAAGTCCATGGGTTACTCAAGAGGCAGTCCCATCCCGCTAATGCATAAAGTGGCACAATGGCCTTTTAATATTTATTCATCACCACTAATATTTGCCCTTGAAAGATCCCGGCTGCTTTCTTCAGTGCACAAAAAAGCCATTATTGTGTGCACCTGTCTAAGTGTACGTGTGTTTACTGTAGAGACGAGTGCTTCTAAGTTGGTGGTTGGGAGAGAAGCAGGGAAGGGTTGGTGGCCACCCATTCTAAAGGAGGTGCAAAAGGGGGGAGGGCTGATGGCTTAGTTCACTTACTTTGGATTCCAGTGGGGATGGAAGGATCTCATTTCAAAGAGATTGTTTTGGGGCAGCATCTATTAGCAGATAGGTTTACTAAGAAAGACATGTGCCCTGGAGGTTGTGGGGACTGGGACTACAGGATGCATGTTGAATGTATGATCTGAGTCTATGCTTTGGGTAGTCCTGAGGGGATGGGGTGGGGCGGTGGAGAAGCAGACACAGATCTAGGAATGGAAGACTTCCTGTCCTTGTAGCATTTCTTATAAATTAAGTACTCTTTGAAAATGTATTGTCATTTCCCTGCCACTGTATGGTCACTTGCTTGAATGTAGGGATGTATCTGGTATGAGCGTCTGGTTAATCTTACAACTTGGACATTGCTGGATTCTCTCCTTCTGCCTTGCTCTTGGCCATCGGTCACAAAGACCCAACTGTGCCTTTTTACTGCAAAAGCAGTCTGAGCCATTATGCAAACAAGGGGTCAAGCTGTGTTTAAATAAAACTTTATTTACAGAGCCAGAGAGATGGCTCATGAATTAAGAGTGCTTACTGCTCGTGTAGAGGACCCTGGTTTGGTTCTCAACCCTCACATTAGGTGACTCACAGCTGCCTATAAGTCCAATTTCAGGGGACCTGAACCCAGTCTCCGGTGTACATATTGTGCACAGAAACTCAGGCAACACACAAACAATAATAAAGATACTTTTTTTTAAGATCCCTAAACTTTCTAAAAACAACTGGTGGGCCAGATGTGGCCCACAACTTGTAGTTTTCCATCCATCAACAGAGAAAGGCTTAGTAAAAGGCTTCTCCACACACAGAAAAAAAAAAAAAAAAGATAATCAGTACAACTGATCTACTCTCGCTTCCCTCCAATTATAATTCCTGAAGTACCTGTGATTTGCCATCTGAGTAGCATATTTCTAGCTATTACTTGAGAGGTTAGAAGGACTGAGGGCTTTGCGTTGTTGGTTTCTGTTTATCAGTGGAATTCCCCGCCCTTTCCTTAAAGACCTGGGTGTATACTGAAACATTGTTTCCAGTGCCCCAGATGACTGGGTACTGACATATTCTGAGTTCTCTGGTCGGGTCTGTCAGATTGCTTGGGCTGAAATCCCAGAGCCAGCATTTGTTTGCTCTGGACACGGAACACATCTTATGCATCAGTTGCTGTTAAGAAAGTTGAATGATATATGATATGTAAACTAGGTAGTGTGGTAGCTGTCTTGTAGTAAGTGCTCATTAAACACCAGCTATTACTACATTAGTCTTCTCCCACTGTGAGGAGTTTGCTGTAAACTTTTAAGTATGCATCAGGAAACAGGTTCATTTAATCTGCTCTCTGCTGTGTTGTTTTTTTCCCCCCTTCCGGAATAAAGCTTCACTAATTTTCGCACAATAGTAAATGACATGGATCCGTGTTATAAATCGTGCTTTGAGCACATATTTATATCCCACTGCCTGGGGAGAGCTGTGCAGAGCTGATGAGCGACACTTTTTGTGGGCTACAAACTCCTAGGCGGGGTGCTGCGTGGTACCCGAACCCCACTCTGGGGCCCTACTTATCAACAACACATCTGCCAACACTTGCTTTTCAGTCAAAACTGAAAGGGTTCATCCTTCCATGTTTTCTGTCTCTGGCAGCTGAGCCAGGCCTGTCGCATCACAAACAACTCCCTTTCTAATATACACATCTGGCGTTGGCAGTTGGACTCACTTCATAAGAGCACGTGATCATCACTCATTACAAGATTAAAAAGTACCCTATGGCATCATTGATGTTTTTCAACTTTGATCTCCGGCAGTTGTGATTCATCTCAGTTATAAAACTTCCCTTTAAAGCAACATAACCCATGACTTATTAGAACCTTCATCTTAAAGTAGCGTAAACATGAGAATGGGCGCACGTTCTTTGCAAAATGCCGTTTCTCTCCTTGGCCCAGCTTATCATTTTAAGACATGACATCATGCTGAAGATCCCAAATTTGTAAGTCTTGTACGGAGGCTCGGCGCTTTGACCTGCTGTTGGCAACTTAGCTTTGAAGAGCAAGTGCCGTCTGTTCGCCAGCAGGAGAAGCCAGTGCAGCAGCGGCAGCCACCGGAATGCTTTTGGATTTCTAACTTCTTTACACATCACTTCCTATTAGGATCCTCCGGTCCGCTTCTGCACTCGGCTCCAATGCCAGCCTGGTTTAAAGAATTTCTGCGGGGAGGTAGAAACTCAGTTAGCCGTGCCATGTTGTCTGGTTAGGAAACTATGTTCTGAGTTAGGACTGATAGAAACAGATACTGTTGACTGAAGAGCCCATAGCAGGTAAGTCGCTATAGTTAAGTCATTTGAACCATCATGCTGAGTCTTCAGAAATGACCCCCAGGCAATGACTTAAAACAATCACTAGGTTTTTTTTTTTTCTCTTTAAATAAATATTTTTCACTATTCCATGGGCTGGCCAGAATTAACCTGGACAGATTTTTAGGATAGTCTTGTTTGGGGTCTGACATGTGGCCGTAGTCAGATGGTGACCAATACTGGGCAGTCCACAATGGTTTCATTCATGCGTCTAGTGCTTTGGCAGGGACCCTGGAAAAAAGGGGTCTCCCTCCCCCATGGTGTTTCACAGCCTCTCCCTCTCCACATGTTTGCCCTAGAAGTTCTCACAAGCAGATACTGGCTTCCTGCATGGCAGTTCAAGGCTCCCTAAGGTGCAGAATAGAGGCAACTAGGTTGTTGTGAGGCTTAGGCTCAGAGCCAGCATGGTGCTACCACTCCTACACTCTCTTGGATAAATCACGACACAGGTCAAGCAGAGATAGAAGAGGATGGGACCATGCAAAGCCAATGGCTTGGGTGGCAGGTGGGTGGCTCCCCAGACCGTAAGTGTGGTCAGCTCGTGTCCATGCTTAGTTGTTTGAGTTCCGGGGAGAGACTCCACATTACAGTCACAGCTTCACTGTGACTTAAGCAGATCTCCAGGATATGTAGTGAGTGAAAGGGTATTACATCGTCGTGCTGATATTAATCAGCATATTAATATCAAAGGGAGCCACACCAATATCCATAGGAGAGAAGGAAAAAAATGATGTTACAAGGCTGCCTTAGCAGCCCAGTATCCCACAGCAGAATTATGCATCCACAAGTATCCAAGCCTGAAATCTCATCGTTGGTGCCATCCATGTTGGACATGTAACACGTATATGTGAGTGAGTGGACCTCTGAGCACTTCTGTGCATTGAACCTCCGGGAAGTAAACCATCTACTCTCAAGGAGAGATTAAAAATACCCGAGTCTATGCTCCCTGCAGGATTTTGTTCGCTGTGGCTGGCCACGTCCCCCTGCCACGTTGGGAGAATGGAGAAGCCCTGGAGGAACCCTGCTTTGGCCTCAGCATTCTAATCCCTTTCCCACAGGTGCAGGACACAGGGAGGTAGCACCTTCTCTCTCAGCTTTTCTCTTCAGTGTCTGGGAAGTCACTGTGTTTGAAGGAAGCCTTAGTATGCTGGTTTGTGTAGCTTGTGACCTGGGTCCTGAAGACAAACTGCTTCTTCCTCCTGTTTTACAGATTTCCAGTGGTCCCCAATTGCATCAACAAATTTTGTTCTCGAAAGAGGCTTTATTCCTTTGTATTCTTTTTTTTTCTTCAAGATTTATTTTTATTTATGTGTGTGTGCATGTCTGTGTATGGCCCTGAGCCTATGGGTGTGGGCATTTGCAGAGGCCAGAAAAGGACTTTGGAGCTTTGGGGGCTGGAGTCACAGGTCATTGTGAGCTCCCAGTGGGGGTGCCTGAGAACCCCAACGTGGTCCTCTGCAAGACCAGTGAGTGCTCTTAGCTGCTGAATTTTCTCTCCAGCCCTTCCTCCATATTCCTGAGACATGTCTGCTGGCAGAAGTTTTACCTTGCTACCCTGAAGGCAGGGGTCAAAGCAGTGTCTCCTTGCTCTTTGTGTAGCTCTATTGGGTTCTGGGCTGTCCCCCAGGCCCATGAAGGGCTGGAGAGGACTGGAGGGTTAAGGCTTTCTCTTCCTCATTCCAGATAACA
Organism: Mus caroli; assembly: GCF_978045245.1. NCBI lineage: Eukaryota > Metazoa > Chordata > Mammalia > Rodentia > Muridae > Mus > Mus caroli. Next base: position 50,077,203 of record NW_028227273.1, read on the forward strand.
TCTGGGATGGCTCACCCTTCTTCTCTGCCATTACTTTGTATCTTTCTTGAGCTTTTTCTGATGGCTGGCCATGACTTTTGCTTGCTTAGGAATGGTGGATGAGTATTTAGAGACTGGTCACTCGTGAACAGAGGCGGGCGGGGACAGGTAAGCTGTGTCGCATGGATGAAGTGTAGAAACACTTTAAGGTTATGTGTTGTTTCTGGGAGAGCTTCCTATCTCTACATCCCTGCTGTCTATGAAGGCACTTCCTGGGCCCTGTACTGCTCCTGATGCCAGTGGCCTGAAATCTAGTTTTCCCTGAGAAACATCAATAAAAAGCCCTTAAGTTCTCCCTCTCTGTCTCTGCCTGCCTGTCTGTCTCTCTGTCTCTGTCTCTCTCTGTCTCTCTCTGTCTCTCTTTCTCTGTGTCTGTGTGTACATATACATACATGTGTGTGGGGTACATGTACACATGTAAGTGTGTATGTGTGTGTGTCTGTATGTACATATGCATGCACATGTGTAGGTATCTGTGTGGGGGTGGGTGTACATGCTTACATATGAATGTATGTATGTGTGTGTATGTGAGTGTGTGTGTGTGCATATAGCACAAGTGTGTGGGGTCTACATGCACATTTGTGAGCATTGTGTGAAGGTCAAAGCTTAACGTTGTTTCTGAGGCCAGGTCTCTCACTGAGACTGCAGATGAGTCCCTAGGATCTTCACGGGATCTTCCTCCTCAGCCCTGGCACCCCAGGCCTGCACTGCTGTGCTCAGCCTTTAATGCGGGTGTGAGGAACTCTGCACTCAGGCCTCAGGTTTGTGTAGCGAGCCTTTCTTTACTAATCAGACCGTCTCCTCAGCCCTAAGCATTTGACTACTAGATTTTCACCCGGCTTGCTCACTGTTTTCCAAGGTGCCCAAGCAAAGGAAATTACAGGCAAGTTCCATATTTTGATATTTGCAAACTTGCATCTATAAAGAGTAGCTTGATTGGTATAGATGCCAGTCATTTGGCCCCCTACTATATAAAATATTATTTTAAAATTCTAGTAACAGCAGGAAGATCCCTTCCCGTACCCACCCCCTCTCTTTAAGGAAACAGTGCTGGTGGAGGTTGGCTCTGGTGTCTGGTAGAATTTGGTGGAATGTGCTCTCTAGAAGAGCTGTTTTAAATCTCTTTCAGTACTTTTCTTTCTGTTGTTGACTGACTGTCAGGAGCTGGGAAGGTGGCCAAGAAGGAAATGACACATCGAGAGGCATTTTGCGTTGTGCAAGAGTCTGGGACTGATGCAAGGCTATATGGCCTGTTTACACATTCCTTCACTAGCAGACTGCATGGCAGTAATTTAATTCAGGAGCGCATGGCATGCTGCAGCAAGGAGCTATGGCCTTAGCATCCTTTCATGGCAAATTATCACAGCCGTTAAAACATGCTCATGTCCCTCCTGTGCACTCCCCTGGCTTCCCCCCACCCCCACCCCGGGTCTCAGCTTGCTTTCTCATCGCCTGGGACTGGAGTTAACAGCAGTCCTGCTGGGGAGGCCCACTTTCCACATGCATCCCATCCCAGTTGATGGATTTATTTCTAACTAAATATAGCGTTCAAATGATACGTGTGTTCTAGGGTTCTAAATCCACACGCAGGCTCCATTCGAATGTGTCAGTACTTTCTCAGGTCAGGAGCGGTTTATTCTTAAAATAGTGCTAGGGACTGAAAAAAAAAAGATTTTTTTTTTAATGGGGAGGTTTCTTATTTATGAAAATGGCTTTTCTTTCTTCTGAGAAACAACTTGTGATAGATCACTGAGAGATTCCTTGCTTCTGTGTTGGGTCATGTAGTATTTTACTCAGTGGCTACTTGATTTGTATAGAATAGTTTATACTGACAGATGATAATGGGGGAAAGAGTGATTGTTTTATTTATTTATTTATTTATTTATTTATTTATTTATTTATTTATTTTTTGTGGCCATAATTGTTCCTAGGTAGGATTTTCATATTGATGACATTTATGCTGTCAACTGAAGCATGGCTTTCCCTTCACATAAAATTCACATTTAAGTTTTAATTGGGGCAACTTATGGGAACGTAATTGTTCTTGACTTTGAAGTGATTTGGGAAGCAAAGAGAACATAAAAACACTGAGTTCTACTGGATGAGTAAGGTCCAAATGAAACCTCCAGGTGGACTTCTTAGGCTTCTTGTCTTTCTGCGGCGCCATGTTGAGCTGCAGCTGTGGGAATTTTTGACTCTGGAAATTTTGAACAGTTTCTATGGGAGAAGGTTAAAGTCAATGGAAAAACTGGAAATCTTGGAAATGTTGTTCACATTGAACGCCTGAAGAATAAAATCACAGTTGTTTCTGAGAAACAGTTCTCCAAAAGGTATTTGAAATATCTTACCAAGAAGTACCTCAAAAAGAATGATCTCCATGATTGGCTATGTGTAGTCGCATCTGACCAGGAGACTTACGATCTTCGTTATTTCCAGACTAGTCAAGATGAAGATGGTTCAGACTAACTGGCCTTTGCTTGTAAGACAGTGAAAGTATTCTAAAGAAATATAAAATTGGACTTTATGAGAAAATAAAAGTCATTTCACTCTAAAAAAAACCCCAAACAAACAAAAACCACTGAGTTCTTAAGGATTAATACGGTCTTTATAAATGATAGTTAAAAGAAGAGACTCTCAATGATGTGGCGCCCAAGTAGCAAGTGAAAGACTACCCTGTGCTTCTGGTAACCTCTCTACTAGTCTGCTGTTCTCTGGTGCTTAAAGCCGATTTGCTAGTAGACCAAAGCCTTTCCGTTCGAAATTGAAGGTTGAGGCTTTAACTTATAACGTCTCCAGAAACCGTTAAGTCAGGCTTGTGTTCATGAGCAAAAAAATAAATGTGATGGGAACCTCCTTCTGTAGGAGCCGAGTTCAAGGCAGAGAGGGAGAATTGCCGAGTGGTTTCTACTTGCCAAGGTCTTGGAAAGTCAGATGTAGAAAGTAAACAGAGACAGCCAGAGTGTACGCGTCATAAGTCTCTGCTCCTCTTGGAGGCCTCGGACACCAGCATTAAGCACCACCGTTGGCTGTGGGTCGGTTCTCATAGGGGGCTGAATGTACCGTTCATGGCTGGTACACTACTTCAGAATATGAGTATGTTTTTGTTGTTGCTGCTGCTGTTTGTTGCTGTTGCTGTAATTTTAAAGTAAGAGTGGTTTTTTTTTTTTTTTTGGTGGTGGTGGTGGTGGTGGGGCATCTATATTTTGAACTTACCTTCTTTTGCAAAGATTTCCTGCCATAGAATTTTCCTTGTCTAGTTTTATTCTAGATACACATGGCGCCTCTTCCCCTCCGTGGAAGAAAAGCATTCTGTAATTCTTTCCTTTTGCTGGTTACATTCACCAGCGTAGTGTTCATAATTATCTTAACAAATTAATCATGCTGTCTGTCCTTGTAAAGAAAAAAGTCTACGTGTTCTAAACTCCAGTTGCCATACTTCCTCATGAGTGACATTCTAGTTTGCCCTTATTTCAGACTTTCAGGATTAGTCCCCAGTGGTATAACCTGTTATACTGACCTTACATTACCGGTGACATTCATTGATCTCTTCACCCACTATTCTGGCCTTGCTTCCCATTCTCTTAACCTAGGTAGTGTCATCAGGGTAGTTGTTGCTTAGCTTTTGTTTCTGAATGTCAGCAGTTGGATGTGCCAGCTTCTGCGAAGTAATGGAGGTGATCCATCTATCTGAGATCCACACTCCTAGGTAGTCTTTTGAGTTAAGACTCCCAGGCCATTACTGGCTGGAGTAGAGTGTAAGAGAGTGGAACGTGGAGCAGATAAACTCTCGTGGAAAAGAGAAAGGGGAGTGGCTTTAAGTGCCTACTCCTGGGAGCCACGAAGAGTTCAGCAGGGCTGGGAGGAGGAGCTGGGAAAGAATATCCCCTAAGAGGAGGCAAGGAAAGGGCGAGAACTGGAATCTTGCTTCTTGAGTTTTACCTGGCCAGACCATCAGTTGCTATGGGATTTTCCTATTTCCATTTATGTCAAAGAGCTCCATCATTGAACCTGAGCCTCAGATGCTATCTACCCACGGATCCACCAGAGTGACCATCATCGCATGCTGACGCTGTATGCTTTTGGTAATGACAGTCTAGCCTCAGAACCAAAAGATGCTTCTTTTAGATGTAAGTGGGTCAAGTGAAAGGTTAGAAAGCACGTGTGTGGACCAGAGAGATGAGAGTCTGTGGTCTACGGTGAGCTGTCTTTGGGCAAGGTGGGTATGGTGATTGTGGTACAGATTGGTGTACCTGCCATTGGAAGCAAGAAGCGGCTGGTGGGGAAGAGGTCAGCTGAGTACCACTCTGGGTTTATACGCTAGCATATCTTTTGATCGGGAGGATGGGGAGTCAAGACTACATGCACTGTTCTCTATGCCTCCTTAGGGCTAGTAAACCGTGGCTCCTGCAAGGCGATGGCTGAGGTACCCAGTGCTGACAACGGTTGAACAGAAAGTGAGGCGAAAGAGAGGTGCATAAACCAAGAAGGGTTAGCCTGGGTTTCTAGTCCTAGAACCTTGATTTTGGTTTCTCCTTCTTAACAATTTGGCCAAGCTGAAGTGGCTACGTGTTGTACCCCAAAGATAGCTTCAGAGGCCCTCAACAGGGAATTGCCCTGTCTGGGCTGGTCCAGACAGAAGGTGTGGCTTTGCCTGTGGTGAAGGGAAGTGGATGAGGATGATGTGCAAGACCCTCATTTGAAGACCTGGGAGCCATCTTAGTGACCCTGCACACATCTCTAAGCTTCTCCCTGGTTCTATTTCTTCATTCTTTAAATGTAAGTAGACATGAAGGCAAGTTCACAGTAGCTGGGAGTAACTCCCGAGGAATGATCGTAAAGTTCTTGGCACCCACGAGGGGCAGCGTGAATACCAAATAGTAATTATATAGCGCCTTTCTGCCAAAGACTTCCAAACGTTGAGACATTACCTCATCGATTGTCTTCACAGCCCTGGCAGAGAGGCACTGGGCATTTTACAGGAAGGGAAACTGAGGCACGAGCACCTGAAAGCTAATTTTCCCTGTGTCACGCTGCAAGTCAGCAGATGATTTATGGTGCTGGGCAAGGATCCCAGCTCTCTTCCTGTTCAGTTATTCACCACAAGAAGCACTCGAATGTCTTTGTCATTGAAGTTGTGGAAGCTTCCAGCGTTCAGCCCAGCGCATTCCTAATTACTGTCAAGAAGTGTGTGCTGTGAGAAGCCAGCTCTACTGTGCTGCCGCCTCACCGAATAGAGTAGAAGTCTGACGGATAAGGGAACACACAGACACATGAGATTATACATGTATGTATCTCTGTGTGGATTTAGTGGGCCCTGAATTCACTCAGCAGCATTTCTGTAGTCTCTAAAAGCCTCACTTTGTGTGAGGTGAAGTTAACAAATTGTAGAAGTTAACCAACAATAATTGAAGTAAAGCTATATCACTTGACAATGTACTAACCTTCAAATAATGACACAAATAGGAAGTGGCAAAAATCCTTAGAGAAGAAACAACAGAAGAAGGGGCTGGAGAGATAGCTCAGTGGTTAAGATCATTGACTGCTCTTCTAAAGGTCATGGGTTCATTTCCCCAGCACCCACAGAGCAGCGCATAACCATCTGTAAGTCCAGTTCCAGGGGAGCCAAGACCCTCTTCGGGCCTCCTCAGACACTAGGCACGAAAATTGTATGTAGTAATTTGTGCAGGCATTAACCTATGCACATAAATTTATAAAATAATTTTTGAACAGTGGAAAAGAGAAATTAATGATTACTGGAGATGCAGATGTGTTTCACTGGCAAATTGCTTGTCCAGCATGCACAAAGCTGCATGGGTTCACTCCCCAGCTCCGCAGAAACCAGGTGTGATTGATGGTGCAAGATCACAATCCCTGAACTCTGGAGTTAGAGGAAAGAGGATTGAAATTCAACATTACTCTATGGTACACAGTAAATTTGAGGCCAGCCTGGGCTACCTGAGGACTGTCCACTCTTAAGAGAAAATAGCAATTATCTACCCCAGTGTATGTTTTGAGTGGTACTATTGATGCTGTGGTATGCACCACCCCAGGTACCTTTCTGAGCTAGTGTGAGTATTTCAGTGACATACTGGCCTCAGGAAACATAGGACTCTGCAGAACAGAACAGCTGCTTGGAAGCTGAGAAAAAGTGATTACTGGAAGCAAAAGTCCATTCCTTCAAGATAATAAGACCTGATGTGGTTTCCAGATCATGGCTACCTCAGGCAAAGGCTGAATGGTGTGAGGATAGATGATTTGAGGAAGCTCTGTTCTTCCTCTAACCTGTCCCACTACTAAAAACACAACCTTTCCACATTATAGCCGACAGTGCGTGCGTGCATGCGTGCGTGCGTGCGTGCGTGAGTGTGTGTGTGTGTTTATTTGTTTGTTAGAGGTACATTTTAAAATCTAAATATTTATTGAAGTGGGAACATTTCTTCATTGCCAAATTATTTCCAAGCTGTCCCTCACATGTTAGGCAGCTACCACGAATAGAGTCAAAGGAAGAAAAGCATGAGTATGGAGTCTGGGGGTGTGGCTCAGTGGGTAGAAGAAGCTCTGGGTTCAGTCTCCCAGCACTGCATAAACTGGTTGTGGTGGTATATGCTTATGTTACCCAGCACTCAGAGGTAACAGCAGGGCCCTCATCTTTGAGGAGCCAAATTTTTATAGCAAAGATAGTTAAGACATAAAAGGCAGATTTATCTATTGCATCTGTTCACAGACTGCGGTGACAGGGAACTTATATAAGTAATAAAAGCCAGCGGGCAGTGGAGACAGGGAAGAGCGCATTCTACAATAGCCCAAGGGAAGGCCCTCTAAAGGGCGGACACTGGGTATAGAACCTTCAGGCTGAGGAGAACTCAACTGGACACGGTGGGGAAGAGACTTCAGGGCAGAATATATGTTGTATGCAGAGGCCGTAGCATGATGCATATCAAAATTGAGTATCTGACTTTGATAGGAAAGAGGAGCCTAAAAGTTGAGGAGGAGGAAATTTGATAAAAAGAGTATGTAAGGATCTGGCACTCGGAAGCTGTGTGTTCAGTGATCGCCCTGTGGTTGGTCGGGCTCAGGTGTAGGAGAAGACAGGGACTCCCTGTGTCTTTACTCTGCTGGCTTCAAGCTTCCCCGCTAGTGTTCTTTGGAGGTCTTTGAGCTTACTCTCTGAGTGAAGGTTCTCAGAACTGTGTGTATGTAGATGGCGTGTGTGAAGGATAATGCCTTACACCACTTTTGGCTGATCAACAGTAAGTGGACCAGATCAGATTAACCGGATACTGTGGAGGATTGTAAGATCCAATTTAACAGGGATCGGGTGTAAGCAAGACCTTGAAGGACTCTCCTGAGGAAATGGAGTGGGTGCCGGTGGAGCCGGGATAGCTCACCAGCATCTGGCACTTGGTCAGCATACTGGGTCCCGGGCAGCATGTGGGGGGGACATTTCTCCTAAAAACAAACCAGACTTTGCAGCAATCAGTTACCTGTTGGAGTGAATTCTCCTGGGGCTGTGCATGTGTAACACACGAAGATCCTGGGCTTTTCTGGACGATGAGAAATAATTCCAAAGGTGAGCTGGGTTTCAGAACACGTGAGCGACGTGGAATACTTCAGAATGTTGAGCGGAGAGCATTGTGGATGATTAAAGGATTGTAAAATTGAACCTATAAGGATAAGTTGAAAGACTTGGGATTATTTAGCTTCATGAAGAGGAGGCTGAAAAAAATGACTTAATAACAGACTTGGAAATTATGAGACTTATTAAGCTCTGTATGGTGGCCAGCTGTTTTGTTTCTGGGGAAGTCAGAGGAAGAAGAACAGGTCACTTAACTGGAGCATGAGGGATGTGGGTGAGATTTAAGGAAGAGCAGGTTGGCTGGGGGACAATTGCTGGGCAGAATGGGTTCCTGGAGATTGACGGTTGGAGTTGGGGGGGGGGCTCTTCAGATCCAGTTCTCCCAAGCAATCCTTTGTGTGCTTGGGACAGGCAGCAATAATGCCACCTTTCTGCTTCTAAGAAATCAAAGGCCTGATTTCTGTTTCCCATTACGGTTCTGAGGCTCGGAATCACAGGGGTTTGTGGACATAAATGATGAGGGTAATTTGTCTTGCTTCAGTGGCCATTAGAATCTTTAATTGAGAAAAATATGACCCAAAAGAGGAACAGGTCTGCCATGTGATAAAAAAAATCACTATTAATAACCAGAGAAGATCCATTGTGAGGAATTTAGGACTCCGGGTGAGAATGGTCTCTTGGCAGAAACTTTTGGGTTTATTTGATCTGTGTGTTCCAGGGACCAAAGGTAGTGTTTTATGAAGTTGGTTCATTTTTCTCCTACTAAGAGAAATGAAAGTCATTTCCAGGCCACACCAAACCAAGTTTAACCTGGATCTTGAGTGATATGATCCAAAAAAACTCACCCTCAAGGGATCCACGGTCACATGGGAGGATAGGAGAGAGGAAGTGGGTGGAATTTGTCTCCCCACACCAGAAACTTTCACGGGTATAAAAGCTAGTGGAGGTGTGAAGCCATTGGACAGAGCTGAGCTGTGAAAGAAAGGCTGACTGACCACACCGTTCTCTAACTCAAGGCTAGAGATTGCGGGCAGCAGAGAGCACTTTGTGCTAAGTTGTTTTGTTGCTTTCTCAGAGAACCAGTCATGTGTCATGTGTCTCAGTTTGTACGTTAGCCCCCACTCTGTGTGTGTGTGTGTGTGTGTGTGTGTGTGTGCAAGTGAATCATAGACTGTATGTGGAACTTAGAGGACCACCTCAGGCATTGGTCCTTACCTTCTCATTTAAGACTGAGTCTTTCTCCTTTGTGCTGCCTACACTAGGCTGGCTGCCTCATGGACTTCTGGCTATTCTGTCTCTACATCCCATTTTCTATAAAGCACCAGGATTACAGGCACACACCTAGGTGCCCTACTTTTACATGGGAATCTCAGGATTTGAACTCAGGTCTTTGCTCTTATGATAAGTGCTTATCCGTTGAGCCCTCTCCTCAGCCCCATGCTTTATTGTTCAGTCTATCAATCCTCCCTTCTGCATCGGGCACACACCTTCCTGAAACTCTTTTGTCATAGCACATTAGCATATCTGCAGATGGTTTCCTTTAAGCCGCTGGATGCTGAGAAACAAAGCGCTCGCCTCTGTGGTTTGCAGATGAGTTCTCTGCTTTGAACTAAGTGGGTCCTGTTTTCTCTGAAGGGGAAAAATAATTAGACGACAAAACCGGCTTTTGAAGCAGGTGACACAGAGTGAGAAGGCAGAGTGGGTGTGGCACCAGGCGATGGGAAGGGAGAAGACTCCGAAAACCTATTTTTCTTTCTTTCTAAAATACCTTGGGTTTCTGGGATCATTGAGCACATTTAGACCCTGAAGCCAACGCATGGGTCACCATGACAGAGCCACCCACAGCCACTACAGGGTCAGAAGTCACAACCCACTTCTCTTTTATGCCTGACTTGCTTCCTTGTCTGTGAACTTTCCTTGATGGCTTTGGTACCTTAGGTCTTTATTTAGCTCTTTGAGTGGTTGCTACATTTGGGTCTCACCCTGTCTCTCCCATGTGGCTGATTTCCAAGAACCCCACCTCCAAGAATTCTTGAGTTTGCAGCTGTTGGGCTAACCTGAAAAGGATTAAGGCCCTTCTCTTTGCCCTTGAGGCCAGCATAGTGACAATTGGAAAGAAAGCCAGGTGACAAGAAAGAAAGGGGTCTTTCTTGGGTCATTCCTTTTAGGGGTTATAAGTATTGTTAATCTTTATTAAAAATAACTCTTGTCTTTTCCTACAACACCTTTGAAAGGTTATGAACTGTAGTTGACCGTTTTTTTCTTCTTCTGAGGAATCAACAATGCAGTTGACTGTGTAGGGGTTAATCTGAGGAAGAGTCCACACTGCACCTGCACCCTTAGGACACCCCCACCCCACCCCCATGCCCTTAGCAGTTCTTTTCTTCTCTGAGAATTTCTTTTCCAGAGAAAGACTGTGAGCTAGCTCGTTTAGTTTAGGTGGAACTGTGGCAGAGGCCTGGGTAAGAGTTTTCCAGGTCAGGGCCCTGCAGAAGGTTGGCTGTGTGGCCGTGAGAATGTCCACATCTCAGCTGAGAAGGACAAAGGCTTCAGTGAAGGTCTGGAGACTCACTGGATCAAAGGTGCACAATTGAGACAGGTCCTGCGTTTTAATTCTTCAGGGGTTCCTTGAATTCTCCTTGGCTAATTACACACTGGTGGCACAGACTGGATTTACGGGACATTCTTTAAAGGCCAGCGTTTTGGGGTTCTAAATAATAAAAAAAATTGTAGCTGGTCCAAGGTGCAGAATAAATACCTGCTTCATCTCTGTGTGTGTATGTGTGTGTGTGTACACATGTATATGTGTGTATATGTGTGTATATATGTGTGTGTGTGTGCATGTGTGAGTGCAGGTTCATGTGTGTGAGGGTTAATGTGTGTGTGCAGAGGTCAGAGGTCAAGCATCAGGTCTTGTTCCTTAGGAACCATCCATCCACCTTATTCTTCTGAGACAGGGTCTCTCACTGAAACTGGAGTGCCCTGATTGGCTGCTCCTCAAGCTGCATGGTTCTGCCTGTCTCCTCCTCTCCAGCGCTGGGTTACTAGAGTAATCACCAAGCCCAGCTATTCACATGGATGCTGGGGACAGAGCCCAGTTGCTCTTGCTTGTGCAATAAGCACAAGGTCTGAGCCATCTTCCTCCAGCCTCAGCCATTTCATGTTTTATGAGCTCATTTTTGCCTCTTTTCTATACGATACTCATGCTTCTTTCTATACGTCGCTAGACTTTCTTGACTGGTGCAGCATTTCCTTGGTAGAGCCTGAATGATGAGGAAGGAGGGATGCCTTCCTTGCCCTTAGCGATCTAGAAAGGGGCTAAGGGTGGCTAGAAGGCACAGAAACTTTTAAAAATTATACTTAATTTGTCCCCTAGTAGCCCAGGGGAAACATTGAATGGAAGTGAACTGACAGAGATGGACTTTGCAAGACGAACAGTCCCAAACACACACACAGATGTAAACACACACACACACACACACACACACACACACACACACACACACATTTTTTTCCGAGGGTCAGTTGTTCACTGTCAGTCACAGCTCTGGAGAAACCATGATGGGTTTGAACCCACCACCTCATTTCACTTTGTTGAAAAATAGCAACTGAACTGGTGGTGGTGGTGGGGGATCTGACATTAAAAGATGAAATGTAGCCTTTGTCCCATGAGATTTGTGGCACGAACTGGCCAGAGGAAGGAAATGTGATGGTCTAGATAGATGGCTTTGGTTATGAGCACTTTTGCTGCATGTTAAAATGCAGTGAGTCATTTATGGCTGTAAATAAAAACTTTACAGGGAAGGAAGAACTCCCTGTTTTGGGAGAAGTAGCAAGAACTTCTGGCTAATTTATACATGCTGACTCTTAATTATGCTGACTTTTATTCCTTTTAAACTGGGACCAGTTCTTCCAAAAGGAAAAGAAAAGCTTATCAGATGATTCACTGTTAATATCTAAGACGGTTTTGCTTTTAGCCCAGCCTGGCCTGGGGTTCACTGTGTGGTTCAGGCTGCCTTGGACTCTTAGAATTCTGCCCAATTCAGCCTCTCCAGTGCGGGGGTTAGAGAAGTGAGCCAAGACCCGGAAGGTGAAGGGTAGCCTCATTCTAGCATCATGCCATCCCTGTCCAGTTCTTAGGGTTGGTTTTGATGGTTTTCGTATGAGGAGCATGTCATCACAGAACGCTTTAGCTAGGCTGCTGGAAAGCTTAAGATTTGCCAGTGATTTAATGTCACTGCTTTTAAAATATAGCTTTGTGTATTAGGACTGTGTTCCTAAGCTTTTTTTTTCTTTCTTTCTTTTCTTTTCTTTTTTCTTTTTTTTTTACTACTTGGCAAGGAGTACCCAAAGCTAGTCATTGAATCTTTTATCATTTTAATCTTTCATTTTATTTTTGTGGTTGGTGACCCGAACTGTATTCCAGTGACTGTTGAGATTTACATTAGGTTTTTTTTTATTCTCCATGATGTTGGCAATGAAAATGAGTCAATCTTAAGGAAGAAACTCTGCTTTTAATAACCTGTCTTTATCCTTTATGTGTATATTAATCGGACAGACATTCACGTAGAGAGAATCTCTTAGAAGCCACACCTGTCAATTAAAAAGCCAATAGCCAATGAGCTGAGGCAGGAAATAGGAGGTGGGACACTGGCAGGAAGAAAGGGGATTCTGGGAAATATTGAGAGACGAAAATGAGAGACTCGAGGAAGATGCTAGGGGAGACACTGAGAGGGACACTGAGAGAGACTCGAAGGAAGAAGCAGGTCGGGACCAGAGGAGAGGTAACTAACCATGTGGAAGGCATAGAATAGGTTGAATGTTTAAATGAGTTATGAGTTAGAGAATAAGACAGAGCAATGGCCTAGTCAGTTAATAATAAATAACTAGTCAGAGTGGTTGTTGCTGGGAACTAAGTGGGGGGAAGAAAAATACTGATTTTTTTTTTTTTTTTTTACACATTCATCCTTGGCTTGCTCTTGTTTAGTGCCTTTGAGTACCAGATGCTGATGAAATAGCTTTGAGAACTTACCGGAAGAGATGCCAACAGAACGGGGATGAAGCCGAGAGGAGGGACTCACTCTTAAGCTTGAGTACACCTGGCCAGAAAGGGCTTAGTCTGTAGAGAAAATGACCATCCTTCAGCCCTCAATTTAATTTCCAGTAACTTCTAAAAGCCCACATGTCATAAGTCCTATAGCACTGCCAATCTTGTCAATCATCCATTCCAGCCACGATCCTGTCTCTAGAACACCGGCTCTATCCTTGAGGACCCCGAGTTTTGGCTTACCCCTTTGTGTACTTTCTCTGCTTTCTTGTCTCCTTGAGACATCATACGTCCTTTCTGGCCAGGGCAGGGGAACACTGCTCTGCTTGGCATCAAGGGTCCCTGAACACATTTGAGTTTGAATTTTGTTTCTGGACTAGTTATTTTTTATTGCTCTGCCCAGATACCTGCAAAGAAGCCACTTACAAGAAGAAGACTTTATTCTGGCTCAGTGCTCGGTCAGTTCATCATGGTGGGAAGCTATGACGACAGGAGCATCTCCTATTAGTGGCCTTGGAGGCTGCTTGCCCACATCCTATCAAATCATTGCAGAGCAGGGCAGTGTTGTTCCACATTGGGCATCTTCCTTTTCCCTTCTTATTCATTCTGGGACTCCAGGTGATAGTGTGGTGGTACCCGGATTCAGGGCATGCCTTTATCCCATTAATTCTCCCTGGAAATCTTCTTACAGACACACCTAAAGATGAGCAGCTTCATTAATGTCCTAGATAGGTGTTTTTAAAAATCCAGCTAGGTTAACAGTCAAAATTATTCATTACAGGCTCTACAGCTGAACAGAGAAAAAACCCAACCCAACCCAATCCAAACCCAAACCCCAAATACACATCTAATGTGGTGTGGAGAGGATACAATGTAATTTTTACTGGCTCATGAGGGCCTGTATTGGCATCTACATGTCCAATAATGTCCCTTTTTACAAAGGAGGACACTGAAGCATCACTTGGAGCATGGTTATTCATGGAAGGAAAGTTGATTTTGCTTTTCTTATGATGGGCCAGTATCTGTTCTACGGCTTGAATTTCCTGGGGTAGTTCTAGGGGCGGGGGAAACTATGTATCAGAGGTTAAGAGGAGTCTAAACTAATTCAGAGACCTACATATTATTTTATCATAATTGGCATGAAACATGAAGTCTGAAAGCCTAGGATAAAAAGCGTAGGGTTCTGGGAAGGAAAGCAACGTGGGAATCAGCTGCACACGGACCCCTGCAGGTGCCACTAAGCCAGTGCTCTGCTTGGGGAAACTGGAAAGAGTGTTAGTCAGGACTAAATAATCTCACCCACTACATAGGATTTGCTTTTTATTCCCTTTTAAGATCTCATAGATAAATATTATGCTACCGTTGAGAGGCAGTAATACCCTCTATTTTTGATAGATGCTGTGGAAAATGTTTCAGTTTTGTAAGTTATAAAATTATGAGGCTAGTAAGAAAGGCTTATGTATGACGTTCAGTGTTTCTGGATTCTTTGTTTACATTTCTAATAGCACTGAATTACCACGTAAGGAAAACATTTGTAAAAGCTGCAGAAAATTCAGGAAGCATAAACCATAGAGGACTTATTTCATATTTAGGGATAATTCCTCTAGTATCTGCTCCTACCCGTATGCTGATATATATGAATATATTTGGGCATACTTCCTATTTTACATGTTTTCTTCACCTTCTAAGCTGACTTTGTTTTTGGATGGCAGTAGCCAGCTGTCTGCTGATCCTCCCTCTCAACTCAAAATGAGAACTCAACTGTTTTGTAAAGATGAACATTCTAAAACTTACTTTCCAGAAATCGGTGTGAAGACATCGCCTATCCCCATTCCTCTCAAAAGTGTTCTAGCTTGCTGCATTGGTTATTTCCTGTTATGCTTGCCTGCCTCAGAATGTAACCTTGCATGGTTGAGTTGGCTCCTTGTTTACCGTGTGTGTTCTCCCTCTCACCTCTCTGCTTTAGTGGATGCTTTCCACATGCACCGTATGTTTCATAAAACTCCAGTCGGCTATGCTGGGCGCCACTGACATGCTCCGAGAGGTTCTTTCGTCCCCTCTTCAAATTTCTTCAGAGTTCTACCTGTGTGTGTGATCCTTCGGAGGGGTTCTGTTGGCCTGATTGCATCATTTACAAAATTTGTCGTTAATACTACGACGTCACAATAACCCCATGGAGTAGACATGGAGAGAAAGAGTCATCTTGCCAGTGAGAAAGAAGGTTTGTGGAGTTGAGGGCCTTGACAGCCTCACACATCTCTAGTGAATACTTTAAAAATGGTTTAATGTCACTAAGACTTGAGTCAAACATTGAGATTTGAAACTGAGAATGTAATGGGACATATAGAAAGTATTATTAAATTGCCATAGTCAAAATAATTTAAGATTGCTTCAGCATTTGTACGTGTGTGTGTGTGTGTGTGTGTGTGTGTGTGTGTGTGTGTGTAGAACTTATATAGAGGTGAGAGGATTGAAGTCGATGTGGAGAGTTAAGTATTAGTAGTTTTACAGTTATTGTTGTTATTCTCTTCTTTTCTGATGGAGCATAAAATGAGAGGGTAAAGTCTGTGTACGGACGATTGCCTGGTCACAGAGACATGTTTTTTATTTGGGGATAGAAGCAAAAGGCTTAGCTAAGTCCCACCAACAGCAAAGGCTACGGTTTGGATCTGATGCAACCAACTCCTTGGGTGCCGGATTTCTCCTCACTTGCTCGCCTCCACAGAAGATGGATGTCTAGGACTCGGCAGGGGTCCGGAAGACGCAAGGTCAAACACTGTCTCTTCTTATCCCCAAAGCTCAAGAAAGATGAGCAGCTGTAGGATGTAGACTCAAGACTCCAAGATGTGGCTGTTCATAAGGACACCTGGAAACGTTATGGCTAAGAAGCATCTGACTTGGCTAATGCCTTAAAAAAAAATGCCATGCTATGAAATCTACCTGTAAGTGCAAACTGGACTGTTGTTACTCTCCATTCAGAGCTTTTGAAGAGAAGACCAGCCTTCCGTGGTTGGTTTTATTTTAAAGTACAAAGCCAAGGGAGGAAGAGGTGTGGCTCGGGGCTGGCCTCAAATTCACGATCCTTCTGCCTCTGCCTTTCCAGCGTGTCCTACCAGTGTGTGCCACCATAGCCAAGTGCTTGATTTTCATGTCACAGAGGCTAAGTGAAGATGAGAAAAAAGAAGTTGGAACCATATACTGGGACCTGTATGTCACACAGAACAGTGCAGGCCGTTGGTGACTTCAATTGGGAGGGTCTGAGAAGGTGAAATCAGAGGCTCAGCCAATCACTGAGGTGACACATTCTGCCAGCTGGAAGGTGGTGGTGTGCACCTCTAATCCCAGCCGTGGGAGACAAAGGCAGGCTGATCTCAAAGAGTCTGAGGGAAGGCTGCTCTGCAGAGTGAGGTCCAGGACAGCCAGAGCTACAGAGAGAAACCGTGTCTCCAACCCTTCCCCTCAAAAATAAAGCTCTGACAAACTGCACATTTGGGGTTCTCAAGGACGTCTTCACATTTAATGAGACCAGTGCAGGAGGGTGCTCTGACAGACTCTGCAGACTCTGAACAGAGATGTGAGCTCTGAGGTGTGAAGTTAATGACAAAAGTGGTATTACAGAAAATTTAACATCCAAAATTATCCGTGTGCCTGTGGGTATATATGTGTGTGTGAGTTCCAGCACACGTCTGTACAAGTCAGAGGTCAACTTTGGAGTGATCGACAATTATTGCTCACCATTTTTGTTTGCTTGGTTTTTTTATGAGTCTCTCATTGGCTCAGAGCTCCTACCTCAGGCTGGCAGCCTAGAAGCCCAAGGGATCTCCCTGTCTCCATCTCTCCAGTGCAGGCATTAAGAGTCCAACCTTCCTAATGCTGTGACCCTTTCATATAGTTCATCATGTTGTGGTGATCCACAACCATAAAATTATTTTTTATTGCTATTTCATTACTGTAGTTTTGCTACTGTTAGGAATCCTAATGTAAATATTTTTGGAGCTAGAGGGTCCCCGAAGGGAACACAGCCCACAGGCTGAGAGCTACTGGTATACTCTTGTTGTTTATTTACTTACTGTGTGTCTGTCATTTTTACCTGGGTCCTGGGATGGAGCTCAGGTTAACCCACGTCCCCATACTTGCTCAGCAAGGGCTCCACAGAGCGACCTCCTGAGGTTAGCATCTATGTTTCTTGATGAAGCTAATAGGGTCTGGATTTCCCCTTGGAGATCTAGAGCTTGAGAAAGAAGCAGTAGGCTACTGAGGAATGGGCTGTGTGAGCTGAAAGTGTGCACTCACTGGAAGTGTGCACTCATTGAAAGTGTGTGCTCATTTAGTGCCCTGTCTGTGTCAGTTGGTAAGTAGTGCCACCAACTGGGTTCCTAATTATTTTTGCCCTGGGGGAATTAAGGCAACAAACAACTGTTGATATTCTCCCTCTCCCTTTCCCCCTCCCCCTCCCCTTCTTCCCCTCCTCCCTCCTTCTCCCCCTCCTGTGGAAAACCTTTAGCTTTGCAGTGCACTCTTCTCCTTGCCTTCTTGAGGACTCTCTCTTGTCCTCCTCTTTGTAACTGTTTAGCCCTGGGCAGTCTCTGTGCAGACCCCCAGAGCTGAAACCTCACATCCTCTCTTCATCCTAAGCTCTTAGTTTAACCTTCCTGCTGAGTTTGCTTTGCTCAGTTTCTTCGCTCTCTGGGCTTACCATGTTATTATTTATTTTTATTATTGTAGTTTTATTTATATTTTTTCTATTTATAGACATTGATTTGTTTTTTGTTGTCACAGATCTCTCTTCTCACAAGAAAGAGACTATATTGATTCTTTTTCTCCATTAAAGTCTTTACATATAGGGCTACCTAAAACAACAGTAACAACAACAACAACAACAACAACCAAAGCTGCTCTGTATTGACTGTATATAAATGCTTATTCGAACTTTCTCCATTTCCTAAATCAGCCAGGCAGCAGCAGGCTTCTTGAACTATTCTGTGTATACTATCCCAGCTACATACAGATTGGAATTTAAGGCATGCTGTTCTCCTCATAAGGCATTAAAATATGGTTCAAAAGATACCATCCATTAATAACTAATACAGTCAATATTGAATTGTATGATGCTATTGTGTACTTATTGTTTTCAACAAGTATTTATTGGGCTCTAGTACAGTTGGTCAAAAATGGTTTTAAAATATTTTATTAATTTTTTGAGACTTTCACATAATGTATTTTTTAATCTTTTTCTATTATTAGGTATTTATTTTATTTACATTTCCAATGCTATACCAAAAGTCACCCACACCCTCCCACACCCACTCTCCCACCCACCCACTCCCACCTCTTGGCCCTAGCGTTCCCCTGTACTAAGGCATATGTGCCATTAGTGGAAAGAAAGGCACATAATGTATTTTGATCATATTCATTCCTCTTCCCCAATTTCTCCCAGATCTGCCCCCTCCCCCTTCCCACTCTGCTTTGCATTCTCTTTAGTAGCAAACACAAACCGGGAAGTCCAGCTTGTACTTGGCTGTGGGGCAGTGCACTGGAGCTTGGTTCATTCTCAGGGCCACACCCTTAAAGAAAACTGACTTGCCTGGCAGTGGTGGTGCAGGCCTTTATTCCCAGCACTTGGGAGGCAGAGTCAGGTGGAGTTCTGAGTTCAAGGCCAGCCTGGTCTACAGAGTAAGGTCCAGGACAGCCTGGACAGGGCTACACAGAGAAACCCTGTCTCGGGGAAAAGAAAAAGAAAACCGACTCTCTTCTCCCAGCAGCTTGTCAATGGGAGCAGCTTCTTAACTGGGGGCTCCATGACCACCCTAGCACCCGTGCTGAGGGTTTATCTGGCTTGAGTCTGCATAGAAACCACTGAATCCAGATGTGCAACGGCACTGTTGTGTCTGGGCAACGTGTTCTGTTGTGTGTATCCACTGCCTCTGGTTCATACCATTTTTTTAATGGTTTTTCTAGATAGGGCTTCTCTGTGTAGCTCTGTCTGTTCTGGAACTCACTTTGTAGACCAGGCTGGCCATATCATTTTTCCAGCCCATTGTCTGCAATGATATGCCTTAGCCTTGGAATGGGGGTGGGGATGTGGTATAGATGTCCTGTTTAAGGCTGACTGCGCCATAGTTTTATTTTCTGCACATTGACTAGGTGTAGGAAGATACAATCTATGACAAGGAGCCTGCCTTTAACAGATCTGCTTTCCTCTACTATGTTGGAATAAAGAAGACAATAAGCAAAATATTCATATATTCATACACACATTTTATATATATATATATATATATATATATATACATATATGATGCTAAGTGCTTTAAAGAAAAAGAGAGGAAGGAGACAGAGTTCAGAGATCATGGAGGCAGGTACATGCATTTTTATCCAAGAGTGGTAGATGGAGCAACAAAGGCAGAGAGCTGAATCTCATTAACAAGTGAATCATTTGTAAGTGTCCAGGAGGAGGATCTAGGCAGGGTGTCAAAAGCAGGCATTATTGCTAAACCCTTTGGCTTCTTTAAGGCCCAGCATGAGGGCCAGAATGGCTTCAGCAGAGTGGGTGAATGGGTAGGTTACAAAGCCCCAGAGGTAGGTGTGCATAGACATGGTACTGGACGGTCTAGGTCATGTAGGGTTCAGGTGTGTCAAACTTGTGGCCCGCAGGTTGCATGTGCTTCAGGCTAGCAACAAAGTATAAACTTACATAAAACACTAAGAGCTATTTAGTGAGTTTTAAAAAAAATAGGTTTATTTAAGTGTGTGTATGTGTGGGTGAGGGTATGCCACATGTGTGTGAGTGCTCTTAGAGGCTTGTAGAAGGTATTGGGTCTCTTGGAAATTATAGGTAGTTGTGAACCATTTAATGTAGGTGCTAGGATTCCAACTTGGATCCTCTCACGTACTTAGGGAGTGATATTAAGTGATGAGCTATCTTTCCAGTCCTTCCTTCCTTCCTTCCTTCCTTCCTTCCTTCCTTCCTTCCTTCCTTCCTTCCTTCCTTCCTTCCTAATGTGACTGTTCAGCCCTTGATTGTGGACTTTGTAATGACAGTATCCTGTCACAATGCTAGAAGGTTGGATGTGTTAAGCCTGGAGTAGTATTAAAAGCCATAGAGCATAAGAAATCACTCTAGACAGAAGAGAAAGCTGAGGACAGGGAG
The DNA here is from genome assembly GCF_978045245.1 of Mus caroli. NCBI lineage: Eukaryota > Metazoa > Chordata > Mammalia > Rodentia > Muridae > Mus > Mus caroli. The sequence goes on from NW_028227273.1 coordinate 50,097,015, forward strand.
CTGGGAAAAGACTTCAGATTTGAAGTCAGATAAAATCGAAGAGCTGGAGAGGGTCCCTTAGCAGGTACAGCCAGGGACATAGGAAGAGCTCCAGAGAGTGTAGTGTCCCAGAAGTAAGGGACTCAGGGATGCTGAGGTGCGGCCTCTACTGTGTTTAATTTTCATTTCTAGGAACTACCATTGGGCTGGGCAGTGTGGAGGCCATGAGTGACCTTGACCCAAGGGATCCCAGTAGAGAGACAGATTCCCAGGGCTGGGGGGAAATTAGTAATGGTGAAAAAAGTGGGCTAAGGGATTTAGACCGTGGCTTCAGGAGTGTTGGCTGTGAGGAGGGGAGAGGAACTGAGGGAACTGAAGAGAGGAAACAGCAAGAAAGGACGTCCATCTGGACTTTGGGTTACAAAACTGAAGCCCTCACCCTGACATATTCGGAGTGAGTGGCCCTTGACAAACCACTTTCCATTCCAGGACATCAGCATCTCCATGAGAAAAATGTGAGTGACAAAGTCTATTTATAATGAGAGTCTACTTATAAAGGTGATTGTAAGAGAGAGTTTAGTAAACATTCATCATTCATTAAGGGCTGGGAGTGTAGCTTTGTGGTAGAGTAGGGGACCCTAAGTTCTGTCCCTAGCGTGATCAAGGCAAGACAACGCAGGAGCATAAAAATTCCTAAGCACTGTCACACAAGCACAGTATCCGTGTGTTTGTTAGTGTGTGATAGAAATGCTAAAGGAAAGGCAAGCACCTTGGAGAAAGCTGAGCCCTGAAGATGAGAATCCAGATAGAAGGAAGCAGTTGTTAAAGCAACAGGGAAGAGAAAGGACAGGGAATGTGGACCATTCCTCAGCAACACTGAGTCCCTTGCTTCTGGGACACTATACTCTCTGGAGCTCTTCCTTTATCACTGGCTGTACCTGCAGGGTCCCTTACCAGGGAGAGAGGCCAGCCTGGTCCAGAGGATGGTGTTGAGGGAAGACAGCCATTGATGGGAGTCCTGAGTAGATAGAGAAGGTAGGAGGGTTGGATGTGAGGTACTTAGTTCTTCAGTAGGCTCATCGAAAGGGCAGGGTTTGAATTCTTACCTTCTGCAGAATTGTAGGGATTCTGTCCACAGAGGAGCCTCAGAGTTGCGGGTCAGAGAGGCTATTTGAGTTTGATCAGGACACAGGAGACAGATTGGAAGGAAGACACAGGAAGTAAGGAACATACAGAGGCAAGGAAGCCAGCTAGAGAGCACTTCTACATCCCAGGTGTGTTAAGGATGGGGGTGGAAGATGAGGATGAGGAGGTGTGCGCGCCTCTAAAGTCAACGTTCATATCAGGGAGAAGAAAGGGGAGCGGCCTGTGAAGGGGTCTCTTAAAGCAAAGCATGAAATAAGTTGTAGGTCATCAGCTAGCACATGCTTACTGTATACCTACTGTGTGCCACTGCTGTTTGATGTCTGTTGGCACTCTTTCAAGCTTTATTCTAGCTCAGACTATACCACAAAGTATAACAGGAAATGTGTGTGTGTTGGGGGTGGGGCTGAACCATTCAAGGACTAGGCTGATCTGATAGTCCTTTTGATTCATGGGGGAACTTCTGTCTAATTTTCTGTGTGTCTATCATGGCTGTTTGCTAAAGGAATTAGTTATATTTAGTAAATGAATTAGCAATATTAGTTTTTTTTTTAAAGTGTGATAGGCAGTATAACTTAATTAAGCCTTAAAATTGTTGCTGGGGCAGCTGTGTCAGGAATGCGTGACTAGATCTGGCTTGTCCAACTGCTAAAGCAAACTGTCAGGCCTAAGCCATTTCAGGCACTTTGGTGACACTCAGATGAGTCAATATTCAGATGTAGACATTAAGTAAAAAAGAACATACAGAAAAGTTTAATTAAAAACCAAGGGGACAAAGGTCCTTTTTCTGACAGCCTGTGTTAAGCAAGTTGATTTAAACACATGCAAGCATTTAGAGTCCACAGGGTACACTACATTTATTTATAGTGTTGTGTGCAGTAACTCATGCTTGTCTTTCTAATCACTTGGGAAGGGCTGGATCTTTTAAGAGGGGGTAACAAAGCAGGCAGTACTGATGTGCCAACACTCATTCTACATTAAGCTAATGGGCGTGGTAGTCTGTTTCTGTTTTTCCTCAGCACTGGTGGTCTTATAGATTTTATGAGTTTTGGAAGGTATGTTGGAGAAGATCACATGAATTTGTGTATGTAGATTTACATGAAACATACACATGAACAAATACATCCTTCTACCAGGCAACCTGAGGCAGAAATGGTGGGTGCCGGTTGCTCTGTGAGCTATCATTTGAATAACTCGCTTTGGCTTTAATGATTTGTGTGGTAACAGGATGTCACAGCCCGCAGTGGAGTATTGAAAACGGAATGGAGTATTTGTAATGCCATTGAAATGATGGACTTGAGTTTGGGTTTTGAAGCAGATGTTCAGTGGCTGAGATTAATCTCTAGCAATGGTTTTCGAGGTTAAAACCCAAATGTGTACAAGAGTAAACATTTCCCTTTCAGAGCAGATGATTTGAACACGAATGGATGAAATTTAAGCAAGCGGGCATTAACTACGACTTCGCTTTGACACACATGTCTGGAAAGCATCACGGATTACCACACTTTCTGGAATTGGTAGCATAATATCCTCTCTCTGCACACTCTCATGAGAAAAGGTTTGAAAAAGCCCAGACTTGCAGCCATTCATTGGAGCATCAGGCTTTGGTCTTAGGCATCAGAGTCTGAGTGGTGACAAGCACAGGGCCAGTGGCTTTACGGAGCAGACTCCACCTGGGTGTGAGGTGAGGAACCTCCTAAGGCCAGACCCTCATTTGATATCCATCAGTGACTTCTTGAGAGAAGAACACTTAGATAGAGAGTGCCCAGATCTCTTCTGATGGCCTGGTAAATATAGGAAATAAAACACATGCTAAGACAGCAGCGTTACATCACAGGTCTGCTTTCCTCCCACCACCCTTTCTTTTTAAAGATAGGGTTTCACTGTCTAGTTATGGCTGACCTGGGACTCCTTGAACTCCCAAAGATCATCCTTTCTCTGCCTTCCAAGTGCTGGAATTAACGGTTTGAGTCACCATATCTGGCTCTATCGGGGTGTTTTAGGTGCCCTTATTTCTCCCAGAAAAGGGGGTACTTCTCTTCTGCTGGGGAGAAAAAATTTTTTTTGCAACACTAATGCCTATAACGTCATTTGGCCTATCCCTTTTATCCCTTTCATCTTGCTAATAGAGTTAAAAGTGACGCCTTTTCTCTGCCTTAGTATTATAGTACTAAGAAAACAGAGATCTCTATGCAGTCATATAGAAACTGACTTTAATTTTTAAAAAGTTATTCTCCTTCTTTTTCACACTCTTTTCTGCTTACTTTATCTCAGTTTGTGAGTTTAGATATAAATTATGTTTTGAGACAGTGGAGTGAAGGATTTGCATCTGGGTCTGATTCCTGCAAGTTAATACTGGGGATAGGTTGAACTAGACCATGAGTTGGAGTCTTTGTATGTTACATCCAAAATTAGCAAAGTGTCACAATGACTGAGATAGTTTCACTCCTACATAAACATGTCTTGCTGTATGAAGAAAGAACTGTCTCTTCACCTTGCCAAGCAAGGTCACAGCTTAGCATCTGTTCCTTGGTTGGCAGTAGTAAGATGTTCAAAGGAATAAGAGATCTGCCTAGTGGTTGCCAAACCCAAGACTTGCCCTAAATAGAAACATGGTTTGGAGAGCTTCAGAGATGGCTCTGTAGTTAATAGTACTTGTTGCTTCTGCAGGGGACCTGGGTTCAATTCCCAGCACTGACATGATGGCTCACAGTGGCCTGTTCTAGGGCTCTGACATCATCTTCTCAGCTCCTCAGACTCCTCTATGGTTGTGGTGAACATAAATCCAGGCTCCCCATCCCCACCTTTTAGCAAGCCAGCATGACAACAGGAGGAATAATGAAAAATGAAACCCAGATTGCCCCTTTCATTTTGTTGAAGGTCAGTGCTCAGAAGCTGCATCTAAAGCGGCTCTTGGTGGCAAGAGCCGCCTCAAACCAGATTATTGAGCCCTTTGCTTTGCTCTTTATGGAGCTGGAAAAACCAGCTCTGGCCAGTGTCTCAGCGTTATCCAGTACTTAACTTTCTTACTGGAAATGGAGGATCTGCAATTGGGCAGATCTACATCTTGTCTCTCACTTCTCCCGCGTCAACATCCCCACACCACCAGTTGCACCAGAAAGTGTCATTTTGATAACATGGGTGACCGGTCTGTGCCTCAGCCAGATTCATGGACTTTTAAGTTGTCTGGACAAAATACCAGCTGAGTATGAACAACGCCATCTCTTATTGCACAGTTCTATGGTGGCAACCTACATATCTGGGGGCTATGGCTTCTTTGCTGCATTTGAAATAAGGATACTCTGAAGGCTGAGACCTTAGTCCTTGAGTAAATCAGACTTTCTGATCTCTGTGCCTTAAAGGTGAATTCTTTAGAATTTAAAATGTGACCCGTTGTCTCTGGCAGAGCTCCTAGGTCTCCCAGTGAGTCTGGAGAGAGGGGTCTGCTTCTATTGCAAAGGTTATCTGGGTTATGGTGTGTCAGTGCCTTTCCTAAGCTGTTTCCGACGGACATTTTGTAGTTACTCAGACAATATCTAAGTCCCCATGTTGCTCTTGGGGCTCCTTTAGAAGCTCAGGAGAATCATATAAGGCCATAGAATGGAAACACAATGACTTTTACTTTATTTTCCTGTAATAAGAGCCTTTCACATCAATTACATTATATTTGAAGGCACTTGCCAACAGGTAAATATTATTGGTCATGAGAGTTCTATTCTCAAAGGACTAATTTTAGAGCTAAACTTCCTTGTCAAACATCAGTACTTGAGCTCATAGAACCTCTTCAGGCTATGAAAACAAAATAAAAAAAACAGAAACAAGGTAGATCCCTTTAGTCAGCATGTCCATTCTTTTTCCTTAGAGGCTTGCCTTTTGTGTCTATAGGAACTGGGAAAAACCACTTTGTAGTTTTAATCTTGAGGTATTTGCTCCATGGGCAAAAGCTCTTAACTTGCTAGTGTGACCATCTGAGTTCAGTTCCCCAAAATCAGTGTAAAAGCCGAATGTGCAGCTTCAATGACTACGATCCCAGCATTTCTATGAGAATATGAGAAACAGTGCTAGCAAAATTCGCAGAAGCCCTAGCTAGCCTGGGGTATCAGTGGAAAAGCAAGGAAAAGATTGTTTCAAACAAGGTGGAATGTGAGAGGACTGGCAGCTGAGACTGTCCTGTGAAAAACACACACACATACACACACACACACATATACACATACACATATACACACATATACATACTCATACACACATATATACACACACAACATCCACACATTCACATACACATATATACAATGAACACACTCATACACACACATAGACACACACACAGAAACACGCATACATTCACATACACATATATACAATGAACACACTCATACACACACATAGACACACACACAGAAACACGCATACATTCACATACACATATATACAATGAACACACTCATACACACACATAGACACACACACAGAAACACACACGCACACACACACAGAAACACACATGCACACACAACATGGTTCCCACCCAGCCACAACCATCCTACCCAGCCACAACCATATACAAGAATGTATTTGTCCAGGGGAGCACACACACACACACACACACACACACACACACACACACACAAATAATATTAACAGTATCTACCACTATGTAGAATTTATGATAACCCTATAAAGTAGGCAAGGATGCAATCTTAATTTAAATATGAGGGCAAAAGCCTGGAGAAATGAAACCATCCACCAAGTGTCCTGGTTAAGTGAGTCTCAGGGCCAGACTGGAACCCACTACTGTGGACCAAGCCTGGGTTCTGGCCAGGCTGGTATATAGCTCTGGCTGGTTGCATAGCCATTTTTTTAGATCCTCAGGAAGGGTAGGTGACTTGGCTTCTCATCACAGGTTGCCCTGGTGACCCTTCAAGTATTTTAATGCTTTCTAGTTTTTAGTACATTACAGAAAGAGTCAAATGCATATCTTTTCACTTATTAATCTTATGGAGAGATAAAATCCACTTTACAAATTATTATTATTATTATTATTTTGTTAGGAATATATCTGAATCAGTATAGTTTGTCCAACTGAGAAGTTTGCCATATAATTTCAGAGTGACAACAAAGGCCACTTTGGTCCAATTATTTTTTTTATTTGACAGCAAAGGAAAATATACAAACAGTCCCCATAATGTTTTCTTGTTCAGCGGGTCAGATTTACTGCCCACAAGCATCCCTTTCGTTTATTGCTCTTTGGAGCCAATATCTAATTTCTCTCTCTCTCTTTCTCTCTTTTCCTAACCACTGAAGTTCTAGAAAGAGTCAGACTTGTCGCCTCCACTTCCGCATCGCCCACTCCCTCCCTGTCTCCAGCAGTCTGGCTTCTGCTCCCCCCAGCTACACTGCAGCCTGAAGGTTGCTAGCCCCGGCCCACACTTGCTTCCCTCTGCTGGGCTTTCTCATCCTGTCCCTTCCGCAGCCTCTATCCCATAGTTGCTTCTTTTTTTATAGGCTTGTCTTTTGCTATTCCCGCTCTGATACCCCTGCCTGTCTGGCCTCTCCCCCCTTTTCTCTTGTGCTTCATCTTTTCCAGCTCCCACCTATGTGGACATGAATAGAAGTCCTGAACTTGGCTTCCTGCCTCCCTGTTCCCTTGCTCGTTCTTTGAAAACACTGCCCATGAACAGTCACTTTGATTTTGTAAACAGCTCTCAAATCCCTATTTTTCTTTCATCCTTACCATCTTCAATTTCCACCTCTTTCTTATCCTTAAAACAAACGCCACAAAATCCGTTTGATCTCTAAATAATCTCCCTGTAAAAGCTACCCCTTCTGTGCCTCGGACACAGGGAGTTGTAATAAACCAGGATTCCTGGTGCTGCCTAGGCTACCAGTGTCTGCCTCTCCCCTTAACCATTTCTTACTTGGTACTATAGCTCAGTTCTCTGAAGTTTCAACTCTGATTGTGTCACCATGGGGCTGGAGTGTCCTGCTGTGAAATCCTCAGGGTTGTTCTGTATTTACATCATTCAATCAATGGCAGATTTCTCTCTCCTTTCCACAGGCTCAGAATAACTTAGCAGCATCTTATTTCTGTCAACCCACTAGACATATTTCAATGGTTCTAGAATGTATCAAAGGCAGCATCTTTTTTTTTTATTTAATACCAGTAATTTAATACTGTCCCTTTGTTATCCTGAGATGAAATCCTTATATTTTATATCTGTCGGAACAATTTTCAAAAGATAAATATAATACTGTAGCTATAATCAAAAGAAAGGAAAGAAACATTACTCTAAATAAAATTTCATTTACTTATTTTTGATACCCAAATACTTGGAAAAGAATAGTCAACGTCTTGAAGCATATAATCAGACAAACTAGGTACATGCGCATGTGCAGATGCGCCCTGAATGCTATGGGTATAAACCAGGATGGATGCAGGTGTGTGTATTAGTGGCTAAATGGCCAAAGGTCATGCTGTTGTTGGTGAAGATTTCCTGAAATGTAGAACTCTACTCCTAGGCTTCTAGATAGCTTTAATTATAGAGAATATAATGAGTTAGAAGAGAAGTGTTAGGATCTAGGCTCAGTATAATAACTCATCCTATTTGAGTACCCGTTGCCATCTCTTTGGAACCAGCGAGAGATGTGGAAACCTTCCCATTCTGGAGGCCTTGTCCATGTGGTGGAGCACAGGTGTCATCATCGGCCTTTGCCCATCAGACTATCGTGGGGTATCTAGGATGTGACAAGCAAAGCTGTCTCCATGGACATCCACAACTCCTACAGGAGTTGGAACAGTCTGCTGACTAGGGAAAAGCTTTCTGAGGCTCCAGCCAGCGTGGCCCCTCCTCTCCTGAGCACGCCATGCCTCTCTTGCTGCACATTCTCTCCTGAGCACGCCATGCCTCGCCTGCTGCACGTCTATTTTCATGCTTTGCCTGCCGTTTTGAAAAGGCTTCTTTCATTTCTACCTTTTGAAATCTTACCCTTTGGAAAGCCCAGCTCCTAGTTTAAATGGCATGTACAGCATTAAGCTTTCCTTCAGGAGGGGTGTCTGTCTGCCTCAAGTCCTGCAGTCCTATGGCTGTGACACTTCACAACTCTTAGCACACGTCGCCTCCTGACAGTTGTTATGCTCTGCTACTGCCTTACCTATGAGCTTTTAAGATTCTGGAGCAGACAGAGCGCATGCTATAAGGGGTTTTAGTTTAATCTTATAACAAGTGGCCCGCCTGCCTAGTGGGTGTCAGGGTAGGAAATGAATCGATCGTGTAGAAATAGTATTTGTGGGAAAACAAAAAGAAAGACTTCAGCATTTAAAACTTTATCTAATAGTACATACAAATTAATAGAAGAAAAGCACACTGAAGGTTAGTGGATCTATGGCACGGTATGTGTATGTATTTACAAATACATGATCATTGGAACTGTTACTAAAGATAAGATCATTCTCTCTCCATGGCAAAATGAAACCAACATCGTAGGGAAATGTGGATAAAGTGCCTCTCCTTCATTCAATTCTCAAATGTTCAGATAAAATCAACTTTGAAGTCAATCAGGAGGCCTGTACAGTTTCCCTGCCTCCCCCCCCCCATCCAGCCTTTATTCAGAAAACTCAAAACTGCTGTGGGTAATTCCCCCAAGATCCCCATCTCACTATCCACTCCAGTGGGTAAGGAGGAGTTCCCAGAATCCACTGATTTTGGTATCTTTGGAGCATCCCTCTCCGGTGATATGATTAGGAACGTCCAGTGCTCAGTCTGCCCGCCTTTCAGCTCTAACTAGGGGAGCGTGAAGCAGCTGTGCAGTTTTTCCTGCCATGGCTTCACTTTCTGTCATCTGAACTCCATTGCCAATCCTCAGCTTCTAACCAATATCCGTCTGAAAGAAATCAGACCCGTCCCACAATGAAAAACACATTTAAGCTACTGCACATTCCTGCAGCCACTGCTGCTCGAAGAGTAGATATTCATTCTCTTTCCTGTCAGTTCAGCTGCAGTGTGCAAGCATTGGGTAGCTTCCATGGCTGCGTCTTCATGTCTAAAGAGTTAAATGATAGATGCTACTCAATGAATGCGTTGTTAGTGTTGATAAGAACTTAAAGCTCTTTGTGTACACTTTCCCCACCCCTGAAGTAGGAAGCATTTCTCTTTGACTATTGAGGCCTCATAGAGCTAGCCAAGAAAGTGATACGACCAAATGACATGATTAATTTTCATTACTTTCTTCCATCTCTTCAGATCTCTTGGAGCTTGCCTGGACCTCAGCTTGATAGGAAAAAAAAAAACCAGTCATTGGAATGATTTTCTCAATTTAAACCAACTCTTCTTGTAGCTCAAGAGCCAACATGGAGTAGAGAGATAGCCTCTGTCTTCAGGGACTTTACCTAGAGCCAAGAAACTCAGAAATACATGCCAGAGAGTGTACACAGGAGTGTGTTAAATGTGGAAAAGTGATAGCAGGGCACAGATGCAGGGTCCCCAGTGATGCTGGCTCTCTTCCAAGACTACCTGTCAATCACAGCATCCTCTCTCTGGTATCTGGAACATTGTCAGTATTTCCCTGAGCTTTGTCCCTTGGGCCTGTGCCCTCTGGAGTACCAAGGCTGGACATCACAGTGTCTCACATCCAGTCTGTTTTCCCTCTGCAGTATAACTCAGCGTCTCTTATTCAATGCTTAGAGCGGAGGTGCTTCAGACCCTGTAGTAAATGGATTTTGAAATATCTTTGTAGACATGACTGTTGAGAATTCATGGTCCAAAAATTCTGAGATCTGTAAACTTTTTGAGTATCATGGGCCTTTCAGTTTTTCCAGGCTTGTGGTTTCAAACTTGAATGCATCTCTGAAGACAAACTGTGTTCTTATATTTGTTAGCTGAAGACCCCCACAGGGGGCCTGTGGCTCTTGAGAAAGCAATCAACTTTCCAGAAGTCCCATGGGCTCATTTACCACCTCCTTCGTATTGTAAGTTCAAATTCCCACATTTGAGATTTAGTACAATTTTATACAACAGTGATGTTCTGGGGACTTGGGATGTAGCTTAGCCAGGAGCGATGTCACTTAGCAGGAAGCCCTGGATTGGACCCCAGCACTGTCTCAAATTAGTAGTTAAAAGTCATGCTCAGCTTCAAAAATGAAACAAAACGAAACAAAAACCCCTAATGATATTGTAGTAGTCATGAAAATGGAGCTTTCCCCCTTTTTCTAATTAGTGCCAAGGATGCAGGAAAAGCAACCCCACCATGTCCCCTGCCCTCACACAGGCAGGGGCTCTTTGCAGGGGCCCTTGAGGCTTGGGGATGGGGCTAGGAGATTTCTACCAAGGTTTTCCCCACTCTTTTTAGCACATGTGCTCTAACTTTTAAATTTCTGTAGAGTGGTTTCCCCCTCACAGTCACCACCAGGGTCGCTACATTAAAACAAGCCAGAGAAGAGGATGTCCTGGATGTAATGAGTATATGTGTCTTTATTCTGAACGGATAGTGCTTAGTGACACTTATGGATATGATTCAGAATTGTTCTATTTATGACTTCATGGAGAATGTTTTGTATTATGCTGCTGTCTCCTCCCGTTCCTCCCCTCTCCTCTTCTTCCTCTTCTTCTTCTTCTTCTTCTTCTTCTTCTTCTTCTTCTTCTTCTTCTTCTTCTTCTTCTTCTTCTTCTTCTTCTTCTTCTTCTTCTTCTTCCTCCTCCTCCTCCTCCTCCTCCTCCTCCTCCTCCTTTTATTCTTCCTCTCCTTTCTCCCCTTCTCCCTCTTCTCATCCTCACTGTACAGAATCATGGCAGAACCTATACCTCTCATCCTTGGCACCTTTAAAGCAATTCTTTGGAATTGGACCCAGGGCCTTCTACATGCTAAGCAAGTGCAACACCAATCTCAGCCTTTAATTAAAATAGCCAAGAAGATGGCTGCTACTTTAAAAACATATATTTATTTTAGGATCACTGTTTTAGGGTACATGCATGTTTGTGTGCATGTGCACCTGTGGGCACTTGTGCAAATATGTGCATGCGTGTCCCAGATAGTGTGTGGAGGTCAGAAGACAGCTTTGCAGAGTTTGTCTCTTCTCTCAGCTTTGCATGTGGTACAGGATGGAAGTCAGCTCTGGCAAATGCCTTCACCCATGGACCTTTCTCATTGGCCTTTTGAATAAGCTGCTAGGTTAGGAGGGCATGTTTCTGTTATTAATGGTTAATTTTCCAGGTTCACCTTTCTTTTTCTTCATTGAGTTCTGATTCTCTACTTGAAGGGGCTCTTCATTGGGGCCAATTTTCTTTTCTTTTTAATGATTTAATTTTAGTATGTAGTTAAGGTTTCTATTCTGCAACAAAACACCATGACCAAAACCAACCAACCAACCAACCAAGGGAAAAAAAAAAAACTTGGGAGGAAAGGGTTTATTCAGCTTACATTTCCACATTGTACTCTATCATTGCAAGAAGTCAGCACAGGAACCCAAACAGGGCAGGAACCTGGAGATAGGAGCTGATGCAGAGGCCATGGAGGGGTGCTGCTTATTGACTTGCTCCTCATGGTTTGCTCAGACTGCTTTGTTACACAGAACCCAGGACCACTAGCCCAGGGGTGGCATCATCCATAATGAGCTGGGCCTTCCCCATCAGTCAGTAATTAAAAAGTGCATTATAGCCAGATATTATGGAGGAATTTTCTTTATTAAGATACCTTCCTTTCAGATAACTCTAGTTTGTGTGTCAAATTGACATAAGGCTAGATAGCATAACTGACTCCTGGTCAACCTGACACACAAACATGGCACTATTAAACCATACCTCTTTTTCCTTGTTCATCCTCAAGATCTCACATTACAAACATAACTTTAACATTCCCACAGTCTTTATAAATCCAAACACATTAAAATGTTAGTTTTGCCGGGCAGTGGTGGCATACACCTTTAATCCCAGCACTTGGGAGGCAGAGGCAGGTGGATTTCTGAGTTCGAGGCCAGCCTGGTCTACAGAGTGAGTTCCAGGACAGCCAGGGCTACACAGAGAAACCCTGTCTCAAAAAACCAAAAAAAAAAAAAAAAAAAAAAAACCCAAAAACCAAACAAACAAACAAACACCCAAAAGTTAGTCTTTTTGAGATATCCAACCTCTTTAAAAATCCAAAATCTATTTTAAAAGTTCAAAGTCTTTCAGATGTGGATTCTGTAAAAAAAAAAATCAAAATTAAATTAAATATCTTCTTCAAGATGGAAGAACCAGGGCACAGTCACAATCTGAACCAAGCAAAACCAAGCTCCAACAGTATCTATTATTCAGTGTCTACTTATCTGGGATTCATTCCCAGTCTTCTGGGCTCCTCCAAGAAACTTGGTCATTTCTCCACCTCTGCCCTCTGCAACACACATGGACTGTCTTCTGGGCCCTGTCTGACTCCCTTCTACTGCCACTGCTTCTCTTGGTGGTCATCCCATGGTACTGGCGTCTCCAAAATGCTGTGGTCCTCTGCTGCAACTGGGCTGTGCTTTCACCAATAGCCTCATATAGATTTGTTTTTCATGGTTTCAAGTCTGAACTTGTTTGCATGACCCCTTCAGTTCTGGGCCTTCAACTGCTATCTTCACCTTCACCAATGGCCTCTCATAGTGCCTCAGCTGCTCTCCATGAACCCTTCATGTCTTCAGAATTAGTACTAGGTGACTCTCATACTACTAAGTTTGCTTGCCAGTATAAGGTGCACTCTCAGCCATGTGGTACATAGCCTGCCTGTGCTTACTCTGAGAAAATACTTTCTAGAAGATATCACCTAAGTGATACTGCCCTCTTCTCTATCACTGCTAATTTCTTAGCTCTAGCTAAGTGCCATCAATTATACTAGTAACACAAAGGTTTTCACTTCAATGTTGCCAATCTCTTATTAGTTGCAGCTGACTCTTTAGCTTCAGCTGACCAGAAGAACAGATTCTCAATTCAGTGTAGCAAACAGCCTCAGTAGATTCTTTTAACTTCCCTCTGAATCTTCACAAGCCAGGCCTTCATCCTCTGCACTGTGCTCAACATTTTTTTTTATCTCCCTTCAAGCCAAAAGTTCCAACGTCCTTCCACAATTCATTGAAAAACATGGCCAGGTCTGTCACAGCAATCCCCACTCCTGGTACCAACTTGTCTTAGTTAGGGTTTCTATTGCTGTGACAAAACACCATGACTAAAAATCAAACTGGGGAGGAAAGGCTTTATTCGTTTTGCACTGTGTGTGCGCGTGCGAGAGTGTGTGTATGTGTGTGTGCGCATGCACGCGTGCATGCACATGCAAGTGACTTCAGAGGCCCCTGGATTTGGAGTTAGAGGCAGTTGTAAGCTATCTGATGTGAATAGTAGGAACTAAACTGGGGTTGTCTTCAAGAGTACATGGTCAACCACTGAGCCATCTCTCCAGCTCCCATTGTTGCCTTCTTTCCTCTCCCGTTCTCAGAGCTCTGTGCTTAGTACATTCTTTTAGTCAGGACACCACTGCCGCCCTCAAGCTTTGCTATTGAATGCTTGAAGAAAAAGAAGTCTGATAAAGGAAGTTTAAGTAGATTTGCTTTTTCAATCATTTAAGAAAATTCAACCCAAATTTGCTTGGTAACAATTTTCGTGCATAGCAAGGGTGTGTGCTGTTTGTTTATTTTTTTAAAAGAGGCTTCGAGATCGGCAGCTTTTTTTCCTTTCTTTCTTATTTTAACCATCCCCTAGATTGCTAAAAAACAAACATGCAAAAATCTCTGGTATTGGCTGGAACAAAATCAAAGTGTGAGAGTTTTACTGAAAATGAAGGCAGGCAGAAGGGTTTCTGGGTAATCACTAAGTGAACTTCCGGGAGATTAGGAAAGTGCACGTGTGTGCATGTGTATGTGTGTGTGTTGGATTCAGTTAGATGTGTATGATGTTGGAATCTTGTTCCACTCTCACCTGGAAAAACCTAGGTTTTTCCTATCTTGCCAGGCAGTCGTCCCTCGTGTTCCATAGGCCACACACACAGGAGCAGGGCTGTCTGTCACACATGCAGATGCTCAGCTGTGGAAGATATTCTTTCAGCAGTATCCGCCTGTTTCTTGGCAAGGCCTTTAGGCAGTCTAAAGAAAACAGCCCAGGAGAAGCCGCCACCGGGCCTGCCTTGTGGTTAGCACTGGCCTGGCTCGTCCCTGTTTCTCACTCTGACCTTGGCGGCGTGGTCACTGATTTTCCTGCAGTCTTTGTCTCTGTCTTTCATTTTTTTTTTTTTTTTTAAAAGGGGGTTGTGATTTTGGCTCACATTAGTGAAATTCCCGTGATCATCTAGAGAAACATCACATTTTCTTGCTTTCATTTTGAAGAGAGGTATTTTTATATTGATTCAAAGAGAGGTGGGTGGGTTTTGGAAAGCAGAGGTCTTATGAAGGGAAAAAAAAGATCTTTTTTTGTAACGCGCCAGATATGTTGGCAAAATGAAAAGGTTTCACCAGTTCATTTTCAGACTTGATATTTAATAGTCTAAAAGTGAGAGCTAGTTCGTTTGGTAGCCAGTTACAGTACTAAAATTCAGACTCAAGGACACTCTGGCATGAGCTCACATATTTTGTTTTTAGGAGAATACTCTTAGGCTTAAAGGGTGGTCTTCTTTGAAATTTGTATTCTTTGGTTTAAACCTTTATTTTTTCAGCATTTGTGTTGTCCAGCTTCTGTACAGAAGGATTTTATGTTCCTATATTCTCGATTATTTTAAGGTTAGTAGTTGAATGTTACAGACCTTATGCAAGGGTTCCTTCCTCTAGTCCTCTTACCTTCAATTGTGTCTGAAGGCATTCCAGGCATCGATGGTGACTGAGAGATGCAGTATTTTCATCTCTCTCTCTCTCTCTCTCTCTCTCTCTCTCTCTCTCTCTCTCATCTCTCTCTCCTTGTGTTTGGGATGTTGGCATTTATAAGTATGTTTCTGTGATAATCAGTCACCTCTATGCCTGTGTCTCAGTCTCATTGATAATTGTTAACTTGGCCTGTCCATCTCCTTCCAAAGAAAGGGAGGGGGTCATGGTACCTTAAGTACTGGGCAGGTGCTAATCTTCCAGGAAATTGACCTAGTATTCCACCCGTTAAGGGTATGGTACATAAAAATGGCTTAATGTCCCTTTGAAGGTCTCAGCAGGCATGTGAGGACCACACAGAATGGGCTTCGCTGCATGCAATGGAGTGGAATTGTCTGCATAATTATTTTACTTGGATTGAGATTCAGTAGCCCTCTTTGGGTTCAGGAAACGAACCTCTGTTAAAACCATATGGCACTATTCTCAAAAGAGATGTTCATAGCCGGCCACTTCCCTCAGACACTTTGAGTCAGGAGTTCCTGAAAGGAGTTGCGTATACTGGGGGGACGCATGTCAACTTCCATTCAGGGCCCTGCTGACACTTTCAGCTGTGAAAGGCAGACATTTCCATGGGTTTTCCTCAGATGCCATCGTGGTCGCTGGGTTTGAATAACATCCTCTGAGGAGAAGCTGACTAGCAGGAGGAACATGGCACCACTGGGCATAAAGGTTTGAATTATTATCAGGACCAAGGGATTCTGTTCTTAAGAGAAAAAAGTACTCTTAACCAGTGAACCGTGGCTTGTCAACACTGGAAGTCCCGCTTGAGGGTGGGGCAGTGGCCTTCAGTCTAAACCCTCCGTGCACAGTCAGCTACTTGTACAGAGTATTGCCTTTGCCCAGCATAATCAACAGGTGTAAAACTGTCCTCTGAGTGTCCCCCACTCCCATGCTAGTGTGCCCCATATTAGCTTGGACAGAGCGGAAGGTCAGGTCAAAAGATGTGCAGTTGTCTCCTGGTGAGAGGATATTTGAAAACAAATGAGGTCAGAAACTCCATCAAATGGTGACTCCATGTTACAGTATTTAAGGACAGTGCAGTGTGTGCATTGTGATGAATTGTTACAAACGTTCTCTTTTGGGGGATGCTCCTGGTTAGTCCTTGCTGGTAGGAGGTATATGAGCAAGTCACTGGTACTTGTTTATGCCCCATCATAAACCCAGAGTTTTATCAGAATCCATAGAGCTTTGTTCAGGCTGCTGGTGAAGTTAGAAAGCTGAAATGTCTTCAGAAGTGGTACCTGACTCCCATAGACTGCCTACTATAGACTCCACCCTCCCTCCCTCCCTCCCTCCCTCCCTCCCTCCCTCCCTCCCTCCCTCCCTCCCTCCCTCCCCCTCTCCCTTCCCTTCCTTCCTCCCTCCTTCCCTTTCTCCTCTCCCTTCCTTCCTATGCGCTGTGTAGTTCAGGCTGGCCTAGAACTCACGTGGAGCCCAAATTGCTCTCAAAATTTCCAGCCTCCTGTCTCAGTGTTCTTAAAAATAGGATTACAGATGTGAGCCACCACACCTGGCAAAACCCAGCCTTTTATTTTATACCTAAGTAGAAGCAAGCTGTCTCAACTCTGAATGGCTGATAGGGCTTCTTTTTTTCCTAGGTATTTCTGTGGTGATTTCCTCTTCCTCCTCCTCCTCTTCCTCCCTCCCTCCTCCTCCTCCTCCTCTCCCTCCTCCTCCTTCTCCTCCTCCTTTTTCTCCTCCTCCTCCTTTTAAGATTAAATGGCGGCTAGCAATTAAACTCCTTCAGTCACTGATCAACATCCTACAGTCAATCTTTTATTTATTCAGCAAGCATGCAGAGGGTTTCAACCAAGCATAGTTTCAAACGCACTGTAGGAATAGATGACCTAGTCATGTCTGACCTATCACTTGACTCAGAAAGAAAGTGAAGAAGAAAGAGACTCATGAAATTTACCCTGAGACATAAGCTGTGGATATTTAATGACTATGGGACCGAGTGACAGAAAACCTCAGAAACTGGAAAAGGCCCTAAGAACCTAAGGGCTGAAGTGGGCGGGGGACACTCAGGAGCACTCCACTTTCATCTGGGAGCTCCCAGGAGGATCTTAAGATAGTAAAACATTTGAGTAGAATCTCAAATATCAGCAATTAGACTTACTGGCAAAACTTTGGGTATATAGAATTATAGGTAGATAGTCTGTGCCCCTCAGAAAGCCCAGGTTGTGTATCTTTCATCTTTGTGACCCTCCCCTCCCTGCCTCCATCTTGTCTCCGGCTCCCTTTTTGGGTCTGTGGATGGAAGGTATGATGTGGAAATGTCTCGTGCTTTCAATTTGGCTCAGGTAGTTCCTTCTAGCACCTGGTTTTCCCCTCAATTAGTATAGGACCTACTTAACATTCACTGCTAACTTCCAATGCTACCTTCTCAAGGACAGTAATTATCCTGCCCCAAACTCAGCTGCAGTTGCCGAGCTGTGCCTGTGTGCTCCATCATGCCTGCACTGTAGCTATCTACTGTGCCTCTTCTGAGTGAGATGAATCCATAGCTGTTGAGCTTTATTTTCAGGCTGGCGTTAAAGAAGAGAGACACACTGTCATGTGGCACATTCCATTGTAGGCCAGATGACAGCCTAGTTATGCATAAATAATTGTGTTTATTCTCTAAATGCTTTTTGAGAATTGTTCTAGAATTTAGCTACCTCTGGAGCTTTATGTTCATGTAGGAAAAAGGAAGAGAGCCAAGAATCTTCAGGCCAACTTGGTGGCTTGAGCTTTCTTTCCCAGGTCTCTTTATCTGGGCTTTTTGGCTTAAAGGTTGCAGCTTTGTGAATGGTACCACTCAGGTTCTTTGCCTTGAACCCCTGCCCTGCCCTTACCCACTGCAGACAGACACTTTTTCTTTTCTCTCCTGATAACAGGACCAAGGAGCACAAATGCAGGGCCCGGGGGAGGGGGTAGAAGACAGCCTGAGTCCATTTCATTTGTTCCTGATTCCATTTAAGCTCACCAGAGTGGCAAACCATATTATAGGAAGTGTTCAGAGAAGACCTGAGATGAACATGGGTGATGGACATGCCAAACCATACAGAGAAAAGCCCACCAGGCCTCAACTCTACAGAAAGACTCTAGGCTTTGGGGAAAGGTGGGAAGAGGAAGGAGTGGCCTCCCCAGGGAAGGGCACACCTACTGGTTGTTTAGTACTAATTGGTCAACCCTGAAAACTTGTATAAGGTGGCATTACATAGATTGAACAGGTTATATTTAGAAATATATATATATATATATATATATATATATATATATATATGTGTGTGTGTGTGTGTGTGTGTATGTATACATATATACACACACACACATATACACACACATATTTGCATTCATACACACACAGAATGCATGCAATCACAGGCCATGAATTTGAAGGAGAGCATTGGTGAAGGGTATATAGGAAGGATTGGAGGGAAAAGGTGGGAGGGAGATATGTAATTTAAGTCATAATCTCCAAGGTTATAGAAGATGGTAAGCTTCAAGGATGTTTGCTGTCACTTTGTGATCCTTGTATGCTCTTGGATCTTTAAGGCCAGCCCGGAGCTCAACATTTCCCAGTGTAGTATTGTAGCCAGAACTGTTTTGCTCACTCTAATCTGTGCAAACAAGAGGTGCAGGATCATAATCTCACTTGTGACTTGTCCCGGAAAAGACTGGCTGCTGTGTCTTGGTGAAGGTTTTTAGGCCAGGTACTTCATTTCTGTAAAACAGCACGGCCACAGGTGAGCCCTGTGCGAACTTACCATAACCCTTAGAGGGATTATAGGACAGTGCCCAGGAGGTGGCTAGCATGTGCGGCTGCAGCTCAGAGGAGACTGGACTTGTATTTCAGCAGCTTTGCAGACTTGAAGTCGCTGGTATCAACCAGGTTGCTTGGGAATTGGGTATGGAGTAGATGGAGGAGAATCTTAACCATGGTGAACAAATTCATTTCATCCCCTTGCACCCGGGATAAAAGGCTCTCCCAGAAAGCTTCTTGGGGTCTTTGCCGCAGGAGCAGATTCAGAACTCTTTTGGGGCCCGCCTATGTGTCTGTTCTCCACAGCGAGGCACTTTCTTCCATGCATTCTGACCCATCTTCCCCATTGGTTCCCTGAGCACATGACTCTTGGACATGTCACACACGCTCCCTCACTTCCTGGTGGCCCCACCTGCGTGAGTTCTGCAAAGACTACAGACACATCTTAAGCATAGCATTTAGGATTCCCAACCTCCACTGAGGCCGGCCTTTTCTGCCCCAACACCAACTTCCTTCTTCTTTTGCAGTTTTGAGCTCAGTCAACCAAACAGTAAACTCATCCTCTCAGCGTTACATCTTGTAATCTTTAATGTGCCCATGCTTCTGATCATGTCTGACTCGCTCTCCCTTGTCCCTGTGAATACAGGAGAGCGTGTCAGACATGATCAGAAGACTAGCGAGAGGGACGGGATTCCATGCAAGCTCAGCATTTACATCCCTGGCCTGTAATAGAAAAATCCTTTCCTAGCTCATCCCGTCCCTCTTGCTAGTCTCCTGGTATATCTGTCTTCTGCTGTGAATATCATGGTCTCCCTGAGCAGGAACCAGCTCGCGGCACACCCTTGCTTTAAATACTTCAGCAGCTCCTGTTATTTGCAGGATGATGTGCAGACAGCATGGCGTGGTGACAAGGCCCTTCAGCATCCGATCTGCCCAACTGCCTTCCACCAGTGCTGCTGTGGCCCCGTGCCAGCCGTGCCCAATTGCTTCACTCTGTAGCTCCCTTATCTGTGCCTCTGCACCTGCTGTGCCCTCTGCTTGCAGTGTCTTCTGCACCTGCTTGATGCAACTCTAGTTACCTATGAAATCCTTTCAATGACGGGCGGCCTTCTCCATCCCTCTTGGAAATTAGGCATTTATTTTTCTGGATCTCCGCTAGGTTGTTTGTTTACGGTTCTTCTGCTCTGTTTGGCCACACTGCTCCACTCGTTTGCCTTTCTGGAAGGACCTTCAGTGCAATGTAAGCTGCCTAGTCAGGGTACATTATCTGGAAATGGTAACTGGCGAGTTTGTGTTCCATTTGCCTGGTGGTTTTTCTCCTCTCATACATTTCGTCCCGAGGGTATCGAGTGCTATAGATTTCTCGTTTGACAGATTAGAATGTTGAGCCATAGAGATGAGAAGTATTGTCTGTGTATCAATAAATAGAGACAGTTTCAGAGTTACATGCACTTATGCAGTCACGTCTGGCTTTAGAAGCAAGACTCTGTCTGTTGCCTGCCTGCTCACTCTTTCAAGTACACTGTTGTGTTCCCCCCGCCCCCTGTGTGTGTGTGTGTGTGTGTGTGTGTGTGTGATTTTAAGGATGGTTAGTAAGGCCTGTTGAGCCATTAGGCAGTTAATATGCATAAGAGTGTATATACTAAGCAGAAGGAATATTAATTTCTAAGAACATTTTGGGTATGAAGTCCATGAGATAGATAGGATCCAGAGAAGAAAGAGTCAGACCACGACCAATTCTTTAGTTGGTCCAGCCCACTTTTGCTTTCTCAGTGAGCATGTATCATTTTTGAAATCAACAAAAGGCACCGAACCGGGCTGAAGTCTGGGAACTTTATATATAGAGAAAGGTATGTCCAGGGAGCAGAGGTTTCTTGACGTGTGTTTATGAAGCACATTACTGTAAAGCATGCTGAGCCTTGAGACGATGGTATCTATTTGCAGTGGTCTGATAGCTACAACTATCCAGAACTTGGCTAGAAGCATTTCTGTCCCCTTAACTGGACCCTCCCGCTCTTTTCATACATATACATGTATGGGTGTGGTAGAGGAGTAATATCAATTTTTACTCATACATGAATATGTCTGGAAAACGCATATATTCTATGTTTCCTATGGACAAACTGTCAAAGATGATGATTCAATATGAAACCCACAGACAGAAGTCTACAAAATGAACTTGCCTTTGAAATAAAGAAGTTTTAGTTTTAATTGCTGGTAGTTTTTAACAGACATTAACAGATCACAACTCACTTTTGCTTTAGCTTGCAAACAATGGACTTTTCTGATATCCTGTCTTGAAAGGGAGGCAAAGCTCGCTGCCTTCTAACACCCTTGAAGACTACGTTAAAGTTCCTTTTATAAAACCCTGACTTGATCCTACTCAAATACCTGGCACCTTTCATGACAGAGTGGAATGTAAGAATACTTTAGCAGATCTGAGTAGGAGCGTAAAACTCCGGTAGTGTGCGGATGAAGGTTCAGACTTTTGAGTTCCTTAATCGGAGTTCACAGAAGATAAGAATGTTGGGATTAACACCGCAGACTCCCTTCATTACACACGGCTGAGTAGAGCAATTATCTGTCTATCAAGGGTAGGAAGGTGTGTAGTGCCGTTAAGGCAGAGTGGATGGATGGATAGATGCTATTCTGTTGTAAGAAGGTGCTGATATATGCAGTAATCCTTGGAGTTTCGCTTATTAAAAAAAAACCCTTTTATTTCTGAGTTTATCTTGTCATATCCTTGCAGTTTAGAAGAAATGCTGTTTTATGTCATATTCTTGACTGTTTTTTCAGCTCCGTACCCATCTGAGTTTTCTTAGAGGATTTCTTAAAGGCATCTCTTGTTTAATCATGTTTAAACAATCTGTTTAAGACCTGTTGCATAGATATATAAACACCATGGTCCCTTAACGTAGTAAAACAGACTCTGTCGGACGCCACGCATACTTCTCACAGAGATACATCTATTGTTGTCTAAGCTACCCTTTTGTCCACATCTGACCTGAGAGGGTAACAACATAGCTCAGTCAACCTAATCTGCCAGTCAGAGGGCACAGACATCCACCTCCGCTGTCATCGCGATGTCTCACATGCAGAGAAGCGCAGAACTGTGTACAACTGGGGGAAGCCTTAGACTAGATTAAAGCTAAGTACGTCAAATCTGCCTTAATGGCTGTGTTTACATCTCCCCATTCTTTGTTCCTTTCAAAAAGTAATCAGGTTTTGCAAGCGTTAAGAAAATCACCTCATCTTGCCAGCTGGAACGGGTCCAGCTTAAGTCAGAAATCCGCTCCCCCTCCCAGCCCCCTATTCTTTCCCTTTTCATCTGTGATCTTTACTGCCATTCAGGCGACAGGAGCTGGCTTGATTTTTTTCCCTTGGTTGTTGCTGTTTTAACATTCTCTTCTCCTCAAGGAAATGGGAACATTGAGAATGATGTCCCATGGCCATGGGGTGGGTAGCAATCCAGGAGATGAGTGCTTCACACATCCTAATCCTTCCTCCTCTCTCTCCCCCTCCCCTTCCCGAAACACACATCCCAGGCCATTATCATGAGAGAGAAACCCAGTGAGCATTTGAGGGAAACAGCCCAGGATCCAGGGATTGCGTGACTGTTTGTCACTAAACACTTTGAAGAATAATGCCATCCATGTTCAGCTAGGTGCCTGTCAAACAAACAACGATGCTTTGGGTTCAACCATGGGAGTTCTCTTACCATGAAAAGCAACCTCATATTTCTCACAGGGTTTTGTAACTGTCGTAGCACACAGAACTATGGTATATGTGAGTATACAAGACTGAAAGAACCCAATGGACCTGTTTCCTGTGTCACATTAAGTGTTGGAGTTAAGTGTAGACAGGGGGAAGAAGGGGGCCTTCTGTGCATTTCCCATATGGCCAGGCATGTTGCTGGATGTTGAGGTGTTCCTAGTGGGATGGGATGTATCATGGTCAAGAGAGTCAGAAGGACTGAGGATAAGAGCAGCAAATTCTCGCTCTTTCATCCCTCGCTTCTTCTCTCTTTTGGTCGTTCCTCTTGTGACATTTGAATCAGGACAGGTGATTGATAAATAAGTCAACAGTATTTTTTTTTCTGGAAATTAATTAATCATGGAATGGAAGGGAAAGGAAAGAATTTGCTATTGGACCTGTGAGTTGGCTCACAAGGTGCTTGCTGCCAAGCCTGTAGCTCTGAGTTTAATCCCCAGGACCCACGGGATAGAATGAGTAAATGGACTTCTGCAAGTTGTCCTCTGACCCCCTCCATGTGCACTGTGGGTGTGGTCATGTCTGCATGCACATGCATGCTCTGTAGCTCTCTCCTCTGTCCCTCTCACCACCTCATATGCAGTCCCATTATTTTTTTAGATGGTTTTCTCTGTACATTCTTAAAAATCCTTCTTCTCAGGACTAGAGATTTGGCTCAGTGGTCCAGTCCTTGCTTAGCATGAGCAAGGCCCTGTGTTTGATCTCCCAGCATGGAGGTGGCAGGGGGCAGAGTAGGAAGGAGGCAGGATGAGGAAAATGGAGAGAAGGAAGGAAGGAAGGAAAGAAGGAAGGAAGGAAGGAAGGAAGGAAGGAAGGAAGGAACGGAGGGAGGGAGGGAGGGAGGGAGGAGGAAGGGAGGGAGAATGGGAGAATGGGAGGGAGGATGGGAGGGAGGAAAGATTGGAGGGAGGGAGGATGGGAGGGAGGGGAGAGAGAGAGGACAAAAGTTAACTAAAACCCTGTTTCTCTGTTCAAGCTCTCAGGAGTTTCCTTCAGCTTAAATATCTGAAATTCCCTAAGTCCATTATTCCAAGACAAGAGAAGCTGTTTTAAACTCCTTCATGAGGCTTTATTCCCGAGCTGTGACTGGTCTTCCCCACCCCACCCCAATAGTTATGCTTTGATTGCTGTGTTTGCCACATCCCCAGAAGGTAAAAGTTATAAAAGAACTTGAATTTCTGTTCATGCAAATTAGTATGGCACCAGCTCTTTCATTTGCATATTTCTTGAAAGATCTTGAACTTGTCAACTTTCAGAAGTGTAGGTTTGGAAACGGACAGCTTACCTGGCAGGCCGTCACTTCTCTCTCATATTAGATAATTGTACCTTAAAAACAATGCTTTCATATGCAATTAAGAGGCAGGACTTTATGCTGCTAATCTAGACTTCGGCCTCTTATTAAAAGGAAGCAAACTCAACTTTTAACATTAAAAAAAAAAGAACTAAAGTTCCTAGAATATTTCTATGGAGTCTATGGGCTAACTCTATAATTATGTCTCTAGAGTAGATTATATTCTTCTTCTCCATAATTATATTTTACCCAAGAGCCTGGAAGAGCTTCAGTCCTTTCTCGGGTGGAATGATTCTTTCTGTCTTGTCTCTGGATAAACTCTGGATAAACTCCTGTGCACCTGATTCTGTTTGGGGGCAAGGGAACTCTCAGAGATTCCTGGTAGAGATTTTGCTTGTTTTTCCTCAAGAAATTGATTAATATGCTAAGAGAAGCTCATTTTTGAAATGCCACCAGAGAAGAATCTTCTGGAATGAGATTTGCTTGTTACATATGGTCCTCTGTTTCCAGCCACATGCTAAAATTTTCTAGGGCTGTGCCCGCCCTTGAGCTGTCCCACAACATACTGCATGGCCATTCTTATCAGTGAGAGTGGCTAGAGGCCTTAGCTATGAAGATGGTCTAAGTGCTTTGATCATTCTAATCTAGAAATAGTTTGGGCCTAAACCAGATAGTATATGGTTAGGAAAGAGATGATTCAGCAGCCTTTCCCAGCAGAGATGAGCGACTCATCAATTTTACCGTGGGAAATGCCTCCCAGCTTTTCTCCCCCCTCCTTTCTGCCTTCCACTGGACAAAAGGGAAGATAATTTCAAGTTTATCTCCTTTCTTTGTTAGTTCAATAGGTGCTTGTATGCGCCTCCATTAAGATTGTGGTAGATATAACACATGACAAACATCCCCAAGGGATGGCTAGGCAAGGTGAGGGGTATCTATAGAATTATAGGCTTTGAAATTCTGTATAAATATCCGATGTCAACTTGCAACAGGCTGATGCTTACTGGATGCCTGCCTCTTGCACCCAAATGTAACCATGGGCTGTGGACATAGCACGTAGGTGGGCTGTGCTCAGCTACTAAGATAGAAACCAGGGGGAGTCACAAGACTGAAAACACCAGTATGATGACCCAGTCCAGCCTTGGGAGGAGATTTTCCCAAGTGCAGTTGATGAACGAATGTGTGTTAAGTTGAGGGGACAGCGTGGAAAAAGACAGCAGACTTCTTTGAAGAGCAATGGATGGACCAGTGTGAGACACGGCAAATGAGTAAAAACACACACTAGGGCCATATTTTCAGGTTCTTCTTTGCTGGGTCTGAGGGGGTAAGATGGGGCTGTACCTGGAGAGATCCGATGGATCTGAGCAGGTAAGTAACACGAGATTTGGAGTTTGGGGGTGCGGGGCAGAAATTGTGTTAGAGGTCATGGAAGCTCACACTTTCATTTATAGTTTGTAAAGAAACTAAGTCCTAGAATCCCTCCCTGGGGTGATATGACAGAAAGTGTGCTCTTGAATGTGCTAGACTTCTGCTGCTCTGAGATATGAGCCTAAGGCCAAGACTTTTAGGGAGTCACTCCAGTGGGGATGAGAAACAAAGATCCCATTCCTATGGACCATGTAGGAATGGCCCTGACTAGACCACATGGGCTCTAGGAGACGAGGTGATATATCTGTACACTGGATTTGGGGACCTGGAAGACTAAAAGGTGGTGATGTTACAGACATAAGGGAAACAGGGATGAAGCTGCCTCAGGGGGTTTGGGATGGGAGAGAGCAAAGGAGGCTAACTATGGAGTGGGGGAGCACGGGCCTTTGATTCCTACCCTTAGCACGTGGTGACATGAGGACATCGGAACAAAGACGGGGCATAGCTTCGCTCTTCTCAAGGGCATTTTCATTTTTACACCTGTGTAGGAGTGGAGATGCTCAGGGCCTTTAACCTAGAGCCTCAGGGATCATAAATGATTTGGGTCAGCCCTTGTCATAGCTTTCCCAAGAGTCTGCGCAACCCTCCCTGTATTTGCTAGAAACCATCAACCGAAATGCCAAGCGATTCAGGGAACTGAGGGAGCTCTTGTCTCAGTAGCAGATTTCCACAGAAGTCATTTGGAATCGAAGCTCTTTGTTGGGGGAGCGGCCAAAAGGTAATAATCAATATTCCAAGGGACAATATGGCGCTGAAAGCATGTCAGTTTTACAATACACCCTGCTCCCTGAAAACTCATACCTTGTTAGAATGCTTGAGCCGTTGTTGGGATAAAGGGGTTTGAACTAAGGGGCCTTGTTGCTTTGTCCCAGAGCAGCTTCAGAATAATAGCTCTGCTGACCCATAGCAGTTGTCCTGGAAAAGAGGTGCAATCTTCTCTTTTCACTGTCAATCACAATATCCTGGAGCTGTTACATCCTGTGGCTTCAGACCTCTTGAGCTGTCCCATACTCAGTGACAATGTCATTAGCTAACATCTTCCCAGTCACGTCTCTGCTCTGGGGAAGCCCGCATGCATGGCAGAGGTTAGAGGGCTGCCCAATATCATTTTGTAGGCCAGGAGATCTGGCTCTAGAGGACAGCTCTCTACACTGTATCGCATAGCTTAAGAACCAATGCTTAGACAGGATAAATTTTGGGTCCAAAGTTTCATGGGTGGGTTGGTGTCCATATCACACTCCATTGGGGTTCCTGCCTGACTATATGAGGTGGCCTTTTTAGGTCCGATATCCCTAATGCTGTGAGTCACAGCTAGGGACACACCTATTAATTCTTGGGCATATCCTTTATCCCAGGTCTCTGTCTCTTCCTGGAGATGCTCCCTACCCCCACAACCCCGTCAGTTGCAGATTTCCATTCATTCTCATGGACATTTGGCCATCCATCCTGTTCTTTCACATCTGATGTGCCAGGGTCGTGGGGACCCAGGGGGGACCTCCACTCTCTCAGACGAGAAGGGGGGATTGAGGGAAGAATTGTGGGAGGGGTGACAGGGTGGGGGGCAGTGAGTGGGATGTAAAGTGAATAAGTATAATAATAATAATAATGAAAGAAAAAAGAAAGAAAGAAAAATAAAGCTCTTAACATATAAATCTAAAATATAACAAGAAAGGATTACAATGACAAAAAATTAAAAAAAAAACTAATGCCTGGCCTGTAGAAAAATTAAAAAAAAAAACTAATGCCTGGCCTGTAGTTACAAAGTGATCTGAAGAGGGTATGCCTGGGTTAGATTAACAGCATGTACATGTTAGACATCATCTAGTCTCATATGATATTTATCTTGTTTCTGTCACGTGCCTTCCAGCTAGCTGTCCCTCTCTGCTGATCAGAATCTCGGCCCTAGGGTGGGCACAGTGGTCTCAGTAGTGGAAATTTCCTTTTTTTGTCAAAACCAAAGACTCCTTGTGCTTTCCATAGTGCTGTTCATGATCAGTTTTATTTTATAATGAAGGAGCTTACAAACACGCACAGAAAATATATCTAATATAGGTGTAGCCGTGTAGTACCTTACATATATATTTTGCCACACCGGTTTCATCTGTTATTTAGCTGAAATGTTTTGAAGTGAGCACTCCATACCATGACATTTGACCCTTAAGTATATGTCAGTGCTCTTGAGAACTCGACGAAAAGAATCATACAGAGAATGACTTTAAAATATATTTAACAGCTCCTATTCTAGTGCCCCCAGTTACCTTCACCTCAGCGATTCCTCTGTCACCCATGATGGCTGCCTTTTTCCTCCCACTATACCCTGAGCTTCTTGGAGGCAAGATAATATCTCATTCCCTTTCCCATCTCCTCCTGCTTACAGTGCCTAGTGTGGCTCCCATGTGGCAGATGTGTAATACTCATCGACTAGATTGATGAACTTGAAGTGGACATGGCGATCCCCAGTGGGACTTTTTCATTCCATGTTAGGGCGGACCTGACATTTCACAGCACACCCATCATGAAATATACCCTGTCCAGTCTCTTCCTGGTGTATCTGGCCTTCTGGAGGAGGAACAATCTAACTGGTTAGCGTCACACATGCGGCTTAGACAGTTGCCTACAGTGGGAAGTTCTGGCTGGGGCGGACATTGTTCTCAGAAGATGTGAGGCATCTCTCAGTGTCTTGGTTATAAAAACGAGCGACACGATTCATGCTGCAGAGATGTCTTTATTTGCATTGCTCACAGACCACACACTTCCCAGTCTCTTCATGCCAATTTCAGATGTCTGAGTTTTGAAAGCAGAAGTTACAGTGGCCAGTCGCTATCCTTTGTGTGCGTAGGGATCAGCAGGGCTGTTGGCTACACTGTGGCCCAGGGGCTTAGCAGTTCCTCATGTGTCTGCTATAAGCATATGTGAATGCTGTGACCTTTTGCTCATGCTTTTATTCTTGTGGGCCCGCGTCTATTGCAACAAAAGTCATATTCACCCACGTACACTGGGACTTTTTGAAAGAAATCTTTTTTGAAAACTACTTTTTGTTCTTGTCCATTTAAAATTCATTTTTGGTCATGATTTCCCCTGAATGGATTCTGCTGCACTGTCATGTCCTAAAATAAGCTGGTTGGCGCTGGGAGAGCAAAGAACATTAGGGCTTGTGATCAGGAAATCCAAGCGTTAGTCCCACCACTAACCATGTGACCTTGGGAAAGCCATGTCCTCCCATGGGAACTCAGGGTCCTCCCTGGGTCCTCATCCACAAAAGAGTACATTGCTTTCAAATGTAGAGTTCAGGTTATATCTGCTACCCTTTCCATCTCTCCAGTTTTAAATTGCTTTCAACAGTGCTTAAGGATTGCACTGAGAGAAGTGGGAGTTTTTCAAAAAGCCAGTGAACTTTAGCATAAATGCGTGGCCACTAGTCTAGTGTTCCAGGAAGCACCAATCAGGGCCTATTTCTAAAGAAAGCCTTTGGCTACTGGCTTCCGTTAATGTTGCAAAAAGCCATGAAGCATTTTGAAGGGATAGTGTTGTAATATGATGCACTGCACCAGTAAGTTTTCTTCCAATCAAGATGTTTCTCTGAAAGGGGAGTCTATTGAGCTCGTCAGCGGTTGCATAAATATTTATTGAGCATCTACTGTAATGCAGGCACTGAGTAGATTATAAGAACCCAGCTGTTCACAAGAGACAGGACACTCATTTGCTTGGGATTTCAAGTTTTTGAGGAGGGACAAATAAATATACAAGATAATTACAGATTGTGACAACTGCTACAAAGGAAGGTAAAGGCTGTGCTCGAGAGCGTGGGGACATATTTTGGTTATGGGAATCAGGGCGAGGCTTTCAAAAGAGGTAGTAGTTACTCTAGATCTAATCAATAAGGAGTAGGCCATACAGAAAAATCAAGATTTTCATCTTAGGAGTATAGGGAAGTCCTGGCATGGGAAACTTCAGAGGAGACAACGCCAGACCCTCAGAGAGTCTGAGACTAAGGTTGCACTTGGAGGAATGCAGAGAACTGAGGAGATAGGAGAATGTATCAAGGCAGAAGTCCCAGCATTTGGGGTAGGCTGAATGTGGGACATAAGGACTAAGGAAAATATCTAAGCTCTTGACTGCAAGCATCTGAGTGGCCAGTGATGTTCATCGACATTAGGGACTATATGGAGCAATAGGCTGTTTTGGAGTGTGACTCAAGGGTTCTGTTTTGAGTCTATGCATTTAAGACACCTGTGATATGCCCTAAGGGATCCCTCAAGGAGGCAATAGGAGAGAAAAACCTAGGACTCAGGACAGAAGGCGGGGCTCCATCTGGAAATGGAGGAGTCATTGGTGTGAAGGTGGGGTTCATGCTGGATCTCAGACCATCTTGGGCAGGGGTTTTTCTGGCCCCGCCTTCGTATTAGATCACAGGGAGCTTTAGGAAGATAGCTTCCCTCCAGAATGTACACCTAGGAATTGAATTTAGCCCCTCCACGCCGGGACCTGGATGCTCATATCTTTCAGAGCTGGAGGGAGTCTGTTCCTATTCAGCTGGTCCAGAAGGATGACTGTCTTATGGCGAAAGAAGCTTCAGCCAGAGGGGAGGCTTCAGGTTGTGCTTTCATACAGCGCCCCTCCCCCCCCCATAGCCATGTGTGATTTGAGCACATGTTTTCATGAGTGTGTAGAGGTAGGTGTTCGTGTGTGTGTGTGTGTGTGTGTGTGTGTGTAGAAGCTTGAGGTTAACATCAGAATCCTTCCTCAATCCTTCTTCAGTTGCTGTCCACCTTATTCCCTGACACAGGGTCTCTCACTGGTACCCAGAGCTCACGAGTATGGGGTAGTCTTGTAGCCGGTATGCTCTGGAGATCCCCCTGTCTGTCCCTTCTGAGTGCTGGGATTATGTGAGCCCTGTGCTTACCCACACTTGCTGGGCTCTGGAGATCCGAGCTCTGGTCCTGTTGCTTGCATGGCAGGTGGGTGCTTATCTTCAGATCCTAGAGTCTTCTAGATTTTTTTTCCCCCTAGAGCAGTAACAGAAAAATTGCCCACTCTCTGCATCTGCCTGCTGCTTGGCCTAGCTCCTCTTAAGGGGCAAGTAAGGTTTAGTCACCTGTCCAGGGCCAGTCACCCTGTCCTTGTCTCAGAGTGTGACTCGGTTGTGTCCTGTGTTCTTAGTTCTGGAGGGATTGCCTGGTGCTGATGACTGCAGCGTGTCTTTCAGCCTGTCGTTTGAGTGCCCTGCGATGTGGTTTAGCGGCAGCCACTATTCGTCATGGTTGAAAGATGAAGAACCTATTTGGCTTTTGTTTGGCATTGTACTGTAAGGATCTTGTAGTGATTGTGGTGGTTCCTAGGAGAGGATAGAGAAACACAGAAGAAAATCCATATGCTTTTCTATATTGGCATCCTCTGATAGATACGCTATACGTTATTCTAGGTTGTCTGCACATCTGAGGTAGCTGTCTTTGAGGATAACTCTAAAAAAAAAAGTCACTGGGCCTTTAAAAATTTCACCTGCTCTTTACATTTTTCACACCCAAGGACTATTCAAAGTCCTTTTTCTCTTGTCTGCATTCTCCTAATAGGACCAGCACTGGGCTAAGAGTAAATAAAGATGAGCCCATATATCGTACATGCTGAACACACAGTGCGGTGTATACAAGTCCATGTAAGATTGAACAGCCTTCTCTCTAGCCTTCAGGGAAGTTACCACTCTATTCCAGAAAGTGGCTCATAAGCTTTTAATAGGTGTGTGTGTGTGTGTGTGTGTGTGTGTGTGAGAGAGAGAGAGAGAGAGAGAGAGAGAGAGAGAGAGAGAGAGAGTGAGAGAGAGATCAGAAAAGAAAGGAGGAAAGATATTCTATGCATCTGACTATGACAAGTATTTGTATAATAATTCCCTGATTTTGAAACTTGTTAGAGCCAGGGAGCTATACAGAGAAGTTCTGCGACGGCCATTTATTTATCCAGAGAATGGGTGAGTTATTGTGATTGAATTTTAGCTATTCTTTCAGCTTAGGTTGAAAACTAGTCTTGACACCTCACTGAGCTCACTTCTGAAGTGTTCTACGTACACTGAGTGACCCGAGGCAGCTCAGAGAGAAAGACAGAAAGCCAGCATTGATGAGACCTCATGATGACTAGGAAGCTCACGTCCTGCATGTAACAGCTGTTGTGCCGTGCTGGCCAAGCTAGTCAAGAGTTGAGGGCCATGGCCTGGGTGCCCTGCTTGGGCAGGCCTTGGCCACTTCATCTATGAATAATTTATTCGTTTGGGTCTAGAGGCTGTTTTGGGTCACCTCTAAAGACCTTTAGGTGTCTAAAATCTATTTGCAATCTGTATAAAGTGGGGGAAAATGACAATTAACAACGGATTTCCTTTGTTTTTTTCCTGATCATGTTTTCAACTAGGTCTAGTCCTTCTGTTACATCCACTGCCCAAAACACACACTGGCAGGAAGTAGGAGGTGGGTGCATTTCAGTTAATGGGCCCAGTTGGAACACGCTTGGCTGTGGAGACAGCTACACTCATATTACCAAGCCTTGGCTTCCTGTCTGTTTTCTTTGGGCTGGGTAGGCAATGAAAAGGGAGACAGGAAAATACATTTTGGGGCAAATAAAATAAGGAATTTGTCTTATGAAGACAGCTTATAGCTGGGGAATTCTAATGCTCAACTTAACCCTCTCCTGACATATTTGTCCCCCTTGTGCTGAATGTAGGGGAAGGTAAGGTGTCACAGCACTTAAGGCCATGACAGATACCCATTCCCGACAGAGGCTATTCATAATCCACGTTCAGGGGTTTGTTCTTGGATGAGTAATAATCAGGTTCCCTGAGTTTTGCTTCCGAGTGCATCTTCTCATTCAGTCATCATTCCCATACCATGCCTCACATCAGTTCCCGTTGTTTGAGCACACATTCTAAAGCGCTGAGCAGCAGATAGGGCTCCCCAGCACAGCAACCCTCTCCTGTTAGGTGCACAGCCACACATGGTCACAGCACCAAGACGCTGCCACATCCCTTATAGTGGATGAGTTTGTGACTTTTGAAGATGTTTCAGTACTTGATCTGTTTTTTAATTTGCACATTTCTTTAATACCCAGATTTCCTTTGCTGTATAACTTGAATAAACCAGAAGAAAGAAAAGGTCTGTCTGTCTGCCTATTTGTTTCTCTATTTCTCTCTCCTTCCCTCTTTCCTTCACTCCTCCTTTCTCTCTCTCCTCCTTCCCTCCCTTCCTCCCTCCCCCCTCCCTGTCTCTCTATCTCCCTCTCTCCTTCCCTCTCTCCCTGTCTCTCATAATGGGTGACCACATTCACAGTCACCTATTTGGCGCAACACCACTTTCCACTTTCTTGCATAAAGCTACAGTGGTAAATTTAAAAGAAAACATATTCTATGTGATTTAATAGGGTGTATTATATGCGTTTGGGCTTTAGCACATCTCAAAATCCCCAGATACGTTTTTGAAAATCTGACTTTCTTTGTCAGATTTCTTTTCTTCTTATGTTTCTCCCTCCCCTCTATCTCCCCCCCCCACCCCCCGCATTTCCTGCCCCTTTTCCTTTTGCCTTCCTTCTTCCTTTCTGTTTCCCTTTTTTGAGTTTTAACTTTTCAGCAAGGAATAAGTAGCTAGCTGTACCACAAAAAGAAAACAGATCACTAGAGACACTATGGAAATCGGCCTTCCAAAAAGCGTTTGCCCGTGCTCCTGCCCTGGGTTTGTGAGAATGTAGCTGACTCCCTGAGCTTTCAGAAGGGCTCCGCATTGTGAAGCGAGAAGGGAAGCACTCAGTCTCCCCATCCTCTTATTGCAGGGCTAGAGGAGGCACCCCAAGAGTTCCTCTTGAACCCTTGATTCCAGGTCACCCTTGGGACCCTTAGTCCCCACATACAGATAGAATTAGGAAGGTCTGTCACCTATGGTGCTTGAAGAGCAGCTTGCATAGACGGATCATA
Source organism: Mus caroli (assembly GCF_978045245.1). Lineage (NCBI taxonomy): Eukaryota > Metazoa > Chordata > Mammalia > Rodentia > Muridae > Mus > Mus caroli. The sequence goes on from NW_028227273.1 coordinate 50,130,169, forward strand.
ATAAATATCAGTGTTGATAATTCCTTGGCTTAAACCACCCAGTATGTATGTTACACATATCTATATAGCACGATCAATTGTTCAGCTAATTAATGTGCTTTTATTTTATGATTTGCTGTTTCCAGGGCACAGACAGAAGCTTGATGACTCTAAACCTAGTTTGTTCTCTGATCGCCTCAGTGATTTAGGGCGCATTCCTCATCCCAGTATGAGAGTAGGTGTCCCGCCTCAGAACCCACGGCCCTCCCTGAACTCTGCACCAAGTCCTTTTAATCCACAAGGACAGAGTCAGATTACAGGTAAGACAGACGCATAGGTTTCACTTGGAGTCTGGCAGGCTGGGGGTGAGGGGCTACCAGAGAAGATGTGTTCATTTCGTGACTTCCAGAGCTGCGATCGGCTCGTGAAAAACTTAAGATGCGAAGATACTGATTTCTTCCTTTTATTAAGACCGTTTTGACATTTGATAACTTGGGGATGAAAATGAAGGTTTCTGCTAATGTTGGGCTTTATAGCTGTGTGGTGTACACTGTGGAGGGGTGGGAAGAGCTGCGCTGTGGGAGAATGTGTGATATAAATTCTATATTGTATCCAGCTGGTGCAGGGGACAGCATCATACCCTGACCATTGGAAGATGAGTGTTGCCGACTCGGATTTGAGTGTAAATTTCTTACACATATAACAGTTTCATTTAGTTTGCTTCAAAATAGCCAAGGGCTAACAGGAAGCCTTGATTGGTAGTTAGAGGCAGGATCAGTGAATAGTTCTTCAGGCAGACAGAACCCATTTTGGATTCATAATTAGCTCCGGTTCTCCACACTGCATTTCTGCTTATATGTTTCGGTGCTCAGGTCGCTTTGTTTCTTCTTAACACCAGCGTCAGGTCATAACTGGCCATGATGCATTGAGATCCCAGCTCTTTTTGGTTTTCTACCCAACTGGTACAAATACAGACCTTACTTTAGGATCCGTTTGATTGCTTTGAGGTCCCGTTGACAAGGATGTGTGGATCGTGGCAGATCTTTAATCTGCATGTCAAAAATATCAAGAGGTCAATGAATATTCCTTCATCTTCTTGCTGTCCTTCCTAGAGGCAGAGTAGACTAATGAGAAAACAAGTCAAAATAAAACATGCAATAAACTCTAAATGTGCATTTTTTGATGGCTAGGTTTTCTTCCGTAGTGGCTATCCTTAAGTATGCATAATGGTCTCAAAACAGAAATGTTTCTGACCCACCTCTTTTCGGTGTCCTGCCCATGCTCTGCAAATGTATTCTTGGATATTTCCTAGGAGTAGCTTTTTCTTTCTTTGGGTTTGTTTAGTAAATGAATGCAGTTGCATAGAAAGTAATTTGGAATTGTAAAAAAATAAAAATAAAAAATAACATGTCTCAGTACACTGGAAGGAGGTTAGTACTCTGTGAGAGGACCAGGTTTTAACCTGTCTGAAACTTCAAACAGCACACAGGAGGCAAATGGCTAAAAATGTGTGCTAGATGTGCTCATGATAAAAGTGCCAGGGTGAGGTTCACACTAGCCTGTGGATGTTACAACTTTAAAGTACTGGACTTCAGTTGATCAAAGTTCAAAATAGCCATCTTATAAAAATTCTCAGTCTGTCAATATGTGTCCATGTGTGTGTGTGTGTGTGTGTGTGTGTGTGTGTGTGTGAGAGAGAGAGAGAGAGAGAGAGAGAGAGAGAGAGAGAGAGAGAGAGAGAGAGGAGGGTATGTGTTTCTATATCATTTACAGTCATGAATACTTTTATATGCATATATACATCATATGATTTGGTAACCACTAGGCTACTTAAGTTTTTCATTTCTATGTTCTAATCCTTAACTATTTGTTAACATATTGACGACTAATGGCTTTACTATGTTGCTTGCTTTAATGTACATGAGTGTTTGCCTGCATGTATGAATGTGTAGTGCATGTATGTGGTATGCAGAGTCTAGAAGAGGGCATCAGATCCCCAGGAACTAGAGCTTATGAGTGCTGGATCCTCTATAAAAGCAACAAGTGCTCTTCATTGCTGAGCTTCATTGCTCTTCATTCTTTCTGGCCTCCTACTATGGGACTTTAAAATGGCCCTTTGAACCTGGCTGATGTTCGATCCACTTAAGAGGCCTAAATCTATGAGTAAAGTCACCGGAGAGCTCTGTAAGCCAGGCAGTGGTGGCGCACGCCATTAATCCCAGCACTTGGGAGGCAGAGGCAGGCGGATTTCTGAGTTAGAGACCAGCCTGGTCTACAAAGTGAGTTCCAGGACAGCTCTGGAACAGAGAAACCTATACAGAGAAACCCCGTCTCAAACAAACAAACAAACAAACAAACAAACAAACAAACAACATAAAAAAAGTCGACAACCTAAAGGTACTTTAGACATCCTTGAGCCAGACATTGGAAAGGCAGTGGGGAGGCTACCTTTAATGGCATCCCTACATGCAGATGTGTGAGTAAGCTTCTGAGAAAGCAGGGACTTATCGGGGGCAGAGCATCTGCGAAGAAGATCAGGAGTGTGACCTCCCCTCTGCAGAACAGGTTCACCTCCAGTTGGCAGCAGCATCTCTCCACTACCATCCCTCTTGAGAGGGTCAGGAAGGTTGAGCTCCTTGCTCGCAGTTGCTCGGCATGTTAGTAGCAGCAGGACAGCTAATATTCCCTGGGTCCATTTCTTAAAATGAAATTATGGAATTCCACAGGTATTGATAGCATCCTAGAAGTCTGTCTTATAAGATACTGGTCCTTCACATGGGGGGCTTTGGTATTGGTGGACCAATTAAGGATCAGTTGTTTTCACAGTTTTCTTCACTGTCCTCTTCTGGCCATGATAGCTTTTTCTCCAGCCTCCCAAAGCCAAGGTGCACAGGTGTATCTGGACATGCTCTGCTCTTGGTTGTGTGGATATTCTTTAAATGCCCTCACGTTGTTGCAGGGATGCAGGGACAAAGATGCCTGCAAGTAGTAAAGGGTATGCGGAGTCTTTGAAACCAGACAAGCAGGAAATCCAGGAACACCAGGACAGTAGCTACATCATGGGTGAATCTCAGGATTCACCTTCTTGTTTATTTACTAAGTGTGCTTTTGATCCCAGCACATGCAGAGAGCCCATCTTTGGCAGGGCAGAGAGCAGGGGAATGTGCTCTTCTTCATCTATTCTAACCGAAGAGGCTCATTTGGATCTTGGCCCTCACGCACCATGCTTTTCATAGTAGTCTGTCTACTGAGGAGGTGGACTTCCTCCCCAGATCTCTTCATTATCTTCCTGGGAAGAGCCTTTCTCCAAAGGCTCCTTTCCATTCTCTGAGCATTTGTAGGAATGCCACTGTTTCTCAGCTTCTGTGTATCTGTTTTTCTCCATTGGCTGGTGTGGACTTCTCTGAAGCAAAGAGTCTCACTGAATGTAGACTTGATGAGAATCCAATAGAGAAGAAATAGGTGCAAAGAAAGCAGAAGTATATCATGATTTTCTTGTTAGCATGGACCGTGCTTTCTAATTTCTTATCCAGGCCATTCTGGTTTCCTGAAAGTGAACTATGGCAGAAATTACATTTCTATATAATTTTCTGCTGTTAAACCAATTGGTTTCATACTAGAAGGAGCTGCAGAACTCACATTCTTGAGACTTGCCTAGAGTGATAACTTCTTGGCATTTCCTATCGGCATTCTAGTTCTTGTAATTCTCTGTTCAAGGATGTTTGTCACAGAGCCTGATTCTCTCTTGTTAGCTTGGTCCTCTTGAGTTGTTTACCCCCTAACAGCCCACAGTGGTCATGGTTGTATGCACATCTGAAGTTCTTCGTCTTGCCCAACATCAAAGGCAGATGACTTCTTCAGAGTCCCAGCACAGCAAAATGAAGTTCAAGGAAATAGTTAGTGCTTAGTGGTTCATTATTAGCCTTTTCTAATGTCTCTTGCAGTTCCTAGGGCCAAAGGTTCCAGCCATATGGTGGGCTGGCTTCTCTGCTGTGCCAGGCCGGTGGTGCCGTTCTGTTGATGTCTTTGATGGCTCATGTTCTTTCTGCCTGAGGGACCAGGGCCTCCCCACAGCTTCCTGAGGAAGTTGCCTCCTCCCCAACTCTTTTTTATCATTCTGACATCTGCTGCCTGTCTCTTGGCACCAGGAAACACCTAGCCTGTTGCAAATGCCAACCCCCTTTGACTCAGCATGTGGCAATGGTTTTGGAGGTTGAAGATGCCATGCTAGGAGGTGCTTCTCATGACAGCTGCCACTGTAAATTCTCTGTATGACACAGTTGTACGTAAAAGTAATTCTGGTGATTCATGCCCTTGGGCTCTGTGGGATGGAATTTTGATCTCATCACTGGAAGGACAGTATATACTGATATTTTTCTCTTAATCATTTATGCAGGAAGTCAATTGAGGCTTAATGTTTTGCTAGGCACTGTTGTAAGTGAAATCAAATAGATGCAGTTTTTGCAATGGCTTTTATGAAATTTTGAAAATGCAGTGTTTTATATCTGCAATCTACTTCATGTAATCTTCTGTGCAAATATGTTTTTATAAGAGGACCTGGTCCTCTCTCATTAGCTTACATTTCAGTGACATTTACAGCCAATAAAGGAGCAGAACGAGTATACACGGCATCGTTTCAAAATAAGTGTCCAGGAACAGAAAATGAAGCACTTAGTACAGAGAGCAACTTAGGAAGAAGGGAAGCAACTAATTTTGATTGTAAAGTTGGGGAAGGAATCTTTGGAGATAGGCCTTGAGGAGCAGCATGTAAGCAGTGGGAGGACTCATGCAGGTGGGAGGACTGAGGAAGATGGGAGGACTCTTGAGAATGAGCAGACTCAGAAATGCAGGCCTTGGAAAAGCTATGGAGGACCTCAGAGGATGGGGCCACTGAAGGATAGGAACCAAGGGATGGGTGTTCTCTAATCACCGACATGTTTACATGCCACCTTCAGGTGCTCTGTATAGGGTGCATGCATCCCATGGGCCAACGGTAGAAGCAGGCTTATGGTCAAGGTGCTGCTCCAGGAGCTGATCTGATGACACTACAGGGAGTGTAGAACTTGGAACTTTTTTACCTGGGCAGCTGGAGGACAGGGATATTATTTTATGATGTGGGGGAAGACTTGGAGGAGGGTATGAGTTGTTTGTTAAATACTAAAGGAAAATTAATTTTCCATGAATGTAGATGCTGGAAGTATTTAGGATAGTGTTTGTTTGTTTCTGCTATGACTTCCATTTTCAGTAGACCCTCAGGCAGGACTAGATTCTTGGGTATCTACTAGATGGGCCATTGTATCCTTTGCAGTGGCTTTCTCCTTGTGGAATGTGCGTGCCGCTCATTTGACAGTTCACTCACAGTCTCTTTAGTAATATGCCATCATATCCCTACCTTTTCCTGGCATATCCTTCTGTTTATTGTTTTCCCCCAGACATTCTTTTTTCCAGACTTGGACCTATTGTCATGCCTCTGCCAGGCCTCTTCTGGTCCACTCACTGAGTCAGGCTCCCTTGCCACCTTGTGCAACACTCCATTACATCACGTTCCATGTGGGGACAACGACTTGACCACACGTTGTCTCTTGCATCAGATTTTCCATTTTTCAAACTCTAAGGCCATGTTATATTCATCATTGTGTCCCTATTGTCTTCAGTAATGCCTAGGGCTTGGTGATAAATGAATAAATAGGTCATTGATTTCTTCAGGAAGTATGATGGAATATTATCCTGGACTTAGTCTTTGTAGTTTCTATTTGATTGGATTCTTATTAGCTATCATTTATTGTTGCATATCACGAGCCAGGCACTGTTCCAATGAGGTTAAGTCACAATCCTTCACAATGGGGCTTTTAGATAGGCAGTATTGTTGTGGCAACCGAGGGCCAGAAAAATAAAGTAGCTCTCCCAGGATCCTACGTACAACTACTGACTATTGAATAAAAGATTTAAGAAACATCCGCATAGTTCTAGGGCCAAATTGAATATTGTCATGTGTGCTAGAGAAGACACACTTCTTAAAGGGATACTTCTGGAGTTTCTGATCTGTACTTTAAAGTGTTTATTGATGCCTTAAGCTGTTCTGCAAATAGATGTAGGTGGCTGAAGTAGACTCCATTGTTACAGTCATTGTTTCTGAGTGTGAGATTTTTAGTAGGCAGTCACCTGTACCTCTATCAAGTTGGACATGTCATTAACCATCTAAGTGAGCACGTGTCATGTGTGACCACTTCCCTTTTCTGCTTTGCACTGGATATTATTTAGGAACCCCAGGGAAGATGGTCTCCTAAAAGAGATGCATGAGGAGTATCTAGCTTATACTTTAATGTGCAACAAAATCGTTGTTAATGATTAAAGGGTAGTTCTATAAAGCATGTGTTTATAATAATAATTTTAAAAATAATAACTAGGTGGAATGGTTTACCAGATAGTCCAAGGCCATGTAACTTGCACGAGCAGTTACCTTGATAAGTTAGGCCATCTTCCTCCACTTCAATCCGATTCTGTAGTCCCTCGGGGTGGTGGGGGGGATAAAGCTCCTTTAGAAACTAAGAGGATCTCTAGCCAACTATGCTAGTGGGATTAACCTATGCACGCTTGGCTGACCTAGGCTCAGTCCACTGTTGCTTGTCCTGAAGCGTTTATCAGCATAATCCTCTCAGAAGTAGGACAGGACAGCTGAGTAGTGTGTGTCTCAAATTGCTATTCTCTTCAAATGCCAAGTGACCACATAGTTCTGGGATGGGAGACAAGCCAGGAGGAGACGTGGGCATGGGTGGGATGGGGGTGGCTGTGAATGTGACTGACAGGGAACCCAAGAGAGGCTCAGACAGAGTGGCTGCTGGGTCCACCAGTGTGGATTTGGAGAGGGAAGTAAGCCAGTGTCCCTATTACCCAGAGGGACCATGGAGCCTAAGAGAGGTGAGGCCACCAACTCAAAAACAGACACTCCATTGGAAGTCGTTCTGTTTTCTATTGGTGGCACTGTGTTTGACTTTCTGCGTCACCGGAAAGTCCTGTCCAGGCTCCTTCCTTTGAGAATCACTGGGCAGGGCATCCAGGTAAATAGGCTTGCTGCTTCGCCCATGTGTGTGCCGGAAATCTCACTGGAGGAAGCTGCTGATCACAATTCTCATTTATTAAAAAGAACACAAATCCTGTGTGTAAACACTGTCTCCTGTCTGTTAGCTGTGGGAGGCAGGTTCTGCGCACAGTCGAGATGTAGCGTGAGTTCCTATCTTTAAAGAGCAAGGCTCCTGGGAGGGACTGGCAGCCACAGGCTCATGCTGTTGCTTGGCCTGTCAGTAATGTCCACAAAGTGTCGTGGAGAAGGTGCTCGGATTTCTGTCTGATGGGATTCTCTTAGTCTCTGTAGATTGTTTTAGAATCAGAGAGGGATGATTATCTGAGAACAATCAATTTCTTGTCCCAAAGACTCCATTTTGTATTTTCTTCTTTCTGGACACATCTAGTAATAGCAATAGGGAGTCTGTGTGCTACCTCTTGCTTAATTCAGGCTGAATCTGTCTTTAGGTTTCTCTCCAGAGAACATGTTGATTTCATTCTTCCATTTCTTTCTATGACATCATCTTTTTTCCTTATAGTTTCATGTTGGTTTTACATACATGTATGTAATATATGTATATAAACATGTATACATGCCATTCCTCTTTATTAGTTGCCTAGGGATCTTGCTCACCACCTTTTGCTTTCAGTGATGGCCTGGAGGCCAAGGCTCAGGGGACTGCAATGGATGGGAATATACAACCAGAAGGCAATCCAGGGGAGGCTGTCAGACACATCTGACCTAGGCGGGCTAGGCTAGATTTTGATCATCCTTAAGCTTCTGGGGCTTCTCGCAGAGACCCACTGTGCATTGCCCATGTGGAGTGAATGACAATAATAATGTATTATGTATTTTCAAGCAAGAAGCATGTTCTAAGCCATTCTTAATTTGATATATTGAACATATAAATTATACATATATGTATATGTATAATACTTAATACTAATATGTATGTCATATTTTAATCACTTAACATATAAAAACATACTCCAGGAACAAAATTTCATAAGTCTATGCACTTATGAACATCTAGTTAATATTTGGAGGTCTCGTTCAATCAGGATCTGCTTTCTCATAGTTTAGAAACAACTGGCTTCAATGGAATTTAACACAACAGCCTTGGCAGAGGTTGTCAGTGATGACTTATCTAGTGACTAAGAAAATTGGAGCCTGAGGAGATTTTTTTGAAATCCACTGAGCTGAAATAGGAAATCTATGTGTCTGGTAGCAAGCTTTGACAGGGTGGTTTTAAGTGGGGAGGGGTGGAAAGCTTTGAGAGGAATGTTAACTTAGGTGTGAGACATTATCAGAGTGAATAGAGGGAAGGGGAAAGGCTTAAAAACTTGACTTGCTTTTTAATTGCTGGTTGTGGTGACTTTTGGGGATCACATGTGGCTTGCAGTCTGTGGGGAACTCTGCCATTGGATTACCCCACCCCCTAGCCCCCAATCCTGTCTCTCGCAGTTGACCAGAGCAAGCCCTGGCAGGACTGGCTCAGATCCCTCTTTGATACTTGTTCTATGGTTCAAATTCTTCATCCAGTGATTATTCCTCACACCTACCTCACTGTGAAGCTTGGAAAGATGACTTCTAACCCTTCTGGGCTATGGTAAAAGTAACAGACAGAGTAGGACCATATTGCTAGTAGATGCCTTCTTCAAAGCTGGCTATGGTTTGAATTAATGACCACTTCCTGGTAGACCTCTTCGCTGCTTATACATCACAGAGGAAGCATCTACCTTGCTAAGATTCAGGCACGCCACAGGCCCGTGAGCTTTCTATTAACTGGTTGCCCTCGGAGTCCCGGGGGCAAGTTTTAGGTGAGCCCCTTCTGCCTTCCGAGTTTCATGGTAATCAAGTGTGAAAAAGTGTTTTGTATACAGGCTTTTGAGCAGGACGTCAGTGCTTTTTAATGGACTGGAGGCCTGCTGACACTAGCAATGGCGCCAAAATATTAATCAGAACTAAGAGTTTTACCAACAGCAAAGACATTTTCAGAAAAAGAAAGATGGAATAAAGGGTTATAAACACACACACACACACACACACACACATTGTCTTCAATCTTTGGTATATTTTAGTAGCACCTGAGGGAGACTGTAAAAAGGTTCTTCGGCTTTGAATCAGAATATAGGAGGTGAGGCCAGCAAAAATTCCCTGTTCTAACACCCCAGGGTCACTTGCCCATTCAGGGCCAATCATGACGCAGCCCAGGTGGTGTCAAAGAGCCTCATGTTTACAGTCAGATGATGTGTTGATACATTTAGTGTCTTCTGCTTGTCCCTCGGTTTTCCCAAGTGCAGCCCCTAGACTCTGCCTTGGAGTTCATTTCAGCTCCTGTTTTCCCTGCACGTCCTTCCCTGGGTCTGGCCCTCAGCTGGATCCCTGCCCTTTTTCTGTTATGATGCTGTCAGAAGGGAGAGTTTTAAATGCACCACTGACTGACTGTGCCACCCCATTAAACAAACAAAGCAGAACAAAAAACTAAGGCGGAATGACCTTCCTTTGCTCTTAGTGTGAATGCTGGTGGTTCCAGCGCAGGCTGGCAGCAGCTCTCATGTCACCTGGCTCCTCCTACTTCTGCGTTCTCATCTCAGGCTACATTCAGCATTTGGTCAGGCTCCATAAAGACACTATCTGCCAGGTCCTCAAAAAGACCACACTGTCTCTTCCCCAGGAACTAGATACATGCTGTCTCTTCACCCACCCCCTTTTAACCCCACAGCTTCCTTCTGAGCTTCTGCCTCCTGGCCAGGTCTTGACTTAATCACCGTGACTTTAGGAAAGCTATGCCTGATGCCCAGGTTTCTCCCACCATCTGTCCCTAGGGTGTCATGGAGAGCACTTATCACAGTTCCATAACGATTTGATTAATGTTGGTCTCTCCTATCCATCCGTAAACTCCAGAAAGGAGGGGATTGCTAGTTCTATTTGTATCTATCACTAATATTCCTAGAGCCCAATACAGTACCAGAACAGACAATAGTTTTCAAAGGATGGATGAATGCCGGAGGACAATCGATAATCACCATTTACCTGATATAAATGTTACCCAGGTACCTGACCAAATTTGATTGACACCAGCTCAATTTGAACCGGCATTTACCACACCCACACTGATTTGAACTTAGTGTCATGTCCTATGGCCAGCCCCACCCCCAAGTTATAATTCAAATTGTGAGCATATCCTTTGAACCTTACTCCTTTCCTTCTGTCCATGTCACCAGAGGGGTCCAGGTTATGACAAAGCTAAGGCCACCAGGTTAATGTGACATATGGCAGAACCTCCCGAGTCTTCTCTTGGGGTTTTCTTTAAGCATGGACAGCCCCTCCTTTTCTGTCTCACACTGCCCGGTGCTTCTATCAATGTGGACGCACCTGTTGTAGCCCCGCTGAGAAGCACACCTTGTTTCTGATTTCCACCATTTCTCTAAGATACGCTATCTTTGTCTGCACCTACAATTTCTTATTCTCTTCCTTGCTATTGTCTCCAGGGATTCATTAAGCCCTGCTTTTGCATTAATAACCCATTGGCGTGCCTACTGAGCACCCAGTTTTATCCAAATGGCTTGCTGCTCTTTCCTGAAATTTCCATGCATGGCTCTATGACTCAGTGGGTTGGTTTCCTGCCAAGTGCTTCTGTCTGCTAGCTTGCTTGGTTCGGGGACCAGATGAGAAGCCAGAATCCTATTCTCAGGCTTTCTCTAGCGTGAGCCACTTGGTGATGGAAGTGACATTTCCCATCAGCTGTCTTTCATAGTCATCTCAAGTCAGCACCTGCATGGCTTCTGTCCTTTCTGTTGCAACTGCTGTCTCCTGAAAGGACTGACCAGGGAGCTCACTTGCCTGAGCATGAATCACAGGATTTTATAGGTGGGAAAAGCTTTCTCATATCCACTCTTACTTTGAGAGAACAGCAAGACTCTGCTAATGTGCGTTACTGGTCTGCGACAGCACGGACTTAAGCAGAGGAGGCTATTCATGTTTAAATAGTGCTAGTCATTCAACTCGAGGATCTGAGTGGAGTGAGACAATCTCATTCTGAAAATTCAGTCTAGCAGAAAGGGTTTCTGGAGAACGCATAGCATGTAGCCTTGAATATTTCATGTACACTGTTTTGAACTATAAAAGTATAGATGACTGTGAAATATGTTTATTGTGACAGAAGTGTGTGGGAAAGAGGACACTGACTAGCTGTTAACATAATTGGCCCTGATTGACCCCTAGTCGTTAGTGGTCAAGAGGCATGGTGCTAAAGTAGACTGTTTACACTTCAGTTGAAATACTCTATTTTCTCAACGAATATCTGAGCTTCACACAGTCTGACTTGAACATTGAGTAGGGAAATTGGATACATGGTAAGAGGTGACAGTGTGGAGGAGCTCTAGCTGTGCTCCCCATCTGTAGCTGTGGCTACTGCAGACACACTGAATGGGACTCTCCATTGTCTTGCTTTACATTCTATTGGCAGTGCCAGCAGAAAGAAGCTTTTGTATGCTAGCCCAGGCTTTTCCATGGTTCCCTGCTTCCTCTCTTCTCTATGTGAAGCCTAGCACCATTTATACACTCATGAGTGACCCAAGTATTTACCCATGGGGACTTGCTGGTATCTCGTTCCCTCATCTCTCTCTCTCTTCTGCTGGGCTTTAACAAAGCTCTCTGCCTATCCCACTCCTACCCCTAATGATATTCAGAACATTTCACAAGTTTTCCTGTAGCCAGTTTGGAGGGTCCCTCCCTCGTGTTTCTTATTCTTAGTGTCTAATGGCTCAATCATACAGACATGGGATTTTTGCTTTGGCCATTTTTGTTACTTGTGAGTATGAAGGCAAACAGCCCCTCACATATCAGCTGAGGGAGTATGCAACTGCCCTCTGGTCTAGTTCTGTGAACACAGTCTGCTTTCCTGGGGTCCCTCCCTTTGCATGGATGGCTGTTTGCAGTTTTGTTGATGGAAGTCAAACACCCAAGCAGCCCCTTTCTGGTTGTTTTATAGCAGCCTGGGTCTGGTGCTGTCTGTGCTGCTGTGTTTGGGGTTTATAAAGAGGAAGGCAGCATAATGCTCTTAGGAACTCAGAGGTGAAGTTCAGGGACACTGTTGGAGGTGGAGAACTTAGAAAACTGCTCTGCTGTTGGTGCTTTATGACTCGTTTCTAACCTTGGAGCATTCTTGAAAACACAATTACATGCTTGGGATACCCTGCCTCCTTATGTCAAGTGCTTGGTTCTTTTTTAAAGCTACCCCCCCCCCCGACTCCATCTAGTTTCCAACTACTCCATCTAGTTTCCAATGAGAATTTGACTCAAGCTCTTAGTAACTGCTCCTGGTTTATTGAGGTAGCTGGGATTTCCTCAAGATACATGATTCCAGCAGTTCTGCAAGATCACTATATGGCTGCTGAGTGTTCCTGGTGGCAGCTGAGAGCTTGCTTCCATGCAGCTACGGGCTTTTCTTTCTGGGTTCATCTGTGTCTCGAGGACCATTCATCCACATCTCTGCTGCTCTCCCCGTTCTCCCATACAATCATCTTTGTCCATCATGCCTGTAAGGACAGCAGGTCCATTATTGGAAAGACCTGATTTTTCCCTCTCAAATTTATGTTACAGGTCAGATTTGATTTTCAGTTCCTGCTAAACTCCTCTTTTTTTAGGCAGCAGGAGTTTGTGGAGTGATATTGAAACATGTTTGTGATAATTTACTATTTCAGATTTCTCGAGCACTCGAGAATGTGCACACATAAATTGTGATGCTAAAGGTTTTGTTCCTGAGCATTAATATTTGTATACAAACATTTACACTCCTGCAATGCAGTGAGGAACTTTGGACACTGAGTTGTGGTTTTAAAGCATCATGGGAATATCAAAAGCTTAACAACGGTGATTGGAGACGTGGCTCAGTGGTTAAGAGCACTGCTGCTCTTCCAGAGACCCCAGACTAAGTGCCCAGCACCCACAACCACCTGCAACACCAGTTCTATGGGCTCTGACTCCATCTTCTGTCATCCTTGGGGACTGCACACATTTGGCACAGATACAAACATGCAAACCACACACATACATATAAGATAAAAATAAATAAGTCTTTAGAAACAAATCTTAAAAAGCTCAACATCAGTTTTGATTTATTTTGATATCTTCTGAGAGATTTTAGATGCTTTTGTGTAATTGCCACTCACCCAGGATGTGACCTCAGGCCACATTGGATACTTTCATACTTTGGGGTCTCACTATTCTTGTTTGGAGTCAGCTCCTGATGCTGTCGTCCTGTTTCTAAAGACCCAGAAAGACAAGCCATATCATGTGGCTCTGATGGGTTCAGGCAAAGGCACCCAAGGCTGAGCCGATTCATGGTTAACCCTAAGGTCTGTTGCAGAGCTAGGTTCTGTAAAGTCCTCAGTAGTGATTGTAGTGATAATGCGCTGACTCATCAGAGGGCAGAGTGAATCCCAGAAGGCTCAGGTTTCTTCAGGAAGTGCTGTTCAGAAAGCACTCATGAGAACCAGTTAAGGTTACTTATCTTCACTGTAGGCATTAATTACTGTACACACACACTCACACACACACACACTCACGTACATACATATACACACTAATGCACATATATATATATATACACACACATATGTATACATACATACACACTCATACATAGACACACATACACGAACTCATACACACATAATATACAAAAATATATACTCACACATATATACACACTCATACACAAACACACACAAACAGATCCACATGTAAAAACACATATACACATACATACACATACACACACATATACACAAACATAAATACACATGCACACATAAATAAATACATGTGAACACACATTTGTTGTGAGCATATATTTAAGTTAGGATTACACATTCTCAGGAAACAGATAATTTAGCTCTTTTTCTCCCACCACAAGACCATGCTATTTGAAAAGATGGGAATTTCTTTCTGAGATGAAACCAAGTCCAAGAAGGAGCAGGGTCAAAGATAAAGAAAGATGCTTGATTCAGGATGTCAGCATGATGGACACAGAGGCATCCTGACCATGTGCTGAGATCTTCACAAGCTTGGCAAGGAGATCTTTTGTTCCTCCCTATGTTGTTGATAAAATTGAAGCTTAGGCAAGTGTGTCCTTTGTCCAGTCAGTGGCCCAGAAATGGCACCTGTGTGATCGATGGTTTGTTTGCTCATTCACCGAGTATTAGGTAAGGCCTGGGATGGGGGTGACTCAGAATATTCCCCTTCAATAGAAACACAAGGTTGTAGCTCCTCATACCTTATCTAGTGGATACCTTAGGATACTTCTTATACTTTGTTTTTCTTTAGTCTCTCTCGTGCCTTCCCCTGCCATTGTCATATGATCGTAGGATGAGAACTGACATTGAAGGAGATTGACTGAGCTGCAGCCAATCCTCTGAGAGACAAAGTTCAAAGCGTTCTTCTCTTGTTGGGTGTTAGTGAGCATATCCTTGGAAAAGGCTACCACTCGAAGCAAAGTTGTCTTTTAAGGGACCATTCTAGTTGATACCCGGCAGGCTGAAATTTTATGTGAAACTTCTCAGTACTATAGCTCTTTGATAGCTTAGGAGAAATTTAGAATGATTAATTATGGCATTTTATTATTGTGGTATTTATTTAAGCCACCCAGACATTCGTTGCTGAGTGGCTTGTATGCTCAAGTCCTACATTAATTATACCATCTGATCTCAGAAGTATTTCAGAGCTGGGTGCACACAGAGATCGTCCAGTGTGGAGTCCCATTTTTATTTCATTGATAATGATGCTGATTTGCCATTCACTGTGTATTATTTGATTTGGCCATGAGGGCTTAATTCAGACATGGTATTGCCACCTTCATTTAAAATCAACAGCTCTACAAAAGACGCCCTAGGTCACAAGGTCGAGCCTGCCCACGTGAGTTGAAAAGTGCAATAATTTTCATATAGATCCTAGGAGTTATCAAAATGCTTGTCATCTAGTCTTCCAAACATGGCAGTAGTTATTATTGTATTCATTTCACAGACAGAAACTTTTGGCTACTAAATAGGTACCACGAAAGGCAGATAGCTTATCAAATTGGGCCTTATCCTCCCATGCTCATTGAAACCCAATCAGGATCATTATTCCCACTTCACAGATAAACCACTGGGGCTAGGCTTTTAAGTGACCTACTCAACGCAACGGGGAGCTGTAAACCTAGCTTCAGTCTCTCTTCATGGCCAGTGGGCATAGCCACTTGGCCATCTTCACTTCAGCATGCTGTGTAGCTGATGTCATGCTATGTAGCTAAACAGTAGGCTGGCTCTCCTCTACTGCACGTTGTCCTACTAGAAGGCCTGTTTATTTCCCAGTGTGCTGGGCCATCTCTCCGCAAAAGGAGAACAACTCAGGCTCACGTCACAACCAAATACCCTTTATCCCTTTGTGATGTGTGTGTGTGTGTGTATTTCTGTGTGTATGACATAGACACACACACACACACACACACACACACACACTTTTAAAAATTCACTTTACATCCAGATCTCAGTCCTCTCTCTTCCTCCATTCTCCCCCTCACATAGTCCCTCCCCTTCTTCTCTCTGAGAAGGAAGAGCCCCCCCACCAAAGCCCCCCTGGGGCTTGCCAACTCACCTTGGCACATCAAGTCACTGCAGGGCTAGGCACATCCTCTCTCACTGAGGCCAGTTACAGAGAACAGTATTCACAGGCAGGCAACAGAGTCAGAAACAGCTTGGGTTGTTGCCTCCCCTTCCCCAACCTCGTGAAGACCAAGCTGTATATTAGCTACAGATGTTCAGGGGGGCATTGGCCCAGCCCATGTATGCTCTTTAGATGGTGGTTTAGTCTCTGAGAGCCCCCAAAGGTCCAGGTTAGTTGTCTCTGTTCTCTTGTAGAGTCCCTGACCCCTCCGGGTCCCCCAATCCCTCCCCTGGCACTTCTACAAGACTCTCAGAGCTCTGTCTATTGTTCCTGTGTGATATTTTAATCACCACTGTCTTTCCTTGGGTTTTGTTGTGATTTCCTTCAGTTTAGGCAGAGAGGAGTATCCCACTAACTCACTGTTGCCTTTGAGGACTGGACACACAGATCAAACTGCTTGCTGAGGAAGTTGTCTGGCACAGCTAAATCCGGACTTTGCAAACCTAACTTGTATTCATCCGGACCTCCATCTCGTAGCTGTGTGGCGGTTGTCAGTTGTCCCTTTCATCTGTGGAGAATGTGCTTTGACTCCAGCCCCTTGGCTTTATGAGACAGTTTTCCTGTTGTGTAAGGAGCCAGCCCTTCCCCATCTGAAGATGGTTTCCCATCTCTCTAACTAGTACCTTGCATTCGTGGTGGAAGGCAAAGAGTTATATCAGTATCTGAGGATAACGAGGACCAGTCACTCGGAGCTGAAATGCTGCCAATCTGTACAATCTCAACCTTGGCAGATTTAAAGCATAGAAATTCATTAGTTTTAATCATCAGATATCTTTTAGACTTCTGAAGAAAGTTTATGTTATTACAGTACTGCCTTTTTCTTGAATCACAAACTCAGGTAAATGTTTCTTAAACTTGAATTGGGGGTGTCCCCCCCCCATATCTATTAATGTCAGTAAACATCAGATAAATACCCAGATGAATTTAATTATTTCCACTCAAGGAAGTATGTCCTATTTAGATAATCTTTAAATAAATTGTTTCCAAACTGAACAAATAAACAAGGAATAGCTGAAACTCAACAGCTTCAACTGCACAGAAAAACCTAGAGGCTTTAAAAGAGGAACTAGCCCAGGAAAAAGCTGAGTCTCATTATGTATCCATTTTTATTTTGAGAAATAAACCTGAATTGGCTATTGAGATATATTCTTTTTTTAAAAAAAATTAAGCTGTTGATTTTCAAAAAAAATAAGAGTCAATTCAATGGAGAGTTTTATACCTGTTCCAAATATGCTAAATGTCTGATGTGTTTTAAGTATGGAATGAACAGTCAAGAGTATTTTTGTTGTTGTTGTTTGTTAGTTCTGTCTTATGATAAGAATGTAAGAATGAGGGCTGCAGAGATGGCTTAGAAAGTTGGGTTATACACAGCATGTTCAGGGGTAGGGGAGTTCAGTTCCCAGCTGGCAATCGATGGCTTCCAACTGCTGGCAATCCCAGCTCTAGGGGATCCAGTACTCACTTCTGGCCCCTGCAGGCACCTGCCCTCATCTCTCTCTCTCTCTCTCTCTCTCTCTCTCTCTCTCTCTCTCTCTCTCTCTCTCTCACACACACACACACACACACACACTGAAAATCTCCCCCTAAATAGTTTTCCGTGGAATCTGTATTCCCGTGATCAGGTTATTATAAAAGTCCCTTTATGAATGAGGAAACCCAGGCTCTGTGTGATCAAGGCCAAGTGGGGACCCAGTTATAAAAACTCCAAAGCTCATCTATATGCAAATACACCAACTGTCCTGTAAAAAGCCAACTCTTGTTTCTGTTTAAAGTTAGCAAAACAACTTTTAAGTTTGCATTTAAAATCAATTAAGTGAAATTTGCTTATGATTCTGTTAGGGGACTTTTGAGAAAGATTAAAACACAGTCTTTATGTTGGAAATAGCAACAAGTTTGCCTTCTTATCTCTGCCCAAAGCACCCTGAACACACCTGATTTCACCTAATCCAGGAAGCTATGCAGGGTTGGGCCTAGGCAGTACTTGATTCGGTGACCCCTTGGGAATACCAGGTGGCAGAGACTCTAAGGGGAAAAACAAAACAAAACAAAACAAACTTGCCTTCTCTTTTCTTATACAAATGGATGATGGCCTTTTAATAAACTTCTTAGCTTTGAGCTTCCATGTCTCAGAACCCAGCAGAGATATGTCAACGATATTGTCAGCTCTCAGCAGTTAACCTTGATCAGTTTTCTGCTCATTATTTTTATTATCAGCAACTGTAGGAAGCTCTAAGCCACAGGTCAAACACATGACACTTAGAGAGAGAGAGAGAGAGGAGAGAGAGAGAGAGAGAGAGAGAGAGAGAGAGAGAGAGAGAGAGAGAGAGAGGAGAGGAGAGGAGAGGAGAGGAGAGGAGAGAGAGAGAGAGAGAGAGAGAGAGAGAGAGAGAGAGAGAGAGAGAAGAGAGATTTCAGTAGGGTGAGAGCATTTTCCTATCCTCTGGGTTGAGGCCATCTTCTTGCTGTCGGGAACTCATGTGCTTGGCCTTGAACCTGGGTGGCAGTATAGCTTTTCAGTATTCAATCACAGTTGGTTTTTAAATTGACTTTTGTCTTTTCTCAAAGGTTATTTCAAAAAATGAGCTTAGCTTTATTACTAGATAATGTATCCCGCTTCCTTCTTTTCTAGTCAGTAAGGGTGCTGCCTCTCCTCTGCTCTCTTCCCCATCCTTACCCCTTGACACTCCCATTAGAAACTGCCATTCCACTGACTCCCAGAGAGAAAGCTTATTGCAGGGGAAGCCCAGAATCAGGCCCTCTAAGAAGGGAGAAGCACCCACAAAACATGGCAGCCAGATAAGCAAGAGTTAAAGGCGCAGTCT
The DNA here is from genome assembly GCF_978045245.1 of Mus caroli. Classification (NCBI taxonomy): domain Eukaryota; kingdom Metazoa; phylum Chordata; class Mammalia; order Rodentia; family Muridae; genus Mus; species Mus caroli. Next base: position 50,148,742 of record NW_028227273.1, read on the forward strand.
ACATCTTTTGGCAAATTTTACAAGTTAATTGATAGAAAAAAAATGTAATTAAAAAAATGTGTTCAGGGAAGGAATTTTCGAAAATACAGAGAATAAATAAAATAAATTCCGCTTTTCGAAAATAAGCAAAGTGGATTGTTTTCTAAATGGCCACTGGACTTTCCAAATAGAAATATTTATGCATAAGAGAGACAAATGGGCCTTATCTACGTGTGCGCGCGCACACACACACATACACACACACCCATTTTGTCATGTTCATTGAGACATCGTCTAGAGAGCTCTGGGCTATTTGAGGCCTACAAGGGAGAGGCCGTGGGAGATATTTATTCTTCTTATTATTTATTTTAGAGTCTCGTTTTTCTTTTTTTTTCTTCTGTGCTGTCTTAAGTTCTGGGCTGCATGGTTTTTTAGGCTGCGGTAGCTGGACTACTGATAGGGTTTTGTGTTTCATCTCTTTATTTTTTTCTTCCCAGATCCCAGGCAGGCACAATCTTCCCCACCGTGGTCCTATGACCAGTCTTACCCCTCCTATCTGAGCCAGATGACATCCCCATCCATCCACTCCACCACGCCGCTCTCTTCCACACGGGGCACCGGGCTACCTGCCATCACCGACGTGCCCAGGCGTATTTCAGGTAAAGACCAAGCTTTCACCAGAAGCCCACCCCTGCACAGGGGCGGGGGTGGGGGTGGTGATGGACCAAGCCTGGCTTATCTATGCTGCTCACAGTCACTGTCTATCGGAGACAAGTGACACTAGGTACTCAATCTTCTGCATTTACGGGGCTATCAAACGCTTGAACAGTCTTAACTCAAGACATGAAAATCTGCCCGAGATGGCATACGTTTCTTAAGATAACCTTTAGTATTCCACAGTGTCCTGCTGAACTGTATATTTGAGGGGTGCTGTCTTACAGCTAGAATCTTCTCCCAAAGTTCACATGCTAGGTCTTCCTCTGCTTGTAAGCCAAAGGACACCCCCACCCCCCCACCCGCCAATTTATAAAGTCCGGGCTCCACAGTAGCTAGTTCCAAGAGAGATCACCTTAGGATACTTATGAGAGAGACCTAGTCATTCAGAGCACTGTGAGTCCCAGAGGAGCCTTGAAAGGCAGCATGCAGCAACTCAATAGCAAGGCGCACTGGTACTCTGTGTGGCAGCCCCCCCACCCCGCCCACCCCAAATCCACCAAACCAGAGACACCCCCCCCACCAAGCTTGTGGATCATAGTGGAAGTGTGTGTGTGAAATGGCCTAGCCACCCTCTTCTCTGTCCTGTAGAATTTAACAGAGGGAGCCAGAAAGTTACAGTGAAGACTTCAGACAGACACATAGAGTGAGAAGCCGAAGGCCCTCACCCGACCATATGAGTCCCATAAATAAGGAAAGCAATCCCTCCACTCACTTTGATGTATACCTCACCCTCATTAATAATCAGATATGACTCCACAGGGCCACACAGCTACTGTGTCTCATGTCAGCCTTTGGGCCCCAAGCACCTGTTTGACTCCTGGCCAGGTTAATGCCTTTCTTTCTCTCTCTCTTTCTGTGTTTCTGTTTCCGTATCTCTCTCTATCAATTCTCTGCAAAGCTCGGAGCCGTTGCTCTCTCCGCTGAGTCGTCACTGACAAGCTGAAGCTCCACCAGCAGGCTTCCATTAGTCCACTCTCCTTTGTTTCTTTCAAGTTGGGAGGAGGGAAGGCTTTGTTTCTCAAGTGAGTAGCAGGAAAGGGCTCTCTGGTCCCAGAGCCTTCACATTTTCCGCTGCAGATGGACTCCCCGGGGTGAGTAGGGTTGGGAGATGGTGGAGGGAAAGCTGGAAGGTTCTTTGGATAACCATGTTATCACATTTTATTGACCACTGCTGCTGTGCTTCTGAATCACATGACATCTGTTGGGAGCTGGGCCAAGGATAGTATAGTATAGACGTTCAGTTTTCCTCTGTTGAGTGAAATCACTATCACCTTTAGGCAAGATATCAATCACGGATACAGGAGAGGAAGAGGAAGATACACAGGGGGATAGAAAGTATGCACAGGGCTGGAGTTGACTTAATTTTGATGGTTTCAACTGTATTTCAGATGAAGAATTGGTTTTACATAGAGTTAAAGTTCCTCACAGACTTGTACAAGACTTGTGTGAGTTTAGGGTCCCTTTGGGCTTCCATCAGACCAACCCTTTGCAGTTGAAGCAGATTTTTCTCCAGTGGGATGGAGAGATGGCTTAGCCATTAAGAGTACCTGCTGTTTAGAAAGGACACAAGTTTGTCTCCTAACACATTGGGCAGATCAAAACCACCAATAACTCTAGTTCCAGGGGATCTGATAGCCTCTTCTCATCTCTGTGGAGGCCAGGTGCACACATGGTACATATGCATGCACTCAGGCAATCACACATACATAGAAGATAAAAGTAAATAAATCCTTAAAGAGAGAGAGAGAGTCTCAGAGGACAATAATTGCTATAGAGACACAAACCTACATCATTTTGTTAACAAAGTGTGTTCATATATAGATTCACCATGGAAACCGCTGTATACAACCTTGAACAGCTGAACACCCAGTGGGCTCCGCATCAGGGTTTGCCATTCACAGATGTGATGCAGACCAAACCAGTTATTTTGTTCTTGTCACTTCAAGCATTTCCATGAAGTGACATTATAGCTCTTTCTGTTCTACAGAGAAGGAGGTAGGAGGCAAAGCTGGCTGGTTATGCAGCTGTTTATTGATCTCAAGCCAAAGGCAGGAACGTGCCCCCACTTTATACCGGTTTAAAAGGCAGTTCAGTCCAGCTTTGTCCTCCTCTCTGAGCATCTCAGTGAGTCGTGACTGGTAAAGGAGTCACATGGAGCCAAGGTGGGAGGTTCTGTATAAACATTACAGAGAACAGAAAATCCCTCCTGTCAGCGTGGGGAGAAACAGGAAGGAACAGGCAGCTGTGGACTGTCAGGATCTGAGAGAACCCTCCATCCACCTCCTGACCTCGCTCCTGGTTGTGGGACTGTGCCTAAACTGGAGCACTACCTGATGGGCTCAGATCACTCTGTGAGGTTCACTCCCCAGGGCCCACCCTTGGGATCCTGATGGAGAGATGGTTCTTTTGTAGGGTCCTAGGGGCTGAATTGCACAATTTCTATCATGATAATTTTTCACCTCAGTACATAAAGCCATCCATCCTCAAGATACGTGAGACTGACTTTCTTCCTACAAGTGAGACTTGAAGGGTTTTCTCTCTTTCTCTCTAGAAAATAAAACCCTTTGGATGCAATCTATGTGTACCTTGCCCGGTCCTCTGGTCTGCCTCTAACATGGACAGTTACCATTTGCCTCTAACATGGACAGCTCAAGTGCTAACATCCATCACCATACCCCAAGAAGTCTCGTGGTCACCTTCACGATGCTTTCAGGCCATATCACCCCATCCAAAGGGATACACAAAAATACATGCCGATGCTGCTGGGTGACCCAACTTAGGTTTATAAAACTTTATTAATTACTGGGAAAGTATACACTATTCAGGACCGACCTGACACACAGCATGTGACTTTATAGCTGATATACCAAAGCTAAATTGTTCTTAAGGTTGTATATCTGTATGTCATTTGCAGGCAAGGCCTGGGTTAAGTTAATGTAATAAATAGAAACCTAAACTTTTTAAAGGAGATTATTTGCTTAATAAAAATGAATCCCCCCAGAATATATTTAAGACAGATAAGCGATTTGGAATATTTCAATATTTAAATGAGTTCACTCCTATGAAGTTAAAAGAAATCACTTCATAAAATATATAGCACATAGAATTACTAAAGTATTCACATTATTGTTACTAAGGTTTACAATGAATATTTACAGAGCTAAACTCAGTTAAACTTCACAAAAAAGCCACTAAAGTATCAAGAAAAAATTAATTATGTAATAAATCAAAAATCTGAGGTTGTATTTGCCAGGGGTGGGAGGGTTCTGTTTCGAGAATAGAAACCATTAGAAAGATGAGTTTCTAAAGAAATTCCAGTTCACCCTAAGATGCTATTCAAAGGAGAGATTCTGAATGATGTACTCGAAGACCAGTGGGGGGGGCGGGGTTCTTTGTTTCCTCTGTGTGCCCATGCCTCTGACTTTTCTAGTGTGGATTCAGTTATAGAACCTGAAGAATTATGTCCGTAGCATGCTCTGTCTATTTCCTATCGTTTTCTTTCTGGAAGCCAGCCAGGAACACAACAAGGTCTACTAAAAGGATGGAGGCCTGCTACCTGTGTCCCCCAGTTCATTACCGGGAAAGCCGTACTGCTAGAAGTCTTGATGTTCATAGGCACAACATAAAAAATCAGGGCATTTCCACTTTCTCTCTGGCAGCCTTAAATAGTAAAAACAAGGGTCGCTTACAAACACTGTTCTATCGTCTTCTAGCTGACAAAGGGGTCCTTCTTTGTTGTAATGACTTTGGAGCATACTCAGCTCAATTGTAAAAGTCAAGTTCAGCTTATCAGACACCAGCCTAGTGACATCACAGTGCAGAAGCAGCCCTGGGCATCCTGGGCTTCTTACCCCACCATCTATCTATATTACAATAAGTAAGACCTTCTATAGTAAACTATGCATGGGAGCACCCTGACCCCAGGTGGCTTTAAAGGTGACCTCACCACATCTTGTGACGTGCCACGGAAGTAGGCAGAGTAATTTCTCAGTGCTTTCCTTAAAGAAACAGGTTGAGACCATGGAGAGACCAGAAGGATGCACATAGTTCAAGCTGTATCGGGGCTTTACCACTGTGACAGTGCTGTCTGTCACCCGCGCTGCTGGGTGTGTGCAGAGCCCTTGTGTGGCTTCACATAATGATTATAATTAGTTTTCTGGAGGTCATTACAGACTACCCAGTAGATAATTATTGGCCTTCAAACTGTGTTTCATGTACTAACCCTGCCACTGAAAGAAGAAAGAATCCTTAAGACTGATTCTCCACTTTTGAGTCTAATGGGGAAGCCTTGTTCTCTTCCTACCTCAGAATCTGCAGGTCCTTCCTACTTCAGCTGGCTCTTCTCCTCCCTCCCTCCTTCTCTCTCCCTCCCATCTGACCACCTCTTCTGTGATGTGGAGGTGGAAGGGACAGGTGCAGGCACTTCCCCGAGGCTTCTTTCTCGTGGTCTTCTCTGCTCTCTGGAGGTCCCATTACTGACACGCACTGGACACACAGGGAAGAATCGTAGATGTTTAGAAGATGACTTTAGAAGATCTCGATGACTTTAGAAGCGGTCACCAGGAGTTACACCGAGAACTTTCTCATGGTGTTCATGCCATGTTATTTTTTTTCCCTGAAAGTTTTTCTTTTTTCCCCCCGTATAAGCAAACGGTCTTGAATCTTTCTTTAAATATCTTAGTATCAGAAGCAATTTAGCTCAGCTTCACAAGGCTGTTGAAGAGCTTTCCATCTTAAAGGCTCTCAGTTTTGACATTTCCCAAACTCAGAAGAGTTGACATTAGCTCAGTTTAAAAAAAAGTCACTGACGATGACTGTATCAATACCACAAGATAGAGAAATTGCCAGTGGGGGAGTTGGGGGACCATGTGATCACTTGAGATGTGCCAGGAGAATTAGCCCACGTAATTTAAAACCCAGTGGCATTTGATGGAGCTCATTTAAATAAGATGCTCCTTATGAACCAGTCCCTGTCAAGTCCCCTGAGTCCAGATTTTAAATGTAATAGCTCCAGTAGTGTGTCCCATCCAGGGGAGGATTGACTTCTCCGTGCCCAAGAGGGAGCAATGCCTCGCTCTTGGAGAAAAGAAGAAGAAAGCTCCAGCACTTAATATTAATAAACCAGAAAGTTGAAACAACCTTAATAAAACACTAGGGTTTTTTTTCCTGTGGACCTCCTTCTATGTTAAGAACCTATTTGGTAAACACCTCTGCCACCGCAGCCACCGGCAAGTAATTAAGTTCCATGAGAGCCGCTCTTATTTTGAAGAGGGTCTCTGTTGAAAGCTCCAAAGGGGGAAGTTATTAAATTTAATGGACCCTAAACAAAGGCAAGCCCCATGTGTTAACAATGGCATGTCCCATATTCCTCTCCTCATATCAATGGTGATTGACCTAAGCATTTTCAAATTTGTAGGTCAGAGTTCATCTTGCTTTCCCTAAAAATAGTCTCTCTTCCGACAAGAGCAGATGGCGTTTTTAATCCCACTTGAACCTCAATTTACTCTAGTGCTGGGAGCAAAGACGTGGTTTCCAATCCTACCCTGTCCATCGGAGAATGTTGGTGCAGGCGTAAGGCTGACTAAGCCTGTTTGCATGGCTAATTGCAGTTATTTGTAGTTAGCCTTGGGTACCCCAGCTCGGTGTAACCTGTGTGTGTGTGGTTTTAGACTCTGATTTTTTTTTTAAATACATAGATCTTGTCAGTTGTTGCCGGGGCAGGGTGGGGGTGGAATTTACCTCTGACACATGTACAACCACCCACACGTAGGGCAAAGATCTGTTAGAGAAAGGGCCCATGCTTATGTAGAGACAGCAGGCACGTGGACACACATTTTCCCGTATGGTTTTATGCAGCCTGCTCTCAGGAGTGTGTGACCGCCCTCACCAGATGTACTGATTTTCTCAGGACACAGCGGCTGCTGTGATCCTGGAAGAGCATGGGAGCAGTTTAGCTGAGGAAAACCTGATTTTAGTTTCAATGCCACTACGAGTCTTTCTACCGTTCTCATCTGCATCTCTGCATCCCTTGGCTTCTTGTGCCTCAGTGGCCCCATGGATTGAAGTGACTCAACATTTGCTTATCTGTGTGTCTCAGAATTTTACAAGGAGTAAGGCGACATCAGGACTTACCAAATAAATGTCAGGGAGAAAACCAAGTTGCATTATTACTTTTGAAAGAATAGAAAATGCTGACACGTGCATGCATATGTACGTATGTATACCACACATGTATGATTTTAAATGAGTATTTGTGCTTCATAGCAGTTTTGCCTTACTGCACGAAGATTAAGTAGAACATAGAGCTCGCATGTCCTTCTGCCACCACCCACCGACTCCTGTCATTTATGTCTTGGTGAATGTTGTTCTACTGTTATGACATTGAGCACACAGTCTACCTTAGGGTTCACACTTGGCATTGTACAGTCCTGTGGGCCTTGCCAATCCTATAATACCATGTATCTTCCATTGCAAAATACTATAGGCTAGGCCCCCTACCCTACTCTGCTCTTCATACCACCTAATAGCACTCTGACTTCCTCTTTACAAGACCCTAGAAAACATAGATGTCTTTACTGTTTCTATGGTTTTGAACTTTTGAAATAGCTGGGATTAAAAATATATATGGTAGGAGAATGCTATATATATATATATATATATATATATATATATATATATAAAAAACATAAGCACTCTTTCTGCACCTCCTGATTCTCTTTTGCCATAGACTCTGTTCATGACATTTTTTTGTTAGAAAATCTTTACACACACATATGCATTCCACGGGCCCTCTTCTTAATTTGGCCCATAGACAGACTGTTCATATGAATGCAAACACAGAACAGATTTCCTCAAAAATCATGGTCCATCATGTGCCGATTGGCTGTCTTTGCTGCTCCTAGGTAGAGGAGTTTACTCCCCTTTTCTCTCAGATACCTGGCATTCCTTAGAACCCGCTGCTGCACTCTCTGCCAGGGCTCTCTGAGCTGGGTGCAGGGCCCGTGGCTGTCTCACAGGCCTCTCATCTTCAGCCAGCGCTTTCCTCTTAGCAAATGTTCTCTTATCTCCACTGCCCCCTCTACTGTCTCTGAACTCTGTCGGTGCCTCTGCAGTCTCCATATCTTTCTGGGAAGATAATATATTGCGTGCTTACCAGCTTCTGAGGAAACAGTGGTCCATCTCTTCTGCCTCTAGAATACTTACAGGGAAGCTGCATGCATGCTTGTTTTCAGTCAACTCTGGCGTTACGTGACATATGGCTTTCTCTTCACGCAAAGACAAGCTTTTCAAGGACAACGGCTATGTCATACATGTTCTTGGATCATTGTCGCCTACCATATTGTAGCCTGGCATGTGGCTCAGTATAGTACAAGGAAACAATGATGCACAAGAAAGAAGATAGAGGAAACAAACAAAGACAGGAAGACAGGAAGGGCTCTGTGATAGCTCAGAGAGTAATGGCACTTGTCACCAAACCTGACAACCCATGGATCTGAAGGGAGAACTGACCCCTGTAAGTTGTCCTCTGAACTCCACATTTATGCCATCGGGTATTTGGGGCTGGAGGAAGTCATGAGGATAGGCAGGCAGACAGACAGACACGCGAGCGTGTGCACATACACACACAAATAAATTAATGTGCTTAATTAAACAAGAAGGGGGGGATTTTGTTCACCTGGAACAACAGAAGGACAAAACTTAGAGAGACTTTTCTTGTTGATAAGGACAGGAAGTGACACGGCCAAAGTGTGCATAAGCAGTATATATTTTTATCTCCAGCTCCTTTTGCAATGTGTTTCATATTTAAAGCACATATCAAGACTCCATCTGTTTCCAGAACTTTCTGCTAACAGTTAGTAATCATGCCAAAACATACTCTAGGTCCAACTTGAAACCGAGGGATCAAATAGAAGTTTTTGATTTCTAATTTTGAGCCTGACATTAATTACGGCCATCATGCAATAAAGTGTCAGGGGCTTTTCTGAGAAAATGACGGACATTACATGACCCCAGTGGTAAATGGAAGGAGAAGCTGTTCTTCCAGAGCAGAGCTCACAATCTCTCCTTGACAACTGTCATTTCTCATTAAACCTCACTCTTCCTGGCGCCAAATTTCCTGAGGTTTTTTCATGTAAGGTTTCATGTCACCCCGTGGTCCCAGTCAGTGACCCCTGGGGGTGCTACTGTTGCCCTTCTTCGTGCCTGGTCCTCAGAGTCAGACCCCATCTTTATCCTCAGCCTCCTTGCTTACCGGCTGCAATGGCCATTTGTGTAAATTTGGTATTTTCCACCTGCTAAGAACACCTGAGGGTTAAGCTGCACCCTGTGTGTTGTTAGCCCTTTACATCCCTTCTTGGGTCGGATGTCTTCCTTCAGTTCCTTCCTGTCAACTCAATAAGTGGCTCCCATGTACTTGAAGTGCACCAGGGCAGGCAAGGAATGGCAGACGTAGACAGCAGAGTCTTTCTGTTAGAAAGATGTCACCCGTCTCATCTCATCTAGCAGACATGACATGGCCAGCTGGGAGGTAGATCGCAGTCATTCTGTGATGCAGCCCAGGATAGACCAGCTGAAGCCACAGATGCTTGGAGTCCTAGTGAGCAGGGACCTCCTGCATCTCTCTTCTGCTCTATTAACGTGCAGCCAACGTAAAGCCAGTGCCTTTAGGGAATTACAAAAAAAAAAAATCAGATATTTTTCTTAATAAAAGACCATCCTTTTATTCTGAATTGCTTCAACAATTTTATATTTGCAACTTAAGAAGTTGCCTATATTATATTTGGCTTCATAACATTTTTTTAAAACATCTAACAGGAATGTATGAAATCTTGTCTTTCCTTAGGTAGATTGAAAGCTCCCGCAGGCCCAGGGACTAGGCTTTTAATCTCCTGCTATCTCTCTTTAACTCTGGCTAGATTGAAAGCTCCCCTAGGCCTCAAACTAGGTTCCATAATCCTTTTCTATCTCTCTGTAATTCCTAGTTCCACACCCTGCTTGCTTGCATATATGCCCAGGGGAAGCCCTTGCCTTCAGCCAGAAAGCCTGCCCAATAGACAGTGCTGTAAGCCTAGGGGCTCAGCATGCTGAGAGTTACTTAAGACTAGTTAATGCCTTTAGAGGTGGGGTCCCAGGGCGATGAATGGCTGTTGTCATTTACCTGAATGTCATAGTCTGTAAGTACATATATGTTCCAGAATGAGATACAGTGTGGAATCAGCAGGCTTCCCTTAATAGAGTGCAGCAAGACAGTTTGAACTATGCTTTAACATGCATGAGCCCATATATTTATAACTCACTGCAGTTAGAATAGACAGACATGCAAGTATTCATGACATGTGCCCGAGTTTGCTTTCTGTTGCTGTGGTAAGCACCATGACCAAAAACAACTTGGGGAGGAGAATGTTTATTTCATTTTATACTTCCGGGTAACAGTTTATCACCAAGCAAAATCAGGGCAGGAACTGAAGCGGAGACTGTGGTGGGAGGGGTGCTGCTCACTGGTTTGTTTCCCATGGCTTGCTCAGCCTGCTTTCTTAGGTATCTTAGGGCCATCAGCCTAGGGATGACACCACCCGCAGTGGGCTGGTCCTCCCATACCAATCATTAACAAAGATAATGACCCACAGACTTGCAAATGGATTAATCCGAAGGAGGCAGTGGCTTAGTTGTGGTTCTTTCTTCCAGGTGACTCTAGCTTGTATCCCATTGACAAGAGCTACTTAGAACAAGAGGTGTGTCATTTGTCGTGATAATAAATACAAACCAGGGTCCTGCATTCTAGGAAGAATGGAGGCGTTAAAGTCCCTTGCTCTTGGCATTCATTGCCTGCTACTTCACTGAGATCTGACTTCTGAGCGAACAGTGGTCCTGCGCAGCTGGTCTCCATGCTTCAAGCTCTCTCCAGCCAAAGTGGTCATGGTTCCAGCTGTCTGTGTAATTAGTAATAATGCCACAGTTGATGGAATAATAACAACCAAAAGGATGGTTCTGAACACATCCCGCCCTGTGCCAAGGAGGGCGTGGACTCATGATGAATAATCAACACATCAATGTGGCCACAGTACATCCATGCATGATTAAGAAGAACCCCTTCTAAACAAATAACTGTGAAGAAATAAAAACAGACTTAAGGGAAAAAATTAATAATAGTGTTGTGCTCGTCATCGTTTAAGAAACCAGCCCTTAAGCTCCCTGTCTGTACATTAGGAGAATACTATCTAATCATCATGGGTTAAAGGCTCAGGGAGAACTGGCTACGTGATTCTAAAAAGGAAAGCTCGGGCCTCTAGGCATTTAACGGAGAAAGTTAAAGTTCCCTGACCTTGGAAATTGCCAGGTGTCAAAGAATCCCCTGAAGCATTAATAAGACTTCCACCAGCCTCTTTAATTTAATAAGTGGTTGAAATCTTTGCATAGGGTAGTGCCTCCCCTAAAGGGGCATTGGACCCAATATCGAGTAAGTACCAGTTGGCCAATCAAATAGTGTTAACGTGGTTTGCCAGGAAAGCAGTTTTTCCATGGAGCAGGCACATGACAGAGCCACTGACTGACCATAGATAGCATCCTTGAGAGTGTGCTGGGCCCAGGACATGGCTGGGGTGTGAGGATCTGTCTTTTGTGTGTGCCTCTGGGTTCTTGAGCCGATTGCTGAGTTTCTACAGGTCTAAGTTTTCCCCATGAGTGAGCAGAATGTGTGGGGCTAGGTATCTTCTCAGGTAGATCATAGAGTGCTTTGGATGTTGATGAGTGCAAATTAAAGCCAGGAATGTGGGTTCTCCATAGGGGAAAGATGTAGTCGTCATCTCAACAGCAAACCAAATGCACTGCCCGTACTACTCATGAAGGTGAGGGGTAGTAATTCATCGAAGAACTCAGTTAACATTAACAAGTTCCAATAGATGTCAAAGAACGTTATGCTTTGGCATTTCGCTTGATCGAGAGGGCATTAATGCCCGAAATGTTCAGCATTCAGACTCTTATCTACTGATCCCAGCTGAGCCACTGCCCAATATAGGGCCTCGTAGGTGTGTGTGTAAGAATCCACTGACAGACTGAACATGGAAAATTTAAATCTTTTTAATTAAGGGACTTAACTTTTTCATTTTTGCATGGCATTATGTGGCTAACTTGTGTTCGTTCTCTTAAGAATGAGTGTTACTAAAATCTAGAAACAGCTGGTTCTGTGGGGCCACAGCCCCTCTTCTATGACCTGAGCCTCCCAGGCAGGAGACAAGAGGATGATTTGAGTCCATGAATTTGAGGCCAGCTTGAGAAACAAAGACCCTGATCTCAAAAATGACAACCAGGCAGACAAAAGAAAGAACAAATTACTCTTGGAGAATAGGTGAGACTAGAGGACAAGCCTCTACTGATTAGGTATAGTTATAGATCCAGTTAAAGAAAGCATGATTTGAGTCCTAACAGCGTTCTTGCTAAACCGTTGATATGTGTGTGTGTGTGTGTGTGTGTGTGTGTTCGTTCCAGTGTGCAGGTGTCCTGCAGAGGCCAGAGATTCTGAGTCCCTTTGTAGATCTAATTACAGGCAGTTGTGAGCTGCCCATCATGGGTCCTCTGGAAGAGCCTCATGCTCTCTTAACTGCCGAGTCACCTCTCCAGTCCTATAAAATATGTCTTAACCTAAGTTATTACCAATGTGAACTCACTCATCCACTGAATCTATTCGACTTGTAGGAGGGATCCCGATGAGCAAGGCAGAAAATCTCTTAGAGCTTTTGTATGGTCAGATGGCTTGGTGACCAAACCCTCGGTGCAGGGACCAGACCCCTCAGTGAAAGTCTGGATACCTTAGCAAGTGTGGACACTCAAGCTCATTTTAGGCCAGAGCAGTGGCAAAGCCAGATTTCGGCGCAGCAGAAGTCGATGGACAAGGTGCATTCTGGGACTGAAAGGGCTCTGTGTGCTTTCTTCCTCCTAAAATGCAGGTCATATGTTTTCAGAACTTTCCTAGATTTGCATCCAGTTTCCCTGACTACTTTCAAGGTCAGCACATAGGCGTGACCAAGCCAGCTCTGCAAATGCTCACCAGACAGGCATGCTGGGAGTAGGCCGCCATGCCCACGAAGTGAGGAGAACGCTAGCTGAGGAGCCAGTAGTGAATTCAGGCTCCTAAGCTGGCATCGTTTGTTTGAAAAGTCCCAGTGGGGTGAGCCTCTTCATGGTGTGAGTGATGCCATGAGCGGATGACAGAGGCCACAAGAATCGGGGATGAATTCTCAGTAGAAAGGCCTTGACCTCAGAAGACCTGGGAGCTTGTTCTAGGCAGAATCACATAACTGCAAGCTAAAATGAAAGAAGAAAGGTTTGGGCTGGCATTGCCCTCGTTTTGACGCTCTCCTCAGCTTCTTTGGGCTGCAAAGAGGTTTTCCTCAAGGTAGCACTTGCGACTCAGCATGTCAATCTACATTTGATTCCCAGGTTCTATATAGTGAAAGGAGAGAATTGACTCCTACAGACTGTCCTGTGTCCTTTGGCACACACTCTCTCTCCATCCCTCCATCTCTCTCCTCCCTTCCCTCCTTCCCTCTCTACTTGCTTTGCTTTCTCCTTGCTTTGACAAAACATTTGAAGAAAGCGGTTCAAGGAAGGTTTGACTTCAGCTCACAGCTCTGAAGGATCCTGTCATCATAGCCTAAAGGTGTGGTGGGAGGAGCCAGAGGCAGCTGGTCACATGGCTTTTGCCATCACAGACCAGAGGGATGAATGGAGTGCCCAGCTCGCTTCCTCCTCTAGGACCTCAGCACAAGGAATGGTAGTTCCCCCAAGGTTAGGGCAGGTCTCTCCATCTCAACCCAACCCAGAAACTCTCACAAATGTGCCCACAGGTGTGCACCTTGGTGACTGCAGAGCCTGTCAGGCTGACATTCAGAACTAAACCACCCAATACAATGAAAGAGGGCTACAGTTAAAAATAAAAATCAGTGAAAGGATGAGGCAAACCAGTATAATAGCAGATAGAGTCGCCCAAAGCAAACAGCACAGTGCACAGCCTGGGTGATCTATTGGACAGAGGGTGTTTTCTCTCCCAGGAGCCAAGATGCCTTTACACATTTGTAAACAACATTGTACCTTTTGTTACATGTTGGTTTCTTCAAAGTGAACCCAGTCTAGATGTTTGCTTACTCACCTTTTAATAAGATTAAAATTCAAACTGCAAGGTACAGAACATAGACCTAACATTTTGGGGAAAAAAGAACTTCCTAAAGGATTTATAACAGTGTGTAAAAGATGTATTAATTCCACTCTTCCTAATGTGGGAATTGGACTTGACTCTTGCATCCCTCCTGGCCATCAGGCTTTGTACCACCCCTCCCTCGTTGTGTTACTGCAGAAGGAATAAGTTAAGGACAGATCAAAGGGGCCTTGAGGTAGGAAACGGAAGATGTGTTAGATTTCGCTCTTTGTAGACTTTATTTTTTTTTAATTTTTGTCTTTTAAGGTGTGTGTGTGTGTGTGTGTGTATGTGTGTGTGTTGTGTATGGTTATTTGTGTGAACACGTGCATTTTGTGCATGAGACTGTACATGGAGGCCCAGGGCTGAAAGCAGGTGTTTTTACAATCACCTTTCACCTCTACTTTTATTTAATTCCTTCACTGCTTGTGTTTTATATATTAATGTAATACATTTCATTTTCACCCCATTTCCCTCTCTATTCACACCCCACCCCTGCCATCAACTACCTCCCCTTTTCTCACCTTTATTTTTTTGCAATGGGATCTCCCACAGATTGGGCTAGGCTGGCTGGCCAGTGAGCATCAGAGAGCTGCCCATCTCTCCCTCCACCTGCCTTTAGCATTGCGACTATAGGTAAACTTCATGGCTTTGAGATGGTTCCTGGGGATCCAAACTCAGGTCTTTGTGCTAGTTTGGCAGGGACTTTACTGATGAGCCTAATCCCCCCCGTCCCTTGTTGATCTACAAGCTGCTGTTTGACAGGTAGGCTTTGGACCTGCAAAACTCTGACTTCTACCATAGGTGGTGTGTTGTGCATTGTCCCCTCCTTAGGAAGATCCATTGTATCTTTCTGTTCCTCTTTGCTATCTTTTGGTTCCTTCAAAATGAACCCAGTATATAAGTCTTCCTACTCACATTTTAATAAGGTCAGAGTTCAAGTTGTAAGGTACAGAATGTAGGGATAAAATTTTTTGGGAAAAAAAAATCTTCCTACAGGATTTATAACAGGTCAGATAAACGATCCCAGAAGAATCCAACTCGGGGCCATTCATGTTGAGAGCAGTTACCTAGAAGTGAGGCAGGAAGAGTAGGCTTCAAAAAACATAACTCATACACAGATTAGTTCGGATTCCCAGAACTCATGCAACCCCTACTCCTCATTTTCTTTTGGTCTGTGTTACACCCTCGGTTAAATAATTAGATGCTTTTATTTTGTAGCAAGAAAGCCTGTGTGTTGTTTTGCACAGTGAACCTGTTGCTAATTGATGACCTCATCTGCAACAGTAATACTTTTTCTTCGTAAATGAGGACCATTCTCGACAAGCACGGTGGGTGCCTTTGGTAGGATTGTTAGGAGTTTATTGGAGAGTCTCACACTTGTCAGATGGGTAGTAGAGTGAAGTCTCACCTTTCCTTGCTGAGGAATCTGCGTGCGGACTTCTTCGTTCTGATACTTTGCTTAGACAGGACTAGGACCAGAGCCCACAATCTGTCCTGGGCATTCTTCCCATTACTGAACACAGCCATGGTGACCAGTGAAGAGAGAGACCTCACCACCTAGAGTTAACCCATCCTTCTTTTTGCTTCTTGCCTTCTTCCATCCTGATGTGAAGTTATGTGAAGGCATAAAAATATGCATATAGTCTGTGAATACACGCGTGTGAATGTGTGCACTTGCAGGGGCCCAAAAAGAACACAACGAGTGTCCTGCTCTGTCACTCTCTGCCTTGTTCCGTTGAGGCAGAGTCTCTCACTGAACCTAGAGCTGTGGTAACTGGCAGCCAACACATCTCAGGAGTCCTCTGGTCTCTGCTTTCCCACAGCCCTGGAACTATAGGTCTGTCCATGGCCATAGCTGTCCATTTACCCAGGTTCTACATCTGAGCTCAGCTCCTCACACATAGGAGGCAAACACTCTTATCCTCTGAGCTGTCCTGCTAGCTCCAAGCACAGATTTTTTTTTTTTTTTTGCCCTGTGGCTTTGTAGCATCTTCCCTCTGGAGCTATCTGGGTCTATAGCTAGTGTGGGCTCTAGCTTCTGACTCTGAGAGAAATAAAACTTGGGTTTTGATCTTAGCAGACAGAGAGTGCCCATTAGTTGAAGGGCTACACTAGCATACTCTGCACTTGCCTCATGTTCCACAGTCCCTTGGGAAGATAGCAAGGCACTTTTTTTTTCTCCTAATGAAAACACGTAACACCTTACTATACAGTTAGGTGTGTCTCTTTATCCTTGGGAAACAGAGGGTTCCATATCTCAAAGACACACAAGGGGTCAGGGGCAGCCACAAACTAATGCTGAAAGTGGTCCATTGCTGGTGAGTTTATTGCTATAACACCAAGAATAAACACTGAATGAAGCCCTCTGGAGGTGTGTGTGTGTGTGTGTGTGTGTGTGTGTGTGTGTAGACTGTGGAATGTTATCGAGTAAAGAGAAAGTGAAAGGAGTCCCACTTGGTGCTAGTATTTATTTATTTCCTACAAAAAGGAGAATTACTCTGTGTGAGTTTTGCTTTTTGGAGGCTTTTGCCAAATGCTTAACAATCTGTAGGGCTTGATTTCTCTTTTTTTTTTTTTAAATGCTGCTCTGAGAACAAGGGTCTATGTAACTAGGATGTGTTTGTTTTTGTTTAAGTCATTCAGAGGGGGAAATCATCTCTTGTCCATTGTTAAAAGAGAGGTTTCAATCAAAGGAAAAGTCTCCATATTCTAAAATATACAAACAGTTCTTTGAAATGGATGCCAAATCAAACTCTAAAAGGGACGTTTTCCTTGCAGAGGTTTTGAGTTAATTCTGTGTGCAGGCCTTGAGTGGAAAGCCTTTGAGATGTCGGAGGAATGAGTGCGGGAACGTCACACTCAGCTCCCAAAGTTACATAAGGAGCTTTGTCTTACAGTAGTCCCGAGCCGAGCCACTTGTCCCTGGCTTTAGGCTAAATCTTAGTAACAAAGAGAAAGGAATCCTTTCAGACCAAGTCAGAGTTTCAGTTAAGTAGAGGTGAGACGTTGGTTTCTGATGACGTTGGATCTCAGCAGCCACGTGAGAAAGCATAGCAGCTCTCATGGATAAAAAATTAGCTGGTCCTTCTTGGGTTTTGTTTTCTTTCATTGTTCGAGACAGGGTGTCTAGTGGAATAGCCCAGACTGGTCTTCAGTTTGCTCTCCTCCTGCCTCAGCTGCATGAGTGTTGGGCTACAGGGATGTGCTACCATGCCTGGTTAAGTAGTTCCCTGATGTTCTAGTTAGCTTTTCATCAACTTGATACAAGCCAGAGTCCTCTGGGAATAAAAACCTTCATTGAGAATATGCCCCCGTTGGATTGGCCTGTCAGGCAAGACTGTGAGAGTACTATTGACTGATGGTTGATTCAGAAGGTACCAGTTCACTGTGGGCGGTGCCACCCCTGAGCAGGTGGTCCCGGATGATGGAAGAAAGCAGACGAATGAGATAAGGACAGCAAGCAGCATCCCTCCATCCGCCTCGGCTTCAGTTCCCACTCCCAGGTTTTAGCTTTGAGTTCTTGCTCTGACTTCTCTCTGTGATAGAGCTTAACCCCTAAGGTGAAGTACACCCTTTTCTCTCCAAGTGGCGTTTGCACATAGTATGTACCATGGCAATAGGAAGCAAATGTAGACAGTTGTTTTGAAAGGAATTTTAGGTGGTCTCCTGTCAGGATTCTATTTGCACACAAGTAGTAGGTACCAACAAGGCAAGCCCGGTGTGCAAAGGGGACACAATTTTGTTTATGCCCCACCAGTAACTAGCTGGGTCGTGGGGGCAAGGGGTAGCTTCCTTTCTTGACAAAGGCTCTCTGTCATTGCTGCCTGCCACGCCTACCTCACAGAGACTTTGTGAACATTAAGCCAGGAGTTTGTAAAAACAGTGAACGTTTTGAAATGGGTGAATGTGAGTGTCTTTGTTAGGATTTTACTGCTGTGAACAGATACCATGACCAAAGCAACTCTTATAAAGGACAACATTTAATTGAGGCTGGCTTACAGGTTCAGAGGTACAGAGTCCAGTATCATCAAGGCAGGAGCATGGCAGCATCCAGGCAGACTGAGAGCTGAGAGTTCTACATCTTCATCTGAAGGTTGCTAGGAAAAGACTGGCTTCCAGGCAGCTAGGACAAAACCCACTTTCACAGTGGCACGCCTACTCCAACAAGGCCATACCTCCTAAGAGTGTCACTCCGTGGGCCAAGCATATAGAAACCATCACAGTGAGAGTGTAATTATAACTATTGAGAGGCAGTGTCTGTGTGAGACCTGATTGTTTCTTGGGACTGAAGTTTAAGCATGTGTTGTCCATAGGATAAGGGAGCAAGGCAGGGCAGGGGTTATAGCAAGAGATGCACTGTGGAACTCGGTGGTGGGGAGTGCAGGAGATCTATGAGTATGGGGATAACTCAGGTGAGTTCTGTGGGCTCAAATTCATATAGGTATAGTATTACAGGAAAGGCAGCTGGCTATATAGGCACAAGTCAGAAGGAACACACAAATTGTCCCAAAGACAAGTTGTAATTGAATAATTAACAAGTGTAATGCCATGCCTTTACCCTTGCCTCGAGCGCATGTGTGATCTCTTTCGTCTATGTCTCCGAGAAGGGCTTTGAGGTGTTCAAAGGAAGCAGAACAGAGTTCTAGTCCAAGAGAACTTAGGTCAGTAAAGGTGGCAGGATGATTTTTGTCCCTTTGCAAACCCATACAGGGCCCAAGTGGAAACCCCAGGAAGAGCAGCAGGTGAGAGTGCTAGGGCCCATGGGGTGGAGGAGGGAAGTCCCAGTAGGAAGGGATTGTGAGGGCAGATTTGGAGGCTGTTTGCAATTTCAAGAGGAGAGAAGGGTTCAAGGGGAGGAGAAGAGAAAACAAATACCAAGGCAAACTTGGACCCCATGAGCTTGTGATCCTAACTACCCAGCAGGCAGAGGCCTGGAGGAGTCCCTCAGGAGAATAAAGTTCAGTTCCCTCAGATAGCATCAGAATGAGTTGAAGGTCTACAGGGTGAATGACGGAGACCCTGTCTCAAAATATAAAGTAAAGAGGGCTAGGAATAGCTCGCTCAGTGGTAGAGTGCTTACCTAGCATGTAGAAGACTCCAGGTTCAATCCCCAGTATGGAGGGGAGGGATGCAAAGGGGAAGGAGTGGGGAGGTGTGGGTAACAGAGAAAGGGAAAGGGATCCAGTTGACCTGGAGCACACAAGCCACCAACGAGAAAGAAAGTTGGATGGTCATCTGGTTCAGGATCTAGGTTTGGCGCCTTGGGCAGTTTGGACTGGACAGGATGCCCCAGGGTCTACATTGGCTCATCACCATGCTAAGCCCTCTTAGTTTATCTCGGAGAACCATAGGTTAGATTTGGCATGATTCTGTCTTGGAGTTATATGTCATCTGGAACCAACTCCTTCCCCTGTCTTGTCTTGTGGATCAGTGTGAGATTTGTTGGAAGATGTTTTAGTTATGTTTCTAGTGCAGTGGTAAAACACCGTGACCAAGGCAACTTAGAGAAGAAAGAGTTTATTTGGGGCCTACGGTTCCCAAGGGTTATGGTCCATTCTGTCGGGGACAGCAGATAGCAGACATGGCAGCTGGAGTTGGAAGCTCAGAGCCCACATCTCAGACCACAAACAGGAAACAGAGCCAATAGGGAATGGCATGGGGCTTTTGAAACCTCAAGGTCTGTCACTATTGACACACTTCCTTCCACAAGGCTACGACTCCTAAGCCTCCCAAAATAGCACCAGCAACTGGGGATCAATTATTCAAATGCTTAAGAACTGTGGGCACACGGGGTAGGGACATCTCATTCAAACCACCCCAGAGGGCTAGTCTGAGGCTGGGTTGGGATCTGATATAGAGGGGCCACTTTATAGGACAAATGTCAAACTCTATCTAAAAAATACAGTCTGTGTATTAGAGGACAGTAGAACTTAGTCTCCTTTTCCCATGTCACACGCCTCTCACAACTCTGGTTGGACCCTTGGGCCGAATGTGTGCGGTCAGTCAGGAACTTGAGCATTCAGAGTCTGGATTCATGGGTTTTCTAGCTTGCTCCCAATAATCAGTAACAGAGGTAAGAAGAAGAGATGTTGGCCATGTGCTTTCACTGTTTCCCTGCGGCAGGAGCCAGGGAGCCTAAGGAATATAGAATGTGATTTACTTAGGCCCGCACAGGGCATCAGTGATATTGACAATATCCACATTCAAGAGCAGGGTCAGTTATGGCAAGAGGTAGCAGACACCAGTTCGCCATGCCCTATCTCAGCTCCATCCCCACAGCTGCCACCTGCGTTACCATCAGCCTGAGCTAGACTGTCTTCATCGGAGTTGACTTGAGAGAGTACCTTAGCAGAGATGGTGGCAGAAGGGACACACGGTTCTAGGGCCAGGGTCACTGTGTACTCATCGGCTTACAAGAACTGTAACTTTATGGGAATCGCTTCTTTGAGCTTTGAGTTTGTCATTCAGAAGATAGGGTTGGTGATGCAGTCTCCTTTGTGGAAGATCTACTTATAAGTAGCAAGGGTGTTATGGATGTCATCCTGCCTGCTAACCAGAGCTGTGGTAGCGCGGCCTCAGCTGCTGGGTTGGCCATTCATCCCTTTAAGCCAATCTCTGCTCACACGTGGGACGCTGTAAATACCAGATCACTTAGAGGAGTTCAGGGGAAAAGCAGAGCCTGGTTGGTTAAGCAGTCACCAGGTCTGGTTCCCAGCCCATCAGCCCGAAATGGCAGGTCGGAGCATTCCTGCAGCATGGGGTTAGGCTTGCCTCCAGGCTGGAAGGAAATGCTGCTCAGCTTTCCACGGCAGCACCCCAAAGGGCAAATGAAAACCCAGGATCCCTTGCCCCCTATGCTACCCCAGCCCATTGGCACCCATAGTTAACCCTGAGGAGAGTATTTTCAAATCTCATGTTTTATCTAAGAAAAAAAAATCATGTGAACTTTTTGTCTGTTTTAATATAAGATATTTTAAGCTATCAATATCACTCAGCTGTCCTTCGAGGAGCCTTTCCACTTGCTGTTTTCTTCTGTTCCATGGCTTCCTGTCAGCTAAGCTTTGGTGTTTCATATGTAAGTTGTCAACCAACTTTCTACTTTTAATACAGTCCAAGTTACCACTAGCTCAAGTCATGAGAAAGTACCAGGCTGCCCTCTCTGTATTCTAGCTTTAAAAATAAAAACAAGAAAGGAAGGAAGAAAGAAAAAGATTTTTCTTAGGAACAATTTATCATTTAATTGTAATTTTTAAAATAATCTTAATTGACCACATATGCTATCAAATAAGAGTTGCTCTTGTAGCCTCTGCCTCCCGCCCCTGCTCCCCGCCTCCCTGGGCTCCCTCGTGCGCACATGCGCACTTCACTGCTTTCGGCCAGGATGTCAGAAAATTAATTACGCTGCTCCGGGTAGATACCATCACAGGAAAGCCGCCCAGATTCAAGACAAGATTACGATATAGAAGCTGTTATTTTCAGGGGGAAAGACGACTGCTTCCCAATCTCTTTGCCTCGTTTTCCTAGTTTCTTCCATTTTAATCCTGGCTCCATATTTTCGTAGCCATAACTCATTAGTGGTTTTTAATTTTTCTGAAACTGAAATAGGGTCTGAAAGGGTGGATTTGCCCCCTTTTCCCTCCTTATTCCCCTCCTCTTTTTTTTTTTTTTTCCTGGCTAATCGGAGGAACGCAGCCACATCTGAAGCCACTTGGCTCATTATGAATTTCATGGAAACTGATTCTCTGAAAGTGTTTCCATATGTGTGTTCCCAATATATCCCATCCTCTCTAAATGGGAGCACAGACGTGTGCATGGGCTGGAAATGGCTTCAGGATGTGACAGAGCAGTCATATGACTCTCGGCACCGTGGGTGGCCCCTTCTGAAAGACAGGGTGTCCTGGGTGCTGGCCTCCTTCCTGCAGCGGATCTGGTTTCAAAGACTATCCACCCTTCCTTTAAAATGTTCCTAATCAAGGCCTAGCAAGATCGTTCCCCCTCTTCCCGGTCCTCTCTTCCACCCGCACAGCCTTTGGCTCCTTCCTTCTCCTTTGCTCTGGGTCTCTGGATACAAACACACAAGCTCACACATCTTTTACCGTCCGTCCCTTTTCCCTTTCACAGAGTGGAAGTATTCCAGCAATATCCTTAAAACTGGGGTGGGTTTAAGGCGTAGTTGCTGTTGCCAGGGTCCCCTGCTCTTGCCTGCTCTCTTTCCTCCAGTGTGACAGACTTTCCTAGCCTTAGGATCGGCTGGTCTGTCTGATTTTGTGAGTAATACTGTGAAAAGCACAGATTATTACAACATTGAAAACAAATATTTATACTGGAGATTTGAGGCACCGTGTGTGTGTGTGTGTGTGTGTGTGTGTGTAAAACTGCAGAGCTTGTTAGTCCTTTCATTGTCTTAACTATTGGCTCTATTTCTCATTCTGATGTTTCCTTTAGCATGGTTTTCTGCACTTCTCCCAAAGGTGTGTTTTTCTAATTATTAGGGGATGAAGTGGAGTCCAGTGTTGTTCTGCTTAGTCATGTTTAGTATGAAGGGACCAATTCAGAGACAACCGATATAAAATCCCTTTAAAATCTCAGTGTGAAGATACAGAGGAATATTTTATGTGCGATCTAAAATTGATTCTTGGATTATGGCTTCTGGAGACCACACTGCTATCCATTTGCACAGCAGTATTTTTGAAGTACTTGCTTTTCCATTATGTATTGTAGAGGCTCTAAAGGAAGGATGGAAGGATGGGATGGGATGGGATGGGATGGGATGGGATGGGATGGGAAGAGTCACTTGGAAAAATCCTGCCTTTGAAGCATGAGGATGTGGGTTCAGATCTCAAGCACCCACATAAAAGTCAGCTGGGGGGGGGAATAGAAACAGGTGGATCCCTCTGCCAACCCAGCCGAATTGATAAGCTCCCTATTTAGAGAGAGACTCTGTCTCAAAAACATAAGGTGGAGAGTGATTGAAGAAGACACTGAAAGTCAGTCTCTGGGCTCTGCTTGTAAACATACATACACATACACACTGACACACACACACACATACCCTGATACACACTGACACACACATACACCGGCACACACATACACTGACACACACATACACTGACACACACACACACACACCTACACTGACACACACTGACACACACTGACACACACACACACACACACACACTGACACACACATACACGAGAGAAAGGAGGGGAAGGGAGAGGAGACAAACACAGGAGACACACAAGAGAGAGACAAGACACACACAACACTCACAACACGAGAGAGCTCATTTTCTTAATATGTTCTTCCAAGTTAACAAAATAACATTTTAAAGTAAACCTTATTATAAAAAACTTTGCAAATAAGGAAAAAAAACCTCACACACCAAGATTAACCAGACCCAAAGTCTATACAACCCAGTGAGCTTTTATACAGTGAGAACTGGCGTTCAGAATGGAAGCTGTGAATTACGTTTCACACTTTTATTATTGAATCTATTTTATGCACTTATCTACCATCAAAAGTACCAAACCAACCAGACAGACAGACAAACACCCAGGACAGAGTTCAACTTAGAAAAACAACCGGCTTTGTATTCTCTCTTCCCACTCATATGCATTATCTGCACCTGTCCTTCCTGCTTCCCTGTATATTTACCTTGTCCTGTTTCTCCGTGCTTCCTGTAGCCATGTGCACATTTGTTTCCATATATACATATATTATTGGCCACATCCCACTTGTGAGAGACTGAAAATGCAGTTTCTTTTTTGAGATCATGTGATCTTACTTAATAGTATACATTTCATCCATTTTCTTGCAAATTTTAAATTTTACTTTTTAGAGCTAAGTAGTATTCCATTATGTAATATATAAAAATGTGTGTGTATATATATATGTATATATATATATTATTCCATATTTGTTAAGTAGTATTCCTATATGTATTAGATGTGATATCTATATCTATCTATATTTCATATATATCTGATTTTCATTATCCAGTCACTTGTGGAGGGACAACTAAGATTGATTCCAGGTCTCTCCTTTAGTGAATAAGGCAGCAATTAAGACGGAGCATAGCAAGATACGGAATTCTCTGGGTTTACACCAAGGGGAGAGGAAAGTAGTTAGGTCCTATGGTCCTTCTGTTTTTAGGAGTTTTGTTTTGCTTGTTTTTAAAAGAAATCTCCAAACTGATTTCCACTATGGCTATGTTCATCTGCTCATTTTTAAATTACAAAGTAAAAATATCTATCTAAAAACAACATTAATGCCAATGACCATGTTTTCATTTAATTGGCTTGGTAATATTTATGGACACAAATATCCCAGGTATGCATGATAAGGAGGTAGTACAGATTTATACACCATGGGAGGTGGGTATTCTGCTCGTGATCATGAGTGCTTCAGTTGGTGCTTGCTTTCCTTGCTCTGGGAACCCTGTGTGGGGTAGCCACAGTCAAACTCAGCTGAGAGCCCCAAGTTTGTGACCATCCACAGGAAGCATACGCATCCGGAGGAACAGGACAGGCTATGTAGAAACCAACTGTGCATGCACACAAAGGCTCCTTGTCGTCCCACCTTAGCACAGTAGCCCTGCTGAGTCTCATCAGGTGCCCTTCCCCCACCACTTTCTGTCTTATCAGGTGACAGAGGAGAGGGGAAGGGGATGGAGAGGGGAGATGTTGGGTCTGTGACAGCAGGACACTTTGGAGTCCCTGTTGTCCCTGACCCTCGTGGACTCATAGACTCTTGTGTCTTATCTGTCAAAATTATCTATGTTTCATTCTCTTTAACCCTTCTTTCCTTTCCCCTTCTTCCAGTTTTAGCTATGGAAGGTGGGGTCTTTTTGCAAGCTAGGCAAGAGCTTGTACCGTGGAGCTACATCCCAGCCCCATTAATGATGTTCAATGACTCTGAAATGCTGGCTGTTCACACAAGTGCAAGACGTTCAGGGAGATTCACGTTTACTCCCCATTACCTTACTGACTCCAAGGAAACCCCATGACTTTAATGGCAGTGATGACACAGGCTCATGGGCAGGGACAAGTGTACCAACTGTCTGGAAGGGCACACGTCTGCTCTGGTTCTCCCCACTTCCCTGTTCATCTCTTCCCCAAGGTCTTGCCAGTATGGAACTACAAGTACGCAGTGGCTCTTAGGTAGAGTGGGTGTCAGGAAGGAAGGGACAGAATGCTAATAAAACAGGGACATCTGTTTCTTAGTGGCAGATGTTGCTGGATGGGTGCTCTGAAGTCTGAGGTCAGGTGGCTTGATGAGGGCTGAGAACATCTCTGTGCCCATTAAAAAGAGCATTTAGCAAGGTCTTAGGTGTGCAGTGTACTTAACTTACACTTTAGATTTAATGTCAACATTGCTTAGTGCATCTTTTTCTACAGTATTTGACTTTTGTTGTTAAGACATCTTCCTATGTAGCCAACCTAAGCTGGCCTCAAATTCACTATGTTGTCTCTTCTGGACCTAGTTGCATAGTGATCTTCTGTATGCCTCAGCCTCTGGAGTCCTGAGACAACAGGCATGAGCCACCTGCAGTTTGTTTTTTGTTGTTTTTGTTTTTTTTTAAAAGAGAAGTCTTTATTACTTCCATTTATATGTAAATCGCATGACTATGTGGTGAGTTTGTGTGCATTATATTATATCTGCACAGGTGCCCTTAAGGCCAGGGTATATCTGATCCCCTTGGACTGGAGTTACAGCAAATGCTTTAACTGCTGAGCCATCTCCCCAGCTCCCCCAGCGCTCCTGATGCCTGTGCTGTGTCTGTGTTGTGCCCACCCCCCCCACCCGGCCCTGTCACTGAGATGCCTTGCGGATGCTTACGTTCATTCATTTACTTGTTTTTTTCTCTTCCAACCGCCCACATATTTTTCGAATTTGAAGCCCTTACAGTTGCATCAGGTTCTGGGAGGGATGTAAGAGGAAAATAAATTCTCCGTCTTGCAAAGCTGACTGCAAAGCTGAGTTGGAGAGAGCAGACCAAGACACAGCTAATAAGTCAGCGCCGTCTCGAGCAAGGGCTCAGAAGAGTGGCGTAGGAAATGAGCGCTGTTGGAAGGGAACTGAATTAGGAGGTTATTATGTAAGCAGGCAGTTGGAATGAGGCAGCCAAAGCGTTGAAGCGGAAGAAGCCTGCATACTACCAGAAGACAGCAGCCCCGAGTAGGTCTTGTGTGGTCTGTGTTCCCAGGAAGGATGTTTCACGATAATAATAATAATAATTAAAAAAAATAAAGTTCATGAGCTTTATTTGAGATTTGCCAAAGCCAAAGCTCCTGCCCTGTAGCCAGGCCTAACGTAGTGCTGAAGTTAACGCCTCTCTGCCAGATCTGCTGGCCTTTCATGCTGAGCAGTGATGTCCTCACAGGCAAGCATGGGCTCTGGGTGTGCCAGCGTAGGTTCAGCTAGACTCAAGGCTCTGCATTTCTTCAGCCCCTGCCTCCTCCTGCTGGGTCATGTCGGTTCTACTAAGTATTTGGTGGGGAAGCTAACGTGCCCAGTTTCCCAGCCGGTGCCCTTTACAGACAAGTACTTCCTCCATTATCCTTACATTCCAGGTTCCTTTTGTTATAAAGACCTCTTTGCCTGTTGTCAGGCAACAGTTGTTTAGTAAAGGTATCCTAAATGATAACTGTGTCTTAAAGATAGGGCAGATTAAAGATCGGGCTTAGAAATGCAGATTATTAGCAGTGGGCTGGAGCATGCCTGAGATTGTAGGTTCCATCCCCTGTAGTCCAAAAAGGGGAGAGGGACCAGAGAGATGGTTCCGTGCTAATCCTTTCTGCCTTTATGGGTACCCACACATGTATAGAATATACAGACACACACAGACACACACACACACACACAGAGGAATAAGTACCTTTTTATTAAAAAAGAAAGAAAGTCTGATTATTCCCATTAGCAAGCTCTGATGAGAGATCTATGCCTTTAACAGCTGTCTTTAATTGGGAGACAGACATAATTCAGGGTAAGTAGCAGTGAATGAAAGACCTATGGTAGGGATTGGAAGCTTGAAGAGCCAAGTCCAGAGGCTCTCTCGTATCCCCCTTGCCTGGGTTCACATACTTCCCCCCTTCTCTGAAGACTCCCAGAAACCCGACTAGGTAGAGAGTCTGTCTGGCCTCTTTCCTCTTACGGACCTTGCAGGGAGAGGCAGAGTGTCCTTACTTTTAACATTGGCTTTGTTTTAATTTGGACCTCACGGGCATTTTATTAATGTATTCTTCCCAGTATGTCTCAGAGCTCGAGAGGCGGCGGCTGCTGCTGCTGCTGCTTCACGAGCAAGGCTCTTTCAGTTCTTCCTATGGCAGCTACATTTGTTTGCAAGCTGTCCAGCTGTGGCTGGGACTGGAGACTGCAGCTTTGGAACGAAGCGCATCTGTAGGAAGCCAGGAGAACAGAGCTCTTGACCTTGACCCCTTGACCCCAACCCCATCCTTCTTGTACCCTGAGCAACTGAAACTGGTTGCTAACTGTTTTATCAGATTAGATCGACAGTATCACCAAAGTGGAGGTTAAGAGGGTTCCCCCAAACTAGTAATTATCACTGGGGTGACACTGAGATACCAAAAGAGTCTACTTAAGTCATTTCCATTTAGACAGATCTAGTGAGAAGAATGGGGAGGGGGATGTGGTGAGTTCAATCATATTCTGAGGGTAAAGGATAATGCAGATTGCCTGTCCTCTCCTAGAAACCAAAGGTGGGTGCATACTGGCTCTACCTCCTTCACTGTGTGCATGGCTCTCCTCTGGGCTTCAGCCTCCCTAGTTGTCAAATGTAGATTAGATGACAGTCCATTAGACTCTCCCATCAGTGCCTGACCAGCAGAGGGAGGTCCACGGGAAATCAGGGGACATAGCAGAAAGCGTGATAAGTACACAGTTTTGTGGAAGTCATTTTTAATTTATCCAAAAATTCACCAAAGTGTCACAGTCCTCTCCCTGTCATGTTTTTCAAATTTACTGTACAGTGTCATTCTTGTCTCCGTGTTGAGTCAAACTAGCATCATCTTGGGGTTTCACTAACTCCTGCCAGCCCCCAGGCACAGCAAGATGCCATTTTGAAGCTTTGATTTTGTTTTGAGATAGGGATCTCAGCCCTGAAGCCCCAACTAGCCTGGAGCTCACTATGTCTTAGAGCTTGGCCTTGAAGATGCCATAGTCCTATCTTAATCCCCTTTGTCCTGGGATTACAGGTCATGTCCTCCCATAACAGGCTAGTTTTAAAAACATTAGAACCAGAAGATCTCATGTGGATGGTTGAACCCTCTATTTCCTGGCAGCTTCCATTTTTCAGCACAGTTTAACATACCTTGTACGGGGACAAGATCATCCATGGGCAACAACAAAGAGAATGGCCTTGGCTTGACTTATTCAGTAGCTGGGAGCTTTAGGATGGCGTTGGGTTGCCCTGAGATTGGCTTGTCTTTGGAGCTGGGTATGGGTGTGGGTGAGGTTGGGGTGGATTTGCATATACAAATTAGACAGAGGCATATTTGCATATACAAATTAGATGGAGGTACTTTTGCATATGCAAAGTAGATAGAGGTGCATTTGCATATACAAAGTAGATGGCATACAAGCACCTCTAGAATTCTCCTGGGGTTTTATCTTATGGGTATTTTTTTTTAACAAGTCGGATTGACATTTTCCATAGTCAATTCAGTGTTGGTTCTTTTTTAAAAAAAGTGCTGTGGCTGTAACAGAAAGGAACAGTGTCATTGTCAATACCACCCAAACGGGAGGTGGTCTGACACGCTGCAGCTTTTGTACAGCCCGATTACAGGTTCACATGAAGACCCGTCCAGGGAGAGAAAACGTAGCTGCATTTCGCTCTTCTGAAACAATGATTATAAACAAACAGGTTTCTATTAGGATCCCCCCCACACACCTGCCCACCACACATGACAATCTCTTATTATTTCTTTGTGCCCCAATACACTGCAGTCTACTTCAGAAATAATGCTCATTAGCCTAAAATGACTGAGCAAATTCCAGAAAATGCTGATGTCCATCAATTACAAAGAGTCTCTTCTAATCCCTTTCAGATCTGCTTTAGTTCAGTCATTTAAGAAGTTGATCCTCAACACATCACAGTCTCAAATGACTGGAAGTGACACGTATCCCCTTGTTTCCATTGAGACAAATGAACCCAACCAGAGCTCGTTCACTGAAAAATGACCGTCAGTTTGTGTTAGGTAACAGTTCTCAACCCCAAAGCTATAACGATCTTGGCATATTCCGCTGAGTAATCAAAACATCAGCAAAATGTAGCAGCTAAGACAGAGGTGTGTGCTAAGAGGAAGTACAAAGCCATATCAGAGTTTACTAGCAGGGTCCTCTCATAAAGACTTTTAATGAGACTTCTGCATCAAAATAAGTGAAACCATATGGAATGTTAATTATTCTTAAAACACAGTTTTAAGGGAAAAATACATGTTAGAAGCCTTAAAAAAAAAAAAAAAAGCAACGTGTCTATCTGTGTGTGTGAAGTCTGTGCTTCCTGGAAGGGTGAATGTTGACGTTCCAAGTGTGACTTCTTTCCGTTTTAAATTACCCCAGCTATTCTGGCTTTCTTCACGCGCCCTGGGTATTGAACTTAATGCACATGGAAGGGGCCTGCCTATATCTATTAGGTCACCTAGATGCTGTGGGGCAAGAGGGCTGCTGAGGACCACCTGTGGCCTCTGCTTGGGGTCTTGTTTGAGGCAGCCCATAAACACAGGGTAGGGAGGTGGGTACTCTCATCTGCTCCTATGTCTGAGTCTGCCACTGTCTCTATTTTATTTCCACCTTCTAAAACTTGAGCTTGTCAGAATTTCATTTAGGGGGATGGGACGGGTGAGGGAGAGGCCAGTCACGGAAGGAGGGAGGGGTTTATATGAAGCAGGCCACAGAGTGCCCGGCTGCATGTGGTTTAGTCTGTCATCTTGAAAGTGTTTGCTTCTGGTGTTGGAGGCGGCTCATTTGCTGTCCACCTTCTGCAAATGGGCCTGGGGATCCTGGGAAGGCACTAGTGAGGGATGGGACCCACCCCCACCCCCACCCCACTCCCACCCCCAAGGCCCTTGTTTCTCCTCCTGCCTTGGAATTAATGATGTAGACCAGATGCCAGTCCTAGAGCTGGAAGGGAACTTAGAGTTCGTCCCCTCATTTTCCAGATGATGACACTGCCACCTCTGACTTCTGCCTCTGGCCTTCCTCTCTCAGTAAGAAGAGCCAGGCAGGTGAGACTTTTCACAATTGCTGGGCTGGGCTGGGCTGGGCTGGGCCGGGCTGGGCCGGGCTGGGCCGGGCTGGGCCGGGCTGGGCTGGGCTGAGCTGGGCTGAGCTGGGCTGAGCTGGGCTGGGGTGGGCTGGGCGGGGCTGGGCTGGGCTGGGCTGGGCTGGGCTGGGCTGGGCAGAGCTGGGCTGGGCTGTCTTATGGCTACTGTCTTCTGGTTTGTAAGACAGAAGGTTTTGTTAACTCTTACGTTGCTTTTAAGCAGTCACTGTGTATGACAAATGCATTTCACACACTGAAATCCCAGCGTACGGTGAAGATCACAAGCAATGTGCATTTTAACAAACACTACCACCCTCTGACAGACCCTTTGAAGACACATAGCGAGCTATGTTGAGTACAAATCAGGCCGAGGGACAATTATGGTCTTCAAGATTTGCCCAGCATTTTCTCTTACAGCTAAAACCTGTAGCAAAGGCAGACAGAAGACTCCAAGCCAATCAGCGAGGGGGACTTTAGAAAACACCACAAACTTAGCACGGAAATAGTGATGTACCAAAAGGGCTTGTTGTAATTCTGCCGACTCTAGAAAATTATAGCAAACCCCAAGATCACAGCTTATGAGTTTTATCCATTTCAGAAAACTAGTGTCTACGGGCAAAGTCTCTAGCCACTCTTTCAGGAGTTAGACAGCAGAAGTAGCTCCTAAGGAGCCGCTGATAGCTTGTGGAAGTGCTAGCGGAGCAGCCATGTCTGCCTCTAAGCTTTGAAGGCTCCAGAGCCCACACTGCAGGGACAGGGGCCCAGCAGGGAGCATCTCTCAGTTCAGTCTCCCCTAGGCGTACCTTAAACGAAGTTGCTATGGGTACCTGGCCTAAATCAGGTCCTATGCCACTCATCAAGGCTCTGACTGTCAAGGTCCTCCACCCTCCACCACATCTCCCCACTCTGTCCTCCACCCTCCCTCTCCATACCTTCTTATCTAGTTTATGACTCAAGGGAGAATTTCTGAGGGCTCGACTCTCCCCGACACCCCCAGAAAATCGAGATACTGTTAGACTACTGAAATCTGCTTTGATTTCACTGTGACTAAGATGAGGATTATAATAAGATTTTAAATTCAAAGAGGCTTAAAGGTTAAAAGAAATAGTAAGACTATGTAAAGGGAATCTGCTTGATGCAATTTTTCTTAACAAAGAAGCCCCACCAAGAGGGGGACACTAATAAATCCTATTACTTTGGATTGAATTTTTACACTGAGTTAGGAAAAATCAGTTGGTTTGATTTAGTAAAAGTTTCACGTCAGATATCTAGACTGTAGTAAGAAACAAAAAGGGAGGGGAGGGGGAATCAATGAAGATCCAGCCTTAAAGTCTGGCAAGTGATCCTGTGCCTAGAGTTGAGTTGGCTTCCACAGGGTGCTTAGAAGCACAGATGCCTGTAAAAGCCCTTTGTGACTCTCCCGGTGTGGAGACCTCAAGGATAAATAGTGTAGAGACTGTAAGGTGCACAAGTAAAGACCGAGGTGAGCAGTGCATTTGAAATCTGTGTGTGACTTGCTGTGCCTTGGGAGAAAGCTAAGTTTTCCTCGTCTTCCTTTTAATTTTTTTTAAATTTTGTAACGTTTCTATCATTTTAATTGATATTTACAGATGTTTCCCTCCCCATCTTCTGTTGTAATTTTTAGGTGCTTCAGAACTGGGCCCTTTTTCAGACCCCAGGCAGTTCCCAGGCATTTCATCCCTCACTGAGAGCCGCTTCTCCAACCCACGAATGCACTACCCAGCCACCTTTACTTATACCCCGCCAGTCACGTCAGGCATGTCCCTCGGCATGTCCGCCACCACTCACTACCACACGTACCTGCCACCACCCTACCCCGGCTCTTCCCAAAGCCAGAGTGGACCCTTCCAGACCAGCAGCACTCCATATCTCTACTATGGTACTTCGTCAGCATCCTATCAGTTCCCAATGGTACCCGGGGGAGACCGGTCTCCTTCCAGGATGGTCCCGCCATGCACCACCACCTCGAATGGCAGCACGCTATTAAATCCAAATTTGCCTAACCAGAATGATGGTGTTGACGCTGACGGAAGCCACAGCAGTTCCCCAACTGTTTTGAATTCTAGCGGCAGAATGGATGAGTCTGTTTGGCGGCCATATTGAAATTCGTCAACCATGGCCTAGTAGCATGGGGGCCACATCCCGCATGTGTTAATATATACATATATAAAGAGAGTGCCTATATATGTATATTGATTAGCTAACTAGAAGATTTCTCATTCAATCCCTAGTCATGATCTTGCAACCCTAAGAGGGTGGGGGCAGTCATAACTGGGTTTCATATTGTTTACTATTTAAGATGTCCCCTTTACCAAGGAACAAACCGTCAAAGGTGTTGTCTGGTCTGTTTTCGTAAGTGACCTGTTCCCACGCCGGTTCAGAGAGGTGGACTCTGAGTCTGGGAGGAAGGAGAGACACTTCCTCTCTGTGCTTTGAAACCACAGGCCTCTGCTGTGTGGCAGCCAGTGCACTCTGCAGACCCACTTACAAAGTCAGATGTGGTGCACTCAGAAAGGGACGAGAGGCAGAGTGGCTGCTTCTGTCCGCTGCCGTCCACTCTGAGTACCTGTTCCAAAGTTTTCCTTCAGACTTGCTGCAGGTACTCATTTGAACTTTTGAGTTCACTTTTTTTTTTTCTATTCTAAGAAAGTGACTTCAAAAATACTGATCAGGACAGATAATTTTATTTTACCTTTTTATACTTCCTCACTTCCCCCATTTAACCAAAAAGAAATCCTGTTCCCCCTCCCCAGTTCCTTCTGCTTCTCCCTTTATGCAAACTGAAAATGGCAATGCCTTATTATTATAGCCATAATGGTATAGTGTTTGAGTTGGCTGTGTGTTATGTGTTTTGTTCTTTTTTTTCCTTTTTTAAATTATGAATATGTGTAAAATCTGAAGTAACTTGCTAACGTGAATGGTCATATAACTTTAAAGATATATTTATAATTATTTAATGACATTTGGACATTTGGAACATTTCTTAGTGTAATGATATGTTGACTTCGGTCTCTAAAAGTGTGCTTCTTCTTCAATACCAAGTTTCTTCAGTGGGCTAGAGCCATATCAGAAATATTGCTAAGCAATCTCAATTCCTTCAGGCATAATGTGATTTTTTTTTTGAAGACAACTCCCATCTCCAAATAGTTTAGATGTAGTTTGTTTTCACGATGTATGAAGGAGATGCTTTGTTTCTGTCTTTCAGGCATTTGATTGCCTCTGACACAGCTTTGCCTTTTAAAGCAATAATTAGTGATTAAAATAACAAAAACAAAACAAAAGCCACCTATAGCCCTTTAACACTTAATGTGGCCCCTTTGCTAGCATGAAATGCTGGAGACATGTGGTTTCCGAATTTCTCCATTTTGGGGGTGGCGCGGGGTGGGGAGGGGGAGGGCGGCCATTATGACTCTTGTCATATTAAAAAGCCAAGCACAAGTGATTGGTTGAACTGCAGAAAAGTGTTTCTGTGGTCTCAGAGTTGAGCAAAACTCTAAATTGCAGGCTTCGTGGTTGAGGGCCTAGTCAGCTGAAAGCCACACGTGTGGTAAAGGCTCAGGCATGGCCTGGAGAGCCTAAGAACACACACACATTAGGAGTCTGCACCTACCAGCCTCACCACACAGCCATTCAGGGGAACCCAAAAAGTGCCTTACCCAAGGAGGGCCCCCAGCAGCTTTCCAGGAAGTCGAATGAAGTCGCTGTCCTAGGGGAGCTGGTCAGCTGAAGTAGCAACCGGTAGCTGATGTCAGTAGACACAGAGCCTGTGGGAACCTCCAGGAAACCTTTGACATTGGAGGCTTTCACTAAGCAGGGCCAACAAGAGCAGGGAAGACCATGTACCCATTGGTATCTGCCATTGTGTGTGAGTTTGAGATCCAGCCCTCCTTGGAGGATGTACTGTGATCATTCCTGGTACCTTAGGGCCAATCCCTAAGTGTGACTTCCTAATCCAGGCCAGGGATCATTCAGTGATACCACCAGGCCAATCCCAGCATTCCTTCTGCACAAAGTGTTTGTGTGTGTGGGGTAGATTGGGGTGGGGGCCACCTTCATTTGAATCCTGAGTCATTCTAAGAGTTCTGCAAGCTTTTGCCTTCAGCACCCTATACCCCCTCGCTCTCTGTTCCTTCTCAGGTTGACCTTTGTCCCAATGCGGGACAGTCCAGAGGCAGATGGGGACCTATGTGTGCCTCCAACCTGCATTTTCCTCAGAATTCATCCTGACTCCCTCTGACACAGATTGAGGGGGAGGGGGGAAGAAACCCAACACGCACCAAAGCAAAACACTTTGCCTTCTAAAGGCTGTGCACCAAGGATACGCAGATGGTCAGGCCACCTTTGTGTTTCCTTAAGATGGAAATTGTAACTGATGCTATTTATTGTTTGTGTTTGGTAGCTTGAAGCACACCACGGTCCACGTGTTTGTCTGATACCTATTTCAGCAGCATTTACAAAAGCCAGTGTCTGGTTACACTTTTCAGTTTTCATTAATCAACATGAAAATGTTACCATTGGTGCCAGCTGCACCCTATTTAATTTTTTTAAGGGCACTATATTTGTACATTTCGTTTTTAATATTAAAGGGCTTCTTAAAGTTTACAATACCGTTATCAAGGGAATAGAGGGGATGCATTAGTGCCTAAATGTTATTCTAGTGGCTGCAGGCAGCAACCCAGAAGCAGTTTTGAAAACAGGTTTGTTTCCCTCCGTCCTCCCTTATTTGGGAAGAATTCAAGTGCTTTCTTCACCTTTCAGGCACCTCACGGTGACTCCCGTTACTTAGAACAGTCTGTCTTCTTCCTCTTCCTCTTCCTCTTCCTCTTCCTCTTCCTCTTCCTCTTCCTCTTCCTCTTCCTCTTCCTCCTCCTCCTCCTCCTCCTCCTCCTCTTCCTCCTCCTCCTCCTCCTCCTCCTCCTCCTCCTCCTCCTCCTCCTCCTCTTCTTCTTCTTCTTCTTCTTCTTCTTCTTCTTCTTCTTCTTCTTCTTCTTCTTCTTTTTCGACTAGGGTTTAAAATCCCCCTTCCTCTTCCCTTATCTCTTAAACTCTTCATTTGCACTGGGTCACATGTATGATTTGTGGTTTTAAGGCCAAAGCAATGTCTTATTCCTCTTCTGGAGCCGCTTATGTGCACTTGCCAACCCTCCCCTGCACTTCCCTGGGCTTAGATGCACACACTTCTCCAAGGAACACAAACATGGCCAGATTCACCGTGGGACCCACACAGCCATATTATTAAAAAAAAATACTCTTTCACTTGTCTCAGAATTTTAACTTAGGCCACAATTGCTACCGGGCACCATGGCTTTGGTTTCAGGTTAGGGAGTGTTGCCCAGCGAGTAACAGAAAGACTTAACAGATTTAATTAGTTTGCCCTCATCCTTCACTCCAAGACCCTAAGAAACCGATCAGAGAAACATCTCCACACCATTAGAGGTTGAGAAGGGAGGAGCCATGTGGGGGTTCCCTCCGCTCAGAGGAAAGGCGCTGACTGACCTAGTTACAGAGAGTGGTAGCAGAAGCACGTGCACCCATGGTATCCGAGAGAGCAATAAACAGTAAAAGAGGATTCTCCCAAGCTTGGAATTTGTTGTTCTTAAAGAAGACGATGCATCTAAAACAAAGAATTTTTTTTTCTATGTGGGAACTTTCTTCATTGTCTGTTTACTTCATGTTTACAAATAATTGTTTGCTTTTTAACGCAGTACTTTAAAAATATATCAGCCAAAACCATAACTTACAGTAATTTTTTTTAGGTATTCTGAATAAAATTCCATGTCTTTTGATATGTCTACTGTTCTTAGGTTTCTGCGGAACAACAACAACAACAACAAAATTGTAGCATTTTGTGTAAATACAGCTTTCGCTCTTATTTTTTATTTTTCTGATTGCTATTGCCCAAGATTTGCTTTCCATGCACGTACTGTACAAATTGTGCTTTGTGCCACAGGTCATGATTGTGGTTGAGTTTACTCTGAACTTCAAAGGGACTATTTGTATTGTATGTTGCAACTGTAAATTGAATTATTTGGCATTTTTCCCCCTCATGATTGTAATATTAATTTGAAGTTTGAATTTAATTTTCAATAAAAAGGCTTTTTTTTTCCTTTTGGTTTTGTTATGTGTGTATACTGGCTGTTTTCTCGTCTGTGTCTGACACTTACTTCTGCCTACACCTAGGATGTATCAGAGCTACAGAACAGCCGGGATCCTGTATCTTTTTAGAGAGAGGAACCTCTTAGCCAGCACTGTACTCTCAAGTGTGCCCTACATCTGGAGGAGCAGGCAGAGGCTCTAGCCATCAATGTTTGTCCTTAGTGCCTGGGTCTGAAGAAGGGGTACCCATGGCATCCTGCTGCAAAGCTCCTGGATGAGTCAGGCTGGATAGGCCTCTGAGGACAGGAATTTGACCCATCTAACATCCCCCGAGCTGTCCTCAGATCCCCAGTAGCCCAGATACGGAGTTGTCTGTTTTCCTCCCCATATCTCCTTTTGGGTCTTCAGAATCAAAAACCAAAGCCCTGTGGTGAGTAAATTGGCCCAGAGGAATTCAGCTTCAGCAGCTAGGGAACCTGAGTGGAGTTTAAGGACTTTTATTTTGTTTTGATTTGGGGCCTGGTGTTTATTTTTGGCAAATCCTTCCCCTTCCGTGAGGCTGACTCCTTACTTGCTTCATGGCCCATCTGTCTGACTTTCTACAGTTCTAATGTAGGAGTCCAGAGACCATGGTCTAGAGATTCCGGATCACTGGCCACATCAGCTCCTTTATCCCAGTGGGTAAAGCCTCCTGTAAGAGGGCTGTTGCCCAAGAAACTGTGAAAAGAGCTTATTTCTAAGACGAGGAGACATGGTGGAAGAACCTGGCTGAACTTTGACCAGAGAATGTGTTTGTAGCGCTTTCAAGATGAATATTTATTTATTTATTTATTTATTTAAATTAAGCATTTGCATGGTCTTCAAAAGCACACAGGAGGGGTACACAGAAGCGGCCTGGTCTCTCTTGCTTTGTCCCTAGCCACATCTCTCCGCTCCTCTGAGCCTTGAGTTTCTTGCTTACTGTTGAGATAGGCCAGAAAGATCTCCTGTTGTGTCCTGAGCCTTGTGGCATATTTATCAGTAGCCCTAAATGGATGCCAAAAGTACCTGTCCTTCCCAGCCACCCAAAATATCCCTAAGTATTACCAAAGGGGCAACTTCTCCATGGCTGGAGTCTTTGTTCACAGTCTTAAGTGTAACTGGTAGGAGGGATGACTGAGCTGGTAGGAGGGATGACAGAGCTGGTAGGAGGGATGACTTAGCTCATAGGACTGTTGCCACCTAAAACAATCCCATCAGCAGAAGACTGGGGGGCTCCCCAGTAATGCATGCATGTGGCCCTTTTCCATCTCTTCATGTGACAGACCTCAAGGACTCGATGGAGTGTTCCTGGCTTAGCTGCACACCTTCCTTTCCTCTCTCTATGGGCTCTGGTCAGCACAGCTGGGTCTGAGGTCTTCCATGAGGCCAGCATTTCTCCTGACTGTTCTGTTTCCTCCCTGCAACAGAAGGCAGAAGGAAGTCAGCTTTCCAGTGCTTCTGACCCCTGGTGTCCCAAATATTTAATCATGAGACATTTCTGTGAGAGTGGGAGTTTCCTGTTAACTCACTCTCAGCCGAGACTGGCCCAATAAACACCTTAGCTCTGTGTTACAGAGTTTATTTGGCTGGGAAATGGGTATTGCCATGTAAACAGGAAGTCCCCCTGAAGTTATTATCTACAGATGTGGTTGAAGAGCCACATGTTTGTATTTACGAGACTTGAAAAACAGTCTGGGAAGCAAGGGAGAATGTCGGGGAGCTCTTGGTCACGGCACAGGTCTCACAGCAATGCAGGCTCGCCCCCACCCCCATTCCTCTTAAGAATGGATGACAAACAGTAAGGAGACAAGCAAAAGCCAAGGTGAAACTAGCTAGCTCCCTTGACAGAGCTACCTCCTGGACCTAAGCTATCCGGTTAGAAGTAGGGAATCCATTTGCAGTGTCTATCCCAGCTCTGTAAAAAGCAGTTTGGAGGCCTTTCCTAGAAAACGGTGCTAAAACTGAGTGACTGAGGACCGCAACATCGGAGCCCAAGGTCTCTCAGGGGAGGTGGAAGACTACTTTCCTCATTCCTGCGACTTCAAAGGCATCACCAGTTCATCCACAAAAGGCCACACGTCCTCATGCCTTTGCTCTTCACATCAGTTCTGAAAGACATGTCTAACCTGCTGGCACCCAAGGGCTGCTCACCCCTGCTCACTGCAAGGTGTTCCTCTCCCATGGCTGTCCTCTTCCTTTCTGGGCTTTCTCCTTGGTCTTGGAGATAAGAGAGGCCAGGTAGGGCTACGAACAGACTCTTCTTTCCTCCCCATCCTTCCTCTGCATCCCATAAGCCTCTTTGGGACTTCCTAAGTGCTTCTCAGCAGTAGCTATTCAATCTGGAGACGTTGAGAATGGGAGTTTTAAAGTCTGCTCCTCAAAACTTAGATGAGGTGGTGATATAGAGGACAGCAGACTGTGGTGGCAGCGGTGATGTGTATCCAGGCAAACAGGCCTGAGGGGAGGGATGGAGAGCACCCAGTAGAGGAAACCGAAGTGTACCCTCTCAGGGATGGCATTGGTTTGCCTGAGGCGTGATTCCTGGGTTTTGGGGATGGCCTGGGGAAAGCACTGCTATCCCGCAGTTACTAGTTCTTCATGTGGGCAGGGATACAGGATGCTCCTGGAGTTAGAGAAGCATGATGAACTTGACATTTGAGAAGAAGCAGTTGCTAATTTTTGTAAAGCTTCTTGTGACTCAACCCAGTCCTGTTGGTCAGAATTGCTCAGCCAATCATAAAGCAGAAAGATGTCATTCTGGAAACTTGCTTAACCTTTACTAAGACTTATGTCATTTTCTGACCTTGTCACGATGGTGTCTGGCCACTTAGCACAGTTGTTTTGTTTTTTTTAAAAAAATCCTGTTTTATTTATTTAATACTTTTTTTTTTTTTAGCATTCTGAATGTTGCTTGCTTCTTTCTGCTCACTTCCATGTATGTGTGCGTGGTGTGCATGTGTATTTGAGTGTGTGTACTTACACATATGTGGGAAGGATGTGCATTGCCTGAGGGGATCAAGGTTGACATATGGAGTCACTTCCAATCACCCTGCACTTTATTCATTGAGACAGGATCTCTCATTTGAACCCAGAGGTCAGAGATGGCTAGTCTGGCTGGCCAGCTTGTCTCAGGGCTCTTCTCTGCCTTCCTTGTATCTACTGGAATAACGGGCAGTCTGCCATACCCGACATGCTTTCCTGTGGGTTCTGGGCATGCAAACTCAAGTCAGTCTTCATGATTCTGGGCCAGGGACTTTATCCACCCAGCCATCCACACAGCTCACTTTTTAAAGGCTATGTGCTCTTACCATCTCATTTAGTCCTACTCTGAGACACTAGGAAGTGAAGTATCCCACCTGCCATTTTTAAAAAGCAAAAGCAAGCAAGCAAAAACAGCATACAGAAAAGATCACCCCCACCACCACCACCTTTCTCTTTCAACAAAATTCTGCTGGAAGACAGGGAAAGTGACAAAGGAATGTGATGAGTTAGGACCAGAACAAAAATACAACCAGTCTTCATGTGGCTTTGTATTCTACAGGTCTTAGGAAACTTCTAGGGTGTCAGAAGTACTAGAGTTAGCCTGAATGTGGGGGAAGGGTAGAGAAGAGCGGAGCACAGACACAGTGCGCTTAGAGATGGTGTGTTAGGTAGGGGTTCCAAGGGCTTCCAAAGTGGAATCTCACAATGGGTTGATTTAAGCATACTACAGATATATTATTTTAAACCAACCAACCAAAAAAAAAAAAACAAACACAAACAAACAAACAAAACACCCCCAACAACAAAAACAAAAAACAAAAAAACAAAAAAACAAAAAAAACAAAAAAACAAAAAAAACAAAAAAACAAAAAACACGCA
Organism: Mus caroli; assembly: GCF_978045245.1. Lineage (NCBI taxonomy): Eukaryota > Metazoa > Chordata > Mammalia > Rodentia > Muridae > Mus > Mus caroli. The sequence goes on from NW_028227273.1 coordinate 50,188,918, forward strand.
GCACCAAACTTACAGGGGCAGGGGTCCTGATGAAATGGTTTAAGGCTTTAAATGTCTCCCTCTGTCATCCTCTCTTCCCTCAGTCAAGTCACTGACTGGTTTTGGAACACCATCCTTTTCAGCCAGTCAGGCAACTGACTAGTTTCACTTTCTGTCTCTGGGTTCTCCTCATTGTTCTGCCTCCAAAAAAAGACATGGGCTCTTGGCCTCTACTGGTCTAACCTTCGGCCTAACTTTTCCACTGGAATTCAATATTTAAGATTATAGACCATGAGGGTCATGATGGCTTTGCCCCTTTGGCAGGGGTTGAGGAAACTTTGGCGGGGGAGAAGGGGGCAGTCTCTGGGCAGAGAAAATGTGCCTGGATATGACCATATTGTCCTTGGGGCATCGGCAGAGGAGAAATTCTAAGATGACCACGGAAGAGGATTCTCACTGGAACCTTCTAGAACAGGTGGTGCAGAAATTGGCTGGTGGGACCAGTTTGCCGTTCTGAGCCATGGGAGGCAGAGAAGTCTCTAAGAAGGGAGCAAATGCTGAATCTGAGCAAGGAGTTAAGTGGTTAATAGGAACCAGGGCTTTTTATTGGCTAATAAAACCTCTCAAGAATTATATATATATATATATATATATATATATATATATATATATATATGTGTATATATATATGAATTATATGGTTTCTTCAGGCTCCTAGCCCAGTGCTCAAAAGCAGAAAAAGACAAAAACAACCACAAAAGCTAGTTCTTTTAAATACCAGTGCAGCTCAAGCCTTGTTTACTTTTTCATTTCCGCAGTTGTTAAAAAAAAAAAAAACCCAGAAAGTAAGAAAGAAAAAAAAAGGCTAGTGCTTCAGATTTATCACTCTGGAGCTCAGAACTAGAGGTTCCTGCCTTCTCAGGAAAGGGAACCATAAGCCCAGCCTCTCTGTTTCAGGAGAGGGAGACCCATGGTGGAGACTTTAGGAAGAGGGAGGAAGGATAGACCCTACATGAGCCACATCTCTGATCCCAAATGCAAATGATCTCCGTCCTTTTATTACCGGGGTACTGTTCTCCCGACAGAGCGGGATGTTCTTATTTTTAATAATAGCCAGACCAGATGCTAACTGCTCCCCAGCGACAGGCTGGATGAGCGAGAATGCAAACAGCTGATTCCTGTTAAGAAGAACACCAAGAGAATAAGCCAGCAACTATGAGAATTCTCTGGAAGCTTTTGCTTTGTAAACCCCTGTTTGGCAGGAAGATCACAGAATCTGAGTTGAAAACACAATGTGTCCCCCCTGCGCCTGCTCTCCGTCCGGCTGCTTACTGGGACCCTGAAGCCTCTTACTTTGCCATGCAGCCCTGTTCTGAATTATCCAGAGGACAAGCTCCAGGTTCCTCCAGAGGGAGGGTCCAAAGCTCTGGTCCCTTTGACTTTGAATGACTGTAGAAAAAATATTCATCGGTAGGAGGAACTTTTCACTGGCTCCTTTGCCATAGAAAATAGTAAAATCCTGACCACGAGCCAATTTCTTAAAATGGCATCTTTGTTCCATCTTTCTGACTCCTTCTTCCCCCTGTCAGAGCCCATCAATCTGTCAGATTCTATTTTGTTTTAGCATATGAGCCATTTGCAACAGGCTTTCTTCTTTCCCAATGACCTATCAGAGATAGTATAGAGCTTCTTGTTCTGAGAGGACTTGGGCTACCTGTTATTATTTCTGGGAGACTGAGGTGCCCGTGGTAGGGGTCTATGGGATTTGGCTCCCAGGGCCATATGGGAGATTCATTCCAACAATCACTTTCAGTGCACTTTGCTGTTTTTCCTGTTTACTTCATACTCAATATCCCTAAGCATCCTTTTATCAACATCCATTCTTTCCATTTGGTGCAGAAAGAGCTCCCAGACCTTTTCCTCCCATGCTGTACTTGACATCCAGGTAGCCCAGATGGTACCCGGGGGAGAGAGAGCTTGGAGGCCTAAGGTGCTCTTCTTCTCTTGGATGGCTTTGAAAGCCGTTGTTTCAATTTCTCTCTGGAGTAAGTCAGATCTAGTAGTGGCCACAGAATGCCTTGGGCATCTGGTATTTTTTGTAATGTTTCTTTTGTTTTATCTCAGTTTTCCCAGCTGCCCCCTGAAGAGGTTACAGTGTTTCTGTTCCCACTTCACTGATAGGAAGCTGGGGTTCAGACTTGTCCCAGGTTACAGGGCTATTAAGTCTCAAGCCTAGATCTGCCTGATTGCAAAGGCAGCGCTCCTAAGTCCCGGATTTGCACACAATCTCCTTTCTCATCTATATAATGGAGGCTAGGCGAAGCAAATGAATTAACGAGATACGAAAATGCCTTGCAAGGTGTCTGGCACGTAATAGGTGTAAAATAGAGGGTACCTATTATTACTCATGATAATTAAGATGATTATTTTAAAAAGCATACGAAAAACTTTCAATTAGTTTGAATCACAATAAAGCCAGAGCCACAAGTGGGATTTTTTAATGTACAATTTTAACATTTAAAACATCTGAAAGTGATAGTTTTCGGTAGAATTTGAACCTTTTCCCCCTTTTCTTTTTCTTTTCTTTTCTTTTTTTTTTAAGTATGTATGTGTAGTGGTAGGGACCAACCCCAAAGCCTTCTGCTTACTAGGCATGTACTTCACCCCTGAGCTAATAAATCCCTGATTCAAATCCCTTGTATTTTTTTTTTCCCCTATCAAACATGAAAACTACTTTTGCAGCAGGTCTCTTACCATAGGCGCCTTCCCTAAGCAGCACAGAGCCCTCACATCACACTGGCCAGAAGTAGTAAGCACATCCACATTTTCAGAACAACGGAGATCTTGGCCCTAATTTGACCCCAGCTATCTGTGGTCTCTTCCAAGGTTTTCCATTTAGTTTCATATAAACACCGCTACTGGCAAAAAAAAAAAAAAAAAAAAAAGTATTCTTGAACTCCATTTGGCAGTTGTTGGACTCATTTAACAGGAAAGAGAAAGGCCACAGCCAAGAAATCCCTGTCAATCAATTCCAACTCTCTCCAATGAATGACTGTGCCCCCTTCCCACCCCCGCACCTGCCGAAGGGAATCGCACCTGGTGCCCCTTTCTAAGTCTCTTGGACAGTGCAGTGATGATCTAGATGATCTAGGGCCGGTGAAAGCCACTACAGCCAGCAATGGAACCCCTTGGGTGCACTAGGTTTTGCACCAGAGTGTGGGGTGTCTGGAGAAGCCCAGGGCTGAGACAAAAGTGCTTCCTTTGAACATAGTGGAGGTCCTCTCTCTCCCTGAGCATCTTACAACAGTTTCCAGACAACTGTCTAACATTTACTTCATATGGACTTAAGATTTACAATGAGAAGCCAGGATGATCAAAATGACTTCTCTCTCTCTCTCTCTCTCTCTCTCTCTCTCTCTCTCTCTCTCTCTTTCTCTGGGTTTCAGTAAATCTTCATTCATCTCCTAGCTCTAGCTAGAGTAGTATTCAAGATGGCTGCCAGCAGTCAGCAATAGAAAGCTACGGAGGAATCTTCCTGTTCACCTGAATTCATCTCAGAGGGTTTGCTCACTCATTTATTTATCCTAAAGCCAATCAAAATGTCCCAAACTGAAGGTGATAAAACGTTAGATACAGGGGTTGGAGAGACTGCTCAATGGATAAAGTGCTTGTATTCAAACATCAAAACCAGAGAATAGATTTACCAGAAGCCACGTAAAAGCCTGGTATGGCAGCCACCTGGAATCCCAGTGCTCAAGAGACAGTCATGGTGATCAGCAAGGCTAGCTGGCTTGTCCAGACTAGCCCGATTGATGGACTCTGGGTTCCAAGAGAAGCTGCCTTAGGAGAGACATGGAGAGCAACTGAAGAAGACATCTAACATGAATCCCTAACCTCCATGTACTGCTAGTGCATACCCACACACATTACACATGTGTGTCCCCTGCAAGCATCCACGTACTCCACATACTTGCAAACACACACACACACACACACACACACACACACACACACACACACGGCAGGGGAGCTAAAAACATTCACCATTGGTTTGTAGAGAGAATTCAGGAAAGGAATTCCATTCCTTTTTTCTCATTCCCGGCAACACTGAGTGTTTAAGGTAGGTAGTAGCATTTGTCATCGCACACTTTCATTCTCGCCACATGTATGTGTGGCTTGGTGTTTCAGACAGAAGATAGCCTCAGCTATTTTCTCCTTCCTGTCCCAGTAGCTTCACAGCTAGCTCTGCCTCAGGGAGTCGAGGGTGTGTGGAAAAGGAACAGCAGGAGACCATGGAAGGATGTAGGTCCCAGGTCTTTAACCCCTGCTTACTAGATACATGACCTTGAACCAGCCACTTCACCTCTCTTGACCCTCTCCTTAAGCATGGACAATAATAAATTGCCTGCCAGATGGTTTGTTGAGGGACCATACAACGTTCACCTATAGACTCGAATTGGCTTTTAAAATGGGGACTTTTAAGAGCCAGCTAGAGTCTGTCAAATGTCAGAGAGAATGGGCCCCATTGTTTCCCACCACACTGGAAACATGGTCATTTTGTAGAGGAAGCAGAAATGAAACCCCTAAGAGGCAGGAAATCATTTCTGCAAGATCACACCCTGTGGGTGCAGGACTGGAAAGCAGGGCTTTGGGGGGTCTCTTTCCATGAAGCTCCTGGACTCTCTCACCTTTGTAACAGAAGCATCCTATCTTCCCTCAGCACTTGGAGTTTCATGCATTGTATTTCCATTTGCTACAAACTGAGTCAGACAGAGCCACTGAAACTTTCTTGTGTTCTTCCCAACACACAGATTTTATATCTTAATGCTGCAGATACCTACATTGCCCTTTCAAAAGCAGGGTGAAGTGAGCTTGCCAGCTCTGACGTAGCAGGTGAAAATTCAGTATGAGGCAGTTAAAGCCATTCATCCCTGGTCAGGGCTTTCATAGCCATTGGCAATACATCCATTGGCTGATTTTCTCATAGCGGATATGAGTTTGTCCAGTGCCTAGGGCAGTTTTGCTGGCCTTGCTATGAAGACTCTTGTGTTACATTACGTGCGAGTTGGCAGGGTGGGGCCACACTGTCCAGTATGATGACAACAAAGATCACCTTGCTTGTACCTTTTTTTTCCTTTTCTGTTTGCATGACATGTGACCTTCAATCTCTGTCTTTTCAATCTAAGAAGCAGGGGAGTAAAACTATAAGCGAATAGGTCAATGAGAGCTCACTAGAGTCCGATGTTGTCATCAGAAGTTACAATGTAATTCATCATAGGACCTCCCCTCTCAATTCAATGACAGACATACTATGGTTGTGTCAAATGCTAACCAATTCAAGTGCTTCTGTGTTGTAGGGAAGGAGGTGGAATGGGGAGGAGAGGAGGAACCCAGCTCTACCCTATCCCTAGCGTGAGGAAAGAGTGACCATTGCTTTCTATCTCAATTCCCTAACCTAGTCTGACCTTAGGGAATGAAGGGCTATATTTTTTATTACAGTAAGCTCAAATATTGACTAAACACTTACTAGACGTGATAGATATGAACATGAACGAGACATGCCTCTGCCCCTAGAGTCATGAAGATCACCTCATCTTCCCCTAGAGATCAGATAGTGACACTTCTCCACGCACAGCAGGTGGCATGACAGAGACATGATCCAAGGGCCACAGAGGTACCAGCTCCCGGGAAAGACTTTGCATTTGAGCCTCATCAGGATCCATCATTCTTTGCCACCTTAGATCTAAAGCTAAACGGGTACCCACCCTGTCACTCTTTGCCTCTTCTTCTGTTAAAGAGCTGTGGTGCTCCATATTTCCAAACTTTCCTTTGGAGGCCCAGCATGCACTCCAGGACTTCATGCAGAAACCTCTGAGTCTATTCTAGTTGTGGTCCGGCTGTGGATCTCTCCTTTCATAAAAATAAACTAGTCCTGACTCTCACCCTTGAAGAACGAGAGTATTTGCATTTCAAGGGACATTTTCTGGAGCCCTTCAAGCCTCAGCCCCCACTCTCCTTTCAAAGACTGCTTTGGGATGGTTTTTCCAGCATCTTTCACCTCCCATCCTGGAGTCACAGCATCCTTGAAGGCTATCTCTCTGTCCATCCAAAAACCTACCCTCATTTCTTCTTGCCCAAGTACCCTATCCAGGTCCTTTGAAATAAGAGAAGGCTGTGTCCTTGGCCACCATGGCTTAGGGGGAGAGACAGGGGTGGTGGGGTGGCTGTGTTGGCTTCACCCGAGGCTCATCTGGAGACTTACATTCGTTTGTGCTCCGATGGGAGCCAGTTTGTCGATAAATGGAATCGTTATTAGGGTTATCAGAACAAATGAAACACACACCATAACCATAAACCCATCGGTACCCCTCCCAACCCACTGGCTGGTGGACCTCATTCTATTTCCGGCCCTGACATCTTGCCAGTTTGTCATTCTTTCTGGCCACATCAAGTTCCATCGGGTTTGAGTTTATTGGCTATGCAGCAAAGTTTATGTTGTCACAGAAATTAGCCTTGATGGACAGGGATATGGCCAGAGGATCAGGAAAGCTCAGTAGAGTCATGCTGTTGGCATGGCTTAGATGTTAGGGTGCCCGGAGCCCTCTCCAAGAAAAATCAAAGTTGGCTCTTTGTAGCAGCGAGCTAGTGCAACAAGACACTCCTGAGGGACAGGAGCCTGGACGTGATTGCGAGCTGTCCAGTTCCCTTCCCACCCATCTGCCAGTCTACCTTCCTCTGTAACCCCCCACCCCCACCCCCCAGTGCCAAAATTGTTCTCCTCACAATGAAGGCAGGACTCAGAGCCTGAGGTTAAGCCTCTCTCTCCTACATTTCGTGGTTAGGTTTCATAGGTTCTTGGCTGGTTGACAGTGCTGGATAATAATTCAATATTTCTTACTGAAATACTTGACCTTATTGTTAGTTTTCGTGACAAGGGGAATTTAAAGGAGCTGCAAAAAAATGCAAGCGAAGTGCGGCTGAAAAAGGCCAGGGTCCGCCACAGAGCAGTGAACGGTTTCTTTTTCTGACATCTATAAAATTTAGGTGAAAACAGGTCAACATTGATCTTGGCAAATGGGAAAGCCAGTTCTATTGTTAGCAAACGAGGTTCAGATAGAAATTCGAGTCTGGTTCAATCAAAACCACATTGGCTTTTAGAGACCAGCGATGTGCTTTCTATAAAAAAATGAAGAATATTTATCCAGACACAAAGTAGAAATATTCTTGGCCCAGCAGATCGTTTTGTGAGCATCCAATCAGCTCGGTGAAGCAGAGGGGTCCCTTTCCTGTTCTTTTAAGGTCTGCAGGCCTCTGACACTTCACATGCCTCTTCTCTCTATTTTGAACTGGCAAGGACTGTCGGAGATAGAAACCATATCCTAAGCAGGGGTCCCCATTGCCTGCCTAAGAGGGATTTCTTATAGCCAGCTAGTTAGTGACTGAGAAAGGAGCAGAGTTGACAGCTTCACATAGAAGCTCTCTTGATTTGGAGTGAGGTTTACAGTCACTTTCATGGTCTTATCTCAAGAGCCACAAGGGAAGGACCTAAGAGCTTATGTGCTTGCCAATTTCAGCCTACCAGCTGGTTTGGTTCTATCTCTCTTTGTCTCTCTGTCTGTTTCTGTCTCTGTCTCTCTCTCCTTCTGTCCTGGGACAATCAGATGACCTTGATCTTGTAGGAATTAGAATAGCCCCAGAAGGAAAAAACCAGTAGCTTTGCTAGAATATCCCACCAGCACATGAAGTGGCTAAACCTAGAGACTCTCTGCTGGGCTAGGATTCTAGAAGCTTGACTCTTTTCCAGGAAATTATTTTATTTTAGTTTAGGTGAAATTTGCATAAAATAGATTAAAATATTTTAAAATGAATGATGGTGGGGCACTACTTTCAAATTCATTTATATATTTACTTTGCATTTATGGATGTTTGGTCTTCATGCATATCTGTGTCTGTTTTGTGCCCAAGGAAGGAAGAAGAAGGCATTGGGTACCCTGGAACTAAAGTTACGGCTGTTTGTGAGCCACCATGTGGTGCTGGGAGCCAAACTAGATTCTTCTGTGGGAGCCACACATACTCTTAACAACTGAGCTGCCTTTTCAGGCTTCCTTCCCTTCATGGGCATTTTAAAGTACTCTCAGCATGTATTATCCCTTCTAACTCTAAAACACCACCTTAAAATGAAGCCAGACACACAGGAAGCACTTCCTCTCTATTTTTATTCTAGTTGTGTGTCTGTGTCTATGCATATGGAGACCACAAGACAGCCTTGGGTGGCCGGGCATGGTGGCGCACGCCTTTAATCCCAGCACTTGGAAGGCAGAGGCAGGTGGATTTCTGAGTTCGAGGCCAGCCTGGTCTACAAAGTGAGTTCTAGGATAGCCAGGGCTACACAGAGCAACCCTGTCTTAAAAACCAAACCAAACCAACCAAACAAACAGACAGCCTTGGGTGTCATCTCTCGGGCCCTGTCCATTTTTATGTTTTATAGACAGGATCTTTCACTCACCCGGAATTTGTCAAGTAGGTTAGGTTAACTGACCATTGAGCCCCCAGGGATCCATTTTTCTGCACATCCCCAGCTTTGAGATTACAAACAGGTTCTGCCATACCTAACTTTTAAAACTTTGTTTCTGGGGATCAATCTCAGGGCTCCTTGATGGCAAAGGAGCTTTTTACTGACTGAGCCCAGTCCCTGAATCCAGCTTTTAATACAAATTGGTCCATGTACCTTAGTTTTTATATGGTGTCTTGTTAGGGCTCTGTGATTTTAAATAAAATGTGGTTCTGTTTTCAGGGAGGATTGGGAGGGAGTATTTATTACACAGAGCAGCTAACTTTGGGCTAAGTTTGGGGCATGGGAGAGCCAGGGTCTGGACATTATAGTAACATAGTAACATAGTATCGTAGTGATATAGTAACATAGTATCAGCCTTTGAGGCCCTTGGGTGGCGGTGGAGTGGGAATCATTTTCTATGGAAGCGATTCCTCAGCAAGAGACCAAGAATCTTTCTAATCCTCCACATTCTCAGTCTCTAGCACACACCCCCATCCCAGGACGCATCTTACTTCTTTCGTTTGTGTTGGGAGATATCCAAATCTGGCACCAGGCAGCCCCTGCTTGCAAGTTGGGGAGGGCAGCCTGACCCAGATCTAGAAAGAGCCCTCCCTGGGATGCTGACTGCTACCTTTTTCAATCCAGACTTCAATCCATATTGTCCCACAGGGTAATCGTTTAAAAACGGCAAACAATAAGAAAGGCTTCCTTCAATGTTGCTTCCAAGTGACAATGTATCTACATAAGCTATAGGTAAGAATGTGAATTTTCTGCTTTAAGATTTAAAAAAAAAAGTTGGTGGAGCCCGTAAGTGTGTTCCTAAAAGATGAAGTACTGCCTTAGATTTCCTTTCAAACACTCTATGCCTCTGTGGGATGGACACCGTGAGACAGAACTGGATTGCTATTAGCCCCCATCTGAACAGGTAGGAGGTGGTCTCTCTTGTTGGGATCCTTACGAATCTAAGGATGGCTTCAGGATGAGACTGAAACAGGAATGTAGAATACAGTAGCCAGAGGTGGCCTAGACCCTTAAAAAGATTCCAGTTGTTTAGCCCCAGGGGGAGGGGGAGGGGGAGGGGGAGGGGGAGGGGGAGGGGGAGGGGGAGGGGGAGGGGGGGGAGGGGGAGGGGGAGGGGGAGGGGGAGGCTAAGCCCTGCCTTGGGTCTTTGTGGTCTAGGGAGGGTGTAATGGACCATTGGGACCAGTAAAGTTTAACCATTTAATAGGTTAGTGACTTCGATCATTTTTATGTTTAAATATGCACTATGGAATTCATAGAATTTGTAAAAACAAATAGGACTTTGAAATAGTCTTATAGCAGATCACTTTGGGCCAAACTCAGACTAGCTCCCTATATCTAAAGCAGTTAGGTGGTTGCAATTGAAAAAACATTGCTAAATCTTATGACTTTAAGATACATGCTAGGAAGCCTATAGATACGTAACGTCTTATAGAATTTTCTCCCCCTTTATCATCCTTGTATTCATCCAGCTACTCCCACAAGCCACCGGGCCCCTCCTCTGTGAAGGCATCCTAACTGTCTTTGACCCTGGTTGCTCTGACATGGTGAATGTAGGCTGACCTGTATGTATGTAATCATAATGTGACAATCCATTACGATTACGTTGTACCTAGTGCTAACTATGAGATTACATCATGGCTTAGTGGTCTCAAACAGCAGCCATGTCTTTTTAACAGTTCAGCTCTGTGGGTCAGGGTTGTTGGCAGAGCTCAACAGGGTGGTTTTGCACCACAGGGGATTTTGCTATTGTCTTGTTCTTGGCTGTATTCAGCTGAGGCTGGACTGGCAAATCCAAGAAGCTTTCTCTTATGGGATGGGCCTGGTTCTTAATAGGCTCTTTCTCCTCCCCTCATCCCCCCTCCTGTTCCTCCTCTTTTTCAATCTTCATTTCTCCTCTTCCTCCCCCCCCTTTTCTTTCTCCTCCCCTCTCCTTCTCCTCTTCTTCCTCATCTCCTCATGCCTGGAAATCCACACACTGTGGTGGTCTTAGGGTTGTCAGAGTTCTTTCATGGTAAAGGTTTCCAAGAAGCACAAAGATAGAAACTCTAGACCTTTAAGACTACCTCTACTGTGCTCATGTTGGTCAGAGTCTGTCACACGAGCCAGCCTTGAGTTATGGCAGGAGAGACAACTGCCCCTTGTAGTTGAATCCCTGTGAAAGTCCGTTCTCAATGATCCATGTCAGAGCTTCCTGGGACTTGAACACTTAATAACTACCCATGTAGTATCAGTTACAGATGTGCAGAGAAAAGAGAGCTGAAGGAGGAAGCACCCCTACCCAGCCAGACATCCCTTCATCAAAGTACAAGGGCAAGAGCTATCTCTGTAATGCAAAAGGCCTGTGCTATGTGGAAATGGATGGGTCCCAAGTGTTTTGATAAAGGACTCGTTATTTGCTCCCTTGAGTCCTTCGATGAACTAATAAGTAGGTGTCAAATAGTTGAGGGACCTTATTAAGGAGACAATAACAGTGTACACCCCTTAACAGTTTCAAGCTCTGCAGGTAAGAGCTGGGTGGCAGGATTCCTCTAGAAATGCCTTGGGCACCTAGAGGCAGTTGGGTTGGCAGGGCTGGCCTGCTGTCACTCAGACACTCAGCAGGGTCCAAAGAGCCACCTTTTCAGGAAGCAGAGAGAAAGCAGAGAAAGAGGCTATTGTTTCTCTGCAGTCTAAGCCGCTGATGAGAGCGCATAGGAATGCAGTTTGGACCTTCCCTTCTAACCATGGCAGATTACCGACCACGGAATGAGATTCTGCAAGCTTTGGAACACAAGGCACAGGGCTGGGAAACAAGGTAAAGAGGAGATTCAGCATCTACTGGCGGTGCCCATGCTGAATGCACAGTTCTAACCCACTTCCAGCTTCAGTTATGGGGCTCACCTCGCCAGGTCTCACGTCCTCATAAAGGCCATGGGTATGTGGTTCTCACGGATATTTTTTTCCCCTTAAAGAATACATGAAATGCTCTCAAAGGGGTACGTGGTACCTGGCTGTAGAACAAACACATGATGAATGCAGACTTCATTCTGACATGTTACAAAAGGAAATCTTAGAAATCGTTAAGCCCAATTGATAAATCCACAAGGAGCCCAGTGATGCTGGTCAATTATACAAGTTTAAATGACATCTTGGCAGATCCCTTTATCCCAGGCTCCTCTGCCTGCTTCAGAGATGTCGAAGGTCCTAAAGGATGTATGTCATGGTTTCCCATCAAGTGACTTTGGGCATAATATATTCCACGTGACCCTAAGGAATGTGGCCTGGCCGGAAGGGGACAGGTTAGCTTAAGAAACAAAGGAAAACATTAAACAAATAAGCAGGTCCAATTAAAATAATAACAGATATCAACATGAAAATCTCCCAAGTTGGAGAAGACTCTTCTCTCTTCGCAGCAATTTGTTTTTAGGGTAAAAAAAAATTATTTTAAAGGACAAAGTTCTGAACAATAAAGTTAAAAAAATATAGAAAGTCTGTTTTTCCTGGCTGACTCTTTCCCTCTACGGCCAGGTCTACTGTAGATAATTTTATGTGTGACCAACATTGCCTCCCCCCTTTCAGCTAATCCTGGGAATCGATGTAGTGACAAGGAGTGAGGGCATTTTGGTCTATGGAATTCAGTTTTCCTGTTCAGCAGTGGACCACGGAGCCTGGAATCTATGAGATGGAGGCTTTGCTTTCTCTTACTATGAGCAAACCAGTTAAGATAAAAGCAATATCTAATGCCCACAGGTTCTGAGGGTCACGGATTTGAACGAAGATAGCAGGGATGTAAATGCTCCTTGATCTGAAGACCTGGACTCTTTTTGAAGCGGTCCTATTTTTTTTTCCCCAAAGCTAGGCATGTTGGTGCGTGTTATCCTAGCACTGGAGAGGCAGTGATGTGAAGATCCCCAGCCAGGCCTGGCCTCATGCTGAGCTTCAGGCTGGTAAAAGAATGTCTCAAAGAAGGTAGATGACATTCCTATCGGAAGACACCCGATGTTGTCATCAGACTTCCATACATACCTGAGCACACCTGCAGTGGCTTAGCAAGTATAGGGAGAATCATATTTTATGTCCCACACTATTGTGAATTCAATTTGTGCTTTGAGTGGCACCCAAAGTATTTGATTTCTTCCAAGTCTTTCTCAGAGGTAACATAATAGACTATTTTCAGAGCATGTGACAGTTTATGAATTATACTGCACCCCCATAGTTGATTTTATTTAATGTGATCACCTTGCAAGGTAGGGTAAGGCAAGAAATGGAACCAGTAAGGTAATAAAAGTTCCAAGAGGCTGAGCCACTTGGCTACAGTCCTATAAACAGCGAGTGGAAGGGCCAGGATTACAACACAGCCTCTCTCACGGCACTTTCCAAAGAGGGAACCGAGGTCTGTTGTGCCTGGAATTATCCTCAGGCCAAATTAGTAAATCAAAAGCAATTTACCATAACTAAGTGTGATTGAGGATATAGATACATGCGAAGGGCTGATGATGTCGCCTCGTTGGCTGTGATGGAAGCCAACTGAATATATAAAGAGTAACCCACGTATTCCCTTGCTTATGCATTCCACGTAAGATGTGGGATGGTGGATCCTGGGAGTCAGCAAGGCAGATGTATGGTCAAGTTGTAACAAGGGCTTTGTGTAAACAAGAGAAGCAAAGGGGAAGGAGTGGACACAGATAATGTTTTAAACAGGACTCCAAGGGAGAAGGGGGTAGATTGTGAAATTGTGGCGCTTGGATCACACTTAATGAATACAAGGTAGGTCATCGCCCACTAAGCTATAGCCTCAGTCCAGAAAGTGCTTCTTGAAGAGGGCATCCCTTAGTAGAAACCTGAAAAGCAGGCCAGAGAATGAGCTATAGCTTGAGGCAGAGCTGTTTTGGACAACAGAAGTCGAACACACAAAGTTCCCCCGGGCAAGTATAGACCTTGCTGTCTTATTTATTTATTTATTTATTTATTTATTTATTTATTTATTTCAGTACTAACACAAAGCAAACTTCCCTTCCTTACTATATTATATACGGCATTGCCTGTTTCCCTAGTAGGGTGCCTGTGCTTGGCTCTAGAAGCACAGGGGTGATGTGTGCTACCTACAATGTGGTGAGCAAGCAAGGGAGGCAGAAGAGGACACTAGGGAGGAAGCAAGGGACAGACATGGAAGTCCAGTAGACTGAGGGAGGGAGGGCTTTGGGTTCTGCTCTGAGGTAGCTTGGGAAGTCCATGGTATGGTGGATAGATGGCACGACCTACCTAGTTTTGCCTGTAAGATTTTTAAACCAACTTTTCACCTAACATTTAATTTTTAAACATTTCATAGATTTCAGAAAAACAGGATGAATTTTGACAGCCACATGGATTCTACATTGGTTACTCAATATGTATTTCCTAAGAAACTTTGATAAATTATTCTTACCTATGATTATTATTTCATTAAGATGATATACTAATAAGCAAAATGATACTATGTTAAAATTTTATTTATAACAACTACAAGTACTTATAATTACAATATTTGATAAATAGCAATATATAAATTGTAAGTATTAAGTAAATATAATGAGGAGTAATAGTATAAGTTAAATATAAATTTAATATAATAGGTTGAATTTTGTTGTTGTTCAAGAATATTTTTTATAGCTATTTGTTTACATTAGTTTTTATTGCTAGGTTGAAACAATGTAGAGCCACCTGGGAAGAAGGAACATCAATTAAAGAATTACCCATTAGCCTGTGGCCATGACTATAAGAGCTTTTCTAGATTAATGATAGACATGGGAAGGCACAGTCTACTGTGGGCGCCACCATCCCTAGGCAAGTGGGCCTGGGCTATTTTATTAAGAATTAGCCAAGCAATCCAGACTGTGAGCTAATAAGTAGCTTCCTCTGTGGTTTCTACTCCATGTTCCTTCTTTGAGTTTCTGCTCCAACTTTCTTCCATATTGGACTGTTAGGTGGAAGTGTGAGATGAAATAAATTCTTTTCTTCCTGAAGTTGCCTTTGGTCAGAATGTTCTATCACTGTAACAGGAGGTAAATTAGAACATCATTTAACAACATCTCTAGCGTTAAGTCAAAGTGTATGTGCCAGAAGAAGAAGAAGAAGAAGGAGGAGGAGGAGGAGGAGGAGGAGGAGGAGGAGGAGGAGGAGGAGGAGGAGGCCAGAGACATTGAGTTTCTTTCTCTATGGCTCTTTATTTTATTTTAAAATAAAGATACACTTATTTTTATGTCTGTGAACCATGTGAGTACTGGGCTCTGTGGAGGCCAGATGAGAGTGTCAGATCCCCAGGAACTGGTGTTACAGATGTTGTGAGCCACCACCCGGGTGTTGAGAATTGAACCCAGGACATCTAGAAGAGCAACTACCACTCTTGATTGCTGAGCCACTTCTCCAGCCATCTCCACCTTTTAATTTTGCATAGTCCTCTGGATATGGCCACGTGAAGACAAGGGCTTGGATGTCTGAGAAGACCAAATCCCCTTTAGAAATGTCTAAGAGGAGAAAGTAGGAGACGGTTTTGAGAAGGGAGGTTGAGGATGACTAAGGGGACACAAAGCAATTTCCTGGGATCACAGATAGCTTCGGGGGGATTTAGTTTTTATTTTTTTTCAGGATGGTGTATCTGGATGCATGGTGCCGAAGGACTTTGAGCTGAGAATACCTCTGTGGCAGAATGTGCAAGATGATGTCACCCGTCAATGTGTTCTAGCTTCCTCAGGCCTATGTTTGCCCCTGTCCTTATTCTGGCCTTCCTATGTCTTTACTCTGTGAATGGCTGGATTCACCTGTTCTCTATCTCTCTGCCTTTCTCTCCCTTCTTTCTGGTCTTTCTTGCATAGCTCTGTCCTTGGTGACCCCATCTAAACTGTGGAACTCTGTGAGATGAAAGCAGGAGTGTGTGTTATGAAGGAAAGACCTCCATGCAAAAGTTGAGAGGAAAACATGTAAGCCACTGAATCTGGAAAGTTAATGGTTTGTACTTTTATCTTCCATGTGTAGAGTTTACACATGTGTAATGTGTGCTTGCATATGCATGGGTACATATATGTGCTTGTGCCTGTGGAGGCTCAAAGATGAAATCCCATCCTTCTCCATTGCTCTCCACTTTATTTATTGGAACAGGATCTTTGGTTGAACCTAGAGCCAATTTCTTCTAGTCTATCAAGCCTGGTTGTCCTGGGAATCCCCTGCCTCTGTCTGCCAAGTGCTAAGATTACAGGTGGCTTTAATGTCTAGCTGGCTTTTATTACAGTTCCTGTGGATTCAAAGTTCAATGCTCATACTTTTGGGTCCCCTGTATCTACAGAACCATCTCTCCAGCCCTTAACATTTGCCTTAACACAGCTTCCAGACTCTTTGAAATTCTTTCTAACTTTTCCTATCATGTCTTCAGGCTCCTTCATCTCAACAGGAATCCAGAACATTAAAAGGTTTTAGGCTTTGCTACGCTCCTCTTCAGCATGAAGTGCGATCCCTCCGTATCCTGGGGAGAGGAACTAGTGCCCACAAGTAGCATGTTCTTTTGATTAAAGTTCTGGTGGCTGTTTTGAAGTCTAGAGAAATAGAGGAAGTCAGGTCCATGTGGTGTTCTGGGTAGGGGTGATAACAAGGACTTTGAGATCTATCTATCTATCTATCTATCTATCTATCTATCTATCTATCTATCTATCTATCTATCTATCTATCTATGTCTATCTGTCTGTCTAGAGGTTGACTATGGTGTCTAGCCTCACAAATATCCCCATGAGAGCACAATGACAAATGAGTGGTAGGCAGGTAGGTTTTATGAGAGCCCATCAGGTAAACTTCATTTTCTGCTGTTTCCATCTTACATACAATTGCTGAAGAATATTTCACAACCATCCATGTGTAGAAATAAAGGAGGAAAATAGAACCTATCGTGTGTACTATTTGTTATCCATTTCAGTGATGCCAAGACCCCACCATGGCGAAGTTACTGTTACAGGTTGCTGGCTCAAGAAAACTCTGCTTTCTGCTTCCCAGAGTGCTGAAGACCAGCTTCCATTAGGGGAAGGGTGTAGGCGGTCCTGGAGACTTTATATGATTTTTTTAGTCTACAGTAGAACCACAAATGTTGATGGTAATACAATTACCTGGTTGATTTCTTAGAGGGCGCAAGGATGCAGAGGAAAGTTCTTGCAAGGAGTTTAGTCTGAAAAAATTCAATTATTAGTCAAGGATCTTGCCTATTGCCTGAGGATGGCTGGAGTATGGGTGGGATTTTTCTACAATCTTAGAGTCTATAGATGATGATCCTGATCTAGGCCTTCAGTTCAATGTTCTTTGACTTCAGTGACTTGATGTTGGAACTGCCTGGTGGCATAGTGTAGAATGTGACATTTCATAAGCCACATATAAACATAAAAAGTACAGAAAGGCAAAAAGGTCAGTGGGACAGCAACTCTTTAAACATAAGCCAGGGAGGGTTAGGTTTGAAATGAGATAAGATTTGAAATGGGAAGAATCTGGGTATTACAGTATGAGCCACTCTGAAACAAGCTATGAGACAGAGGCTCTAGAGAGTCATGTGTGAGTAATGGAAGCAGGTGGCTTAGAAACAGAAGCACCCTCCTCTGAATGCATTCCTGGCCTGTGGAGTATTCTCAGAGCTAGGACAAGCCTGAGGCTGAGGTTAGGTCATAGGCCATAGGAAGCGCTCAGGATGAACCAGGTGCACACAGAGCACGTGCCTTCCCTATTGAGTTAGGGCATTCCGGTGGTTCATAGTTATCCTCCCACTGTTGTCCCATGAGCTTTGTCTGGGGTTAGAAGCTTCATCTGATGCATGGGAAAGATGCTTATTAGCACCATTCAATAGCCATGAGAGCCAGGGAGCATGCATAGAAGAGAGAAGCACATATAACTTCCCCTGAACTCTGAATGACCAGACAGGCCCTGTGTACCAACTGCTGTAATAGAAATCAGTGGGCTAAGGATCAATAAGGGATGCTCTATGAAGTTAGGAAGCCTTCTGATTCAGTGTGGGAGACTTGGTGACCCTCTATACTGGTTCACGGGACTCGAGCACTACTCTGTCCTGAATAATGTCTCTATTCTTCCTACAGCAGGAAACTCTTGACACATCAGCTTCCATGGCAACACGTTCCAGGATGCTGGTGCCACAGACAGTTTTCAAGATTCTGTTTGGTCCTCTCTTTCTCTTTGTAAAGCAAGGCAGGTACTAAGGTTGTCTGCAAGGAGTACAGAGGGTAGGCTAGCTTTAACCTAGCCTCCAGACTCAACCACTCTATCACCCTGTGTTTTCATTACCCTTGTTAGACTCAATGGAGGATAGTTGTGTCTTTCATCCAAATTTCTTCTACAAACCAGCCAGTTTATGGTACCACTGTTTTGGCTAGCATACTATGTACATTGATGCGTGTTGATAAATTCCCCTGGCTCTCACTGAGTTAGGAGTCAGGAAACTTCCTGAGCAAGGTGTCCCATACTACACATGGACACAGTGGCTGTCATCTTGTATTGGCACTAAGATAAAGGACTTTGAAAAAGGTTTAGCCTCATAGGACTCCTGATCTGAAATACAGCTAGTCACAATTTTTCTGTTCCTGTGACTTCTGTTTTTGCATGTGTGCTCAGTGTGTTTGAGTATAGGTGTATTCACCTGTATGTGTACATGTGGGTGTGTAGTTGGCCATGTAGGTGTTTATGCACGTGTGAATGCATATGTAGGGTAATAATCAGGTTTCCTAATGGCTCTATGGCTAATATATTGAGGCAAGGACTCACCCTGAGCCTTGATCTTGCTGATGTGTCTTGTCTAGTTGACCATCTTGCTCACAGGTTCCCCATCTTCTACTTCCTGAGTGCTGGGATCACAGTCTGCTGCAACCCAGCATTTCTGCCTGTGCAGGGGATCTGAACTCAGTTCTCTGCTTCATTTCCCCCATGGATCCAGTTCCCCAGCCCCCTACTCTGTCTTTTGATTGATGAGACTTGGGAAACCTCCCTCCCCCTTCTCCTTCTGCCCGTGGGACCTGATGCCCCAAGCACATCTTAACCCACATTCCAAGGAACCTTATCTTAAAAATGGTTGCCAGAAACACTGACTCTCAATAGAAACCCAGTTTTTCTCATGTGAAAAGCATAGCCGCTATCTAATGGTTATTGAGGGATTCCTGAAGAGTGGAAACAGGGACATGGACAAAGATGCAAAGTGCTACAGAGAACATTTGTCATCTGCAAGTGGGGAAGATGAGGGAGGCAGTAGAAGTGGGAGGTGGAGGAAACAACAGGAGAAAATGAGAGTCCCTGCTGTAACAGGTGAGAGTCCGACCAGGAGACATCACAACAGCCCACAGCAGCCAGCCTTTCAGCACAGGAGCTAGTAAAATGTCTTCTAGAAAATTCTGTCACAGTAGCTCATGCCTTTATGATCATGGTCTGTTGACCACACACTTTGGAGTTCATGGGTAGCACTCCCATATCGAGGCAGTGACCCTTTGGGGTTGCTAGAGACACTCAGCCTTCCAGGTCAGGACACCAGGCCACACCCTAGCTGAGCTCTTCTCTGCTGTTTCGGCTTTGAACCCTTCCTGGCTCTGCTACCCATGCTCACGCGCTACCAACCCACCCTGTGGCTGGCCAGAAGGACTATCTGCCAGTGTGGTAGGCATAAAGAATGAGGCTCTGAAGAACATCTGGGTCAAGCATGGCTCCATGTACTGCCTACTGCCCATGGGCAAGTATTTATGAGCTCTTTGGCATTAGTAACTTTTATGCCAACCCACTGTCATTGAAGTGTCACACCTGGGATTAAGTGGTGAATCCCCCATCCCAACCCTCACCCCCGAGTGCATGGTGAAAAAAAAAAGAGCTATATATCACTGAAGCATTGCATTGCTAGGGTTACCTTCCGCTCGGTTTGCACAGGAAGAAACTTGGTTTAGGATCATCATCTGGATGAAGGCAACAATGGACCTTCATTTCATTCTCAAAGCAATCTAATTTGACTGAGACATTGTATCTCCTGGGAGTGATAGGCTAAAACGTAGAGGGACTCCACATGGCTGGAAACTTACTCAAAGATGCCTGGATCCTTGGGACCCCAGCCTAGTCTTTCTCTCTCTGTGGGGCAGCACTTTATGTCTATCAGGCCTGAATCACTTTCCAAACAAGATTTCTTCAGTTAGTCCATTAACAAAAACAACAGCCCTGTTTTAATTTTAGCAACGGCCTTGGAATGAAAAGACTACTAATTACTCCAATTAACCAAGCACATTATGTGCACATGTTCAAACAGATATAAAAATACCATCAATCTGGGTCCCAGGGTTCTTGAGATGGTGGAATGTGTAAACATTTGATGGAAGAAATTGTGACTTCAGAGGACAATACAAACAAATGGGTCTGTTTGTTTGCACGGCTGCCTACTTGTGGAGAGCCGACCAAGAGACAAGGAAGACACCAGGGTGTCTCTCCTAGTTTATGTCTGCAATTATTACCCAGAGGATACAGAACAAAGAGACTCCTATTTATAGCCTGAGTCTGAAGGGGACAGAGGAGAAACTTAACCATGAGAAAACACATAGAATGATTGATTTTAATAAAAATAAAAGTAGTTTATCAAGAGGGCAAACTGTCTTCAGGAATATATGTAACTCCTTCTTCCCTGATTCTATATACACAAGGTTCTTTAGTGTCGTTGGATAGGCCAGCAATATGGCTAAGTGGTGTGGGTGAGGGTGGGTCTGCTCTACCGGCATTGGCTGCTTTTCTGGTGGAGTTTAATTCTAGGGCAGGACAGACACTGGAGATTCAGGGTTGGGGGTGCCCCAGCATCTCCTAAAGGAGCAAAGCCACTAAAGATCACCTTCCCTGTGTGTTTCCATAGTCTGGTCATTTCACAGGGCTTATACCTATAAAAGTTTTATAAGGAAGCAGGGAGAAGTGCCCAAGAACAATAGGCTAATCAGAGAGGGTTCCTGCATCTGTGGAGAGAGCTAAGAGATTAAAACAGTTCTCATGAAGTGGAAAGACCTGAACCCCAGAGCCCATGCAAACTCTAGGAGTGGCCCACTTGTAATTTCAGCCTGGGAATCAGAGATGGTAGATTCCCTGAGGAGGCGGGTTAATGAGACTCGCCATTCAGTGCACTCTGAATTTGATTGGGAGACCCTACCTCCATGAACAAGGTGGAGCAAACCAACTCACTGTGACAAATTCAAGCAACACACACGTGTATACGGAAACAATTCTCCCCCTTGACATTTAATTCATAGATGTGAATTTAACAAATACATACATGCACACATGTATTCAAACCAACAACAGAGATATAGTCTGTTGTTATTATTGTTAACTTCAGCACTAAAGATTTTGGAGAGATGATCTGTCTTACCATGCAACCCTGGCTGGCCTGCAACGTGTTATGTAGACCAGGTTGGCCTGGATCTGTTTCTGCTTCCAGAGTGCTGGGACTAGAGGCATGCACCATAATGGTGGCCAACTTAAAACATTCTAAGTCATGAATATGAAAAAAATCATTCAAATATTAATAATACAAGTCTTAGAGCAAAAACTGAAACTGTCTTATTCCACACTTCAGTAGTACATAAAATACCAAAGGCTTTAGCTAGACAGTTTTTGTTTTGTTTTGTTTTTAGACATTTAGACAGAATTTTTAGAAAAAAGTATCTATCATCTATCTATCTATCTATCTATCTATCTATCTATCTATCTATCTATCTATCTATCTATGTATCTATCTATCTATCTATCTATCTATGTATCTATCTATCTATGTATCTATCTATCTATGTATCTATCTATGTATCTATCTATCTATGTATCTATCTATCTATGTATCTATCTATCTATGTATCTATCTATCTATGTATCTATCTATCTATGTATCTATCTATCTATGTATCTATCTATCTATGTATCTATCTATCTATGTATCTATCTATCTATGTATCTATCTATCTATGTATCTATCTATGTATCTATGTATGTATGTATGTATGTATGTATGTATGTATGTATGTATGTATCTATCTATCTATCTATCTATCTATCTATCTATCTATCTATCTATTGTGTGCGTGTTTATGCGTATGTGTGTGTTCATGCGTATGTGTGTGCTCATGCGTATGTGTGTGCATACATGTGCCACAGCCTTTCTGTGGAGGCTAGAGTTGGCTCTCTTTGGCCTTTCCCTGCCATCCCTCAGCTAAGCTTCTCAAGCCTCTTGTGACTTGGCAGTGCTTGGGTTACCTTCGAAGGCTCGCTTAGACTTCTCAACTTGGACCAACTATTCTTTCCAAGAAAAGCTAAGGTCTCAATGTCTTTGTTGTTTAATTGGAGGTTTGCTTACATTATGTGTACTGACCAAACAATTTGGTTTCATTTTCAGCACTTCGTATTTTTAATGCTAATGATCCCTTTCCTGTTCTTTTCCTTTAGTCTTGGTCTGCATTAGTTGTTAGCTTCTTTCACTTCACCTTCTGTTCTAATTCCCTCTACCTCATGAGTTCTAGTTTCTTTTACTGGTCATCTACAATTTTAATCTTTTTATGTTTAGCATAATAAAAATGAAAGCTGGAATGTTTTCTTGACTGATGCAAGAAGCACAGCTTTCTTGATTGTGATAGCCCATCTGTAAGTTTTATATAACGGTTTTCTATTAACTTGGATTTTCTCTTGGTTGTAAAATACACAGGCTGGGGCTTGATGCTCTTGCAGAGTTCTGGAGTTCAGTTTCCAGCAGCCTTGTTAAGCACATCCCAAAAGCAGCTCCAGCTCTGGAGGATCGTCGACGTTTTCTGGCATTGCAGGAATCTGCACTCATGTGGACACACTCCCACACAGAGGAGGAGCCAAGCGTGTACCTGTGTGTGTGTATGTGTGAGTGTGTGGTGTGTGGTGTGTGTGTGTGTGTGTGTGTGTGGGTGCTCAAAAGACAAGACTGCTTCTTTGCATTTTAGTATTAGGTGAGTTAGTCTTTAGATTTTAGTTACTATCATCAATAAAATAACTCCTATACCATTATGATTACGATATAATTTAATATATATGTATACATTTAATTTCTTAATTAATTTCCTTAATTAATTCCTTAGCTAATTAATAATGCTGTAATATACTAATATAGTTAAAGCTAGGCACAGCTACTGTTTGGCTTCCTCCAGGTGCTGCTTTGCCTCTGCCCACTGCTTTATTTACATTTCAGATCTACCTTCCTTGGTCATTTTCTTTGTAAAACGAGCAAATTCAGTCTTTCATTCCTTCTCCTTTCTTAGAAAGGTACTTTTTCTGAGTATTCAGGGTGTTGTTTATTTTTAATTTCCCTTGCTATCCTTAAGAATTCACCTTGTGAGTCTCTTTTAGATAATCTGCCTATTCTCTCTGATACTCTTCCCCCGCTCCACTCACGCACGCCCACTCTGCCCCCCGCTCTGTGGCTCTGTAGCGTTACATAGGGTTTATTTAAGGGTGAATGTCTTTCATAGTTTTTTTTTTTTTTAACTTGGTATTTCCCGAGCTTTCTCATTCTGTGTGCTGGTGTCTTGAATGGATTCTGGAGATTTCTCTGTCATTATCTATTTAAATAAATACTGTTTCTCTTCATTTCCTCGACTGCTTCCTATAGAGAATCACCACCGTTTTTGAGGCTCCCTAACCACATTCATAGCCCTCGTTGCCTGCATTCCCCACTGTCAGATCTGTATAATTTCTTCAGTATGCCAGTTCATCTGTCTTTAGTCTGATAATTGAAAGTTTAATTTCTTACCAACTTTTTATTTTTATAAATTTCAAATTTCTGTTTGCTCCCTTTTCAAACATGGCCAGTTATGAATGTTCTCTCCTTTCTTTGTTGGCCATTTGACCTTTCTTCATATCTTCAGAGCATATGAAGCACATTTGATTGGCTGAAGTACCGGGGCTTCTGAAGGTCTGGCTTTAGTGTTTGCGTCTGCTGTCTCTCTCAGGGTGGCTTATTCACTTGTGTGTTTAGCGATTCCCCCCCCCCCCCATTGAACTCATTTTCTTTGCAACTTAATATGTAGGAATTCTTTGAGACCTTACTTTAAAAGTATTTTCTTCCAGGGAAGTTTGGGATTTACATCTGTCAGAAGCCCGAGGGTATCAAGAACTTGGAGCCAATTTAAAATTTCAGGGTTTCCTTCCAGCTACACTGGTCTGTGTATGTTAAGGCCCCCAAACTCATAAAAGTGCAGATCTGTAATTAGAAACGAGAAGGGGGATTTTTTTTAATCTTTTTTTTTTTTCTTCTCTACTCAGAGGTTGGGTCGACCCAGGAGTGCATTTCCATTTTCTTGTTCTATATGGCAGGTGTTTTCCAAGTTCACTCCTGAGAGTGATGCCCTCCAGCCATTCGGGTGTGTCTGTGGATGTCAGGGTTCATACAGTGTGGCAACTCTGGATGTGGGATTTCTGGACATTTTGAGACTCAAGGAATTATGTGGTTTTTTTTTCTAGAGCCACCACACTCATACAGGTATATTTTAAACCCCCCTTATAAAGTTTTAATGAATATTTACTTATTTTTATTTTTATACATGAGTGTTTTGCCTGTGTGTGTGTGTGTGTGTATACATACCGTGTGTGTGTGTCGGATGATTCCTGAGGCCAGAGAGGACACTATATCCCCTGGAACTGGAGAACTGCTTGTGAGCCTCCCTGTGGATGCTAGGAATTGAACCACTGTCCTTTTCAAGATCAGTGAGTGCTTTTAACCACTGAGCCATCTCTATAGCCACATATATATGGTATTTCAAGACAGGATTTCTCCGTCTAACTTTGGCTGTCCTGGAACTCACTCTGTAGACCAGGCTAGCCTCAAACTAAGAGATCTATCTCTATCTCTCAAGTGCAAAGATGAAAGGCATGTGTCACTACCACCCGGCAGGCAATATATTTAAACAAAACCACTTTCGTTTAATCTAATCTGTTGGTCTCTTTAAAAATCCTTTTGCTCAAAAGGCGAGATTTCCTTTTTGCATTTTAATATTGGGTGAGTTAGCCCTTAGGTTTCAGTTACTATCATCAACAAAGATAAAATAACTCCTATACCGTTTCGATTACTGTGAAGAACAAGATTTTGATTATAAATAGTTTTTGTAGAAACCATTGGATGGTAGTTACTCTATCAAGGCTATTATTCTGCTGTCACTGTTATTAGTGCAACAATACCGGCCCCTCACAGCCCTCTCAATGTCTGTGAGACCAGCTCTTTAGACTCCACTACAAGTTTGATCAAGTAGTACATGTCCTTCCATGCCCGGTTTATTTCACTTAAGAGAGTGCTTTCCATCAGCAATGACAGGATTTCATCCTTTCTGTGACAGACAGAACAGCATTCCATTATGCCTCACTTTCCTTATCCACTCGTGGTTCATGGACCCTCAGAATGTTTCCATTTCTTGGCTGTCGCAAACTGTGCTGTAATACACGTGGCAGTGAAGGAGTCTCTCTTTGGCGTACTGATTTTTTAATCGCTTTTGGAGAGATACCCAGTAAAGGGGTTGCTGGACCATATGGTCATTCAATTTGTAGTCTTAACATGAGCTTCCATCTTCCTTTCCATAATGGCTATACTTATTTACATTTCCATCTACAGTGTGCCAGGGTCCACTTTTCTCCAAGTCTTCACCAGCATTTGATATATCTTTCTTTTTGTAGTTTTTGATTACAGCTCCTGTTACTGGAGAAAGGCAATACCTTATTGTGGTTCTTGAGAAAATTAATTTTACACACACACACATTGAGGTATTATTTGGCAAGGGGCATTTTTTTTTTTTTTGAGAAATCAAACTCACCACTCTGAAATGGCATAGAACAGACATGAGCCTTGCAGGCGTGAGTCCTTAGTGATTCTTTGAACCATGCTTTTGATACTTGTATGTGTGTGGGCTAGAAGCAAAGCTCCAGTTGATAACCCACGTCAGAGCTCATAGTGGAAAGACTTCCGTTCTGTGCAGCTTGTGTGGCCGAGCTGAAAGAACACCATTTATTGGAAGTAAGGTGCTACATATACACAATGAGGTGTTATATTTATTATTTCTATTTTAAATCATCGATTTAACAAAGGAGACAGGGCAAGAGTTTTTAATGAGGTCCTGGGTCACCTTGGGTTTAGAAGCCCAGAGGGGATCATAGCACGGTTCCGACCGTGATACATGTGATCTTGGGTAGGTTGAGAAAGCTCCTACCACCTCATTTCCCCCATTTGTATTGCAGGATAATAAGACATTGTAGCTTTAAGGAACACATTTTAAATTCTGTGCTCTCACCTTTGATTTTCATCCACATCTCCTGGGTACTATAGTTCACTCACTTCTAAGACCCAGAACTATAGTGGTGGGAAAGATTCCTGCTGAGTCTGCTGGCATACGTTCAGAATCACCATGAGAAATGCAGTCAGAGCCCCAGTAGAAGCAGCTCCTTGCATGGCTTTGGTGCTCTGGCTTGATGAGATAGATGCTCATCCATCTCAGAGGTGTGAATGGAGATGAGAGGCTATTAGCAAGGCTCCGTGATTGCCATCTCAGAAGGCAAGTTGTTGGATCCAATGCTTGTGGAAAGTTAGGCCACCCCTACAGATGGCTTGTCACTGTTGTTTCTAAGAGTCAAGAAGTAATTCTAACCTATCAAGGGAAATGTACTGAGTGCATCCTTAGGCCCACAATAAACCAGGGACTAAGAGCTCCTGAGGGCGGTTCTACCTTCACTAGAGGGGGAGATGAGCAAGTGTTGAATTTACTAACCCGTGCCACCTGGAAGAGGATTATCATGACCGGCAAACTTTGCTGAGTCCCTTGGAAAGCTGTCCTCCTGTCAATACCTCCTCCTGTGTAAGGTGGAAACCTCACTGTTCCCTTTCACTTGAGGACCGTGTTACTAACTTTCTCCGTGTGACAGAATACTTGATGAAAGTAACTTAAGAAAGGAATGGGTATAACTTTAGCCCAATGGTTTGAAGATAAAACTATCATGGTACAGAAAGCATGGTGACAGGAGCTGATGGGGTGGCATCTGCAGGGTGGGGGAGGGACGGCTAATGCTTGGGGCACACTTTCTGCTTTTTATGTATCCTAGGATAATAGCCCATGGAATGGTATTTCCCACAGTCAGGATGGGATGTTTTGTTTTGTTTTTTACCTCAGTTAACACACTCTAGAAACTCCTTCACAAAATACATGCCCAGAGATTTGCCTCCCAGATGGTTCAAGATCCTTTGATCAGAATCAACCTTAATAAGGATGTTAAGGCTGAAAGAAGAAGAGAACCTGCTCATGCCACCGTTAGTCAGTGTAGACATAATAGGAACTAAAGCAACATGATCCCAGAATCAGAGGTTGTCAGGATAGGACCACGTGCTCTGAGAGCATCCTCGTTGCATCTTAAAAGAGATCCCCATAGCAGGAGTTATAGCATCCCACTTGAATATGTTGGGGGAAGGCTTGGTCCCTTATCCTTCAAACAGTGTCATTCATGGACTAGATTGTTCTAAGCCTTGTTCATCCCAGTATTCAAATAGGGAAATATACAACAATCATTTGACAATGCAACTGTGATTGAGAGCCAGGAAAGCTAGTGTTTAGAAGTATCTAGAAGGTTGGTACCTTCCAGTGGTACTGGGTTTCCTCAGTGAGCCATCCCACTGAGAAGGGAATGACCTCATTAGTTGATGGTTCACTGAGATCCCTCAATGGGCTCTCTCACTTCTCACAGTAGATGGATGAAGGCTCAGCAGCTGTATTTCCAACAGTACCATTAATAAAGAAATGGGTGGGTCATGCTGCTCTGATCTTCTCCGTAGGAAGTTTGCCCAGTGCTAACCATCCTATGACTCTACGAAATTAGGTGCACAACAGATGAAGGCTGGAGATCCAAGCTTTTAGATACTTTTAAACACTAACTTAAACATGGCTCCCCATCACAGTTGCATACGGAACTCTGAGTATTTGTGCATTTGGTGGACAAGGGCCAGGTCCTTTGGAAATGAACTCTATCTTTACCTACAGGCCAAGTGTGAAGCCTGCAGCACCCAGTGGAGATTGTGGGCTCTAGCTTTGCTCTCAAGAAGGCCTGAAATCTGGGTCCTTCTTTGTCAATACTAATCAGGAGTTATGTGGCAAATTGTCTAATCTCCCTGCACCCTGGTTTCTTTCATCTACAGACAGAATATAACTGAAGAGATCCCCTAGGGAGTAGTCTCTGTCTTACACTTAGTAGTTAGCACAAAATAAAATATATTTGTTGCTAAGGAGAAGAAGCAAAGGGGTCCTGAATGGAGCAGGTGTTTAGTGAGGCAAACAGAAGAAGGAAGCTGGGTTCTTGCATTTCTTCGCACTTTCGTCAATGTATAAGATGAGACCCCGGGTTTCCATTTCCCCCTTTCTCAGAAACACCCCAGTGCACAAACTCTCCCACCAAACACAGCTCCCTAAGGTGGCCCACCCTGTTGCTCACTCTTAAAAGGAGCTTCTGAAAGGCGTGGCATTTTAGGAGGGAAAGTCCCTTCACATGAGGTGGCTGCTGGGTGTTGGACCCCCAAGAAACACAGGTGAGGTGGTGTCAGGAGTGTAAACCCCAGGGGGCAGAGCAGCTGGGGGAAATGTAAGGGTGGCGAAGCGCAGAAGAGAGGTTATATTTGGTGTTAGCTGAGGCTCCACCTCCTCAGCCTGGAAGCTGGGAGGACATGGTCCCTCCCCCAGGAGTTTCAGCATCTCATCCCGACTGCTCAGAGACCATACCCACCACGGAATATGCCCTTCCTCCCCCTCCTTCCAATCACTGTGCTAACCCTCCTTTACCTGTTTACTTGGTTTGTGGTTTGAACTTAGTTGTGGTTAGAGAGGTGTGATCTGAGGACAAGCTTTCTACCCCGCTCCTCCACCCCAGAAATGTCCTACTTATTCTCTGACCAGAGTATGACAAGCCTGAGGTAGCAGATTGGGGGTAGGCGGCGCGGGGGCAGTGTTCTGATTCAGTTTCCCGTGAGAGGGTTCCACATATTGGTATGTATGAAAAGCTGCCAGTTGTTGTGGAAGGGTTGGGCCTGGCCACAGTGAGCGTTTCAGTCCCTCATTCCTGCTTGTGTTTGATAAGGATGGGTTTGGAGTACCTAGAGTCAGCTTCCCGAGTGCTTATTCTAAACCTGTCATAGATGTGGGAAAAGGATATCTGTGGTCCTGTTCATTTGCCACTGGGCAAATGACTCACGTGTCAAACTGCGGCTGGCTGTGGGTGGCGGGGTGCATTGTGATACCATTGAAATGGTCTGGCCCAGGTGGGTTTTCAGAGGCTATGAGAGACTGGCCAACACCTAAACCCTCTGAGGTCAGATCATTCCAGAGTGATCTGGTGTTGGTGACCTGGTGGGCAGGTACCACGCATGCTGCTGGCAATTCAGTGGCTTCAGCAGATATGCCAGGGATGTGTGGATGATGTTGGGTGTTGGCCCTCACCTTCCAGATGTTTGAGACAGGGCCTTGTGTTGTTTAATACTGTGTGTGCCAGGCTAGCTGGCCTCTCATCTCTCCACAGGAGCACCACATTACAGGCATGTCCTACCTTGCCGCTTGGCTTTTCATGAGTTCTACTTCTCAGAACGCAAGTCCTCTTGCTTAGGTGGCAAGCACTGGACCTACTGAGCTGTCTCCTTACTCCTGGTCTGGAATTACGTACATTATTCTATAATACTTAACCACATTTCCTCAGTGAATAATACTAACGAGAATTGCTTTCCCAGGTGCTCAACCAATCTGTGCAAAATCCGTTTATTTTCTAAAGCGTTTAGTATGTAAAAGATGTCCAACACATCTTTTTTTAAATGTAAAAGGCCCATTAAAATAAGTCTCATACAGTATAGACTACATATTGCAGAAAATTCATACTATATACGCCATAGTGAGCATCTACAAATATAAGTTATAGGAGTTTGCAAAATATAATCGTGCATTAAAGCCATTCATTATCTCAGTATTTACGGATGACCATAAAAACAGTCTGTATATGTGTTACTCCAGTTCTCAGCCAGGACCCATTTATGACAGATGGATAACTTTCTAAGGTTTTCATTTAATAGTTTTGTCATTTTGTAGTCTGAATGGAAAAAAAAAACCCACAAAGAATGAATTCACTATGCAAACCATTCACCTTATAAGAGGAAGGCAGTGTGCAGGAGGACCAGCAGGAGAGCTGTCCTGGGAGGCACCTGGGTATCTGAAGGAGAGAGAGAGAGTGCCGGGGAGGTGAGGGAGGGTGGCTGGCCAGGGCAATTCTGTCAGGGGGAGAAATATGTTTGCATATAGACACAGATAATAAATAGTCAAAAGTATCTCTGTGGCATCACTCACCGCTGCTGTTATCTACAAAAACATCCTTACATATACAATGATAACACCGTGTGGCTCAGTCCAACTCCATTGCCACTGAAACTTGAATTTTTTACGTATTATGAAATAGTCTTGGGTGTTTTTTTTTTAACTTAAAAAAAAACACTTGAAAATATATCTTGGCATTCTTGGTGAATTTAGAAAAAGAAATAAAAAGGAAAGAAATGACTGTTCCTAGGTGTAGTAGAGGAGACTGTTTATTGTAGATAAAATGGGGACCATGGCCAGAGGCAGGGGCATCTAGGATAGTCCAGAATGAGCACACTGAGCCACATGAGGAGAGGGAAGGAAGGGAGGGGCAGGAGGGGAAGGGGAGAGGAGAGAGGGGAAGCCTGGGCAGGACACAGGCCAAGAGGGTAGAAGGTAGATTAAGAGGGCCGGGTAACGAAGATGGCTGGATTATATAAGGAAGGGCAGCTGGGAGAAGGGGAGCTCAGTGCTAGGCTGAAGGCAGTTAAGGTAGGGGGCTGGGGATGCCAGCCATACCCTCTAACAAGTAGGGACTAAGGGATGCTGGGAGAACCTGGTGGCCAGGTGCATTTCAACGTGTTAAATAGGCACCTCAGCTTTTTGTTTTGGGTTTGAGAACTAACACTTGGCATCCTGTTTGCCTAGTTCAAAGTTTTCAGACATATAGAGATTAACAATGTTAGGCAGAGGGAAAAGATCAGAGGTAAGAGAAACCTCACACGTTTGGAGTCCCAGTAAGAGTCATTTTCTTGATGGCTGAGTGTGAACCGGAAGGTGTGAGATGAGGGGTGGGGTTGGCTGGAAAGCAGACAGCCCACTGTTGACTAGGCTTCCTGTACCTCTGAGGGGTTCAAGTCAGAGAGGAAGGTCAGCTGCAATGAGCTTTAGAAACAGATCCAGTCCAGGCATGTGCCAGGGCTGGAACCGTTGTTCAGAAGACATCAGGTCAGGACATCTAGTAGTAGTATGTTCTGAGTTCTCCCTCAAGAAGATGCTCCAGGAGAGCACGGTTCTGACCACCATGGGAGCATCCAAAGCTTAATGCAGCTGACCAGCTTCAGGTGGAGGACAGATGCTGGGCAATGACTACCCTAGTGGGACAGACAGACATCTGTGGGATCTCAGCAAAGCCAGGTCAGGAAGCATCTTCTACAAATTCTTTCAAACAACCGGGCTGTGGATTTCTTTTCCTTTCTACCCGACACGTTTAATCGCTGTGTGGTGTCACCAGTCCCTCCTGCCTCCTGCCCAACTCTCTTGACTGTACAGTCAGATCACCTGATCTACGTGGTCCCGTTACTGTCCCTGATTTAAACCCTACTTGAAACCAGAGGCTGAACATTTTCTTCCTTACATCTTTCACTCCTAACATTGCACACCCCGAGACCCCAGCCTGCAATGACCTGGTGTAGTCAGAGCACAGACTGTACTTGCCTTCAGTAACTTACACCTTGCCGAAGTCACACATGTACATCAGTGAAACTCAACACAGCCTCAGATCCTCGTGGTCTGTTTTCTATGCATTGTACCTGATCTTAGCCTGGCTCCCCTACAGGGTTTACCACATTTCCTGGAACATGGTGTTTTGGTGCAGTACCTACCTCCTTCGACCCCATCAGTCTCCCAACCTTCAGGAGCCTCTCAGCCTTTGCAGATGAAGTTACTCACAAACGCAGGAGACGGATCTGCACCTTGCAAACTTGCCTAGCACTTGAAGCAAGGGATTTTTTCCAAACCGACTCCACTCACTGTCCTGGTTTGTAGGCTTAAATTATGAAGCAATTAATATACAGCACATAAAACTGTCCAGTCTGTTTGTTCTTGCTGTCATATAGTCAGTAATGGTGGCAGGGACTGACTAATGAACGGCCTGAGGATCTGTGTATACACACAGAGACGGGAGGAAGGGATAACAAATATAGATGCTCATGCCTCCGCGAAAGCATCCTCCTTCATTTCTTAAGGTTTCTCTCATAAATAGCTCAGGTCTCCCCCCACTCTCTCCCCTCCTTTTTTCTTTCTCCCTTCTTTCAGACCTTTATGAAATTTAAGCCCTGTTTCTCATTTCATTGCAAACTCTTTCAGAAAAGACATTTTTCATCCTTCAGACTTCGCCCAATCTTTCCTAACCAGCTCCATGCTCTGCACTGTATCTTCCGTGGCTGGCGCACTTCCAGCGACAATCCTTAAAAATCCCTTTACAGTTTTAAAGGAGAATACAAGCTCTCATTTACCACGGGATCGAGTCAGAAAATAAAGCTTAAGGCCTTGACAGGCCTGGATATTTTTTTGAGGCCTAAGTCTGATTTATGGCGGTAGCCAGCAAACCAGGCTGGTGAAATATTTGCTGCTGCTCCCAGGGATATGGAAAAATGAAGTGTGAAGTTCTGGGGAAAGCGGGCCACAGCCTTCCAGTCACTAAACACTCCCACCAAGTTGGCAGGGGAACAGAGTCCTGGGCTGCAAGATGAACCCCAAAGGAGCAGAAGAGGAGAAAAGGCCCGTGCATCGTGTCAAAATACTGCCAAGGCTTAGCGCCGGCCATACGTTGTGTGACACAGGGTGGGATGTTTACGAGGGGCTTTAGGGAGGGAAGAGAAGTGGTTTCTTCCTCCTTTATTTATTCTGTTTTCTTTACAGCTCCCCTGTAGGGGTTTCTGTGCAAGCAAAGAAATTAAGGCAGCGACAGGAATGTAGGAAGTCACTTAAGCCCCTCCATAAAATTGCTCTGATTGAAAAATACACCCTGATTAGAGAGAGAGAGAGAGAGAGAGAGAGAGAGAGAGAGAGAGAGAGAGAGAGCACTCTGGCCTGCCTTAGGGCTCCTAGCTTCTAAAATGGGGAGACAGGCACACAACTTCCCCAGCCACTGGGTCCCCAGACCCTGTGAGCGTGGCATCTGGGCTGTGCATTCCCACGGAAAGGGAATTTCCTAGAGATAGAAGGGAGGTGGGTTTTCCCCTCAGAATATTCTCAAAATGAGTCACCGCAAACACATGCCAGGTGAAACACTTGGTGTTTTCCCCCCTCTTTTTATTATTTAAATAAATAAGTAAATAAATACTAGAATATCTTTTTAAAGTGTTTTTCAGGTTTATGAATACCCATAGTCCCTTCAAAGAACTTTGTCTATATGCCAATGTTATTCATACTGGAAAAGGGTGATGTTCTGTGGACAAGCTGTTGGGTTTTTTGTTGTTGTTTCCTAAAGTGAGAGAAAAAAAACTGTGTTGTAGGTTCATATGTTTGATACACCAAGGCTAGAAAGGGCAGACATGGAAAACATGTAACTCATTTTCTTCCTTGTGATAACTTATCTGTGGAAGATCAATTTCAAATTTTGGTTCATTTTGAGATTTAGAATCAATCTCCACCCTCTTTGGTCTGCTAGTTGGAGATTTATGTGCCGGTGAAGTGTCGGATTCAGTTAGGGCAGTGTCAGTAATTACGGGAACTTTTATTTATACCTGTAAGTAGTTATCCCCCTGCCTCTCACTAACCACTCATAAACACACCTATTCTCACTGGAACAGACTCTCGCAGGCCTACTCCGACACCCCCACAAAACTACCTCACCCGTTTACTCCCTTATCACACGGCTATACTTTGAGATAATTTAAGTCAGTAAACCTTTACGATGCCTGCCATGGATGGCGTGCTGTTGGGCAAGGAGAAGAGGGTCAGGGATGAAATGAACAACAGAAGTCTGGTCTTTGGCCTTAAGACACTCCATTTGACAGACATGTGTTGTTTGACATGTGCTGTTTGAGAAAATTGACTCTTTAAGATCACAAAAAAAGCCATTTACTTCTGCTTACTCCCCACCCCCCAATATGGTCAGGGGAGAGCTGGAATCCTGTATAAAGAAACTAAGGTGCATCCTTGCTCCCCAACACAGTCACAAGAACTCTAATTTGACTGCAAGTGTCTGCCTTGAGGGAGGGTGTGCTCCCTACAAGGCAGGAGTCTCACTCTGCAGATGGGGAAACAGAGGAGGCAGGAAGCTGGGTGGGGGGTTGGGAGAGGCTTGATCATAAAGCAAGGAAGCCTGGAGCTGAGAGTCCCAGTCATTCCAGGCCCTGCTTAGTCTCAGCCCACAGCTGAGCCTGAATCCCAAGTCTCCTAGCCTCTGACCTACACAGGGTCTCTCTCTACCTAGACATGAAGTAGGGTTTAAGACACAAAATCACAACAGTGTCGTAATTGGAAGGGGCTTGGGTACAGACTACGGAACACTTAGCGCTCCATTTAAGGGAACTCCTGCATTTCAGCCTTGGGGAACCAGCAAGGAAGCAGATCACTGCTCTGGTAAAGTCTGAAACGGAGGGCACAAGGGAGCAAGCAAAGTGGCTGGACCTCCTGTGTGGCTATCCTAGTGCTTAGCAACACATGTGCTAAAAGCCATTCTAGAAGGTTCTTTTCTCTGTGGTGACTTGCCTCACACTTACAGGCTTTAAAACACACCCCCGCCATTCAAATATTTTAGCAAATGTCCTGGCTTCCCTCCACTACCAAAATGAAAGTGAAGGTGAAGTCATTTGGGGGCCACTAAAGGAGAGTTCTCACCCACCATGGCTGCCCATAGATCTAAATGTCTCACAGGAGACGCAATTAAACAGTAATGAGACCCCAATTCACCAAAGCATCATATTTTCTGGTCCTTTTCATCACCCACTCTGCCCAGCAATTTAATGATGAGTTTAGGATATGATCTCTTCCCACAGGCATGGCTCCCACCTCTGCTATTTTTATTGTACTTGGGTCCTGGAATTTAGATGGCCTAAGTGTCTGAAAAGAGTGTAGGTGGGGCTTTTCTAACCAAGCTACTAGTTGCTTTCTGCACAAACCTTGGCTTTGCTGTGACACAAAGCTATTGGAGACTTTAGGAAGGAGCCTGTCCATCATTTGATGGCAGTGCGCCTTCAAGATGGTCCCTGTGATACAATGCCAAGGAAGGACCCCAAATCCTGTGGGGCACAGCAGGTGCTCCTCTGTTCTCTGTTTGCTCCCGAATAAATCCTGTCATGTGTCATGAGGTACGTGCACCACCCCTCCCTCTGTAGAGGGAGGTGTGTGTGTGTGTGTGTGTGTGTGTGTGTGTGTGTGTTATAGGCTAGAGGTTGACTTTGGAAGCCATTCTAAACTGCTCTGCCCCTCATTTTTACTCTTGAGATGGTGTCTCTCATTGAAATGGGGACTTATTTTGCATGGCTGGGTGGCCAATGAGCCCTAGGGACCTGCCTAGCTCTGCATCCCTAGATCGGAGGCTCCTGATGTGTGTCACCATTCGTGGCTTTTACATGGCTGCTGGGGATGAGAAGTCAGGTCCCCATGAGCTTGCAGCAGACTCTTCATCAAAGGAGCCACCCCTCAGCCCAGACTGTCCATCCTCCTGAGGCGCCTGAAGATTCCCCCAGGAGATACCATAGGTCTTGATTTAGATCTTTAGCTTCCTGGCAGACCCTTCTGAGCTCAGCAGCCTTGGAACACACCTCTGCACCTCCCATCCCTTCTTCCCTTCTCAAAGTCCTTCCCTTGGGGCCCTTAAAGGCACCCTCCAGTTTATCTTCAGCTCACTGTAGGGCATCGCTGTGGGATCTGCATATCTCCCAAGTCTCTCATCTGTGGGATCTTTTGAGAGGCAATTCTTCCAAGGGGGAGTTTCAGGGGGAAGAAAGCTATGAGCTCTAGGGAAAGGAGCAGAGTGTCCCGTTTTTTTCCTTGACACAGAGAGCCCCCAATGAATGCACGTATGTGTGTATGTGTGGCTAAAAACCAGCCAGCCGCCTACTCATCCCATCTGCCTGTGAGGAATAACAATTCTGAAACAAGTCCCCTCAGGGAACACAGCATCTCACTGATCTGAGTAGAAAGATGCTAGCTACAGTATCTCTGAGGAGAGGGAGCCTGGCTTGGCTAATGGGATTGACAGCATCACAGCTATGCTGTCTAGGTTATTTAGCAGACATTTCCCATAATTGAACAATGGAATCTGTTCGCAAACAGACTACCAGGCGGCAGGTCCTCTGTTGACATCGAAATTCACTGTGAAGAAACTGAGATGTCATCTTAAAGTTGCACAGGTATTCTTTTAGGGTAACAACTCATTGAGATTTGGAGGATGGCTAGAGACAAAGGCAAGGAGAAAGTTGGTGCCTGAAGAAAGACCTGGGATTGAAAGATACTCTCAAAGTTGCAGGAAGCCTGGTCTCGAAAAATGGCTCAGGGATCAAGAGCACATACTACTCCTATAGAGACCTGGAGTTCCCAGGAAACATGTCAGGCTGCCCACAGCTGCCTGCATCTCTTGTACCCTGGAGTCTGACACCCTCTTCTGGATATCATGGGTACCTGCACTCATGTACATATCCACACACAGATACACATGTATAAACACATTTAAATATATTTATTTAATCATATATATATATAAATATTAATTTTTAAAGAGAGGTGTAGAAACCAGAAGAGAGGGGAAATTAAAGAGAAGAACTCTGAGAATTGTACTTGTGAAGGGAAGGTAGGAAACGGATACTAGAAATCTGCTCTCTGGCTAGTGAGTTCGGGGAAATGGTGTGTACAGAAGCTGAGGCTATGCCAATCAAGGCCTGTGACGTCACCCGCATCTATCGGTTTAGCCCCCACAGCCTGAGTGGATTTGTTTGATGTTATGTATGTTTTGGTGGGCTGTCCTCTCCTGTATGAGAGACTATGTTAATCCCTCAAGTGTGTTTTCTCCATGGGGACACCTGATTTCCAGCAAGGAGCTGGGCACAGTAACACATGCCTGTAATTCCAGTGTTGGAGGGGCTAAAGCAGATGGATCACTGTGGGTATAGAGGCGATGTTGGATAACAGTGTAGTGAGTTCTAGGTCAGCCTGGGTTATATAGAGTGAGACCTTATTTCATAAAAATACCTATAGAGAAAAGAGTTTATACCAGTAAGAGTTTATAAAATTCAGGCGCTTGTTAATTAATTGCTTAGTGTTTGTATGCACACACATTCGTGCATGCAGGTGTGCAAGTGCGCTCATGTGTACTTGTGTAGAGGCTAGAAGAGGGCACCAGCTCCCACGAAGCAGGACTTATAGGTGTTTGAAGGTGCCTGGCTTGTTATGTGGGTGCTAGGATCTGAACCCTGGTCCCCACGATCAGACAGCAAGTACTCTTAACCTCTGAGTTATCTCTCCAGCCCCTCTTTAAGTCTAGCTATAAAAGATATTTCTAACTTGCCTATCACTGTGAGGATAGAGTCCGTGTGTCATGCAGGTGGCTCTGAAGTTGGACAGTTGCATGCCAGCACTAAAGCATCCACGCTGAGGTTCCTCAAACAAACACTTCATAAAACAGAGACATTTCAGACACTGCGAAGAACAGCCAACACACGGCAAAGGATGCACAGTGTAGAGCCCGTGTAATGCCCGAGGTTGCTGCCTAATTTACTACTATCTGGCCTTTGCTACGCCCTCATTAATCTGTCAGTTGAATGAGCTCTAATTATGCATCTTGTAACCTCATATGCCATAGCACACTGTGTTTGAGGGGAGATAGATCTTCAAGATTTACTGCATAATTGCTGGTAATCTCAGGGGATCTCCAAAACTGGAGGGAAAATTCGCCTTCTCCCAGCTACCAGGAATGCCATCCTAGTCAAAAAGAAGCAGATGCGCATGGCAGGAGGAGCTGCAGTTTAGTCCGTGAGTCAGTGCAAGCTCACAGCCTGACAGAATGCGAGCCATCTTGTCATGTGGCTTTAATCTGCCCGGAGTCAGGACTGTACAGCACGCTTGCTTTGCTTTCTTCTGAATGGTTGTTAAGGAGCTTCACTATTACCACCAACTGCCTGTTGCATTTTGCCCTCCTCTTCCCTTGAGTGCGTTAGACCATTTTGGTGATGGATACGGAAGTGAGGAAGAGGATTTGAGGATACTGCTTTTTGTTAAGGAGGGTTATTTTGTTGAGACTATCTCTGTTAATAGTCTTCAAAGTCCCTGGGGCCAGAGTAATGGCTCAGTGTGTAGAGTACCTGCTTTTCGAGCAGGAGGCCCTGAGTTTGAACCACAGACACTGGGTGTGTGCCATGAGTTCCTGATGCCAGAGTTAAGGAGGCAGAGACTGGAGAATCCCTGGGTTTCCCTGGCCAAGTTTGTCAAGGGCAAGAGGGATTGGTGAGCTGCAGCACTCGAAGCTTTCCTCCAGTCACTGCATGCATCAGAAGCATTCCACGAATCTCATGCATTGCATGCAAGTCCTCACACACCTATGTTCACTCCTGTATACAGACATGCACACACACACACACACACACACACACATACATGCACATACACACAGAGACATATACACATACACACATACACACACATACATGTACATACACACAGACACACACACACCTATACACACACTCACACACACACACATGCACACACATGCACATACACACAGAGACATATACACATACACACACACATGTACATACACACAGACACACACACATGCATATGCACACAGAGACATACATATACACACACATACACACACATACATGTACATACACAGAGACACACACACCTATACACACACACACACACACATATACACACACAGACTCATGCAAACAAACACACAGACACATACACACATTTTTAAAAATCCTATTAGTTATTTGTTGGAATCCACATCTAAGGTTTTTTGTTTGTTTGTTTGTTTTTTGTTTGTTTTTTTGTTTTTTTTTTTCGAAACAGAGTTTCTCTGTATAGCCCTTGCTGTCCTGGAACTCACTCTGTAGACCAGGTTGGTCTCAAACTCAGAAATCCACCTGCCTTTGCCTCCTGAG
The DNA here is from genome assembly GCF_978045245.1 of Mus caroli. Classification (NCBI taxonomy): domain Eukaryota; kingdom Metazoa; phylum Chordata; class Mammalia; order Rodentia; family Muridae; genus Mus; species Mus caroli. The sequence continues at coordinate 50,227,683 of NW_028227273.1, forward strand.
TACTGGGATTAAAGGCGTGCACCACCACGCCTGGCCATATCTAAGCTTTTAATTACATTTATTTACTTGCACGGTGTGTGTGCGCATGCACATGCTTGTGTGCTTGCATGTGGTTGTAAAATGGGAGATGTATGAGTTCCTGGGAAATCTGGACACCCCCAATCCTCCCATCAGCCTCCTTCCTCGCCTGCGTTCAGTGATCTCTCAAACACGGGCTTCCCACACTTCTGCCTGAACATCTGAACGTCTGGCCCTCCTTCACACCTCTGCATTAGCGGCAGGTTGTGGACAAGTCATAATGATAAAAGGCTTTTAGGCCCATTAGAGTAGAGCCACTCACAGTAGAAAGATTCAGAGCCCACCAGCCCGCAAGGCACCTGAGGGCCTCTGGGTGGGAACAAGTATCCCCAGCTGCTGGTGTGAGCTTCCTCTCTGGAAAGCACAGCTGTAGTGACCTTGGGATCTCTTGTCAAACCAGACAGTTTTTCAAAGGGCAAGGAAACACATCTCGATCTCACCAGGCATTCATTTCTTCTTGCCCTTTATTCCTAACAAGTAGTGTCACAGAAATGAGTTCAGAATGTGATTTTGATCCCCACGGAAGGACAGACTGTAGGCCGACTTCCAATTTTTGTATTAAATCTCCTTCACTTTCAGTCCAGTTTCTTTTGGGCTCATCTTGGTAGCACTTATATAGAAAGCAAAACACTTCACTTCATTGCAATGCTACGGACTAAATAAAAAATACTAAGCACTTAGTGTTTGGTGGAAACTCAGACAGGCCCCCAGGCACTGGTGAAAAGGATCATGGGATCTTTAAATGACCCCAAACTTAGAAGACTTTGGGTTTTTTGGACAACCCTTAAATTCTCTGCCAGCAGCCCCTGACTTTCCTTTGACCACATCGGAAACCGAGTTCTCTAAACAGAAACTTAAGCCATGATACATTCTGTCACTTTGGTGATATATCTCTCAGAATATTATAAACTGGGTAGCTAAGTTTTTCATTGCCTTAGAGAGTCCACAGCCAGAGATCTAAGGACCCAAAGCTTACGTCTCTCTCCATTAAGAAATTCAATTCATATTTTACCCTGCCTCAGGCTTTGATTAATATTCTGGAGTCATTGTGTAGCCGTCTTTGGGATTATGAAAAGTGATTTGTCTAATCTGTATGTCAGTTCCCTTTGGGAATCTATGTAGGGGAGAAAAGAAAAAAAAAAGCCAAACCAACACACTCTGGCTGTTGCTTGAGAGCATTTCGCCTAGCAGTTGCCTTTCTGTTCTGGCCAAGTGTGCTGGATAAAGAGCAACTTGATCCATGGAGTGTGGCATGATTGTTGTCATCATCTGCAGACCAATTCATCTGCAGGACTTCACATTGCACGTATCCATGCTGGAAGTGGCTTTTAATGAAATCTCGGGCAAAATGAAGTTAATATGAAAAAATGAGCACAGAAACATCTGCTTCTGGTTCCAGCTGGCTGGGGGAATCATGGTTGTGTAGGATTTAGGTCACCACATAGAGCTCTTGACCCAATGGATAAATTATGGGAGACCTGACTGAAGTCTGGACTGAAGGACTGGTAGATGTTTTAGGCTGCTGGCCTATCTTCTCTGGGTGTGAACTAGCCTCTGTCTGGCCAGATTTTCCTCTCTTTGTAACCATCAAACCTTCCCACCGTCAAAGCCACGCGTTTACCAAGCTCCTGCGAATTAACTTTCCTTGAAGTGGGTTCGTACTTTCTGGTGTAGCTTCCTCTATGAAAGTGATGCTTCCTCCAAGTGACATGCGCACCTATTTAAGAAGATGTGGCCAAGGCGAAGCTCTCTTTTTAGTCACTTTCTGGAAGCTGTGCCTCACCTCAAAGTGTTAAACCAAGTGGGAGACTTTTGCAGCGATTTGTTAGGGAGATAAGGGGAGCCACTAGGTGTTTTTCACACATCTGTGACATAGAGCCCACAGGCACTTGCTGACTTCTAAACACAGGTTTGGCCCTACCTCAGGGACCTCGCTTTAACTGGTCATTTGGATCAAAAGGCAGTGTGGAAGCATGAGAGTTGAGCAACATGTGAGACTCAGGTACAGGTTGGATGGGGTCCCTGTGGGTCACTCTTGGGAGTCTCTTCCAGCCTTTGTGTGAGCCAACTTGTAGGGTGACTTAAAATAGTCATTGAAGCCGTCTTAGCAAACTTTATCCTCTCAGTCATCTTTGAAACAAGCCTCACTAAGTGTAAAGACTCTTCCTAGTGTCTTGATTTGCCCTTTTTCTCCCCCTTGGGGAGATGGGACTCTAGCACTTATGAAATGCTGATATCACATGATCTATTTAAAGTTGTCATCTTTGCTATTTTCTTAACCAAGTCATCCCACCCTAGTTTTCTCCATTGATTTACATCTAAATCTTTGACCATGATTTTTTTTCTCAGTGCTCTTCCAGTTAATTTTTATTTGGGTTTCACTTAAACTTCAGGAGAATATTGAACTGGGTCTAACGAGCAAGCTTTTGAGTCTGAAGTCTGTCTCTGGATCCTGCCTCTAGTATTTAAAACCGAGGTCTAGCTTCTAAGGTCTTGACCAACCCCCCCTTTTTCTTCTCCTGTATTGGTATGAGGATTAAGTTGAAAGTATAGGGGCTGCAGAGGTGGCTCAGTGGGTAAAGTGCTTGTCTCACAGTGCACGGACCTGAATTCAGCACAAGCAACACAAAAGCCATAATTCCAGCACTAGAGGGGTGGAGACAACCAGAGTCCCAGAGCTCACTGTTTAACTAGTCTAGCTAAAATGATGGGCTTAGGTGTCCATCATTGGAGACACCTTGTTTCAAAAAGTGAAGTGAGAAGTGATAGAGGAAGACCCATAGTTGAGCTCTGGTATACACACACACACACACACACACACACACACACACACACACACACACTTGTACACACACGTGTGTACGTATGCACACATACAATTTAAAAATACAGGAGCACACTGATTGGTACTTGGAGCATAGGTTATATATAATGACAACTAAATTCACACCTTGTCTGCTCAAGAGAAAGATCGAGTCACCAGAACTAACCAGGCAGCAGCATTTATTTCTGACACCACTCATCAGTATATGCAGACACTTCAAGCAGGCCTCTCTAGAGCCCTGAAGCATCAGGAGTTTTCAGATGTGGGTTAGTAGCCTCACCAGCACTTGCTTCAGTTTGAGATATGTGGGTCATGGCTTCAGCTAGGCAAGCTCTTACATTCTCCAAAATCTGGTCTCCTACCGTCACATTGGCAGTGATACCATCTTCTTGTATTATGAATGTTACATTAGATACAGAGTAGAATTGATGGATGGTCTGGAATTGGAGACTAGGATGCCTGTCAATCATTCTCCCAAGTGGGGGTGCTCAAGCTGGCTATGTTATTACACACACTTTTAGGGCTTACAACAACAACGAAAAAAACCCCACTGAAGTCATATAACAAACTGGAGTCCTGTTTAGGCAAGTGTCCTAGTGTGCTTCCCTGTTGCTATGATAAACATCATGACAAAAGGAAAGGGACTCAAGAAGTAGCTGAAGCCAAAAGTGTGGAAGAACATTGCTTGCTGGCTTCTTCCTCATGGCTTGCTCAGCTCAGCTTGCTTCCTCGTGCAGCTCAGGACCACCTGCCTAGGGGATGGCTCTGCCCATAGTGGGCTGGGCCCTATCACCCCGATTGTTAATCAGGAAAACACTCAACAGAGGTGCCTTCAGGACCCTGTGATGGATCCAATTAGTGGATGTTCATTTCTGCTTCCCAGGTGACTCTACCCTGTGTCAAGTTGACAAGAACAAGCAAACAAACGAATAACCCCAAACTAACTATTACAGAAAGTAACAGAAAAGAAACTAGTGAACTAACAGGGGTATTAGTGGCCACTTGTAAGCACACACTTAGGAATACCAGAGGGGGCACGAACCAGCTGCACAGTTTTGACTAAATATGAGGAATACGAAGATAGGCTTAAAAAGAAGCAAACAGACTGGAGAGATGGTTGAGTGGGGACGCAGCTGCTATGTCAGAAGACTTGGGCTTGCTTTCCAGTGGCTGAGTTGAGTGACTCACAATGACCTGGTGATGCACTGTTCTCTTCTGACTTCTTCAGGCACCTACACTCACGTGTGAACATTCTCAAGACACACTCATAAGTCGGCAATTAAAAATAAAGTCTTTTAAAAAGGAGGGTTAAAAACAAAAGAGCAGATATATCAGCAACTTAACACTACCAGGAGATCATCTCTGACCCAAAGGTTAGACAAGGAAGGGACCAGGTAACCAACTGTGGACTGCCGAGAGAGAGAGAGAGAGAGAGAGAGAGAGAGAGAGAGAGAGAGAGAGAGAGAGAGAGACTCTAGTTTTGCTCTAACATATTAACTGATATGTTCAATTTTCAACAACAACGAAAAATATAAATGACACACAAAGGAACAGAAAAGCATGATTCATACACAGCAAAAAAGAAAGCAGCTCAAGTAAGCTGTCTTTGAGGAAATCCAGATTTGGGAATCAGCCGACAAAGACTTCAAAGCAGATATAATAAACATGTTCGAAGAACTAAGGGGATCCATGTTTAAAGAACCAGAGGCCAGCGTGGTGATGACATATCAAATGGAGAGCGTCAGAGAATCAGACCGAAGCTGTGGAGTTGAAAAGCACAGCAAGGGAAATGAAAAATTTGCTGGGGTCCCCTCGGCTGTAGGTTCGAGAAACAGCCCTGGAGGGAGGGACTCTGCAAACAGAGAGAGTGAAACGGGAGCCATAGGAATGTTCAAACTCAAGAGAAGAAGGGAAAGGCAGTGGCAAGAATAAAAACTTAACACAGCTCAGAGACTTGTGGGCCACTGTGAGGGCTTCTGATACAAAATGTGAGTCTCAGGAACAGAGGCTAGGGGCAGGGGGCAGACAAAACATTGGAAGAATTCATGGTTGTAAGATTCCAAAATGACAAGGTTAATTGAAGTATTTAAAAAAGCTGGTCACAGTGGCATATCCCCTAGATGCCAAGTGGCACATCCCTACATCCAAGCCAAGAGATGGAGATTCAAGAGTCAGGAACTCAAGGCCATATTTTAGATTCATTGCAAGTGTAAACCTGGGCTACGTGAGACCCTGCCTCAAAATATAAAATAAAGTAAACTAAACTAAAATAAAATAATAAAATAAAATAATAAAACAATAATAGGGGCTGGGGAGGGGACTTGGTGCTTAAGAATATGCACTGTTCTTGCAGGGGATCCACGTTTAGTTCCTGGCACCCATATTGGGTGGCTCTCAGCTTACTGCCTGTAGCTCCAGCTGAGGGGGATCCTACACCTCTGCCCTGAGCAGGTGCCTGTCCTTCCGCAAGCCGCAGCCACCTCATTATTAAAAAATAAAATTAAAACCTTAAGACAACAGCATCGAATCAACTCTGCCAACTAGGAGAATAAGGAAAGAGAGACTTCTAGAGATAACCAAGTACGAAAGATGGGAGACTGAGAAGTGGCAAGAGAATGCTGTCTCATATATGCAAGAACAATAATAGCCACAGACGAGTTTCCATCACAAACCCTGGAAATCACACAACTTAATACATAGTAAAAGTACTAGGAAAAAAAAAAGCCCCATCAAGTATATTATATTCAATAAGCTCTCTATCAAATAAGAAGCTGGATTAAACACTTTCCTGAATGAACAAATAATGGGAAAGCTCATTGCTGGCAGACCTACTGTCAAAGAAAGTCCTTTAGGTTAAAAGAAAAGGACACCAGAGGGTGAGGAACCCGAACCTATAAGAAGAAATTAAAAAAATAAAATTCACCGGAAAAGGTGACTACATCAATAAATACAGAAACTGTATTTTGTGTTTCCCTTTTTTTATTTTCTTATTAGATTTAAAGGATAACTACATAAAGCAATATTTTAAAAAGCTGAATGGCTGGGCACATATAAGGATTTTTATATCTGTATATATGAGACATATAAAGCTATACATAAAACACAAAAGCATAAAGTGTATGAAGTATATAAGATGTTCTATATGTGTTTATGTAATGTAACAAAGAAGAGGAGGTGATGCAGAGCTCTACTCGAGTGAACTTTCAACCTTGCTTGGCATTTTATTAGGAGTGACTGGAGGGGGATGTGATATATCAAGTCCTGTTCTGTGGGGTGGGGTCGCAGCATGGCTCAGTCGGTCAAGTGCTTGCTGCATAAACATGAGGACCAGAGTTTGATCTCTACAACCCAAGATAGAAAGAAACAAAAATCAATCAATCAATCAATCAAACAAACAAAAAAACCCACCATGCCAGGTGTGGTGGCGAGTGCTTATGAGTCCAATGCTGCAGAGGCAGGGGCATGGCTGCTCTCCAGTCAGCCTAGCCCATTTGGAGAGCATCAGATCAGTGAAGGACTATCTCTAAAAACAAGATGGGTGCCACCTAAGGAAGGACACCTGAGGTTGGCTTTGGTCCACCCCCTAAAATGTATACTGTAATCCTGAAAGTAACAACTAAGATAGAAAATTTAAAAAGTGTCTTAAAAGCCAATAAAAATCATTAAAGGGGAACACTACACAATATCTAAATACAAATAGAAGGTAATACAGGAGGAATCAAAACGACAGAAAAGAAAAACCAGAGCAGATGCAAGCCCCCAAATCTGCGTAACCAGGTCGAAGGTAAACTGATGTAACCAAGGGGTAGAGACTGTCATGCCACATCAAAACCCAGACCCCAGTAAGTGTGAATTTTGAGGTAGATTTTCGATCAAAAAAGATTGAAAAGATTGAAAAAAAATTCCGTATGAAAACGAATTCCAAGGAAGGTGGGTCTAGCTATATTGATTTCAGACAAAATAGACATTGGAATAAAGACGGGGAAACAAGAGGGATAATTTGTAGCATCAGTTGGGAAATCCATGGTGGCGATAACACCCATAAAGCATTAAATGTAAAACACCCAAGGACAGAATTGAAGGGAGACAGATGATGACTCAACAGTCATTCTCAGAGACCATGGTACCTTAACAATGGAAAGGACAGCCAGCCAGCCAAGAAGAATGTATTGAGTAACAGCACCAACTGAGCTGACCAGCTGACATCTTTTGGAGCATTCTGTCCAACAGCAGCAGGGTACATAAGACAGCAATTCTCCTCAACACCATCCTGCCAAAATTTAGTCTTGCCTGCATACAGAACAGTAACACTAGTATTTAGGCTTCTTCAAAGAAATAGTTAATTTACAGATTTTTTGACAAAAAATGGCATTCTTTCTAATGTTCTTGTTTTGAGGAGTTGGCTTTCCAAGGTCCTTATGCCATGATTTCTTGAGTGTCACTAAAGAGAGTTACAGCATTCATCTTTGAAAAGAGTGAGATTTCAAATAGTATAACCTTAACTTACATCTTAATTTAATAATAGTAAGTAAATAAATAAGATAAATTAAATAAAAATCAAGCACAACAGATAAAAAGAGGAGACTAGTGAAAGAAAGAGAAAAGAACTGAGAAAAACTATAAAGCCCAAAGTTGATTCTTCACAAAGACCCAAAAACCCTGACCAAACAGTAGGTAACCTGGCTGTGGAGAAGAGGACACACTCTGAGCAAACCAGCAATGGTCTAATGGAAGGCAGAAGGATTATGGGACGTTATAAATGAGTTCATGCCACAGGCGAAGAAGTCTAGATGAAATGGATAAACTCAGAAAAGGAAACCAGACAAAAAACAGACACAAGAAGAAAGAGAAAACCTGAAGAGATTCATAAGAAGCAGATACGTTAAACCAGTAGATAGAAATCCTCACATGATGACATGTGCTGTCTTTATGTACCAGTGACTAATTCCTCCCCCCTAAATGAGTGCCTATTTTCTTTAGCTGTGCCAGAAAATAAGGTTTCAAATTTCTGGATGTGATTGCTGTGCTGTGCTGGCTTCTATAACTATGTATACTGATGTGACCAGAGGGGTTAGAATTTCCATTTCAGAGGAAACATATTTTGGGGCTTATTTTTAGTAATATTTGGTGACAAAATGAGTCAGGCAAACAGAGAGATTCAGACACTAGTCAGATTCTGCAGGCTTTGTCATGAGCAGAGCTAGTATTTAATGATGATCAATGAAATACTATACACGTGCAAACATACATACACACACACACTCATACACATGCATATGCACACAAACACATACATGCACAGACACATAACACACTCATACACATGCATATGCACACAAACACATACACGCACAGACACATACACAAATATATATACATATATTACATATATATATTATATATATATTACGATGGATATTACATATCCATCGATGCATGAATACACACACACACATGAATATCAACCCACACTACGCACATGCACAAATACATACACAAACATATACATACACATATTATACTTGCATATATCCATCCATGCATGCATATATACACACACATGCATATGCACACAAACATACCACACACATGCACTGACACATATATAAACATATACATACACATATTACACACTTCTCTACATCTATACATGCATGCATACACACGCTCTTCAAAACCGACTAAGGAAACAAAATCCCTGCATTCTTCCAAAGATCAATCTACATGGTCAAAAGGAAGGTCACATTTCCAACTAACAAATGAAGAAACTGATGTTGAAGGTCAAAGATAGTATAAGACCAGAGATGTAGAACAAACAGTTAAACTTCTCACTTGGCTTTCCAGTTAAGACATCAGAGAGCCAAGGGGCCTAGGCCTAGGGCCTGGGAAATGCCCCAGCTTGCTGTTGATAATAATCCAGCTAAGTCTCTCTGTAAGCCGCAAGGACACAAGAGAACAGTTCTTGGACCCTGAGGAGTTCCGTGGAAAAACTTACTGTCTTGTTATGCTGGCATGCTGTGTTCTTGATTGACCAACAGACCTGTGACTGATGCTTCCCCAGGGTGCTGATTGGCCATGCAACTGGCTGATTGGAAGTAGCCATTGCAATTAGAAAGAAAACATTTTCTTTTATGGCCTAAGTGTTCAATTTAGGGAAGCAGCAGAAATTCTAGAGTAAAAATAAAGAATGAGAGGGAAAGGGAAGGGGAAGGATGGTTTAAGCAGAGACTCCTGAATCAGAAACAAGGATTCAATATGGAAAAATTAAGGCACAGATTACAACCAAGGGGACAGAACTAGAGACACAACGTCAAACATTTTAAATAATCTCAGACTATATATTTGAAAGCTCAGATGGACAATTTTCTATTAAAGTCATTACCAAACGTGGCTCAAATACATAGAAGCACCCAGACAAACACAATTGTTGAATGAATTAAAAGATGTCTAGACTAGGTCGTCTGTGAAAAATCTCTCTTTCTCCCCCTACCAGTATCTTTGCCCCTCTCTTTGTTTCTCTGCCTCTGTCTCTCTGTCTCCCCCATCCACTCACAGACTCACACACCCATACATATTTTGTGTGAGTAACTTAAGTATGCAAAATCAGTGCTAGAATACTTTCCACTTGGAATGACAACTTCTGTGTGGGCACACTAGATGTGTGTCCAGTGGGAAGTTGTCTAAAGCCTCTAAAGGGAAGACCTGGAAAAAAAATCAGTGTTCTTTTGGGAATCATAACTTTGGTTAGGACTGCCTCTCTCTCTCTCTCTCTCTCTCTCTCTCTCTCTCTCTCTCTCTCTCTCTCTCTCTCTGTGTGTGTGTGTGTGTGTCTGTGTCTGTGTGTGTCTGTGTGTGACTACTATGTATGGTAGGTGACCAACCAGGCAGCTTGCAAGATTTGAATGACTCCCCTGCCTCGGTCCCTCATCTCCTGGTATCTGCATCATTCCACCTGTACTCTTACATGGGCTCTGGGTGGTCTGAACACTGGGCACTGGACTTAGGCAGCAGGCACGTAGCCTGATAAACTATCTTCTAGCCCTTGGCTGGGTTTTTATATGAGGCTTTGGTTGGTTGCTTACTCGAGATTAGCGGGGATAAGGAGCAGTGAAGAGGAGTCTTGAGGACAAGATTTTATACCTCTCTCCCTCCAAGGTATGGAAGAAGTTGCCTCAACATTACTAAGGGCACAAACAGGCAGAACTTAAAAATCTCTCAAGCTCCATATCTGTGCTACTGGCTCAGCAAGGTTGTATATATTCTAAACTTGGCCTTAGACAATGTGTCTGGCTAAGTCTTCCCAGATCTGTAGCTTTTTGTAGAAAGACCACCCTCTCTCCCTCTCTGTGCTGTGCATCTCCCTGTGGAAGCCAGAGGTCAATGTTGGGTGATCTCTCCAGTCACTCTCCATTCTATTTTTTGAAACAGGGTTTCTCCCTGATTCTGACCTTCATTGACTGGGTATACTGACTGGCCAGCAAGCCCCAGGGATCTTCCAGTGTCTCCCTCCCTTCCGATGGGATTCTGGGAGCATGCTGCCGTGCCCAGCTTTTTGATGTGTGTGCTGTGGATCTGAGCGCAGGGCCTGCTGCTTGGACACTGGTCACTGTGCTTTCTGAGCAATTTCCCCAGCCTTAGAAAGTCATCTTGGGGTGCAGGCATTTGGGATAAGATGCCACAACGAGGCCACACAGTGAGGCCGGTGTATGACATCTATCCTGGAGAGACAGTGCCTCTGTCCTGTGCAAGAATGAAGGGCCAGATGGTGGAAAACCTCCCAAGCCGAGGAGCTTCTAGCTCTGCCATTAAGACATATCACCTTCTCTTGGGTGCTCTCCAAGAGCTGAAATTAGCTTCCCCCTCTAAACTTTTATTCCCTGGCACAAAAGAGAGCTAAATTCTGAGCACACATCTTAGAAGAAAGAGAAGTTTAATTAACCAGGTGCTGAGGCTAGAATGAGGATGACACCGACTGGAAAGAGAGCCACGAAAGGGGACCTGGGGACAGGTGGCAGGAACACCTTATCATTTCAAGGAGCCTTGGCTGAATGAGTCTTCTGCTTGCTGAGTCGCTTCCAGAAGGTGTCTGGCTGCAAACAGATCTCAGAGCGCTCTCTAATCCAACAGCCGTTTTTCAGGTTAGACAAGGTAGATTTCATTTCTTTGCTTTCTGCATTTTCTTTTTATCTTAGATAAAGGGTGTGCCTCTTTTTTTTTTTTTTCTGCTGTGAACAATGGCCCAATTGTCAGAGGCCTTGAATGTGTGTGTGTGTGTGTGTGTGTGTGTGTGTGTGTATGTGTGTGTGTTTTGCCGTGACTCGTGTTTTTGGAAGTCTCAGGGGACAGATGATATCCGTGAATGATGTCCCAAGGGTGTAATCAAGGTGAGTCACTCTTAGAACCAGTTTGCTCCATCGAGGGGTGCCAGCCGCACCTGGCTCCCAGCTGAGTATACTCGATGGCTTCTTCCTGTACTAGTTTGGGGTCAGAAGTGCATTTTAGAAGGCTTCCTAGTTTCCCTTGAGGTTGAGAGAGAGTCTGCTTCAGAGATGCCTGAAGACTTATCCTGGCAGGCCATATTATGAATGGACCCACAGTAGCCCAGTAGCAGGAATGAAGAATTATTTTATTTGCTGCCATTCTTTAAAGTCATTCTGATGTTAGAATTTTCCTTCTCTTATCATCTCGGCTTACAGAACATCCCTGAGGCTGGAGGGGTGCAGATTGCCAATCGACTTTTTCCACCTCTTACCTCCCTGATAGCCATTTCACAATCATGGCTCCTGGGGTGCTGACACAGGTTATAGGATATTCCAAAGCCCCTTCAGCAGGGCAGGGGCAGAATGGGAGAGCCCATGTGGGTGTCAAGGTTAGTAAGCTTTCATTGTAAATTCACACCTCCCCAATTCAGGCAAGTCCAAGTGCTGATGGCATCGGAGACTTAATTAGCTATTGGAGTGTGTCCTCCTATGCCCTTTGCAGAGGGCTGGCCTTCCAGGAGCTTGATTGGCTCCCTGTTCCTCAACCTCACATCACCTCATCCCTCAGGCACCTTTCCTTCCCAACCAAGTCATTCTTGCTACTTGTGCTTTCTTGACTTTCTCCTGGGGACAATGATCTTGGGACGCTTGGATCAGTCCATCTGTGAGTCTTTATCTCTCTTATCATGCTTTTAGGAATCTTCATTGCCTTGCTTTCACCCCCCCCCCCCGCCCCGCCCCAATCAGACATGCTACCATCACGATGACTAGGTAGCCAGCCCTCCCTGCTTAAAAATGCAGCTTTGAAATAGCTGCCCAATCTCATCTCTGAGAGAGAAGACATATGGAGCCTCGAGAGGCACTTCAACCTGAACATCTGGCTAGCGGCCGGGAGTGGAATTCCTGGGCAGGCTCCTTGCTCTGTGGTCTCTGGGGTTTGCTTGCTGAGTATCTCCATATCACATCACTTCACAGATAAGAAAGATGTCATCCCCACGGCATCTCTGATTTCGGCACAAGCTTCAGAAACCCCCAAGCAGCTAATCTAGAACACAGTGTTTTAAGCCGCTATAATCACCAGCCAACTTTAAACATATGCCCTGCACATGACAGCCCTTTCTCCCCAACTGTAGCACTCTGTGGTGGTGGGACAGCGTTCATGTTTTCACCCCCAGTTCCTATGGAGGGGGTTCCCACTGGATGCTGGGAAGTCAGCACTGAACCTGAGGCCTAAGTAATGCCTGAGGATGGCACTCCTCTAGCAGATGTCAGGCTGTCAGTCCAGGGGGATGTAGGGGCTGAATAGAAGTGAAGTGTATGGTCTCTTCTTGCATTAGCACCAGCAACACGCCAGAGTGCACAGGCTCCCTCTGGGATTGAGTGTCCTTATCCTTCCCAATAGTTTCCTCCAGGCCAGGAGGGATCAGTCTATTCTGCGAAACTGAGCCAGGATCCACCTGAGCCAGGGTGGAACAATGGGATGGAACAGAGAGATTAATGAGATAAAGTTTAATGGGGGGAAGAGATTTAAAGTCTCAGGCTTGGACTTAGAAACCAGCTGTACCAGTCAGGAGCAGGGAGGGTTGAGCACCCAGGGGGCACATGGGAACGGGAGTGAGATGTTGAAGTTAATTGCAGGAGAGACCTAGCGCTCCTTCAGAAGAAGCAAGTGGGAAATAGGCTGAATGGGTAGAAACAGTTCTGAAAATCATCTTATGAGTCAGACCAATGCATGAGAGCTGGGTTCTGTTCTGGGATCACCCTCAAGAAGGCATCCGATAGCCCAGAGTACATGGGGATGGGGAAAGGCCATAGAAGCCTGGGGTACCTGTGGTGCCGCAGAAGGAGCCAAAGATGTCCTTTTTCAGACCTGAGAAAAGGCCTTTGGAATAGGATGGCTGCTTCCTAGAGAATTTTTTGGAACAGAACCAACCAACCCAAGTGTGAAGAAGCAGGACCCCCCATTTTCTCTCTCGTATTTCTCCTTTCCTTTTCTCCTTTCCTCTTCTTCCTCTCTCCTCCCTCCTCTCTCTTCTTCTCTGCCTGTTTTTGTTTTCTCAAACTGACCCCCCCCCCAACTTCCTAACAATATCTTTTCACAGAAGTCATGGAAGAATTCTTGTTAAACTTACCCCCCAAAGAACAACCCATTAACCAACCACACACACACACACACACACACACACACACACACACACACACAACCTCCCTCAGATTCCCCATGATCCAGCGGACGAGAGTGATCTGGAGGTTATCCAGTGTGTGAAGCCCGCCTGCCTGGGTGTGACCCAGCTTCACTGCTTCCTCGTGTGACTCCTTCATTACTGCTTCCTCGGTGTGACTCCTTCACCAAGTTGCTCAAACCCTCTGAGCCTCTGCTTTATAATCTGAGAGACAGGGATAGTAATAGGACCTCTCCCTTCAGAGGGTTGTGACCTAAGTGAGCCCTCCATGTGTTCTGCACCGAGAACAGCTCCTGGCAGGAGGTAAATTCCACAGATGTGCTAGCTTTCATTTCTCTGCTGGAGTTATCCCCCCACCACTCGCTCCTCTGTGCACAATCCTTTCCTAGGTTTTCTTGTCTGTTCTTTCTGAGTTTCGTAACGCTCACACAAGCACACGTGACTATCAGGTCTTTTCTCATGTTTTAGTCCTGAAGCGAGTACACGATACGCATTGTTCATTTTTTTTTCTTTAAAAAACTTGATAGTGTATCTTGGAGGTTTTTACCCACCAGGACAAAGAGAACTTCCTCATGCTTTGTCACAGCTGCACATAGACAGAAGAACTTTTAAACAATTACAGCCTGTTTGAAGACACAGCTCTGACTGGAGGCATTCAGGCAAGGACAAGACAGTGGCTTCTCTGGATGATGGGATTGGGATTTATGTGGTAGTCAGGTAGTTGGCTAGGATATGACTGGAGTCCCTGATCTTGCATTTCATTTCCAGAGAACAATTAAAACAGGGCCAGAAGCATCAACCATTGCTTTATTTATCTGTGCCCCTGACTTGAGGCCAAGTCTAGGCTGGGCCAGGTGGATTTTAGAAAGGCCACTTGCAGGGCTAACCTGTAGCATCCTGTAAAGCAATAGGAAATTGAGTGAAGAGTCCACTTCATCTGCTGGCCCCATGTGAAGCCAAAGGAGGAGACAAATGACTGTTGTGTGGAGATTCTGAGCTACCCTTTGGACAGCAGTCTCACTGGGACACATCTTCCTGGGATATGGTGTCTGCCCCCCATGGATCTGCTAGGAATTCACCACTGCTGGCTTGATTTCAGTGGTGGCCAGCAAGCCTGGGTTTTCGATAGCAGTGAAGACTCTGGGGTCCTATCTCCTGCTCTTCTCTGAGTACTGAACCAGAAACTAGTTCAGCTTTTCTCAGTCAATTGGCAACTTAACCACCCACTGCCTGGAAGGAGCTCCTGTCTTGTAATTGGAAGGAGAACCTCTAATCCCTGTGGTGAAATTCCCCAACAACCCTTAAAGGTCCCTTAAGAGATCTGTAAAAATGCAGGCCCTACTGAAGTAGCACCTGGCTTTCCCAGGCACCAATTCTTTGGGAAAGCAGCTAAGAAAAATGTTCTTTCTTCATTATGCACTTGGGTAAGTGTGTGTGTGTGTGTGTGTGTGTGTGTGTGTGTGTGTTTTAGGAAGGAGTATGTATGTGGCAGGGTTGGGACCCAAGAAGGTCCTGGAAAAAGGAAGGAAGGCTAGTTATTGGGCCACGTGATCCCAGACACAAAGTGGGTTCTCAGAAATGTGTTAAATGCAGTCAGCAGACTCAGGTGGAAAGATAGAAGACACCACTAGCTGCTACGCCATGTTCCCCACAACATTCATGAACCACCCCCGATAAACAAGGAAAAGCAAACTCATTTCGGGATAAGTCACCAGACACACCCACTAACCCTTTTCACCTGGAAGGAAGTCCATCATGAGCTCTGATTGCGCAATCTGCCTTGAATCCCCCCACCACAAGGCCAAGCCCTACTCATTTTAAAAAAGGCATATCCAGTAATAACCTGCACGTTTTAATGTGTACAATTTGATAAGCTTTGGCATATGTAAACACCCATAAAACCATTACCACAGCGGAGCTAATGAATGTATCTTTTGCCGCAAGTAGATTTCCTTTTGATAGTCCTTCCCTCCTGGCCTCCCTAACTTCCCCCACACCCAACCAATCATGAATCCACTTTCTGTCACTGTGGAGTCCTTTGTATTTTGTAGAAATCAATCAAACAGTATATTCTTTGGGGAGTGAGGTTGGGTGCCTGGATGCTCTCAGCTCAGTGTAATTATTCAACGGTTTAGCTATGTTTTCACATGGGAATGGTTCGTGCCTCTTATTTGTTTGTTTGAGGCAGAGTGTCACTTAGCCCAGGCTGTCTCACACTCGATTTGTAGCTGCAGATGACCTTGAGCTTCTGAGGATGACCTTGAGCTGCTGAGGATGACCTTGAGCTGCCTGCCTCCCAAGCACTAGGGTTATGGCTATGTACTGTCACAGTACGTATGTGATGCTGGCATCAAACTCAAGGTCTGATGCTTGGCAGGCAAGCCCTTGATCAACTGAGCTTCCCCTAGGCTTCATGTCATTCATTCATTCATTCATTGGTTTTCTTTATCGTTGAGTAAAATTCCACCGATTGCACTGGATATTTGTTTATTCACTCACCCATCGACGGATGTTTGTGTTGCTTTCAGTTTGTGGATGCTAGAAAGATGTGATGAACACTCACATATGTGTCTCAGGACACAGACTCGTGTTTTCCCTTTATTAATTAATTCCAATGGCACACAAATTTCTATTTATTTATAGGGAGATGTTTTTAACACATCTATACATGCTATAATATTCAAATCGGAGTATTTGCCTCTTCAAACTTTATTACTTTAAATATTTATTTTTAGTCACCTTACAGAATCAACCAGTGGTTCTCAACCTGTGGGCTTTGACCACTTTGGGGGTTCAAATGGCCCTTTCATGGGGTTGTCTAAGACCACGGGAAAACACAGATATTCACATTATATTTTGTCACAGTAACGACACTACAGTTACGAAGTAGCAACAAAACCAGTTTTATGGTTGAGGTCACCACGGGATGAGGAGTTGTATTAAAGGGTCACAGCAGCCGGAAGGGTGAGGACCATTGCTCTAAATACAATTTCTTCATAATGAAAATATTGAAAATTCTTTGTTGTAGCTCCTTGTATTTCCTATATTATTTAGTTATTTGTATTTTACACACACACACACACACACACACACACACTTTGATTTACAACTTTTGTCTTTGCTGTAATTTGTTTCTTCCACTTTCCTTAAATTTTTTCTTCACATCATTTATTTATTTGTGCGTGTGCATGTGAGCCAGTGAGTGGACATACATGTGTTCCACAGAGCACATGTGGAGGAGGTCAGAAGACAGCTTGTATGAATTTTTTTTTTTCTACCACGTGCATTCTGGGATCAAACTCAGGTCATTAGGATTAAACGCAAGCACTTTTTTTTTTTTTACCTGCTGAGCCATCTCCCTGGCTCTCTTATACATCCTTAATGCTACCTGTGCAAGAGCAAAAGCTAATAATTTTGATGATGTCCAATTTGCTTTTCTTCATGTGTAGACACGTTTTGGACATCAGGACTGGGAAACCTTTGCTCATTCTAGCACTGCAAACATCTCCCATGTGTCCTTCAAAACTTTTAGGTCTCTGAGCCATTTTGAGTTAAATGCCATGTGGTTCTATGTATGTATGGAAGCTCACTTTCTCCTAGGAACATGTAATGGCTGCAGCAACATTTGAAAATAATTTCCTTCCCCTTTTGCAATGCCTTTGTGCTATGTCAGCAGTCAATTAGCCATGTATCTGTGGGGCTCTTTCTTTTGTTAGCCTGAACCCCACTCTGCCAGAGTCCCAGTTCCAGGACTAGCACAGGGTGACAGTGGTGGCAGTGGCGGTGGTGACAAGTGAGTGCTTAGTTTCTGCTCTAGATTTTGCTGGCCTGCCTCACTTCCACCAGCTCCTGTTTGACTCAGCTGGTCTGAAGGAGAATTGAGAGAGTAAGGAAGTTGGATGGCCTGAGGGGGCAACTCCGCTCTGCGGTGGGGTGGGGCACACATGTTGACTCCTGTTCACACCGTACCTCACAGTCAACACTGAATACATCAGGGTCAGCTAGAGTTCCTGAAAAACTCAAGAGAATCAAGCTTCTCACAGAGCCAGCAAGTTTCAGAGAGGATTCCTGGAGCTTGGGAAGCCGTGACTAGATAACCTAATTGCTATCTTTAGCCGTAATTGTTAGATAAGATTGTCCTTGGTACCTGCTAGGTTATCTTGAGCAGCAAAATGAGCAGAAGCTAGGTTTACGCGCACTTGTATAATGATCCTGGGGATGTCCTTTAAAAAGTCAAACAAAATGAAGAGCGAATGAAAACTTGCTCAGGTGCATGTGCGTGCATGCATGCATGCATGCACACGTGTGTGCAAGTGTGTGTGTATGGGTGAATAGGTGCATGTGTGTGTGTGTGCATTACATTGGAGCATGTGAGTCTATAAGGCCAGAACAGGGTGGTAAGTGTCTTCTTTATTGCATTCAAACTGCTCGTATTTCAAGGGCTTAGAAGCCATGCAGGGCTGGGGTTTTCATGCTGGACAATGCTTTCATTTGCCCCTTGCATGTCTTTTCTTCTATGCCCATCTCCCACCCTTACGGTAGGAAAATCATTAAGTCTGTACACTGGATTCTTTCTTTTTCCCTTTTTTTCCTTTCAACCTCTCTGACAGAAGATAGAAAAGCAGAGCCTAAAGGAAACAAAACTCACAGGGCAAATTGGCTGACGAAGGGGGAAGAGATGGTGCACTTTGAAATGCAGTTGTTAGGTACAGCTGATCATAAATGCCCAGCACAGAAGCTTTCTGCTGGGTAAACTGAATGAAACCATAGGTAGCAAATGCATAGAACTCGCCTCTTCCTGATTGTGTCTCACTCTTCCCACTAATCTTGAGACAATTTCCAGCTCCTGGACCCAAAACTGGGACGAACTTTTCCCGACTACTTGTCTCAGCCTGAGATTGGTACGGAGTGTTTATGCCACAGAAAGCAGCAAGTGTTAACCAGCCTGGACTTTCCCCCCACGATGTACCTGCTGTTAATGGAGTCCGGCCCCCGCTAGGAGACTCCAGATGGTCCCAACTCAATGAAATAAGCCATGCCAGGCTCGCCATCCACATGAAGCCGACACTAGCTCCGCTGCAGTGAGTGGAGTCAGAGTGGGCTAGGTTACAAGGCCAGCCACCCCTGGTCTTGTCTCTCCCTCTGTTCCCAGGAGGGAAAGGATGTTTGTCTTGTTTGAAGCAGCCCGTATCATTTTTATTTTTCCCCCTTGTTCTAGGTTTTTCCATATTCAAAGTTCAAGTGATATATAAAATTATTCTTTAATCTTTTCTCCCGCACTGTTCTAAAGGTGTTGTTGGGAGAGGATAGGAGAGGCTTCAACATTTACATGCCAGCCATAGGATTCTCTCAGGAGATACTTATGACTTATTTTTAACCTATCATTTCCAATAATTTCTACAACGGTGTTCTAGTTTTCAGTAAGCTAAAATTTAAAACAGCATGTAAGTATTTTTGGCCATCTTTGAGGTCTTGTTGAGGCACAACCAGCTGGCGCTAAGAAGGGGAAGAGAGAGATATTTAGCATGAAAGGGCTAAGACTGAACCGGATGAGTCCTGGGGCTGCCCAGCGTTTGGGGATGAATCAATTAAAAGGGAGGTGAAACGGGAAAGCAGCCGACAGGTCTCTGCAAACCCCGGAGCTTTTCGGCTGAGCCACCCTTCCTCCCACACGAAAGCTGCCATCCATCCTGGGAGATGACATATGAGATGTCTGTAATGAATATGGATTTGGTGCGATTTCATCTCTTTGCCAAACGAGCTCACAGAACTCATTCGACTATGGACTATGCTAAATGAGGTTTTAAAAAGTGTATTAGAAGGCTAACTTTTGAAGTCACTAAGATAGATCAAGAGGTGCATTTGGAAGAAGACATTGGGGACCACTCTTTCCCCGTGCCCACGGTTGGAGCCCTGTTTTGATGTGTGTGATTTATTTGGGTGAGAGACCATGGGGATCTGTCTTGAGAGGCCTTTGACTTTTAAGGGATTCAACTAGTTGAAACCTTATGTGTCTTAGGAAAGAAAGCTCTTTTATATCACGGAGTCTAAAGCTTAGAGATGGAAGAGACCTCCGAGGTCAGAACAGTGAACCTAATTCAGATGCCCCCAAGCCTTCCTGCATGCCTCAAGCCGCTGCCCAGCCCAGTCTGGCATGGCTCTCAAAAGGGCTTGATCTATTTCAGGGGGAGCCCATAGAAAACTCTGGCTACTCTGGCCCTCAACCTGACTTCTTGTAATGTCCCTAGTTTTGGAAAGCGAAGACAGAAGAGACCATTGGTGTACACATTCAGATCAACCTATTACTGCTCCATCCCCATTTAAGTCCTGACTTAGGTAGGTTGGGAAGAATAAAAGTAAATACAACAGGGGCAGAGTGCTTGCTTAGCAAGCTTGAAACCCTAGGTTCCACCCTCAGCACCGCACAAACCAGGTGTGGTGGACCATGGATATAATCCTAGCACTGGGGAGGTTGAGACAAGGGGATCCGAAGGTAATATCGGTGTGTTTGAGGACAGCCTAGGCTACACAATACCCTTCTTCAAAAAAATAACTTAAGTAAATAGAAGATAGGATCCACTGTCACAGATCTCACAGTGATAAATGGTCCAACAAACCCTCAGGCAGAAAACAAGTCCAGAAGGGAAGGCAAATAGAAGCAGTTGTTGGTGTCTGGTCCAGCCCCTGAGTTCTGTGAAATCTTCATAGGATTATACAATAACATCTTAAAACCTCATTCCCCTTATTTTTAAAAAGTAATGTTGGACTCGGTGACCTCCAAAATCTATCAACGACCTTGTCTCCCACGGTCCATCTTCCTCTTCCTGAATGGTGGCTCCGGCTTCCATCTTTGAGGTTTGGGCTAGCTAGTAAAATGGATGGCAGGGTCAAAGAATTCTTCGTTGTGCCTCCCACCCACCCCACCCCCTCCCTGGGAACAATATTGTTGATTTAAATCCAGTTTGAACAAAGCGTTCACAAAGAAACCACAGGCAACCATCTCGGGGAGTTGGCAGAGGATGACCCCGTGACTTCAGCCGCCTTTTCCAGCTCTAATTTTTATGATTCACTAATTTACCCCACCATGCTCAACCCTGTCCGGGAATCCAGAGTTCAAAAAAGATGCCATGTAAATTGCTGGAGGTAATGAGAAGGCTGCAGGCATGGTAGGGCCAGAAGTGTGGTTTTTAGTGAAATTAAATGCAGGAAGACATTTAAAGAAGTCAGAGAAGCATTCCCTTGCTCCTATGTAAGGAGGGTATGGTAAATTTTAGATCTGCTTTTCTCAGTGGTTTGACTGGATTGTTGCTATTTGGTGACTCCCATGGGGCTTTCCTGTGTTCTCTGATCCCTCTGGAAATGAGTTAATGAGTTGTGTGTGTGTGTGTGTGTGTGTGTGTGTGTGTGTGTGTGTGTGACTACTTTGGTAAAGGTGCTTGCTACCAAGAAGATGATCTGAGTTTGATGCCTGGGACTCACATGCAGGAAGGAGAGAGCTGACTCCTGAAAGCTGCTCTTCCACCTCTAGAAGTACTCCAGGCCATATGCATGTGCCCTCCCCAACACTCAGCTAAAAATTAGTAATTCCAACTTTAAAATCTGATTGATATAGATGTGTTCGTTCATGATGAAGCTCTTTCATCATGCGTAGAATTTCTTTTGAACCAAGAAGAGACACTAAGAGAAGAAGACTGAGGTCTGTCAAATATGTCTCCTTTTGAGGACAGAGCCAAGACATGAAAAGACACTTGGTATTCAGTAAATCCCATGAATTCTAGTGCTTTCTACATTGTCCCCAATATGAGGACTCTTGTCCCTTCAGGATACTTTCCCCCATGGACATTTAACAATATGATAGTTATCTACAAATACAGAATTAGTGGAAGGCCAGCAAGCCGAGAACCTTGGGTGTCCAGAGAGTGCCATGAGAGCTGATGTGGTGGAGAGAGGGAGGAAAGGGCTGGGCAAGCTCTGGGCATCCCCGTGTGACAGGACAGTAGGCAGCTGCTTCTGTGGTAGCACACCCTCTTGGGAGCCAGCTTCGCAGAGCACACCATGTGTGATGTGGTTGGTGCCAAAGGCCATGTGTGGTCCCACACTGGTGAGTCTGAGCTATGATCTGAAGCCAGCTGTGCAGCACCGTGCATGCCCATGGTTGGTGCAAGAGCTATGTATGGTACCACACTGATGATTCTCCCGCAGTGTTTGCTTCTGCTCTTGGATTCCTCGGAAAAAGGATGTCTTGATTTTAGCAGTCATCCTTTAGGCAAATAGTGTTTCTACATGCTGGGCCTGTGTAGATTCAGCACCCCGCCCCCAACCTGTAACACACGCAGAAGGGACAGCAGGTCCTTAGTCGTCATCCTGTGTGCCTTGGGCACAAATGCCTGGAGAAAACCCCCAGTTTTAACCATCAGCACTCTTGACACTATGATTAGTCCTGGAAATCCAAAGTGTAATCACTTACTCTTTTTCTCCAAAGATGGAAAGTTGAGTTGGCTGGACAAATAAGCATGTGACATACAAGAATGACATCAAGATTTGGTTTTTCTCTTTCTTTGGTTTTCATAGGAATCCCTACAAAGTAGGTTCCATGGCCCCCATTTTATAGACAGGAAAACGGAGCCTGATGGGATATTGACTTGAGGCCTCTAGCTGATGCTTTTCTCCCCCTATGTCATTGACTGGATGTTCCCTGTGTGTAAGGTGTGTGCCTGTTTCTCTCTCTCTCTCTCTCTCTCTCTCTCTCTCTCTCTCTCTCTCTCTCTCTCTCTGTATGTGTATTTGAGTGTGTGCGCATGTATGTATGTTTGTGTGTGTGTGCCTGTGTAAATTGTGTGTGTGTGTGCGTGTGTTGCAGAGTTGATACTGAGCCCTTCCTCAGTCACTCTTCACCTTTCTTTTTGAAACATGATCGATCTATCATTGAATGTGGAGTTCACCAATTTTTCTAGCCTGGCTGTCCAATAAGTACAAAGATTCCCCTGCCTCTGTCCTCACAGTGCTGGGATTACAAATACATGCCACTGCACACGGCTTTGTTTTGAATGTGACTTTTGGGGACTTGAATTTAATGCCTCATGCTTATGAGGCAAGAACTTTGCCAACTAATCCATCTCCCCAGCCTCTGAATACTCATTTTAAAAGACAATGGGAAATTAGAAGCCACTGAAAAAGGAAGAAAGGGTTGTAGGGAGGGGTGGAGATCTGGCTCAGCGGTTAAGAGTGCTGGTCGCTCTTGTAGTAGACCTCGGTTCAGTTCCCAGCACCTTGTGGTGGCTCATAACCATTTGCAATTCCAGTTTCAGGGCATTTGATGCTCTGTTTCTAGCATTCACAGGCACCAGGACACATGCAAAACACATACATATGTACATACATACATACATATATCCATACAGGCAAAATGTTCAAGTTCATAAAATAAAAAAAGAATTAGAGTTAAAAGCATGTGGGAGAAATATATATATTGAATACCTGTTATGTACCCTTCATTAGGCTAGGGATGCTCACATCGTTTTGTATGGCAGACTTTATTAGCTTCCTGCAGATGCTGTAACAATCTACTGTACAAGACAGGTTAGGTAAATAGAAGCTTATTCCCTCGTGCATAGTTCTGAAGTCGGTCTGAAGTCAGCACCAGTGTGCTGAAATCCGGTGTTAGGAGTTCTGGACTCTCTGGGTGGATAGGGAAGGTGTACTCCTTGCTCAGCGTGTTTTTCTGACATCTGGTATTCTTTGGTTTTTGACTATGTCACTCCAGTCTTTGCTTCTATAGTGATGCTACAGTCTCCTCTCCTCTGTGTGTCAAATCACCATCCTTTGTTTGTTTGTTTGGTTGATTTTGTTTTCCCATGTAACAGCGTTCTTGCGGTGGCCAGAAAGCAATGAGATAGAAGAACCTGAAGTTCCACAGTCTCCAATCTCCTTCAAGGACATGCTTCCAATGATCTTGATGCTTAAAGTTCCCATTGCCTCCTGATAGTAGATAGCATCACTGCCCATTGCCTCCTGATAGTAGATAGCATCACTGCCCATTGCCTCCTGGTAGTAGATAGCATCACTGTCCATTGCCTCCTGATAGTAGATAGCATCACTGTCCATTGCCTCCTGATAGTAGATAGCATCACTGTCCATTGCCTCCTGATAGTAGATAGCATCACTGCCCATTGTCGCCTGATAGTAGATAGCATCATTGGCAGAAGACTAAAATCCTGGGTAAACATATGCCTTTGGGGGAACATTCCAGATGCAAGTATAGTCCTCTTCATATTTGAGATTTTTGGTGCCTGTGGTGCTTTGAATGAGAAATGTCCCCTAAAGGTCCAGGTATTGGAACACTTGGTCCTCAGTTGGTGGCACTGCTTGGGAAAGTGGAGGAAGTTGGCTCTTGTTGTAGGAAGTGAGTCGCTAGGGGTGAGACTTGAGGATTTGTAACCTCACTTCATTTTGTGCTCCCTGCTTCATGTTGTGGTTGAAGATGTGCTCTCTCGGATTCCTGCTCTGGTCTCTTGCTACCATGCCTTCTTCACTGCTACGGCCTCTTCCTCTGGAACCATTAATGAGCTAAGATAAAGTTTCTTCATGGAGTCGCTTCTGGGTAGAGAGTTATTAATCACGAAAACAAGGAAGTTAAGAAAGCTACAGAAGGCTACATCTCACGTCTTCTAAATGCACTGGGGCTCATGTTGTAGCAAGAAAAATTTGGGTGAGGTGTGGAAAGAGCCTATTGGAGAAGCAAGTGAGGGGTTAAATAGACTTTTCAAGTGTTTGAGATATGGATTAGAGTTGATCTGTGAGGCATTCTGAGACCGGAGCTGCAGAACACACTGGGACCTTACAGTTTACTTTTGACCTCTGCACTGATTTTTGGAGAAAATAGTCCCTGTGAATGTCTCTTTTGACTTGGACATTAGTCACTCGATCATTCTACTCCCCCCTTTAAACCATGGTTGTTGAGCTCCACCCAAATCAGTTCATCCTGACAATGTTGACATTTTGGACATTTGGGCACAACATTTTTTCAACCACTAACAACTAGATCCTTGGTATTAATATACAGTTCTCCGTTTCCTTCGACCCCCCACTCCCTCAGAGTGCTTAGAGATGAGGGAGAGAGCTCATCGGTCTGCCTGTTTAATTTGCATTAGAGGGGAAACCAAGAATTGTTTCTTGAACCCATCCCATAGAGCTATTGAAAAGTTGATGTGAGGCAGTCGTGGTAATGGTTATTGTCATGTTGTATTTGAATTCAGGGCTTTAGTACCCAAATCAGTCATACTAAGTTCTTTTAAAAGCAGTTTCAAACCTTCTGATTATGACACAGTGGAAAAAAAATGATTTCATGTAATATGATACCATTACAAACTTACCTATGAAACAAAGATAGTCTTTGTGATATTCTCCAATGCCTTCTGTTCTCATTTGTCGCAGAGGAAGTTGATTTTAGTGAGGAAGATTTATTTTACTCATAGCCATAGCACACAGTGTCATAACACATTGCTTTAGAAACCATGCCAGCTGCAGGTTCTGCCCCTTACTAACTCGTCAAGGAAGCCTCCTTTGGTGTGTATAGCGGGCCCCATCTTTACTCACAGCACATTTTTAGAGTTTCAAGTGCTTTTGCTTACAATATCTCATTTAATATTTAGTCTTTCAGAAGAAGATGTTTGCTTTGTAAACCTGAGCATATTCAAGTTTGAGCTAGTCATGGTCCTTGTCTAAGATCTTGTATTCGGCAATGACTGAATTGGGATGGAACTCAATCCACGCATTGGTATCCAGGGCTCTTGCTCTGAAGAATCGAGTTGAAAGATGTGTTCATGGTTTTACCACTGAGCAAGAGTACCAATGGAGTGCAGTCATGGTAAAACCTTCCACTTTATGTTCTCTGACATATAACGAAGCATGTAGCATTACCTGAAAGCTTTCTCTAAGAGAGTCAACCTGTACCAACAACACTGGCTTTGTGGGTGGCACTGCTCCTCATTACATCTTTATCTATTGGCTTAGCTACTTTCCTATTGCTGTAATAAAAGACCATAATGGAAGTAATGTATAGAAGAAAGAGTTTTATTGGGAACTCAAGGTTCCACATGCTTAGACTCCTTGACTGCCATTGTGGGGAGCATGAAAACAGGCAGGCAGACATGGTGCTGGAGCAGTAGCTGAGAGCTTACATCTTGAACCACAAGCATGGGGTGTGGGCATCGAGAACTTGAGGTCGGGGGAGCATCGAGAACTAGCAGGGATAGTCACAGTCTTTTGGAACCTCAAAGCCCACCCCCATCGACACTCCTTCTCCAACAAGGCCACACCTCCTAATTCTTCCCAAACAGCTGGTCCTCCAACTGGAGACTAAATGTTCAGACATGTGTGCCTATGGGGGCCACTCTCATTCAAACCACCACATCTATCCATTCACCTACTAAAGACGTTTATACATTCAGACAGAGTAACTGAGTGTCTGTAAATATTATGGTGAACAGGAGGGAAAAAAATTTTCAAGTTCTCAGTTGGAAGCCCATGTGGTCAGAGGCCTAAGTGAAGGAAAAATAGATGTCATATAGATATGCAGGGAGATATTTCATCAAATGCCAAACAAAGAGATGAAAGAGGAGTAGGGGATGAAGTCACAGAAGGAGCTAGGTCACAAAATACAGAAACCATTCCAAGGACTCTGAAGCTTATCTACCTTGCTCTCTGGATTAGGAATCTATGAGATAATGCACAGACAAGTGTTAGGCTGTTTCTGTTTGGTCCTCTGTGCACCCGTCACCATCAGTGGTGGCACAAATCCATAGCTGCTGCTTGAGAAGCAAATGTACTCAGCCAATCCATCCTCCTCTCTCCTCTGCATGCCCCTCCCCGTTTCTCCTCTGCAACCTCCACCCCCATCCTTGGGCTGCTTGTAACTATTTAACTTCCAGAGAACTTCACAAAGAGCAATCTCTGCTCATTCCTAGAGGACCGTAGTAGACCATAGCACCTTTGTTGTGAACCATCCATGTCCAGAGTATGCCCTAGAGAACAAAGGCAGGGAGGCCCCATGCTGTCAGAAGACTGATTTGACATCTAACAAAGGATGTGCTCAGAGCTATGTGGATCTGGCAACTGAGGCTTTCTTGGGTCAGTAGGCACTTCGTTATCTCTCTATTGTCATGATAAAGCACCTTGACTAAAAGTAAGGTATAAAAGAAAGTGCTTCGTTGAGCTTGCAGTTTCAGAAGTTGAGAGTCCATGATGGTGTCAGAGTGAAGACACTGTGGCAGGAACAGTTGTGAGCTCGCATCTGGATCTGCAAGCAGGAACCAAGAACAATGGGAATGGTGTGTGGTGTGTATCTTTTGAAATGTTAAAGCCCACCCCAGGTGACATAACTCTTCCAACAAATCTGCACCTTCGAATCCTTCCCAAACAGTTCCACCAACTGGGGACCAAGCACTCAAACCTAGGAGCCATGGAGGCCATTCTCACTCATGCCCCCACACCAGGACTCACTATTCCCCTTGTGCAGCTCACTCAATGGAGATGATTTTCCACTTGCAGCCCCCATTGTCTCTGTCCTCCAATGTTAAGGATATGTCTTTCTCTAGCTACCTCCTGGAGTCTAGGTCCTGTGTGCCTCATTGCAGTCCTGGAATCAGGCTCCTTACAGTGAATCTCCATGGGAGCAGCTCAAACATGGGCAGAGTTTAGCCTGCTTTGTTGTTTTCTATCTTCAAAAACAGCCCAGTGAGCTGAGCATTAGCATCCAACTAATTTTATAAAGTAGGAAATTAGCTGTAGGAAAGATACATTTTCTAAGTGAGATTTTATCTGGGTTCAAATTTAAATCACTAGCAGGTGGTTTAATAATGGCACCCTGGACAATTGAACAAGTGTGCTTAGCAAGTCCATGCTCTCAGTACACTCCTGACTAGCATTTCGCTCCCTTTCAATTTTCTTTTTCTCTTGGAGAAGACACATTCTGCATTCCAGTTCATTTTCCATAAATCTTCCCCCTCTCTCCCTCCCCCTTTCCCTTTCTCCTTTCTCCTCATTTCTCCTTCCCTCCATCTCTCTCTTTCTTCCTTAATGAAGTATAGATCAATATCAGGAATGAATGTGACGGATATACAAATAAGCACAATCATACCATGTTCATACCTGAGCAGCCTGCAGGAACTGCTATGTTCATCACATATTTAGACAGCGCCCCCTACAGGCACTTTTCCAAGTCTGTGTAATTTCATGGACCCAGGAACGAGTCCATCATTCCCAGGGGTGTCAGTGGGTTTTTGCAGAGAAGAGATCAATCACAGCGGTACAGTAATTGATTGGGATCACGCTAGCTAACAGAGAGCCAGGAGGAAGGCTGAGCACTGCCCGCTCCCCAGGCTCATGGTTTTGTCTGCTGTGTAACATAACCTCTTCAGGTTGGTTTTAATATGCAGCAAAACCGTGAAGCATATGAATCGTATTGTCTGTGAACCTACAAATGGCCTTCGGGCAGAGCTGTAGGATTCTAGGGATGATGGAGATGAAAAAGTCATACTTGAGAAATTCTCATTCTGTACGAACCGACCTATTTTATTTATTGACTTTTGGTTATGTATGTGTGTTAATGTATATGTGTATGTGTATGCATGTCCTTAGGTATGCGAGCCGGCATGTATGGGGGTGGGTTAGGGAGGTTCATGTGCAGGTGTGTGCATGTGCACGTGGCATGGAAGTTTGACGGTGCTGATGTTGAGTGTCTTTTGGCATTCCTCTCTACCATATTTATGGAATCAGGGCTTCTCTCTTACTGAACTCAAAACTTGCTGTTTCTGTTAGTCTGGCAGCTAGATTACTCCAGGGAGCCCCCTATGTCTGCCTACCATGGTTTGATATTGCAGGTGATCACTGTATGTGCCTGGCTTTTAAGAGGGTCTTAGGGATCTGAACCCTTTTGGTCACTCTTGCATGGTAGGTGCTTTACCCAGGGAGGCACCTCCCCAGCCCCACTTTGATTATTTTTAAGTGTTTCTCCCAAAGTGAGATTAGCAAGGACCAGTAGGATCAACAGCCATTTCTTCTTCTCTGTGTAGAGACGTGGGGCCAGAAAGTCTTAATGAGCCAGGAAAATAAGAAGCAAAACCCTGGAATGTGGAATGTGCTTTCCTTAGAAGCTATAGACTCTAC
Source organism: Mus caroli (assembly GCF_978045245.1). Lineage (NCBI taxonomy): Eukaryota > Metazoa > Chordata > Mammalia > Rodentia > Muridae > Mus > Mus caroli. Next base: position 50,256,413 of record NW_028227273.1, read on the forward strand.
TGAGAAGTCTGTCTTTCAGACACCAACAGGGGCCCAGAGAACCTATAAGAAGAGGAGGTTCCTAAAATGAGCATGGTGTGACCATGTGACCAAGACGAGCTCACCCTTCAGTTGGCCTCACTAGTATAAAACCAACCTTCACCTGTCTGTCAGTCATTCTGAGTCTTCCAGTAGCCAGTTCATCTCCAAGGTCACAGGTCAGATGGCCATAGGGCTAACTGACTCCTTGAATATACTCATTACGTCCTGACTCCAAGATCACCTCTGCCTACACTATCAAGTACTTTCAACTCTCCAGGCAGACTCTTCTTCTCTCCTGGGCTGAAGTACTCTGGGCACATTCTTGAACCGAGTTCAAACTGACAGGATTTCCCTAAAACAAGCAACTCCCTGGATGCCCTGGGAAGCAGTGTGACTACTGGGGGGATTAACATAGCCAGAGCAACGTGGCTCTGGTCCAGGAAGAAAATGTATGTGCTTTAAAAAAAAAAAGGCTGGCTCAGAGTCTTGGGAACCCCATAATCAGAAGCATACTCACTCTGACAGTTTCAAAAGACCCAACACCCACCTCAGTACGGCCTGGCAAGGGTTCAGAGAAATCCACCCCCTCTTTTGTCTTTTGGATGGAATGCAAAAGCCGAAGAAGACTTCCTGCCCAGAAGGCAGAGAAGGGGCAACCCTTTGCCACTGTACCTTGACAAGGTAGGGGGACACTGAAGGACAACCATCCTTCATTCATCTTTGAATGTTACGGTGTCGTCATGTGTCATAAGGCACTGGGTGATAATTCGACATGGCTTCCGAGTTGGTTAAAATCTACTATCTAATCTTCAGCCATGCTTTTGATTGGTTCTTTCTTTGTTTTGTTTTCTCCTTGAGGGGGGAGCTACCCACAGGTTGGATTGTGGGTGGCTCTTGTCAGGACCGGACATGCAGGGGTGGAGCAGGAACTGAGGAGGCTAAGAGAGAAGAGACTGTCTTCTCCAAGGTCAAGGCCAGTATGCACCCAGCCAGTGGATGGGTAAAGGAAGGATATGCAAAGATGTCTTGATGGCCAAAGCAAGCAAGATCAGAAATGCTCTTAGTTGTGTACTAGGAAATGATAGCCCAGGTTTGGTAGAAAGATGGGTGTGGCTCTAAGTGTGTGCTTAGTTCCCTTTGGGCTCTTATTAGTTTTAGTCAGCTTGGCACAGATCTAAGCCTTGTGGGTGCATAGCTCTCTCTTTAATAAATAAAGATTGGAGTTTGAGATCTGGAAAGAGGGAGTGTCTAACAGCTACTGACAGATACTCTCCTGTGGTCAGCATCTAATCTATATGCCAGAGGGCTTTCTTCCTGAGAGTTGAGTTCCCAGGTCATTTTGGCGAAGGAAGATGACAAAGCTGCTTGCCTATCTGGTCTGCTATGAGCCATATTCACTGTAACTGAGATGGGGATGCTCATAGAAGAATTTAAGTTATGAGTCACACTGAGCTAAGTTTTTGCGGGGGGGGGGGCAGGGCCTCTGGTATACAAATGCTCAAACATTTCCTTAGAAAACTTGATTTTTTTTAAAAAAATAATAGGTCAAAATTTGAGATAAAACTAGTTTTTTTGGTTTTCCTATGGCAGCCAGCCTGTCCATGTAGACTCTAATTATGAACTCTGCTTGGCTGTGGGGGTCCAGTATTGATCCCCACATCTCCCTGTCTCTGTCTGTCTGTCTTGCCTATGACTCCAGTGATGACCAATTATGAGTGTGATACTGTCCTCATACCAAGCCAGTGCTTTGTGGTCAATGCTGAATTAACACATCAGTGGCTATTTCCCATTCCAAACATCACAACATGCTATTGACCATTCAACAGGTGCTTACATGGATTTCTACTTGTCAGATCCCATATCAGGTGCTGAGGAAAAGGTCTGAGACTGTCAGGAAAGATGAGCTGGACATGGATCTGAAGGATCTGAGGGGCAGCAGAGTCCGTGGGGCTTAGAAGAAGAGGAGAAGGGGGAAGAGGAGGAAGAGGAGGAAGAGGAAGAGGAGGAGGGAGAGGAGGAGGAGGAGGTAGAGGAAGAGGGAAGATATTGAAGTCTCTGAAGATATAGGACAAGGCAACCTTGTTGCAGTAGGCCAAATGATGCATGGTCACATCTCACACAGCATAGATAAGAGTGATCAGAATATTTGACTCTGCATGGACTTGAGGAAGAAAGACAATGCAGTCTTTGCTGAAAGAACATGCTCTGCCCTCTCATGGAGTTCTTGTGATGGGAACCGGTGGGAGATGAACTTGAAGAGCCTGCCTAACTACTAGCTTGTTTCCCTGGGTTTCATCAGATGCTCAATAAATTCTGGTGAATGGATGGAAGATTTTGACTTTAAGCAATACATTGTAGCAGGGATGAGCAGAGACCTATGACCAAGTCTCAGAAAATATCCTAATGTATGTCTGCTGTTACTGGTTAGGGGAGGAAAACATGAATTCATTCCTCCATGACCTTGATAACGCCACACAAATGCTGGGCACACAGATGCCATTTGATTTTCCTCTTCTGTAACACTCTGGGTGTTGTTGTCTACAAGTAATTTAAAAAAAAGTGTTGGTCCAAGTAACTTTAAAATGTTGGAAGTTTCTGGCAAGTTCGAATCCCTAGGGTGGGACAGATCAGTATCAGCCAATGTTTCCCCAAACAATAAAAAAATCAAAACAAAACCCGTGTGAAATAATTTACTAGAGGTAATTTAATATGAGAAATCAGTTACAAAGGCTTTTAGAAGAGTTAAGAGGGCAACCAGGGATGGCCACACAGTCCCAAGCAAGCTGTTAAAACCATTTATATGGGGGCCTAGAGAGACCTACAATGTCACTCTGGTCCAAGAAACTTTGCTGTCACTTAGAGGCTGTTTCTATGATGAATCCAACTGGCTCTGGACTGCATGGGGAAGACATAGCCCCAGGCGAAGGTGGCTATCAAGCCTGGCCTCTGCTTTCTAGCCCCTTTCCCACCTCATGTTTGGGCTTCCCATGAGGCAAACTGAGCAGCAAACAAGAAAGAATCTTGATAACTTGTGGAGTCATTTCTTTGGATACCACAGAGTAGGGGATGGTAGACTGTGAATCCAAGGACTAACTAGTGAATGACCAGAAAGACAACTGTGGGTCCACCACCTTTCCTAGCACCCCTACCTTCCCTGATTTACCCTACAGGCTTATAGAGCATGGGTACACTCAGCTTCCATAAATGGTTACCCTTTGGGAGGCTTGTAATGAACCATTTTCACTCTTTCTGCCATGTTTGGATTCTTCCAGAAAATATTAGGCCACCTACTACAGGCACTAAACTCCCACACTTGAGACTGACATTTGTACGAGCAGAGCACCTGTGAGAACTTTTCCTGTGGTAGGCATCTGATTCGAGGCACAGACGGGGACAGAGGAAAGCAACCAGATCCCCTTGAAGAAGAGACTTGGAAGGCAAATTCAAGGTTTTCTGGGTACTGAGTTACAGGCAACGAGGCCAGGCAGATGGAGGAGAGAAATGGGGGTGCTGAGGCTCACCTAAATTGTGGTGTCCTGGGAGCTTGCAAGAGATGAGACTCCAGGCTGAGGTCCCATTGTGGGTTCTGTCCCATGAATAGACGACTTGCCTGGGTCAGTTGGGGCTTGAGCCCATAATGTAGATCCACTGTTAATTGGTAACGTAGTGAATAAGGTTTGGTTGTAGCTGGCAATGGCAATGCTCTGCACCTTTGTGGGACCTATGGAACATTGTTGCCTTGCATGGTAAGGGTCTCGATGTCACTGAAGATTGCATATGAAGTGAGGAGGAATTCCAAGGATAGACTAGAAGTCCATGAAGGTGGGCTGGGCCCACGTGTGTCTCACTGTCTCTGTCCCTTTGTGTTGCTTTAACAAACTACTTAGCCTGGATAGTCTACAGACAACTAAAGTTTATTTCTCTAAGTTGTACAAACTGAAAAGTTGCAGATCAAGGCATCAGTAGATTTGGCATCTGGTGAAGACTCATTTTTGGCTTCCTAGATGGTACCTTTCTGTGTTCTCATGTGCTGATAGGAGCAAATGAATCCCCATCCATTTTTTCTTGCAAGGGCACAGACCCATTTTGTGATGGGCATAGCTCTCATGACTTAATTGCTTTTCTAAGACCCCATTTGTTATTCTATCGATTGATAGCACTCAGGAGGCATGTCACATATGTGTGTGTAAAACATTTAGCTCATTGAATTTACCCACATAGACAATAGAAGCAATGTTTTAAAGCAGGGAATGTTCACCATGGAGTTAAGGACTCAGAGAAGCTAAAGCAGGGCCTTCAGGTTCAGCTCTGCTTTCTTCCAGCTATGTGGGAAGGCGAGAGGCCAGTAGGAGCAAGGGCAAGTCCTGGTTCTTCCCAGAGCATGACCCCTTCCTAAAGTAAGGAAACAACGTCTCTTCTGCCTGTGAGTCCCCTGTAGACCACTGTCACCTAAATCAGACTGAAAAGGGAATTGTGGGAGTGCTAGTCCTAGCCCAGTAATTAATACATAGCAAAGCTAGCATGTGTTTCAAGAGGACCCTATAGACTGATAGTTGGGAGAGAGATTTCTCTTTGGATACAGAAATGAGCCTTCATCTCGGTACAAATCAGCTTTGCCTTTCTGTTTTAGATATAGACAGTAATAGAGTTTGTGGCTTACTCTCTGCATGGCTCCTGCACCCAGAGGAAGGCACTGACCCTAAAGTCCGTGGATATTTAGGAGGGGGACCTGCTCACCAGACAGCTGTGGCATTGTCTCTTTAGGAAGTTGTAGGCTCCAGGATGATGGGGTCACTTTGGTCTATCACCCCCTTTTCTGCAGGACACCCCCTTCCATGGTACTGTGAGGCTTCATCAGCTGGGGAAAGGACTTTGAAGGGGAAGTGTGTAGGGTAAATACTGCACACAGATCATAATTGCACACAGATGCCTGAATTCAGGCTGGCAGACACTCTGCTGACTAACGGGAGAATTTTTTGGACTTGGTGGCGACCTTTTCTCCTCATTACATTTCTAAATATTTTGCTTGTCAAATGTAAACAAGCTCATTCCAAAGGGAGAAGAAATAAAAAATTAAAAAAAAAAAACAAAAACCAAAAAAACCAAAAAAACAGACAGTCTATTGGTGCTTGTAAAATTTTTCTCTTTGCAGTGATCATTTCCGGTTCTCCTTTCTCTTCAGCTAGTGTGAGCCAAAAGAGATTTATTTAGTCATCTGCTTTCTCCCAGGACAAAGCCAGCGGACTTGGCACACCTTTCCAATCTATTTCCCTTCGCACCCATTTCTGAATAGGTGGACAGGATGTCAAAGATGTTGGCCACCTTTGTCGTTGTGATAAATACTTCATTTGGATGTGTGGTGATGGTGGTGGTGGTGGTGTGGTGGTGGTGTGGTGGTGGTATATGCACACATATCCAGATTTCTGGATACTGGAATCCAAGATCAAATTCTACAAAGACCAGAAGTCAATCTTAGGTGTTGTTCCGCAGGTGTCAAATCGTCCATCTTGTGTTTTTAAACAAAGTCTCTCATTGGCCTGGAGCTTGCTGGCTCTAGGGACTCTGCCTGTGTCTGCTGTGTCTGCCTTCCCAGCTCTGGGAGTACAAGTGTACACCACCATGCCTGGTGTTTTATGGGTGTTTTTAGAGGTTCAAACCCAGGTCCTCAGGCTCGCTTTAAGGGTTAGGCCATCTCCTGAGCCCTTTCTTTTACTCTTTTAAATGACAAGAAATGATTGGTCTGTGCTGTCCCTCTGAAAACACTACTGGTTTAAAATTCTTTTCTGCCTGAATGCTTCTCTCTTTCTTGGTTCCGTATCTTCGAAGTAGGTCTCAAGGGCAACAGATTGTGACTGGCGTATGCTGGTAGATAGCATCTCTCGGTGCACCCTTCTCTTAAGATCTGGGCTTGGTTATGGTAAGATGACAAGGAGACAGGGGAAGACAAATATTTCAAGTAGCCAGAGAGGCCCTGTCAGGCAACATAGGAGAGAGCCGAGCCTACAGGTTGAGATACTTGGAAGAAGGCAAGAAGACAGACATTCGGGTGGGTCTGAGAGCCACCGAGAGGAGTAAATAGATTTTGGGGCCATTGCCAGGGAGGTTGAATTCATCTGTTAGAGGAGTTGTAGCAAAATATCATAGATAGGGTGACTTGACAACAGATTTATTTTCTCAGAGCTGGGGATGCTGGGATCTCAGATCAAGTTGTTGGCAGGGTCAATCTCTCCCGAGGCCTTTCTCTCTGGCTTGGGGAAGTCGCCTCTGGCCAGGATCCCAAGGCTGTTTCCCTTTGTGTCGGCATTTCTAGTGACTCTCAGTCTACAAGGACATCAGTCATTCTTAATGAGGATTCAACCCTGATGACCCTGGTCATCCCACTTAACCTCCATTTCTTCTAAAGACAGTCATGTGGCAGGGCATGGGGAGAGACCTTAGCATGTGGGCTAAGTAGGAGACTTAATTCAGGGTACAGTAAATTTCAAAGTACCCTCTGCTCCCAACTGGGTGCTTCTTGAAAAGAAAAATAAAAGTCTTAAATTGCTTTCAAGTGTGTTTATTTTCAGTTAGCTGCATGATTTGATCCTTTTTATTGTTGGTTTTCATATGTGTGTTTGTGTGTGGGGTCCTCAGATATCCCAGATTAAGCTCAAACTTGCTATATAGCTAGAGATGACTCTTCTTTTGAAGTCTGAATCCTGCTACCTTTTCTTGAGTGCTGGGATTGTAGGCATGCACTAGCCAGTCTGGTTTTTGTTCTATAAGGGATCCCACTAAGGGCTTCATAAGAAACTGACAAATGTGTTGCCAACTGAGCCCCTTCCCAGCTGGTAGTTATTCTTTAGACAGCACTGTGTCAAGTTTTGGCCATGGGTGCGGGGTTTGTGTGAGTTATATATGAATTTAGGTAACCATCACCCAGTTCTCGAAGATGTAGTGTGGCCTGGATAGACTGGAAACACTACTATTTTATCTCTCACTTGTAATTCAAATGTGAACAGCACCCCAGTGAAGAGTTTGGAGCAGACTGGCAAGATGGCTCAGCAGGAAAAGCAGTTGTTACTAAGCCTGAAGAGCCAAGGTCAATTAACAGAACTCACATTGGAAAAGGAGAGACGACAGACTTCTTCAAGTTATTCTCTGACCGCTGCATGCCAGCAGTCATGGATCCTCCCAACACAAATAAATACATGCAATTATATAAGTGTAAGTCTAGGTAGAGTTTTGTAGTTTAGAAATCTAGGGTCAGACAACCCTGATACTTTATAGGTATGGGTTTCTAACTGTGTGTAGACTTAAATTTGCCACTCAGAAAAATTGCGACAGGCTCCACATGACCAGTTTTGGGTTGAGCATTCCCCAAATCAAACCTGTCATTTAACAACTGGAACTATCAATAGACATTTGAAATTATAAACCACAATCTGGATGCAGAGTGAGGTGGAGGCGGAGGGTTAGGGGTAGAGGTAGGGTCCAGTGTTCAGAGTAAGTCCTCTAGTTACTCTGGGAGTTGTGACAGAGGTGAAGGATGACTTTTGTCTATCCTGGGGGAGGCCACAAGGACTGCAAGCTCCATGCGCCAAGCTGCAAAGTCGTGGTGAATGTTCGCCACATGAAGCAGCTCAAGATGGGATCCTAAAGGATTGGTGGCTTTACTTCTTCAACGAGACTGTGAAGACAGAGATCAGTGCCTGCCGCATCTTTTGTACCAGGGGAGGGCATGGCGGTGACACTGTGTCATCTTGAACTGGCTATTTATGGATCTAGCCTCAGATCATGTCTTGGATACAGAACAGATACAGGAGAGAGAGAGAGAGAGAGAGAACGAGGGCAAGGGGCGGGGTGGAGAGGGAGAGAGAGGTGAGGTGGGGTGAAAATCTAAGAGATATTCTTGTGCTGGGAGTAAGTAGGTGGAGATACATATCTCTTATTTATTTTTACAAGGACAGTTTCCAAGCTCATCAAATTACCGTAGCCATCCATGCTGTAGCCATGCTAATTCCATGTCTATTCCCACAGGAGCATGGTAGTGAGAGGTGGGTCCAATTTTACAAAACATCATGGGAGTCTGGAGACATTTCTCTGGTATAGGCCTAGACTTTCGAAAAAGGGGGGGCACTATTATTATTTGCGATCTACCTATCTCTGATGGTTCTTTATAGGTCAAATGATTTAAATCTGGGCCTTTAAAGCTCTGCCTGATTTATTTGCGCAAGGAAATCATGTTTTCTTTGGAGCTATTCAATGAAGGCATAATTACAGAGTTGCAAATACCATGCTCTATTTAAGGATCTGTCAGCATTTCCATAATAAACCTCTATTTTCAGGAGACTTGAACACTGCCAGCAAGACACAGACATTTGGGCAGGGACACAGAGAGAAAGGCAAGCCTTCTAAAACATATACGCTTGGTGGTCTCATCCGGGGACTCCATTTTGATCCAACTCTTTGTGTGTGTTTGTGGCTGCAGCACATTCTTCCTTGCTCCTGGGGTGGTGCCAGTGATGTGCCTGGCATCACTGTCCTCTGCCCAGCAGGATTCAGCTGGAAAGCAGGCTCGGGTGGTAACTGGACGCTGCAGCTCTCTGGGTGGCTGGCCAGCTCCCTTTCCAGACCCCAGCCAATTGCCAAGTTGCACTTCAGCCTAAAGAAGAGAAGAGAGGCAGGCGGGGGTGGGCGTGGGGTGGGGAGGGCCCTTGCTACTGCCGACTTTCCTTCTCCAGCCCTCTCTGGTTAACTTGCGCATATGCTAACTTGGATCTTGAAGGATAATGTATTAATAGCAACATTAAGTATGGTTTGAGTGTCTGGCATGTGCCCGGCACTTTCCAAATATTGAATTTGTAAACCTTGTAATGATCGTGTAGAACTTGTTATCCCTGGTGTTCAGATGATGAAAATAGGGAGAAGAGGAGGGGGGCGCTGCGGAGGAGGCACAGGCTTGCGCATATGCACGTGCACACAACAGAGCATCTAGCGACAGGCGGTGGGAACCACCAACCAGGAGAAAAAGCCTCCTGAGGCATGGTTTCATGTGTTAGCAGGATTCTGGCTGAGGTTTACTATTTTATTTATTTATTTAGCCAAATGACAAGACTATATTCTGTATTTCACATGGGTTATGCCTTTCTCAATCGTACCCCAGCAAAAAGTGAGGGTTTTTTTTTTGTTGTTGTTGTTTTGTTTTGTTTTGTTTTGTTTTAAAGGCTGAAGATGAGGCTAGAGGTTATATAACTAAGAGGTGGCAGGCTTCCCGCATCTGGAATCCTGGTTCCTGACCATTCTGCTTTATGGCTTCCCAGGAGCCAGTCTCCCTCCTTTTGGGAGCTACAATATGAATGGAGACAGAAAGTTGAGACTTGGGACCTTTCTGCCCTACGTGGGAGAGCCTGTCTCCAAATTGCCCATGGCTCCTCTCCAGGAGTTTGTACACTGACATTTTGCAGAAGGGGAACAGGTAATAGACACGCTCTGGCGCAGGAGCTTCAGGGACAGGGATGGAGGGGAGACCACCCTCCCTACTGTGTTCACAGCCAGCTCTGGGGAAACTGTTTTGTAAACTCTGCTTCCCTTGTGGGTGGTGCGATTGAATTCTTCTCTCTTAACTTTTCTGGGACTGGTTTTGAGTTGCTAGTTCCAGCTGAAGCTGGAAGCGGTAACATAGTCCAGCAAAAAAAAAAAAAAAAAAAAAAGAGTAAGAAAGCATTCTGCCTGCTGGAGAGATGGCTCAGCAGTTAAGAGCCCACACTGCTCTTTCAGAGGACAGGGGTTCAGTTCCCAGAATCCACACATGGCTGCTCACAGCTGTTTGTAACTCCATTTCCAGAGGGATCTGGTGCTTCTGACCTTCCCAGGCATCTATACCTGTGTACATGCATGCACACACAGGTACACACGTATACACAAAGAAAGCTATCTTGTGGTGGCTACAGAGATAGGTTGGAAGGTGAAGTGCTTGTCTTACAAGCATGAGGATCAGAGTTCAGTGCCCAGAACCCTGATAAAACACAGGGTGGTGCAGGCTAACCCTCCCAGCACTCGGGAAGAAGAGTAAGGCTCCCTGGCCAGTCAGCCTAGCCTAAGCAGTGAACAGAAGGTTCCAGAAACACTCACAAAACCAAATGAAATAAAGTAGATGGGAAACCAGGAGGAATGACACCTGGGATAGTATCCCCTCCATAGATACAGGCACACGTGTGCATGCACACAGACACACATGTATGCACTGGCACATAGATGAATAAGCCTAGGCACCTATACATATAGCCAAAAAAAAAACAAACCCCAAAACAAAAAACCAACCAACCAACCAACCAACCAACCAACCAAACAAACAAACAAAAAGCACCAGAAAAGGAAAGCATCAAATATTTCCATTTTTCTGAAGCACAATCCAATGCCCAGGGGTCACAGGCCCTCAGCACTGGGAGGGATCCCCTGACTGTCATAGATTAGAGTACCCTCAACTTCAAATATGTTTCAGAGTCTGTCTAGTCTGCCTTTACTCAGCAGTACCTGCTAAGAAGTCTGTGTTGGGCACTGTTCTCATGGGAAAGGCAGCTTTCCTGGCATGGGAAGTCTGAAGTGTTGAAGGAGTGTGTGTGTGTGTGTGTGTGTGTGTGTGTGTGTGTGTGTGTGTGTGTGTGGCTTTCCAGGTTAGCAGAGCTTTCTTCTATGGGACATCACCACAGTAGTATGTAGGCATAAAGTTTTTGAAACGTACTTGTAATAAGGGTTCAACCTCCCCTCTTATAGAGGAAGCAGAAAAGAAAGTTATTAGGATGTGGGGGAAGTGGACCTGTTCAGCAATAGTTCTTTGGGGCAAGCTCCATCTTCTTTCTTTCAGTCCTGTAGCAAACACTAAATATGACTCGGCAGCTGCAGACCAGACCTCTAGGCAGGCAGATACTACACATGAACTGTCAGCTCCAGTCCAGTCCTCTCAGGAGGCAGACAACAGACATGAACCAGCAGCTGCAGTCCAGTCCTTTCGGTAGGCACATCCCAGACACATCCCAACTGGCCTGAGGTGAGGCCAGAGAAGTGGCAAGAATCTCAAGAACCTCATGAGCGGTTCTTGGGCGAATTTCTCTCAATGGCATCATTACCACAAGTTGAACTCAACAATACTGTGTAAGGTGAACCAATACATGCTTGTTGTTAGCAAAGAATAGCGTGGTGGAGCAAACCAAACCAATGCTCACTGCTGTCTCCCATTGTCAGTGGGTCAAGTTTATCCTCCTTCATCACAGGTCCTTTCACGTGTTTGCTATATCAAAACATCCTTTCACCCATATCTGCTTCATGAAAACATCCTTTCCCATGTCTGCTTAATAAGGTGTCCTCTCGCCTGTGTGTCCCAGAAAAACATCACTTGAGATGACTAACTTTCCAAAGAACCCGGAAGTTTCCACTTCAGACTTCCTCCTGGGAATAGGAAATAGAGTGGCCGGTATTTGGAATGAGTGCTGTGCAAGGCTTCAATCAGCCACCGTTGACAGCATCTGCCACATGCTGGACCCTGAACTAGGAGCTGGGCATTCAGTGAAACAGCAGAAAATGTGGTTCCCTAGCCTCCTAGCACTGAAAACTGAGTCGAGGATGGAGACATAGACAGGTCATCACACACACAAATTGGATTCTTATGAATTATAGCCATGGTATGCTCTTTAGAGGAAAATACAGTATCCTATGGGAACAGAGAAATTAGATATGTGCATCTGATTTCTGTGTATCTAGCTGCAAGCTAAAGGATGCCTAACCACCAATGGCTTATATAAACAGATGACTGCACACAACCAGAAATCTAAAAGTAGACATTTGTAGCATTAGACCAGTAAGACCATCACATTTCTAGGCTTTTTCTTTAACTACTCCCTGCCATCTTTAACCCGTAGACTTTTCACTGGTTGGCTAGTAACAATTTACATGGTAATGGTTGTGCAGAATGGTGATATATGCATGCATGCATGCATGCATGTGTGCCTGCACAAACTTGCACACGTGTCTGCACACACACACACACACACACACACACATCCAGCACAGCCATGAGCATGAATCCCAGGTTTTCCACCAGTCCAGTAAGGAATACAGTTTCTCAGGTGAAGGGACCCAAGGACACCCGAGGATGCGTTATTGGTTGCCCTTTACTGGAGGTCCTTAGCTCTCTCCCCATTGCTTGTTCTGCTAGGATGAAGCTGAAGCTCTCTGTCCTGTCCTCACAGCTACCTCTGGAGCTCAAAGCCATCCATCTGCTGGGAAAGCAGACCGTCCGGGTAGAAAGCTTGCTGGCCAGAGCAAAGCCAGGACTGGCTGTGGAGCCCACACGGTCCTTACTTGCCATGGTGTGAAGAGAAGTATAGATAGATAGAGTGGTATTTATGGAGAGATAGATAGCCTTCTTCCTAAAGAGCTTTGGAAAGACTGAATGCAAGTGTCTTTGAGTAACTCTCCAAATCTGACTCAGGGTGGTGTGTTTAACACCTGGAATAAATAAACGAACATTGGATATCATGGGATCTCATGAGACTCAGAGGCTGCCTGCCCCTCCCCCTGTGCATTCTGTTAACCATAAGTGACACTGTAGGTTCCGTTGCAGAGATCTCAGCATGCAGGGTCCGTCACAGCATTCTTGGGTCCTTGACGTGAATTATCCACCCTCCTGGCTACCTTTCTCTTCCCTTCTTAGACCTGGGCTCTAAAGTCTGTGGCTTGTAGCTAGCTGGGCTGGTTGAATGCACAGGCAAGCCTGCTGCCTTGGTACTGTCCTGTTTTCATCAGGGAGCCCAAGACCCACCAGCATATAGCCCTGCCTCTTTGCTGTATGCCAATTGAAACCAGGGCCATGCACCATGAGCTGGGGACATGTGAAGCCAATGGCATTTGCCAGAAGTCCCAGGGCTTTATGAGCCCTTCTCTGAAGCTTGCCTGCTCCCAGTGGAAAATTTTTGTTTTCTGTTATTTTTACAAAAGAATCTTTGGGTGACCTCCACAGCACTTGCTGCCCAGCAGAGATTTGACCTGTGGGGCTGCTTTTGGGACAGGCAAAGGGAGAGATATGTGGCAAGCAACATGGCTGCAGGTTCAAAAGGCCAGAAAACAGGGTGCTGGCTCCAGTATGCAGGCTGGAACACAGATGTGCGCTCTTTCTTTCTCGTAGTAAATATATCCCTGTAAGGTTAGGCATGGATCCCTTATTTTCATAGCTTCAAATATCCCAAATAGGATATTCTTTTCTTATGTGAAAAATGTTTTATAGGCTTAAAAACCTACCATCAAATTCATTTTCAGCATAAATTTAAAACTTCAAAGTAGCCCAATTGGGTTTAAGCAACATCTGTATCTGTTGTTATCCTATATCCTAGGAGGTCTTTCCAACTTATGGCATGTAGCCTATGTGTGTCCCAGGGTAGCTTTGGATGTGGCCCAACACATTTGTAGATGATAAGGTCATGTGCCAATGAGAGAGAAAGAACACCCCTGCTAGAGTGGATACATTATCAAGTGGGTATCTTTCTGGGTCAACTTTTGGAAAATGTCATCAAGACATGAAACAAGCTTCAAACGTGGATGGGTGTGGAGAATTTAATGCAGACAAGGAAGCCATTAAGGTGGGAAAGTCTAAGCAGTGATTCTCTGGGAGCTGAGGTGAGTTAAGTTCAGCAGGGCTGGGAAGAATGAACCTTTGTGAGTGCCTGTGTGTGTGTGTGTGTGTGTGTGTGTGTGTGCAGTACACACACACACACACACACACACACACACACATGCTGGGAATGGAACCGTCACTGTTGCAGGAGAATGAAGAGTTCAAGGGCTGCCTGGGATACAGTGAGTTCAAGGACAGTCTATGTAACTTAGAAAAATCTTATCGAAAATAAAGAGGGGAAACAGTACTGAGGATGGTGCTCAATGGTTAGAGATTGCTTAGCAATTCTCAAGCCTCAGATTTAACTAATCTTTAATCTGCCAGTGGAATAAAAGGGTGCAGATGACCTGGTTTGGTAGCATCCCTCCCAAATCACCAATCCACAGAATCAGCACAAGTATGTCCTGAAAGGGGTGGCAAGGAATCCACACAGAGCCCCTTTACCTCACCCAACTTGTCTCAGAAAGGGACTTCCAAATGACAGGCACACATCAGCATCTACAAGTTAGCATCTGCTGACTTCTAGAGATTTTTAATTGCATGTGTGGATCTCCAGCTGTATCCTTTTCAGAAGCTAAGAACCTGGGCCTTAGGTGGGGCAGGGTGGAGAGGAAGCAAGGAGCCCAGGCTGGAAGGAGGTTGACTGGGTATCATTGGTCACCTGGACCTGAAGTGTTCAAGACAAGAAGGTGGGATGGGAGAAAACCAAACCAAAACAAAAACAAAACAAAGAAAGAGTGAAGGATGTATATTATTTTTTCCCTAAAAGTTCCTATGATAACTTGTGTATAGAGAAAGAACAGATGGATGGATGAATGGATGGATGGATGGATGGATGGATAGATGGATGGATGATGGATGGATGGATGGATGCATAGATGGATGGATGGATGATGGATGGATGGATGGATGCATAGATGGATGGATCGGTGGGTGGATGGATGAATGGTATAAAGTGATGTAAGAAAAAATAAACAGTGACTGATAGGTGAGTAAGGTTCCAATTGGCTGCTATCTTTACTTACTTGTTTTCAAGAGCTAAAATATTTTGCAATGCTTGTTTTAAAATTAGAAAGCAATAAGGCCATGCATGATGCAGAAATTAAAAAACAATATAAGGACCACCCCTGAGCTTCAAAGCTAGTGTGTCCATCTACCCTCTCACAGAGGAAACTCTGATGGGATACCTGGAAGTGTAGCTTCAGAAGATGAGGGAGAAGATGAGGGTGTCATCAATGTATGCGCTGTCTCTGGAAATTTAGTTGCTGGTGACCCAAATGGATATTGTGCTGGTAAACTGAGTTTATAATGATCTTTGTACTCAAAGGAAGACTTGGCCTCAGCCAATTTAGCCCATAGCTCAAGTTTCCACAGATAGTCATGTCAGCTGAAGTTGGGATAAGCTCGCTTCAGCGAGGATGACCAACAGTATCTCTGCAGCATCTGAGGGAAGTTGAATAGGGAAGAACCTTTCATACAGTCTGAACTAGGAGGACTTTCTTCAGTGAGGGGCACATGTCCCTCCCCTGCCCTGTACACTGCACAGTGAAGCAGTCTGGGAACTGGTCCTGCAGCAATCTCAGAGGCAGAGGAAACAGACAAGAATTGATAAGTTCCTGACAGGACACTGGAGAAAAAGAGGAGAGGTCAAGGGTCATTTTTCCCCCTCCCCTGACACTACATCTTACTGAGGCTTTTCAAGAAGCCTCGATCTCACGATCAGGACTCATTTCCACCGTCACCCTCTGCAGTGCTCTGGGGTGGCTGTCACTTCGGAAGAAGGTGCCTGTCTGGTGGAGTCTGCCCTGTACAATAAGGGCTTAGCTTAGAAGGAGCATGGAAGGCATAATGCTTAAGATGATCTTCATGGTTCGTGTCAGGCTTTGGAAGCCTGGGCTTGTGGAAGACGTTACACATGAAGTTCCCAGGTTAGTCTCTGAATCTGTAGACAAAAGGACTCTTGGAGACAGGTGCTTACTAAGCCAAGAGAGCATTCCTTCCAACTCCTGGAAGAGTCCCGGAGGCTAGTCCTTTTGGGCTATTGGGCAACTCTGGCTGGCAAAGCCTCTCAGTCACTCCCTTCTCTCTGGAACTCTGTTTTTCTCCTCTTTGAAGAGGAGTGTGTGTGTGTGGGGAGGGTGGGGGTTAGACTAGATTCTCTACACCAGGCTGGGATGGCTTTGGTAGGCCTTGTTGCTAGGTTTTTAATTTCTACAAGAAAAGCTATGAGACCTAGCATCCAAGGGTTTGGCCCATGGCTATCTAGATCCATTGCTTTTAAGCCTGTGGAGAGATGGGTACATTATGGTAAAAGACAAATGGTTTCCCATGATTACCTTCATGGTGGACAGGAAGTGGGGCTGGGGTAGGGATCAGAGATTAAGGGACTGTTCCCAGTGCCTTATTTTCTACAATGAGACCCTGCCTCTGGGTTTCTGACAGTGCCATCAAATTCAGTCACAGTCTTCAAGATCCAATCTTTTCTCTTTGGTGGCACTAGATTGGAGCCAAGCTTTCAATATACAAATCTTTTGGCTGCATAACCAAACCATGTGAGAAGTTAAATCGCCTTCCTAAGGATTTATTCTCCCTATGAAGACAGTCATGATATGCAGAAGTGCCAGAGTATCTCAATGTGGGGTGAGCTCTTATTGGTAGCTAAAGACAGAGTTTCTGATACTCTCTTCCTTGGTGTTCATGAGAAGTTACTTCTGTGGAAGTTGTATCCTCTCTCCATCTTTCATTGTATATTTGAATGACATCTCTTTAGACAGACACTTCAAACCTTGGTTCCCAACCTGTCTCAGACATTCTTTGTTGTCTACTACTCTTGTGGTCTCCCAGATAGAACAAGGCTCAGCTTTGTCCCTCGGGAGGCAGATAGAAATCCAGAGGCACCATACTCAGAATAGAAAGCCCTTGGGTTTTGTTCTTCTGTGGCTGCCATGGGGGCAGACATATCCTTTAACCTAGGACTGGCCTAGACTTTCTTGTCTGCAAAGGGTCAAGGCTGGCACTGTAGTCTTCCTGTGAGACCTGACACTGGAACCACAAGCAAGTCATCCCGTCTGTATCTTGGTCAGTATGTATGGGAAACAAGAGAGACCTTGTCAACAGAAAACTTCCACATATTGGAAGGAGGTTCTCCTTCACTCAGAGACAGTGGCAGAAACCAGAGGACATTTTCCTGTGATGGTAGAACAAGATGAATGTGATTATTTTGCTTAGGGTTTCCATGGTTGTGAAGAGACACCATGACCAAGGTAACTCTTATAAAGGTCACTTAATTGGGTCTGGCTTATAGTTTTAGCAGTTTAGTCCATTATCATCGTGGCAGGAAGCATGGCAGCATGCAGGCAATCATGGGACTGGAGGACCCTAAAATTCTACACCTTGATCTAGGCAGCTTGAAGGGTCTCAAAGCTCACTCCCACAGGGACACACTTCCTCCAACACAGCCACACCTCCTAATAGTGCCACTCCCTGGGTCAAGCATATTCAAACCACCACAGTGGTTATTTGGGGCCAGGCTCTAGTAAACGATTAAAGCACAGAACCAAACTGCACGTGGAGCCTCCAGTTGATTTTTGTTGGGCTCTTTCAGCACAGCCAAATATCTGCAGCGTAAAGGATCTATGGAACATGCCAGTGGTCCAGGAGCTGGATGGCTGTCCACCCCGCACGTCCTCGAGATGACTTTGTGATTTGGCGACAGTCCTGTTTGATCCCTCCTCCTCTAAATAAACTTGGATATACCAATCAATTAATCAATCAATCAACCAACCAACGGCTCTGAATCCATCTTCCCTCCTGGAAATCCTTATCTGGAGCAAATAGGAATTTTATTTATTTGCTTTACCGCTAGAACTGATATGTACTCATTATCACAGTTCAGATATTTCTATACTGCACTAGAAGACAGAACCAGCTCGGCTGCCAATCTTTACCCCCCAGAGTAACAGGGTCCACTATGAGAGGATTCTCTCCACTTACCATTTGTGTAGAAGGCATAGCACAAGGCTGATCAGTTTGCTGCAGCTAAGCTTCAAAAAGGGGGCTGGGCCTCAGTCTTATCTCCAGCTTGCTCCTTAATTCCTTCTCCATGGTTGGTCCTTGCTGTAGGTGGGAAGTCCCTCCTGTGGTCGCCCAGGAGGGCAGGGATACCTTTCTCTGAACTTCCTCCAAGACAACCCTTTCCCCTCCGGTTCTCTGATTTCTACAGGAAGTTAATTGCCAGTGACCTTTTAAAACAAAAAATCCCCTTGGGTGTTCCACAAAATCAGAAGGAAGAACCCAGAGCTAGCAGGAAGCTGGGGTGGGGGTTGGGCTCACCTGCCACCAGTGACCCCATGTCTGGAGGCTGGGCACAGGGGCCATGTTTCCCAGTTTTTCTGGAAACCACACTGCTTCAAATGAGGCCTTCACAACGTAGGCCCCCATGCTTTTGTATAATCTTCTAAACCTCCCATGGAGGCCACAGTGGCTGCTTTTGTCCCTGGTAATCACCGGATGGAATTATTTTTTTTTCCTTTCCAGCACCAGCTACTGTGGAACTCATAAGGAACGTTTATAACCCTGAGGTCTTTATGTGGCCTTCGATTAATAAACACGAACCCACCTTTCTAGACTGACTGGGAAACCATTTTTCCCCCTGTGTGCCGCTTCTGTGTGCAGGGTCCATGAATGGGGGCTTTCAGAGCTTGGCCTTCCGTGGCCAGCTATCAAAGTGTTGTTCATATCCAAATGGACCGCCTGGAGGTGCGGCCAGGGCCACCACCGCCCAAGTGGCCTCCCAGGGCGCTGCTCTGATGGCCACGCTGGCCGCAGGAGCAGACTGGTGACGGCCCAGTTTCTTCTCTGGGACGAATGCCGACCCACCAGGGGGAGGATGCAGACCACCAACAACCATTCTCCACTGATCCCTAAAATAACAAAGCTTGTGTTTATCCCCTTTTGTGGTCTCCCATTTAGACCTTTATTTGGGAGGAAGAAAGAGGTAACATTTTTAAGGGATTTTTTTGGGGGGGCAATATTTTCCCTCTTCTCTCCACTCCTCTCATCTTTCCCTATCCCTCCTCCTCTCTCTCTCTCTGCCCTTCTATCATGTTAGTGTGCGATTACTTCTAGAATCATCTGTGTGCTGCAACCCCAACTTCTGAGCTATGAAAGCCTTTCTGAGGCCACGTGAAGAGAAGCAGGTAGTTCCAGGCTTGAGAGTGGGAATGTCGGCTAGGTCCCTTGGTAAGACATAGAAGGGTATGTATTATATCTAGGACCCCAGGATCTGAGGCTGGGCAGAGGAGATCACAAGGAGTTTATCTGAGGAGACCAGAGGACAGCAGTGAGCGTGTATTCTGCATTGACTCTCAGCGCTTGGACACATGGGGTCTTAGGGTGAAATCCTGTCTAGGGAAAGAGCTCTTCACTTCTGGGGTTCTTGGACTAATGTGGGGCAAAGAGTGTCTGTGTCAATCTAAAATGGCGGGACCTCTGGGCTGCCGCCCCACTGTGTGGCAGCACACACGTCTGGATGACATCTTCACAGAGAGGAGATGCTGAAGAGCAGAAGCAGATTTCCACCCTCATAACGATCTCAGAACCAGAGAGGGAGCCGTTATGTGCATGATGCTGATGAATACACTGCTATTCCTTCACTGCATTATAGGGCCGTAGGGCTCCTTGGGTAGAGTCTTTCTCTTCTACCCTAGATAATTTCACTTCTATCCTAGAGAGCAGAAGAGGAAAACTGTGTATCCCCCAACCCCATGCCTGCTCAGAGACCACTCCCTGCCTGACTGCAACACAATTCCCAGCCTTCCAGGAAATCATGGGAAGTGAGGGAGATGACAGGGCTTAATTTTGGCAGTGATGGTGCCGTGGAATGGTAGATGGAAGGTTCTCTGCAAAGCTCTGTCTGTCTTTCAAAGCTTGCACTCTGGTGGTGCCTGTGGGAATCCCTGGCCTCCCACATTGTAGGCCTCATGCCTCCAGCTTGTTTAAGGCTCCCAGGAAGCTAGAAGTCACCTTTTCTTTTCCTTCCTTCCTTCCTTCCTTCCTTCCTTCCTTCCTTCCTTCCTTCCTTCCTTCCTTCCTTCCTTCCTTCCTTCCCTCCCTCCCTCCCTCCCTCCCTCCCTCCCTCCCTCCCTCCCTCCCTCCCTCCCTCCTTTCTTTCTTTCTTTCTTTCTTTCTTTCTTTCTTTCTTTCTTTCTTTCTTTCTTTCTTTCTTTCTTTCTTTCTCTCAATCTAAGTTTTAGGAAACAAATCTGGCCGGAGAGAGGTGTGTCCAGCCCAGAATTCCCTTTGAAAACTTTCGGACGAGGGCTCAGGGCTCCATCACAGGTCAAACTCACTGAGATTTAGGAGGGTGGAGCTGACGAATGGGGGGCTGGAAAGACATTAGAGCAGGTCCAGGGAAGTTGAGGGCAGGAGGGACAGCGCTGTAATTAAGCTAGTCCCAGGCCTGATGCCGGATGCTTCTGTTGTGATGAGGCACCAAACTCCTGGGCCTACCATCCTTTGTCATCTGGAAACAAACTGACAGTGAAAGAACTTTATCCATCACATGTCTCCTAGGAAACCAAGGAAGCTTCCCAGCTAGGGGAAGGGGATGGGCTGAGGAGAGGGGTGAGGAGAGAGTGGGTGAAGTTCAGTTTGGAAGAGGAGGGGAAGGAACTTTACAAGCAGGAGGCTCTGCCTGGCTTGGCCACCTCCCCAGTCTCCATTCACTTAGGTCACCCCTCCTTTGAGTTTGTCCCATCCAGGGGACATCCAGCAGAGCACTAGGCCTGACTGAAGTCCCAGTAAGGGTGATGTGGGTGGCAGCAGCTTTTGGATGCTCCATAAGATAACAGCCCCTGAAGGACCAGACACCCTTCTCTGGGACACTTCTATCCTTCCCAGGATGGCTGGAGTCAGGAGTCATTGCTTTAATCTGTCCCCAGGTCTTATTAGTCACAGGCAGAGGTTGTGGTGGGTACAGAGGGAACAGGTGGCTTTGGTCACCTGGGACTTGCCTTTCTTCTGTTAGTTATCTTCCTGTCCTCAAGATGAGGAGGCAGGGTCGGGGAGTGCCTGGAGTGCCCCTTGTGAGCAGCACTGTCTCTCTGATCTTGGATGCACATCTGTGGTCTGTGAGCCTGCGGGATGATGCAGCATTGGAGGGCAGGCAGCACCTGTTCAGGGACACAGCTGCAGCCAGGACAGCGGGCATTCTTAGCTGCTGCCTCATGACCACCCCCAGCAGCTGCCTGGTCTCGTTCCCATGTTCACAAACATAGGAACTTGTGTGACTCTGATGCCCAGAAGGCTTGCATAAGGAGGGAGCTTACCTACTGTGTCCCGGGATTCTAGCATTAAGGCTCTGCGGTGTTATCTGACTCAGAGTCAGGAGACAATTTGGTTCTCTGTTTTGGACAACAGTGCAAGAGACTGAAGCAGAATTTACAACGGAGAGCTCAATGGGAAGTCCCATGGGAAGGACTGGTGTGTGTGTGTGTGTGTGTGTGTGTGTGTGTGTGTGTGTGTATTGGTGTAAGTGAACTCTAGCAGAGAGTTTGAGAGAAAATATATCCAGAGCTCACAGTGTGAGCCTTTCAAATCCATACTGGACAGCCTGATGTCCCGCTGGGTGGAATCTCAGCTCAGAGAAGCTGCCCCGCACACCTGCCATCACCAACCTACACCTTGACAAGCAAACAGAAATGACAGGAATGTTTGGCTGGGGGTGGGGGGAAAGACATTTCTATTAGCTGTAAATACATAAATGGAAATATAAAAATTAAAATTTTGAAGAGAAATTTTATAATCTTAATTTATTAAGATTTTGTTTCCATTCTCTTCCTGATACTTTCATTTTGCCACCAGAACATTGGAGAGCATTTGCCATAGTAGAGCATTATAGTGATTTAGACCTTTCCTTTTGGAGGTAGGCCATCAGATCAGTTGGTAGAGCATTGGCCTAGCACACACGAAGCATTGGGGTTTAATCCTCTGTACTACATAAACCAAGCCTGTGATCGCACCACTCAGAAAATAGAGGCAGGAGTACAAAGATGTTAAAGTCACCCTAGGATGCTTAGAAAGTCTGAGGCCAGCCTGGGCTATACCAGGAAACCCAGAACCCTCTTTTTTTTTTTTTCTGGAATGAATGAGAGGAAAAATGGATATGTCTTGTTTTTGTTTTGTTTTGTCTTGTTTTTGTTCTTGTTTTTTAAAGGCAGAGAGACCCTGGTCTCAAGTTGTGCTTTGATAATGTGACCCTAGGTTTGTAAAATGCTTGCATGGGTATTCTCAGCTTCACAGACTTTTATGGGTCTCATTTGAATACCCTTTAACTTTAATTCCAGGACACTTTAAAATGTGTACCTATGTGTGCATATGAGTTTATATATGTGCACAAGTATGTGTGTATATACATTTGTGTAGGTGTTTGTGTATGTATATATGTGTTTGCCTGTATGTGAGCACACATGTATTTCTATTTTTGTGCAGTCCAAAGGACAACCTCCAGTGTTACCCCCAGAACACAGTCCACCTCCTTTGAGGTAGGAGCTCTCATTGCTCTGGAGCCTGTCAATCAGGCTAGGCTAGTTGGCCACCCGGCCTCTGGCTCTTTCTGACTTTGCTTTCCAGCACAGGGATTCCGAGTCACCACGCCTAGCTTTTCATGAGGCTACCGAGGCTAGAACTCAGGACATCCTGCTTGTGAGGCAAGCACTCTTCCTGCTGAGCCACAGGCCCTGCATCTTTCAGGGGATGCCATTGACCCAAGAACATTTCCTCTCTAAACTCCTGGGAAAAATTATCCACATCATGAACACAAACAGGTCAGAGCTGGTCTCAGCTGGCAAGGGCTGGCCAGCCCTGGAGCTCACCCGGCTCACACAGATGCTGTAATGAATTTACTTGAGTCTCTCCCATTGGTTGAAGTGGTGATGCTGTGCACCTCTCTAGACCTGAGGGGGATGCTATAAGTGCTCAGCATGTCAGACAGTGTGGATTTGAGGAAAGCCCTCTCTTTCTTTCTTCTGTATTCCTTTCTTATTACCTCCTTCTCCATCGTACAGATGCCCCATATGTAAAGATCAATAAAATCACAAGTTGAACATTTAAATAATTAAATGATTTAAACATTTTTAAATAGTTAAAGCAAATGATTCTAATCAAACAGGAGCTTAAGTTTGAATGGAGGCAAGGGTTGTTTTGTTTTGTAGATATATTGGATCTACAGAGAATTTTTGGTAGGTATATGGGATATTAATACCACAGTGGAGTCTGGGGACAGTATAATGGCAGGGTCAAGGAGGGAGGTGCCCTTCTGCCTTTTCACCCTGGTTACCCAGCAGGCTTTGCCTGGTGCCCCCAGGATGGTGGGAGCTGGGAGACACGCTAAGTCTTTCGGCGTGTCCTAAGAGCATCTCGTTGACTCACAGCCAGATCTGGAGGAAAATTCAAAGAAGTCAGGAAATTCCCGGTAGATGCTCTCATTTCACCCTTTACTAACCCTGCAGAGAAAGCATAGGTAGGGTCAGACTGCAGGGCATTTCTAAAGAGGAAAAAAAATCAACGCGCGCCTGTTGCTGCTGCGTGCCAGTGGCAGGCATGGAGTCCTAACAGGCCTGGCTGAAGTCACAGAATCGGCCTCAGCCCCGGTGACCCCGGGGCCAGCCAGGCCTGGGCTGTTTCTTCGTTCTGTCTTTGTGCCTTTTTCCCCCCACAAGTTTCCCCTCTTTTCGTTGGCTTTGACTCCCCGTAGGGACCAGCATCTTTCCTTTTGGGCAACACTAGATGCCGCACGGCTCCTCCTTCCAGTGGACAAGGCCAAATTTAGAGTCGGGGCTGCTCATTTGAGCTCTGTATATAATTGAGCCTGGCACAGAAGGTTATCATTAGAAGAATGGCATGGAAGTACAAGAAAGGGGAGGCCAGACCCAAATTAGAAAAAAAAAAAAAGGACCTGAGGGAGAGACATGGAGGCGAGGCCGGGAGGCGTGGCTTCAGATGGAGCCAAGAGAGGAGAAAATAATGGTTAAGAAAAGTGCCTTCCTAGGACACTTAAGGAAGCTATGGTAGGCACTGCCATCTTTCAGGTCTATGTTAGGTCTTGGGAGTAGATTCTGCTCTGGACTTGTTTGCAGCATGGGAAAAAGGCATATTCAATTGTCATTCATGTACCAAGTGTCTCATTTTGTATCCCAAGATAATAGAGGGCCCTGGAAGACCTAGGGCTTATCTCTGCTCCATGCTCCACCCTCCTAGCCCCCATTTCCTGAGAATCCTTATGTCCAGCTGTGCAGTCCCAAGCTTTAGGGAACAGAGACCATCATCTCCAGATGGAGATGCAGTCTCCAAAATGTTCATCCAAAATACAGGCAAGAGGTTGGCAAGGGCCACCATGGAATTGATTGGGGCGCTTGTCTTGGCAGAGCTGGTGAGTGGCCACATGTGCATACACCTGTCACCTGTCACCCTTGGCATCTTTGGCTGTCTTTGAGGTTTGCTGTGTGAGGGAGGGGCTTCGGGAGGCACTAATCCTATGTGGCCAGGCACGGAGCTGCCCAGTCCACCCAACTGTCCTGGCCGCCTTTCTGGCCTGCTGACTCATGCCAGGGTTGGCACAGTGGGCTTCCGGTTGTTTCCCAGCGGCTCGCCAGACTGTCTCTCCTACCAACATTCCTAGTGGTGTCCTGGCTCCTCATGACCCTGGGTTCTAATATTCTTGGGCTCCTTCAGACTACCAGGGCTGGTGTCTCTCCAGCCTGCCTGGCCTTGTTAAAAGCAAAATGCCGCCTTTTACAGCCTTCTCTTTCCGTCAAGTTCACTGGGAAGTCTGCCTGTTTTATAAGGGAGCTGGCCCCTTGGATGATCTCTTGCCTTGGTGGGCAGAGAGCCTGGGCTTCTGCAGGGTCCTCAGGATCTAGCATTGGAATTGTTTCTGGTTTTTTATGATAGTTTAGAAAATGAAGTTCAAAGGTGAGGCACTCTCTGGGAGGGAGGATTAACTGTGTCCATTTGGGAGCCGTTCAACCCTGGAAACAGGGCTGAGGGACATAATCTATTTTGAACATTCTCTCCCTGAGCCAAGGTCCGTTATGGTGTAGAAATAGCTTTTGCATTCTGTGCCTTTCTTTCTCCACAGGAAAGAAAAATTCATATATAGGTTGTATATATAGGTTGTACAAACACCTTGTGTCCCCCACCAAAAGCTATTCCATTTAGCCACATGGAGTCTGTACCTATGGGTGTATTCCCAGATACATGGAGATATTGTCCACATACTGAATGTACCAGCTGTGTTAAGAGGTGGCAGAGCAGCCCTGTGTAAGTGGATAGAAGC
This sequence comes from Mus caroli, assembly GCF_978045245.1. Classification (NCBI taxonomy): domain Eukaryota; kingdom Metazoa; phylum Chordata; class Mammalia; order Rodentia; family Muridae; genus Mus; species Mus caroli. The sequence continues at coordinate 50,281,417 of NW_028227273.1, forward strand.
TTATCTTGGGGCTTTAAAAAAATACCATAAAACCCATGTTGGCTTTAATTGCATGGAGATGTATAAAAGGCCATAGTGGCTAATCTGAGCAGGGGCAGAGCAGTACAGTTACATAGGGTGGCAGCAGGAGTTTCTTTTTTTTCTGAAATTCAGTCTATTCCTAGAAAAATAATTGCTTCAAATACTGCAAACCTAGATCCACTCTGTCGGTCCTCTGTCAGAGTGTCTTAGGTGCTCAGGAAGGCCACATGCTTCTTCAAATTTCATCCTTCTGCCTCCAGCCACGAGTTGGCAGCCAGGGGAACCTTGAAGAAGCAAATTACATCTATCTTGTGCCTACGGAAACTCCACAGCGACTTCCACTGCCTGTTTAAAGTTGGCATTCCTTAGTTTAGTAGGCACCTCTTTTGGTTCTCTCTCTCTCTCTCTCTCTCTCTCTCTCTCTCTCTCTCTCTCTCTCTGTGTGTGTGTGTGTGTGTGTGTGTGTTCTGTGTATGTCTCTGCCTATCTGTATGCCTGTATGTGGTGCATGTAGTTTTTGCTACCCCTCCTGATGTTCCAGGGCTGCTCTGAGTTAGTTTTCATCTCTCTTCCCCAAGTATCCTGATCTAGCTCTTCTTGTCCTCTCCTCTTTCCTAGCCTGAGGGAACCTGGAAGTCCCGCCTCTTTCTTTCCTCCCAGCCAATGGATAGTGGCATCATTATTGATAGATCAAAAACCAACGGGGGGCAAGGATCATTAGCGTCAGTAAACACAGATTCCCAATTAACTCAAAGATTCAGAACCACTCCTCTGCATGTATGTGGGAGCTTCTGGGGGCCAGAGATTGATGTCCTCTGTTTTTCTTGATGACTCCTCACCTCATTTTTTGAGACAGGGTTTGTCTGTGAGCCTAGAGATCATGGACTGGGTCAAACTAACTGGACAACAAGCTCCGGGGATGCACCTGTTTCCCTTCCCATGGTGTTGGGATTGTAAGAGTGTCACCATGCTCAGATTCTTATGTGAGTCCTGGGGATCTGAACACAGGGCTGCTCACCAAGAGCTTCACCAGCTGAGTTTTCTCCTTCATCCTACCTTATATGGGAGCTCTCTGCCCTCTGCCCTCTGCCCTTGTGGGTAGGCCAGCCATTTCAAATTGAGCTTCCTTATATCTTGAGTAACGTGGGATGTGAACGATACAGTGACCAAATTTGATGCCTAGGATAAGGGAGACAGAAATCAGACATGGTGGGGTGGAGATAACCCTTACAGGCAGGGAAATCAGAAGAGGAATTGAGAAGGTAATTTTGAGCAAAGGCTTAAGGAGTGAAGAAGGTGTGAGGGGCACAGATACCTGAGGGGGGAGCGTTCTAGGCAGAGGGGACAGCAAGTGACAAAGGCTATGTGACAGAAACACGAATGGTACCTTCAAGAACCACTAGGAAAGGGATGAGGAGCCTGGCTGAGGGCCATAGAGTTCTGGAGCACATACAATTTCTATGTGCCTTTAGGTCCTGTGCCAGTGGACATTTGTGGCCTCAAGGAAGCATCACCTCAGCTGTGAAATGCTTGCTTTGCAAACATCTTGCATAGGAAGCATGGGGGTCTAAGAACATCACTTTCTTCCCACCTGCATCCACACAGTCTCGACAGAAGCTCTTAGTGGCAGAATGCCCCCCTGCCCCATCCTTCTGACTCAGACATAACTTCGGAGCATTTAGCGTCCGGGTTAAATAAGCCGTTCTACCCTTGGGGACCTGCTGGGGTGCTTCACCCACATTGTATCCATAGAAACCTTAGCAGTAGGTTATCCATTCGATCCCTTTATGGAAAGTTACAGAAGTGTACACACAGTTGTTCTCCGATGCCTGGGCCAAACCATGACCCAAGATGTCTCCAGTCTCCCCTCTCTTGTCACAAGTTTTATGAAGTTTTACCACCACGAGTGAAGTATATTCCATATTAGTGCATCCTTGCCGTTGTTCCTCAGTGTACAGCTCAGTGACGCTGGGTACATTGATATCACAATGCAGCCTCCACCACTGTCTCTCTCCAGAACTTTCATATTGCCCTAGCTGAAGTTCTGCACTCAGTAAACACATCTCTCCACTCTCTAGCACTAGGCCATTTGCGTGACCCTTTCTGTCTCTGTGCATTTGTCTAGTCTGGGAACTTCATCTAAGGAAGCCAGATGGTGTCTGTGTACTAACTGACCATGCTGTAGAAGGTATCTGGTTTTCTTCCTTTTTAGGGCAGAATAGTATTCCTTTGTATGTGGACATCTCTCCTTCTGTACCACAGTGGGCCTGGTTATGGTCCCTTTGCCCATTGTAGATAATGTTGCTGATACCCTACATGCACAGACTCCTTTTACTTCAGTGTCTCCTTCCTTGAAGGAACCCCAAGGAAATGTCCTTTAAGCTACACCCAGGCTCTGTGGTTGCCTCCCGCCCCCTCCCCCTCCACCCTCACCCCTCACCCCGCTGCTACCCCTTTGTAGCATTAACTTCCCTTCATTAACTTAGTGGCTGACCAGGACACTGACTCCTTAGCCCGAGAGACTGATAGGCTGGGTAGCTTACACAGACATCCACGCTGACGATGCTCCGGGTGTGACACTGTGGCAACATCGCCAGGGATAGAGACCATGGATTTCTCACATGCTCAGCCTTCGCCCTTTGACCCCTCCTGCAGTGGGGCTGAGTGCATACAGCAATGGGCAGTGCTGAGGGGAGAGTTAGAGGATCTCGTACCTGTGGTCCAGTCACCTCTGTGAAGGCCTGGCTCCGTGGGCTGTAGCACAGG